>NC_069711.1:14394072-15594072 GCF_027358585.1 Pangasianodon hypophthalmus
ACAGATTGCGGTATTGTAATCTTCTTTCCTGCCCTGCCCAGTGATGCAGCCAGACCTAGTTCCAGTCTTCTGACTCACTCACTCACACACCTACTTACCATTATTTTTTGCTTCCTTGCTGTGCTGTTTACTTTGAGCTTCCTGGATACCGTAAGATGGTTACACTAGGAAGAGAACAAAAGAGAAAGCAACATGTTTAAGTGTTCAGAATGAATACATTTCATACACCATGGGCATGGTTAGGAGTCGGCTTTTGGGCTTACACTATGACTGTTTCCCCCAAACATTTGTCCAGCCCAGATTTATTAAAATACGCTCTCCTTTTCCGCCTCTCTCACTTTAAAAACTCCAGTATATCACAAGTAGTGAGTAGTGAAGAGTGGCAACATAGGTATTTATATGCTTCTATACAAAATCCAGTTGAAAAAGAGGCTGCAGCTCTACCACAGGAAGATGAGTCTCTACCCAAATAGCAGCTGAGTGATTGCCCAGATGGGCCACACTTTCCACTTTCATCTGGCCCACATACTGCCATGGAACAACAGTAATGAACCCAACTGGATACAACTCAACCTTGATGAGACCATTTCTCAGACATGATATGGACCAGAACTAACAGTTGGGCCCATTTTTTTGGCACCAAACTGAAATTCTGCACAAGCATTAGATACAGTTGGTTGCATTTGGAATGTATGTGGCCCAAATTCCATAAAAACTTTAAAAGTGTGTGCTTACAATTGAGCTACTTTTGGCCTACAATACATTTGCCACTGTCAAAGCTGACCCGTACGCGCCTAAACACAATGGGGGCAGTCGTGGCCTAATGGATAGAGAGTCAGACTTGCAACCTGAAGGTGAACCTGAAGGTTGTGGGTTCGAGTCTCAGGTCCGGCAGGGATTGTAGGTGGGGGGAGTGAATGACCAGCGCTCTCTCCCACCCTCAATACCACGACTGAGGTGAGACCCTTGAGCAAGGCACCAAACCCCCAACTGCTCCCTGGGCGCCGCAGCAAAAAAGGCTGCCCACTGCTCCGGGTGTGTGTTCACGGTGTGTGTGTGTGTTCACTACTGTGTGTGTGCACTTGGATGGGTTAAATGCAGAGCACAAATTCCGAGTATGGGTCACTTCACTTCGCTTCACAAAAATGTTGAGGAAATTGTGTCAACCTGAAGCTATCTAGCTAACTTACATAGCTTTAGTTTGTAACTGTTTTTGTTTGTTTGTTTTACTTTTTGCTTGAGAGTGGTCAGTGTGAAGATTTACACATTTATGTACACACTTATGTACAAAATAATTCAGTATTTTTATGAATTGTGGTCACTTTTTTTGAATGCCTTCTATGCAACACATATGCAATGTGTTATTTGGTCTTTTAGGCAGCGCAATTGTTCATACAAACCACTGGTTTCAAAAATATTGGCACAATTACAATTTTGTAACAACAGCTTGGAAAGCCTAACAACAAGCCTAAGTTTGGAGATGCTTCTTAGGAGATGATCATTGAAAAATGTTGATTTTGTTTCTTTAACAATTCTTACAAATGTTTTTTTCATTTGGAAGTATGTTTGGCTCATCATCTTGTTGAAACCTCTATCAAACTGAACTTCCTGGCAAGGTCAACCAGGTTTGGGGCTCCTTGAGACGATATGAGGAAGAAACCTTGAGAGGAACCAGACTCAAAAGGGAACCCATCCTCATCTGGGTGATAATGGATAGTGCAATTATAAATAAATCCCTTCTATAAATATGTACTACATGGACAAATATTGCAATAATGTAAACAGGAAATTGATTACAGTTTCCACATGAAGTCTGTTGTGAGACTGTGTCTAAGTACCAAACACTAATTGGAAGGCTGTTCCATAACTGAGACTGTGTAAGAGAAAGTAAGAGTAAGGGCTTTGTAAGAGAAAGCTCTACCCCCTGCTTTAGCCTTCACCAATTGAGGTACCAACAAATAGCCTGCACCTTTGGATGGAAGTAGGATCATAAAAGACCATAAGTACTGCAGTGCAAGTTGCTCCATTCAGTGCTTTATAGGGCAATAGTGGTACTTCATAATCAATGCGAAATTTGATTGGAAGCCAATAAAATGTGGATAAGATAGGGGTGATGCGGTCATATCTTCTGGTTCTAGTAAGCTTGTTTATGCACCTACTGGAACATCCAGACAGTAAGGCATTACAATAATCCAACCTAGAGGTAACAAAAGCATGAACTAATTTTCCTACATCGTGTAGTGACATTATATTTCTTATCTTAGCAATATTTCTGAGATGAAAGAAGGGTATGCTAATAATATTATTTACATGAGCTTCAAATGAAAGACTGGCGTCAATAATCACACCAAGGTCCTTTACTGCTGCACATGATGAAACAGAAAGGTCATTCAGATTTACTATGGAATCAGAAAGCTTACTTCTAGCTGCATGGGGTCCTAGTACATGTACTTCTGTCTTATCAGAATTAAGTAATCGGAAGTTAATAAGCATCCAGTGTCTAATGTCCTTTACCCATTCCTCAACTTTATTAAGCTGCTGTCTGTCATCTGGCTTTGCTGAAACATACAACTGTGTGTCATCAGCATAACAGTGGCAGCTTATAACCTGTTTACGAATAATTTTGCCCAGAGGTAGTATTTATAAAGAAAAGAGCAGTGGGCCTAAAACAGAACCTTGCAGAACACCAAACTTTACCTTAGTATGTGTAGAGAAGTCACCATTACATCTACAAATTGATAACAGTCAGTCAAATAAGACCTGAACCAGGAAAGGGCCGTTCCCTTAACGCCAACAACATTTTCTAGTTTAATTTACTGTATATACTGTATATACACTATATGGCCAAGTATTTGTGGACAACTGACTATCACACCCATATGTGCTTGTTGAACATCAGATTCCAGAGTTTGTTCCCCCCTTTAACTGTTATTATATCATCCACTCTTCTGTGAAGGTTTGAAGGTTTGAAGCCATGTCTTCATGGTGCTTGCTTTGTGCACGGAGCATTGTATGTTGGAAAATGTTTGGGCCCCTTAGTTTCAGTGAAGGAAAATTGTACTGCTGCAGCATACAAAGACATTCTATACAATTGTGTGCTTCCAACTTTGCGGCAACAGTTTTGGGAAGGCCCACATATGAGTGTGATGGTCAGGTGTCCACAAACTTTTGGCCATATAATGTATCAGAATCCCTGAAGCCTTCAATGTTAACAAGACTCCCTGAACTACTACCACAGCATCAATGACCACAACCATATTTTACAATGGATATCAGTTGCTTTTCTTGTATGCAATCCCTTTTTGTCACTAAACATGCTGATCATGTGCATGACCAAAAAGTTTGATTCTGGTCTCATTTGCTCACAACACACAATTCCAATTGGAGAAGTTTGGTGAACTTCAACCACTGCATTTGATGCAAAGCTCTCAGGAACGGCTTCTTTCTTGCAACACTTCCAAATAGTCTGTTGTTATTAAGCAAATGTGACAAACACAAGAATCAACTAAACTGTGCAACTGTAAAAATGTAAACTTTGGGCTCTTGTCTCTCACATTCACCATCCTCCACACTGTGTGGGTTTACAGTGTGCCCATGGTCCAATTCCTGACAAATTTCCAACCTTTTCAGACATGTTGTGGCCCTAATTGTGCTTAACAGTAGTGTTTATCTGCTTATGTATTTTTATATCCATTTCCTGATTTGTGAAGTTCCATCAACAACCATCTGTAGGGATGTCAATAATTTTGGAACACACACACACACACACACAGAGTCAGGTCCATATGTATTTGGACAATGACACAATTTTTGTAATTTTATCCTCTGTACACCACCACAATGGATTTGAAATGAAGCAATCAAGCGCATAGTGAGAGTTCCCATGAACAGCTACCAAATGCAAATTCAACTATTCAAATGCAGAATCAACTCCAGACCTTTTATCTCCTTAATTTGTCATGAAATAATGGGGAAACATCTGGCCATGAAACAGCTTATCAGTCAATTGTCCAATTACTTTTGAGCCTCTCTCTCTCTCTCTCTCTCTCTCTATATATATATATATATATATATATATATATATATATATATATATATATATATATATATATATATATATACTTTTTTGTAGCTATGAGTCCTGGTCCAAAATCATCCAGTTCTTTGACTTTACACAACCATTTTTAAATGGCAATCCAAAGACAAAGTAGGCTTATACACAGCATATATAACATGACACTGAGCAAAGACTCACTAGCTTGCTTGCCTAACCAATGTTACCAGTTTCTACACCTGCTGTGTCAACACAAATGTCTTATCTAAAAAAAATTATTAAAAAAAAAAAAAAAGTAAGGTCACTTGTATTGGTGGCATTTGAATAAAAATGTTTAACTAATAACATTATTTGAGTTTTTTTGTATTATCATAAAGCAGGAATTAATGGAAAGACAGAGTCAGACAGCAATAAGGGAGGAGAGGAGGAAGGACATGAGTTGACCTCCTTCATATGTGAGAGAGCAAGAAACTAAGACTAAGGTAATTTTAAAGAGATTATGTTTTTAAATGTGGTTCTATGATTACTGATGGAGTAAGTAGAAGGGGGAGAGACTTTGCCAGAGAATGTTAGAGGAGAGAGGAAGACTGGAGAGCAATAAGAGAAATGGAGAAATTAAATAGGGAAATGTCAAGACTTGTATATTTATGAATTATTAACCTTTCTTGCTGTGTATCTTTCTGAAGCTATCAGGTCAAAAACTGCCTGATATACTGTCTTACTGTAAGATAAATATGCTATAAAGAAATTGGATATATATACTAAACAGTTATACCTCAACCCTCAAATTGCTTAAAAATATTGCAGTTAACTGCAACTACGTTCATATTTTCTTACAGATGTGGTCTGGGCTAAGCCATAGATGTTTTCAGATCTTAGCAATGCTCCTATAATCTAACACCGCGTTTCTACACAAGCAACATAATTCTCACATATAACATGTTATTTAAGTCTCACGGTTTGTCCATACCATATGGTTTATATGTTTTGTTTCCTGGAATCTGTGCTCTATTCTCAGTAACTACACTTCTGCATTGATTTGAAAGCATAGAACATTTCCCCTGCGTAGTCCTGTGTCTAAATTAGTTTGATTAGTAAGACTTTAATGGATCTAGCGGGACAAGGTCAGCCATCGACAGGCTGGTGCAATCCAGTACTTATAGATTTCTCTGTATGTATGAAGCTCACTATTGATATTTGAACTATATAGCGGCATTATTACATATATTTATTGTCACTTCATTGTACCGTATATTGCAAAGGGTAATGAAGCAACAGTGCTAAAAGTGATAAAACGGCAGGAGAGATATGCTGAAACAACATCATAAGTGCACATTAAAGGTTAGTTTCAGAGTTTACAGTGTAGCATTTCTGTTGCATTTTGAAGCTGCTGTTGGATTTGTTGTAGGCGTTGGTTTTCCTAACACTCTCTGTCTGCAGTGTATTTTGGATAAAGAAGTCATAAGCGTTAGGTATTTGTAACGTCCCGCAGTGCCTGAGAGGCCATGTTTGCTGGTGGTTGTAGGCTGTGGACTCATTTGCTGCTTCTCTCCTTCCTCCCAAGGCTCTCAGTGCAGTAATTAAAGCGCAGGGGCCAACTCTCTTTTCAGCTGAATAATTGAAGAGCAGAGCAGGAACAAGAGAAAAGAGGAGAAAGAAAGGAGCTGACATATGCACTCTCATGCTGATGAAGGCCACGAGAGTGTGACCTTGAAATGGATGACATTAAAGCCTACAGCTAGTGCCCTACATGACCCTAGTGTTCAGTTTCTCTGTAACGTGTATCAAAAAGTTTTAGTATTTTGCATATAATAATAATAATAATAATAATAATAATAATAATAATAATAAATTAACATCTCAGTATATAGGTTTATCTCAGTTTAACAGAAATCTGAACCTTGCAGAGTTTCCATTTAGACCCAGTGTTTTGTGTGATACAAAAAGCTGCTTTTCAGACCTGTGAGTGTAAAAATAGTCTCACAAAGCCAAAGAGGAGCCATTAGTCAATTGTCTCAAGAACCGTTTTGCTAAGCACACACAGCCATCCATTTATTAATCCTGGACTGCAAAATGTGTGATTTCTCTTCACACATTAGTAATCTTTGGTGCAAATGACTAATTTTTGTGAAGACATTTCTGTAGATATGATGCCAGAACTACTAGGTTTCATTCATTAATGTGGGAATCTTTACCATATTTACACGCAGCTATAAGCATTATAAACCCACCTTTTATAAATATAAATCATCAAAACCAAATAAATCCGAGCCCCATAGCCATCTGTGGCCAGGAGTCCTAGAGAGCATAATTGGCCCTGGTCTATGTGTAGGATGGATGGCATTACTATCTCCCCTGTCAATTAGAGGAGCACTAGCCAAATTTTGGCCATCTGTGAGCTCATGTATATAGAACAGGGCAGTTAGTGCTTTTCTCCGAGCGCATTCAGCTTGAAAAAACTCTTTGGCTTCACATGTTTCAGAGGAAGCATGTGATAGCCTTCACCTTCCCGTGCAATAGGGGATAAAGTGGGTAGGAGCTGACATCAACTATTAAAACAACGATATAGAGGCTATTTATCATCCTTTATATTTCTATTATGCTTACAGATCCTTTAAAATTAACTTTACATTAAATCTTTTTTAAATAAATATTGTATATTTTGCCTTAACGTTTTATTGTTGAAACTAGAGCTAGTACTAGTCAGCTGGCATAGTCATAGTTTACAATGATTACTGACCTGTGTTTTTAAAGATTAAAAAAAAAAAAAAAAGCCAAAACAGTAAGGCATGTGCAAAAGTCATTATTTTAATCTTGAATAACTTATTGATAGCTATTCTGATTTTGTGCTCTTGGTCACTTGCATATTAGCACTGATACTCATTTTTGTTCTGATTGTTCATTTTCTATCTAATTATGATAACCACTGCTGATATTGCATGTGAGAAAAACATACTGTAATTGGTGTATTTTTATTTTATTTTTGGGTGACTGTAAGGTTGATAGCCAGTTAGAACTAAAGCTAATTACTGAATGACTAGCTACATTTTAATAATATAATAAATAAGGCACTTGATTATCCTATAATAATACAGCAGTTACAGTATGTTTGTCTATAATAATACACCAGGTACAGTATGTTTGTCTACAGTAATACAGCAGGTAAAGTATGTTTGTCTACAATAATACAGCAAGTACAGTATGTTTGTCTACAGTAATACAGCAGGTACAGTATGTTTGTCTATAATAATACAGCAAGTACAGTATGTTTGTCTACAGTAATACAGCAGTTACAGTATGTTTGTCTATAATAATACAGCAAGTACAGTATGTTTGTCTACAGTAATACACCAGGTACAGTATGTTTGTCTACAGTAATACAGCAGGTACAGTATGTTTGTCTACAGTAATACAGCAGGTACAGTATGTTTGTCTACAGTAATACAGCAGGTACAGTATGTTTGTCTATAATAATACACCAGGTACAGTATGTTTGTCTACAGTAATACAGCAGGTACAGTATGTTTGTCTATAATAATACAGCAGTTACAGTATGTTTGTCTATAATAATACAGCAGGTACAGTATGTTTGTCTACAGTAATACAGCAGTTACAGTATGTTTGTCTATAATAATACAGCAAGTACAGTATGTTTGTCTACAGTAATACACCAGGTACAGTATGTTTGTCTACAGTAATACAGCAGGTACAGTATGTTTGTCTATAATAATACAGCAAGTACAGTATGTTTGTCTATAATAATACAGCAGTTGCAGTATGTTTGTCTACAATAATACAGCAAGTACAGTATGTTTGTCTATAATAATACAGCAGTTGCAGTATATTCGTCTATAATAATACAGCAGTTACAGTATGTTTGTCTATAATAATAATACAGCAGGTACAGTATGTTTGTCTATAATAATAATACAGCAGGTACACTATGTTTGTCTACAATAATACAGCAATTACAGTATGTTTGTCTATAATAATAATACAGCAGGTACAGTATGTTTGTCTATAATAATAATACAGCAGGTACACTATGTTTGTCTATAATAATAATACAGCAGGTACACTATGTTTGTCTATAATAATACAGCAATTACAGTATGTTTGTCTATAATAATACAGCAATTACAGTATGTTTGTCTATGATAATAATAATACAGCAGGTACAGTATGTTTGTCTATAATAATAATACAGCAGGTACACTATGTTTGTCTATAATAATACAGCAATTACAGTATGTTTGTCTATAATAATAATACAGCAGGTACAGTATGTTTGTCTATAATAATAATACAGCAGGTACAGTATGTTTGTCTATAATAATAATACAGCAGGTACAGTATGTTTGTCTACACACACCCACACCCTTCCCATAGCTGTGCTGTATTATCTGCATTTGCATATGGAATATGATAGGCTCTTATAGTTTATAACATACTAATGCTTGTCATGTGTTTAATCCTAAATAAGATTTTTTAAGAGAGTTTCACCTCCCTCAGTTTCTGAAAAGAACATGGCAAATCTGCTTCAGTGCATTTTTTTGACAAGTCTGCTCAAGGATTTAATACCAAAAGGATTTAAAAAAAAAAAAAAAAAACACGTTTTATGAAGTTTAGAGTGATTCGTGTCATCTTCTAAAGTTCATGTCACTACCACGTTTTGTCCATTTGTGAGACTATTACAACAGCCTTCAAGTGTTGTTTATTTAAAGCCTGCTGATCTGATAACAGCATATCTAGCTGTGCATGTTTATTGTGTAGGTCATTATTATGGTCTGTTGTAGTTGTTTTGTGAAATGAAGCTGTCGCATTGCTCGCTTTCTACTGCTGTTTATGTGTTGCTTCACTGCGTCTGAAATTGTCAGGGTATGGGAGTAGACACACTTTCGAATTGTACATTTAATTTAGAGAGGCGGGTGGGTAGGACCCCGAAGTAATGCTGGCATGGGGGCCGTCATGACGAACTCCCAACACTGTGCAGACACCATGCCAAATTACTGTGTGAAATAAGCTTGTCAGGGCTGAGGATGAAGTAGTGCTGCTTATTCCTAGAGAAATTCTTGGGATGTGTTGATGAAATAAGAAAAGATGTGATACGTGGAATAGCCCCATGAGAAAACAAGACAAAGTATCTAAGTATCTGAGATCAGGAGAACCAAGGCATCAAATGCACACTTTTATGCAAGCAAAACGGAAAATCAGGATGAGTATGTTGTGAACAATCAATCAAGAAGGAAGGAGAGTAGGAAAAAAAAAGTGTGAAAAATGGAAAGCTAAAATAGAAAGTTGGTAATTGAGTGGTAGAAAGGAAGCGAGTGCAGTGCGAGAGCTGGGGTAATGATGAAAAGAAACATGCCTTTGATCTGATCAGAGCTACAAGACAGTCATACTGATGAACTTCAGCAGCTCTTATTCGCATGCCGAAGAGAGTGTGCGCGCACACACACACGCACACACACACACACTCACACACACACACAGAAAGGTTGCTCATTAATACTCATCATCTGCTTGCCGACACATCACATCCCCAATGAGGCAAGACATTACAACAATCTGCACTCTCTCTGCATCTTTTCACACACACACACACACACACAATGTATGTATCTCTGGATATAAGCACATTTTATTACACTGTCATCTATCTACTCTTTATCCTACTTTTCTTAGAGGTAGCAATGAACACACGCTAGCACACACACACACTCCTCACAAAAATGACAAACAGTCAAGGTCTATAACGCTTTAATAATCTTCCAGTTCTCTGATCAGCTCTTTTGGGCTCTCCTGCCCTATTAGGGAGGATTAATTTTGGGATGAAGTCAGGGAAAACGAGCCTGATTTCCCTTGGGCCATTCCAGCTATACAGGGTAGGGTTTACTCAGAAAAGGTGAGCTCTGCCTAAGGTAGAAAACACACATGAGCCCTCTACCTGGAGGAGTTGAAGAGCACTAGCACTGTGGGAATGACTTAATCTCAGAATAACTTTCTAAAACGATACGGGAAGAGATGTATCAGGTTGCTCAGGTGTGTGAAGAGGCGCTTACAGTGAGTTAGATGTGTGTACAGCCCTCAGGCTGTGTAATCATAACCACCAAAGTGTTAGAAGAAGGACAAACTCTCTCTCTCTCTCTCTCTCTCTCTCTCTCTCACACACACACACACACACACACACGCTCACTCAGAAGAAAAGTGACAGGTGATCACACTCGTATACACGTTCACAAGCAGTGCTGGGGGCCACAGGTTAATGTCTTTTCCACGCTTTTCATCTGGCGGCAAAGTACGAACTCTGCTCCAACCTGAACTCATCAGCAGGAATGACAGCCGTCCCTAATGGCCCCCTCAGGCCACCGTAACACTATCAGCACCAAAATATTGGTGCTAAGCTAGTGCTAAACTACCCAGAGTGCCTCTACCAAACTCATCCTTAATGTTTGTCTTACTATAATTGCTGAGAATGACATTTTATTTTATATGATTTATTTACAATCATAAATTAGTTACTGAGTGAAGTATATGATGAACATGATTTATTTAAAAAGCATGTTTCTAAATCAACAATTCTTTTAAGGATTCATAGCTATTTCTTCAATGTGTCCCTTCTGCTGTTCCCATTCAGAAGTTACTTCAGAAGAAAATTCTTCCCAGACACACCAGTCGGCATACAGATTGGAAAACTGCTATGCAGTTTCACACTAAAGTTCATGAAAATCAAACGAAATTCTTCATTTACTGAAAATATTAAATTTCCACTTTCATAATGCATTTAAATGAGGACTCTCTGTACTTTATGTTCATAGCGACCCTATTGACCCTTCTAATGCAGTGACTAGCTGAGCTAATATTAGGTAGCTATGAATAGGAGTTTAACACAATGCCAGTATCTGTATCTGAATCTGTACCATGGTCCATATATGCTATATGGCCAAAGGTATGTGGACACCTGACCATCGTACCCATATTTGTTGTTGAACATCCGATTCCAAATTTGCTGCTATAACAGCCTCCATTCTTCTGGAAACGCTTCTCACTGGATTTTGGAACACAGCTGTGTGAACTTCCCACTCAGCCACAAGAGCATTAGTGAGGTCAGGCAATGATGTTGGACTAGAAAACCTGGTAAACATTCAGCATTCCAATTCTTCCCAAAGGTGTTCAGCTGAGTTCAAGGCTCTGTGCAGGCCACTCGAATTTTTCCACACCAACATTGTACCGTGTGTTTATGGAGCTCTCTTTATGCACAGCAGCACTGCCATGCTGGAACATGATTCCCAAATTCTAGACCCAAATTTCACTAAAGGGAAATCTTAAAGCTATACAGCTATACAGCATACAGAGGCATTCTAGACAATTGTGTGGTTCCACAAACATTTGGCCATATAGTCTATCAGTATCTGCATCTGCATCTGTGGCTAAGTTTGTTTTGAAAACACAGGAAAAAAACCAGGGCTGCTGGAAAAAGAAGTCATTTTCCATGAACACAGTATATAACAAATTAATTACAGTGCCTTTATGATTTTTCATTTAATAATGATAAAGAATGATGGAAAACATGCAATTAACATACAAGTTAATATATTTTTTTAATAATTAAATGATTATTTTTGGAGAACCCAGCAGAGGTCTGCTGCTCTGTACACAATGCATGGTCTGCATGGGAAGTCACAGGGATGTTTTAAAAAGGAAATCAGATTTGCACAATCACATTGTGTGTGGAAGATCAAGGGTAGGGGAAATTTGCCATTCAAGCTTGGGTCTGGAGCTACACCACAACCGTCAACCAGCAGAAAAATTCGACAAACAAACAAACAAATAATCTGTATTTGTAGCAGTTTAGAGCACTGTTCATTCTGAATACTCAGTTACATCTCTAATGCATACAAACTACTAAAGCCCTATTCATAATGGATTAGTTTTACAGGGGGTGATGGGTTAATGTAATTATTAATAAATAAGTATCTCTTGGTGTTTTTTTCCCATCTGAATCCATCAGGTCAGTAATTTTTACATACACGTTGGTAAAGACTCAGGTATATCCTGCGCGAAAAGTGATTTTGTGCCAAAAGGACACAAAAAAGCAATGTTTCTCTGGGTTTTAGGTCAATTATTTCGTTTCGGGCACAGGTACAGCCTACATAGAGTGGATATAAAAAGTCTACAGATATAAAGTCTGTTAAAATTGTAGGGTTTTTCTTTTTGCAGAATAGATTGGTATTTGGAGCTATCCATGATTCCTTCTATCTTGACAAGAGCCCCAGTCCCAGCTGAAGAGAAGCAGCCACATAGCATGATGCTGCCACCACCATGCCTCACTGTGGGTATGGTGTTCTCTGGGTGATAAGCTGTCTTGTTTTTTGCACCAATCATATCTTTTTGAATTATGCCCAAAATGTTCTACCTTGATCTCATCAGCCTATAACACATTTTGCCATATGGTTTTGGCAAAATGTAGGCAGGCGTGGATGTTTTTTTTTTTTTTTCTTTTTCATGAGAAAAGGCTTCTAAATTCAAGAGACGTAACATGCAGGGAGTGAACAGTACTTTACATATATTCCTGCAGCACTGATAATGTTGCCGTAGGTCTCTTGGCAGCCTTCCTGATAAGTTTTATTCTTGTCCTTTTGTCAAATTTGGAGGGATGTCCTGTTCTTGGTAATGTCACTGTGATGCCCCATTTTCTCCACTTGTTGATGACAGCATTCACTGTGTGCCATGGTACATCTAATGTTTTGGAAATTCTTTTGTAACCCTCTCCTGATCAATACCTTTCCACAACAGGATCCTGTACATGCTTTGTAAGCTATTTGAGGATCATGGTTTCAGCAGTTGGATGAAACCATCGGATGAAAGAAGATGTCAAGAAAATCCTACAGAAACAGCTCTTCTTTATTTGGTGTTAATCAGACTCACTTCATTTATGATAGGTGTATGATAATTCATTTTGGATATGAGTTTGATGTGACTGTGTTTTGAAGGTGAATTCTAAACACAGTCACATGCCCCATTATAAAAGGGTGTACATTCTTATGCAACCAGGTTATTGTCATTTTTTTCTTTTTCTTTTTTCTGCTAAAACATTTCTGTTTGTTTTCCACTTGAATTTTGTTGGTTGCTATATCACATTTAAGGTTGAAAAAGATCTGACATGCAATTTTAACCTGCAATTTTGACAGGGATGTGTTTTATGGTGATGTGACCTACTAATGATCAAGCACAACTTGCATGGCCACAAAACCTACGCTAACCTGAAACCTAACAAACGCTTACAATAAAGTCAAAACAATCATGAAAACTCTTATGAAAACACTATTTCTCTCTATATAAACACACACACACACATATATATATATATATATATATATATATATATATATATATATATATACATACACACAGACTTCAAAGGACTTGCAGTGTGTATGTGTGTGTACATATATATATATATATATATATACATACACACACACTGCAAGTCCTTTGAAGTCAATGACTGCCTGAAGTATGGAACCCATGGGCATCACCAAATGCTGAGTTTCCTCCCTTGAGATGCTTTGCCAGGCCTTTAATGCAGCTGCCTTCAGTTGCTGCTTGTTTGTGGGTTTTTCTGCCTTCAGTTTTGTCTTCAGTAAGTGGCGTGCTCCATTGGCCTGAGGTCAGGTGACTGACTCAGCCATTTAAGAACATTCCATTTCCAAGCTCTTGGGTTGCTTTCGTGGTATGTTTTGGGTTATAATCTCTATTGTGAAGCTCTGTTCTATCCGTTTTGCAGCATTTGACTGAATCTGAGCAGTAAGTATAGCTCTATACACTTCAGAATTCATCCTGCTACTTCTATCATCAATAAACACCAGTGACCCGTTCCACTGGCAGCCATACATGCCCATGCCATAACACTTCCTCCACATGTTTGAAAGATGAGGTGGTAAGCTTTGGATCATGAGCCCTCCCTTTCCTTCTCCATACTTTTCTCTTACCATCATTCTGGTACAAGTTAATCTTGCATCAGGAGTGGTCAGCTTTTTTTAAAGAGGTTTTTTTTTTTTAGCTAAGTCCTGAGGTGAAACCACTGTATTTACATTCATGAAGGCGTCTCTTGATTGTAGACTTTGACAATGATATGCCTACCTCCTCCAGAGTGTTTATCAGTCAATTGTCCAATTTCTTTTGAGCCTGTGAAAATGGAGGGACTGTAAAAAGTGACTGTAACTCCTAAATGTTTAATGCAATATTTTTGTTAAACCCCTTGAATTAAAGCTGAAAGTCTACACTACACTTCAATCAGATCATGACTGCTATATATATGTAGCAGTATATACACACACACACCAATCATCCATAACATTAAAACCACTTGCCTAATATTGTGTAGGTCCCCCTTGTGCCACTAAAACAGCTATGACCCATCGAAGCATGGACTCCACAAGGCCTATGATGCCAGGACACAAGCTTTCCCAGCAGAACATTGTTCAGAGCATCATACTGCCTCTGTCGGCTTGACTTCTTCCCATAGTGCATCCGGGTGCCATATCTTCCCCAGGTAAGTGACGCACACGCACCCCATCCACATGATGCAAAATAAAACGTGATTCATCAGACCAGGCCACCTTCTTCCATTGCTCCGTTGTCCAATTCTGATGCTCACGTGCCCATTGTAGGTACTTTTGGCGGTGGCCGGGGTTCAGCATGGGCACTCTGACCTGTCTGCAGCTACACAGCCCCATACACAGCAACCTATGATGTACTGTGTGTTCTGACACCTTTCTATCATGCCAGCATTAACGTTTTCAGCAATTTGTGCTACAGTAGCTCTTCTGTGGGATCAACCCAGACGGGCTAGCCTTCACTCCCCACGCGCATCAGTGAGCCTTGGGCACCCATGACGCTGTCACTGCTTCACTGGTTGTCCTTCCTTGGACCACTTTTGGTGGGTAATAACCACTGCATACCGGGAACACCGCACAAGACCTGCCGTTTTGGACATGCTCTGACCCAGTCATCTAGCCATCACAATTTGGTCCTTTTCAAAGTCACTCAGATCTTTATATAACAACTTTGAGAACTGACTGTTCACTTGCTGCCTAATATATCCCACCCCTTGACAGCTGCCGTTGTAATGAGATAATCAATGTTATTCATTTCACCTGTCAGTGGTTTTAATGTTATGGCTGATCCATGTATATATATAGGAGAAAACTCTACTGCAGCTCCTGTTTATACAGAGATCACTTATTCCATGGGGGTTAAATGTTTAACTGATAAATATCACCAATGGTTTAATATTTTCACCAAATAAACACATGCTTAATTTTCCAAACTGCACTTCAGATCTATACAAAAGCATTGTGATCAGTATTTTCTGGAGAAAGTTTTTAAGCACAGGAGCACACAGTTGACATGAAATGGCAGTGAATGAAGGACTGTTGTTCCAGGAACTCATTTTCAACGAAGCGTGTGCTTTAGTGATATTATATATGATTTGGTAGTTTTATGCCATTGCTAGAGGAATGTAACACAGCAAAATGGGTTGGATTTTGTCATGGCATGTATGTAAATGCAACGTGAGGAAGTCAAAGTAAAGTGATTTAAACAGAATTTTTGATCCATAGAAAAAACCCACAGAGAAAGGATTGTGTGATAAGATATTGGACAATCCCAGTTCCTAGCAGGTGGTACATAAAAAAAGCCACACAATGCACACACAGAATTACAGGTGTTACTGTGAGTGTGCAGATCAGATGTCCTCTGAGAGTCCACCTGCTCTTTTCTCTCTTCTCCAGATGTCTCTTGCTCTCACTCTGTCGCTGGGTGTGTTTGTGGTTTGCGGACCATACTTAACACCCAAACTCACAGCTATAGAATACCTTGCACCACAAGGCGTGTCAGCCAAGGTGTCAACCTAACAAGAGATTCCTGTCACTTGAAACAGAATACTTTTGCGTTTTATCTCACCCTTAATGTGAGCCTTCTCTCACTTCTTCTTATCCTCAGAGAAAACTGCACAAAATCATTCCCTATTTCCACAATCACACTGAGCATTACAGAAGATACATCTGTCACACTTTTGGGTAGGTACGACCCCAAGGTGAGTCAAAACACCAAAACAAAACATGAGGTCATAGCTCGGGGTTGGTGGCAGAAATCACACGTATGCACACACACTTTAGGGCATTATACATACATTCTTATGCAAATACATGCAGTGCCAGTGAACTCATATTCAAAACCCTGCAGAGTGAATCTGAGCCTAAAAGCAGGATTTTTTTATCTAATCAATTGTAATCTAATTTACTACCATCTGGTTATACAGTAGATTAAAAAGATAATCGCCTTTTGATTAAATCAGATTAGCTCTGATTATGTGATATTTCATCAAACGGATTAAAGGTGTCTGTGTCTGATTCTTAAAATCTCTGTACGCTTTAACTCAGCTATGAATGAGCGATGTGCTGTGCCACTGCATTTAGCAGCTGATGAGACACACATACACACACACACACACACACACACACACAGATGTCTTACCATCCTCATAAGGACCTTCCATTGAAATAATTAATAATGCAGCTCATTATTAATTAATGCCATGCCTATACCTAACTCTAACCTTAAGCTTATCTTCATTAACCATAAGGAAAGCTTTTGGCCCTTTTTATGTGTGTTGTTTTTTTTGTTTTTCTCATGGGGACCAAACAAATGTTCCCAAAAAGTACAAACTGTCAAATATTCCAGTGGTTTGGTCCCCACCAAGATATAAAAACATACCAACACACACTCACAGAATAAAGCATTAGACATTGTGTGTTGATCATAGGCTTGTAATCTCACCCTCTCGGATAGTGAGCAAAAGGAAGACAAAATGAGAACAAAAGAGCAGCTAAGAAAATATTCAGATTGGCCCAGATCCCTGAACCACACACTGACACCCCTAGCCTACACCCAGTACTACATGAGATACCACGCCTTCCTGTTGATTACACTCACAGGCCCACTATGTATATTGCCTGGGCCCAGGACAAACCATTTAAGAAGACACACAAAAACACACACACACAAATGATACCCATACTCACACAAACTCACACTGTAACTTATTCTAATGTGATACTGCTTAAACAAAGTCCTTTTTTCTTTTCTTTTTATGCACCTGACATCTTAGCAAACTTGCATCAATTAACAGCCACAGACCAGATAAGTTTCCAAAGGAGCATAGATCTTGACATATAAATACTTTACGGACTAATAAATCCTACTCATTGCCCCCTATGATGGTGGGACAGTGCGGAAAAAAAAGAAGACGCAAACAGCAAAACAGGGCTTCTGGAAAAAGAAGTAATTTTTCCTTTATAGATTATAACAGCAAACAGTAATTTGCAACACATAACTTCATTCAACTTCTGAACCAGACGATCCATGGACCTTTCTGGAAAGCTTTCTATCTATGTTTCTATGTTTCAAAACAACACTGTCTTTCCCAAATCAAAAAAACTCTTATTTACAGTTGAACAATAGCCATCGAATAACATTTGATCAGATTTACTTCAGTTTTGGGGTTTGTTATATTTTTTTTTTACACAGGGGACGTACTATATTTATTAATCTTAACTATAAAGGTTTTAAGATGTTCAGGTAATTGGTAATGTGGAGAAGTCACTGTGTGTTGCTATATTAGAGCATACAGGGCTGCTGAGGATCTCTGAGAGCTTTCTCATGACCATTAACCACAAGGACCTATGTAAAAAAAAAAAAAAAATCTGGACCTCAAAGCTAACAAGATCTCCATAATGCCACTCAGCCCAAACACTTTATCCTACTGATTTAGCATGACTTCATTCCTGCACAGGAGAAAGATACCCCTCAATCCATAAGCTTCTTGTTAAAAGACTCACTCGTTACTCCGAGACAGTTGAACAGCATGTCCACACCTCAGGAAGTCCAGTACCCACTATCTTACATATCTCTAAACCGGTACTACTCTGAAATATTCAGTTCTAGATCTTTTAAAACTCTGAAGCTGACAATTTAGTTATAAGAAACAAATGAAATGATGCTCATATATATAAAATATAGGTGTATATATGTGTATGTATGTATGTATGTATGCATATGTGTATATACAGTCCCCTCTGAAAGTATTGGAACAGCAAGGCCAATTCTTTTGTTTTGTCGATACACTGAAGACATTTGGGTTTGAGATCAAAAGATGAATGAGATGATAGATCTGAATTTAATTTCCTGATATTAACATTTAGATGTTTTAAACAACTTCGAGCATGGTACGTTTTGCTTGATCCCACCCATTTTGTGCTCTGTTAGATTGACTGTTTAAACAATTAATAGTTCACTTTTGGTTTCACTTTTGAAAACTGCATTTTTCATTAAAAAGGAGAAACCAACATGAAGAGCAGAGAGCTCTCTATAGGAGAAAAGCAAACCATTTTGAAGCTGAGAAAAGAGTGAAAACGAATCAGAGCCATTGCATAAGCATTTGGCAAAGCCAATACAACAATTTGGAATGTCAGAAAGTTTCTGTCATCAACTGCTGTTGTTTTACTTGGCCGACCAGTTCGATGTCTGGTTGTTAGTACACCAGTGGTTTCTTTCTTCCTCAGGACATTCTAAACTGCTGTATTGGCTATGCCCAATGCCTGTGCAATGGCTCTGATCAATTTTCCATCTTTTCTCAGCTTCAAAATAGTTTATGTTTGCAGTTTTCACAGGCAAAACCCAGGGCTCAGACCAAGAGTAGACATATAGAGCTGTTAATTGTTTAAATAATCAATCTAACTGGGCACAGATTGGGTGGCTTCAAACAAAAGGTGCCATATTTTGAGTTGTTTAACACATCTTGATGTAAATATCATCTCATATTCATCTTTAGTGCATAGCAAAAACAAAAGAATTGGCCTTTCTGTTCCAGTACATTTGGAGGGGACTGTATATATAGGTGGGTTTCCTGTGTATGTAAGGGACTGTATATATAGGTGGGTTTTATATATATATATATATATATATATATATATATATATATATATATATATATATATATATATTACATAGGTTTGGGCTAGGAATAGTTAGGCTAAAATTCTTAAAACTATTTATTAAAGAACTTGGCATAATCATATTTTAGCATGGTTTTTTAAAAAAAACATAGGCGGTAAAGAAACTTGCTTTTAAAACATCTTTTTGTTTTAATTTCGTGAAACATCAATTTTTGAAACGGCAGCATGGCGAAATTGCGTATCAGAAAGCAATTTAGTGTTCATGAGAACCTTGTGACAGGAAATTCTATAATGAAGAAGACCCTCATGATTGTCTGTCAGAAATAAAGATAAAAAGATGAAATGATATTTTTATAATATTACATAGTTAGTTGAAGTTCTCATGTTAAGTGGTGTGAAGTTATTCTGTGTAATATGATCCAATTTTTACACCTACATTTTAGTAGCTTTAGGTTAGACAACATCAACAATAACAGTATGGTGCCTTGTGAAAAACATTTTTGCAATTTGCACATTCATGGGTAAAAGTGTTAGTGTTTATGTGCCTCTGTTGTCAAATGACATTTTTACTGTGAAATTAGCAATCTAAAAAAGAAAAAGAAGTTTTTCAAACTAAAATTATTAATAAAAAGTTTAATCACTTTAATCATGTATGGTTTGCAGTATGATTAAAGCAATTACAGGCTATTAAAGCAAGACACTGCAGGTAGAAACAATATTTTTAGAATAAACTGCATACATAAAGTCATAAATCTACAGTATCACAAGATGGCTATGATATTGTCATTATCTTAAATTTAGCAACTTTGAAGAAGGCTTAAGCTCCAGCTACTCTGCACATTCACATCATGCTGTACAGTTTATCCCTGAAAAGCTTTTTATCTGATATATACAGTACTGTGAAAAAAGTCTTAGACACCCTAATTTTTTATACAAATTTTGTATTAGATGTTTATTTTATGACTTCTGCATTATTGAGTCAGAGTTTAGATATTCTTTACTTTTCAAAGAAAAAAATAAAATCTTAGAGATTTTGGTACGAGACGTGTTGGTACGTCAGTAAAGAAAGCAGCATATTATGTAATGGACCACTTTTCAGACAAAAAAAAAAACATAATGAAGTCTGTCAGAAAACCCGCAAAAACAGAAGCAAGTGCAACAAAGTCTCCAAAAAACTGTGGCAGATTCTCCAAGATACTCAGTAAAACTTACCAGCTAATACTCTCCTAATACTGCACAAAATGTACCTAAGACCTCTGACGCATTTTTTAAACAAAGCAAAGGACTGTTATTGACTTATTTTATTACTGTTTACTGCTCTTCATAGTACATTTTTAAAGTAAAAAAAAACATTTAATTTCATTCAACAAACAAAAAATGAATAATTTTGACGCCATTGATGAACCTGTGGTGGTTTCTGCGGTGGGGAAGAAACGTAAGCCATCGAAATCTAATCATTTACGTGAGGAGATTAAGAAGACGAGGCACTCGGGAGGAGGAAAAATGCCGGCTGTTGCTTGAGCAAGCTATTCCTTTACCTATCAATAGCTCATGGTGACCTTGCTCAACAGGGCTATGGGTTGAATAAAATCTTTCAAAAAAATCTTTTAGGCCTACAAGTGATATAAAATTGATACTATAATATGTGAATCTTTCTTCTTTACAGTGTTCTTAATATGACAAAGTAAGTGTTTTTATTAATGCCATTAATGTTTTTGTTAATACAGCGTATAGCACTAGTCAACTAAATGATTGTAACATGGCAAAGATGAATGCACTGCTGGAAGTTGAATGTAAGGAAAATGTCATTTTGAAATTTCTGTGGTCTAATGTGATATTGTTGTTCATGTTCTTGTTCATGAGGAAATTTTCTTTTATTGTTGTAATTAATTTATAGCATTAACAAGATGACCCGTTGAATTCATTCTGAGAGCGATGACTGATTGAATTTGTATTTTTAGTCCAGTGCCTGTATATAAGATTAGTACTGACCAAGTTCAGAGGCTGTCATATGTGGATCAACTTACTTTGTTGTGTATTTTCAACAGTTTCAATATGAAAAATAACTTTTATATTGATTCAATGGATTTATTGCATTTTGAAAAAAAAAAAGTGTCATGGATTTATTGCATTTTGGGGAAAAAATAATCAGTTTTTATAATAAATCTTTGAAAATCAAAATCTAGATTTGAATTTTTAATGTTATTATAACCTAAAGATGCTATGCTATGCTATGTGGTTTTCATCTTGCCACTTTCTTGGTAAAGAAAACACATTTTTACTCAAATTAATCAAAATGGATATATAGCATTTTGGAACCAAACTCTTCATATATATATATATATATATATATATATATATATATATATATATATATATATATATATATATATATATATATATATATATATATAATGTGTGTGTCTCAACATCTTTCATAAACACTATAAACTACACTTACTAGAGTGGAAACACATGAAATTACATTTATTTATAAAACCATTATTCACAAAATAATTCTTCCTATATTCAGAACCAAACCTCTCAGTTTCTAGATTGTCTGCATTCATGAAATTTTACATGTTCATTCCTATCCCTACTTAGAAGAACATGACAGTGGAATTTCCCAAAATGTTATTAGCTGTTGGATTTATGTTAGATTTTATCCTGGTGTTTTCTTGGTTAAACAATAAACTAATGATTTTCCGACAAACTGGTGTGTAAAAGCCTCTTGAGAGCATCTCACAGTGAAATAATTTAATTCTAACATCATCCAAAGACAAGATTTTTAGTTTGATTAAGTATGCAAATTTAGGCAGATTTAATTAGACGAAGCTTCATTTGTATAAAGAAATACATATATTTTTTTAATAGTTCCAATACAAAAATACTTGTAAGAATATAAGCAATCAACTGGCAAAGATGATTAAAAATTATTTTAAAAAAGGACCCTATTCAACTGTAGTGTCTTACCTTAATTACTGAACAAGTTTAGAGTATTAACAATAATAACCAAATTTCTTTATTTTTTTCATGATCTTGCTCTATTTTTCTCCCAAATTAGTCTATGGATAATTTCCACCCACTGGTCCGTTCTCTTCTAGTGCATGGCAGCTACCAATCCAAGATGGTGAGGGCTAACAAGTGCTTCTTCGTGGACATCACAGCTTTTCAAACTGCTGCTCATACGATGTCATAAGGCAGACACCCGTGATCGGCTAGTGTCATTCTAATTGATAGGGGAGCGAGTGATGCCATCCTTCCCACCCAGAGAGCAGGGCCAATTATGATCTCTTGGACTCAAATGGCTATGACATTATCAGGATTCAAACATGCGATTTCCCTAATATAATGCTTTATCATTTCAACACGGGTAGGGAATTCAGAATTTGTACTTAAAACAGCACAATTCCCATGGAAATTAATATAAACCAGAACTATGCTCTCATCGTTTTCATTCTCACAACATCAACTAAAATGCCTGCGATCAAAAAACTGCTGTCATTTTCTACAAAAGACCTAATGTTTTCTCATGATGTGATCAATCCAGGGATTTTTTTTTAGAACTAGTTTTTTTATAGCCTCAAACAGGCTTCAAATCAAACTGCAGCATCCAGTTTGAACAGTTTAGTTCCCTCAGATAGCTAATAAAAAGAAGGATTTTAATCTCAGACCTACTGTTTTTTCAGGACCGGTGATCAATCTGAGTGTTCTGTATGATCGGTTCTCCTCAGCATTAAATTGCTTCAGGGTGAACCTCTGTGTCCATGAGGTCAGCCTCTTCAGATTCTGCGTAGAAGACTATTATCGTTTTAATAATATTCAGACAGAATGAAAGAGTCCTTCTGATCTGTTAGAAAGCGCTGAGATACCCAGTCATTTAATGTCTTAGTAAAAGCAAAAATACTAAGCAATTGGAGTAACAGTGTGACACTTTTAGCTCCGCATCACCCTCACGCTCCCTCTCTCTCTCTAAAGCCTCTCCTCTCTCGGGTTTTTATAGTTTTCACTATAACCTTGATGACAGCTTGCTTTGAGATCTTGCCTCTTTCTTCACCAGCGTTAGCAGTGAGTGCAATTCCTCTTCACTCATATGTATATGCATGCTCCATGTTTCCTGTTTATTTAATTGCAAGGTAGTGTGGGGGCTCCAGATTGATCTTCAAAATACTCTAGTGCTTTTATATATTCTTCATCCTTTCCGCCCTACCCTTCTAATGTTCTGGCTCTCCTTTGGTGTGATCCTTTGTAATATGGTGTGGGTTCTGTTTTTTATATCAGATGGCAGCGTAGGTCCAGAGTGACTATCAATGTCACAAATAGCCTGAGCCATGTCAAGTGGCACTTAGAAAACAAGATGTGTACCTGAAATGTTTATACAACCTCTGCACACACACTCTCTCACACACACAGTGATTGGCATATAGTCACCCTGCCTGTAGGCACATGCCTCATAGCACTAAACCGTGAGCTGGCACACTCATTACTGACATTCTCACACACCTGCTGGTTCCTCGGTATGAGCACATGCATGTGTGGCAATATCCGCCATCCACAGACAATACAGCTTCGGGTAAAAGCACCAATTAAACCTGCTTAGTATCAGTTTATTAGGAGTGTTACTTGTTTTGTAAAGATAAGAGACATGAGTGGATCAATTCTGCATTGGCTAATGTGGCAAAAACACACACCTGTAGCTACGTTTGGTTATTTACCATCTTCCTTCTTTCAATCTCTCAACTCGCTCACTTCTTTTATCTTTCCATCACTGTTTTCTCCTTTTCACTCTTTCTCTCGCACACTCTCGCTGTGTCTCCCTCTCTCCAGGCTTATCTGATAGAAGGATGTAACGATAAATCCTCCACTTCAGAGCTTTGCTTTCCCTCAGGCAGAAAGTGTTATCTGTAGTCTGCATGGTGAGAGAAAGAGAGAGAAAGAGAGAAAGAGAGAGAGAGAGAGAGAGAGAGAGAGAATTGCTCTTTTCATCAAGGGCCAATTCCACTGGCAGTAGCTCACCAGCCGTAGCACTGCAGCCACTGTACTCCTTTCCTTCATGTTGAAATTCATGTAACAGCATCAGTCATCTGTTCATTTCACTTGTGTGTTCCATGACTTTCCTGGGTTTATTCATGAGATCATGTACAACATCTGTCTTAAACTGATGCGCTACACCTTCTCAATATCTTGATTAGCGTGGGCTGTGTTATATTTAAGTTGTGACCTCACTACTCACCTCACCTTCACATACTGATCAAGTACCTGCATCATGTTGCCATCATGTTTCCAGAAAACTGGTTTCGACATTCATCCTCCGTATTGGAATCCTTTGACGTTGTCAAGGGTGGGTTTATTAAGAGAATAACTGAATGGTCACGACTGTAAAACCAACAACACACAGAGAGAGAGACAGCCTGAGAGGCTCTGGGCATCAGCATGCGGCACATGCATTTCCGCAGCACTTTCAAATCACTGCTCGACACTCTCCCACAATCACACGCGCACAGCTGCGGTAATTTTCTGCAATGGGAGATCAATAAAACACATTGAGGAAAGCAAGATCCCATTTTTTGACCCGTTACCTTCCAGCTGTCTTCGCCAATCAGATGCGCCACCGTTACCATGACGACGTCTCGCGAAGGCCACCTCTCAGAGCTGCATGAAAGGCCTGCGCATTTACATTTATTTTCAGTGCCTGAGATCTTCGTAAATCAGTTGAAACATTAACTAAGCATCATTAACCTGCATGTGTTAATGTAGCTTAATTAGTTACAGTGCAGTCCATGAGTAATTGGCTGCACGATTCTTGTCGACTTTGGCTCTGTCCAGCACATTGGATATGAAATCAGACTTCAGTGATGATCTTAAAGTAAAGATTGTCAGAATAAAGGATCAAGCATATTAATTATGTCATTGTGCACGTACTTACAGACGGGTGCTGTGTAGATGAAATGATTTCCTAACCAGCCATCCCTTCATGCTGAGTTTAAGAAATATAATGAACGTGTTTGAGCTACAGTGAGAATGGCAAGATCACGCAGACAAATGGAGAAGTAGTCATCGCGGAGGTGTAAACGTTCATTACAGAAGTCTAGTTTTGTATTTTAAAAATCAATAGCAGCTTCTGGGAGAAACAAAATGAAGTGCTAAAGTACTGACAAAAATATAATAATAATTGTCTTCAGTGTATTCACTTTCATGCCTTCAGTGTTTTCAGTCATAAGAATAAGATGTAGAGCCTAAGCCTTACCATACACATCTAAAACAACTCTATGTTAATACTGCTAATGTCCAGCGCCTTGTTTTGCCTTTATTGAGCTGTATTTGTGGTCAAGGCTGTGTTAGCATGCTGTGACAGTGCCACGGCTTCCTCTCTACATCACTTGGGAGAAGATGGAGGTGCCACATAAGGGGTCTGAAGGGCCAATTCCTCCCATTTATGATAGGGAGAGATTCAATCCTCCATACCAAAGCACGGCTTATTGGGGTCAAAAAACAGATCGGAGAAACTCTCACTGCCAAACACAGTGCACAAAGAGAGACGGCGCTTAAGAAAGGTAGAGAGCGCAAGGAGAAAGCAGCATTTAATAAAAAGAATCGGTGACTGTGAGAGAGCTGCACTTTCGAGGCTAAAGGTTATCGCACTTCCTCTGAACCCCACTCCTGACAACGCACACACTCCACTGTTACCATGGCAACATCCGCCGCACAATGACAAGAGGTGTCAAGGCTTGTAGGAGCTACCTGAACATTCTTACACAGGAGAACATTCCTTAGACAGAGGAGAAATGCAGAACTCAGAAATAGAAAAGAGAGAGAAAGAGAGAAAGAGAGAGAGAGAGAGAGAGAAAATGCAACCAAGTGAGACGAAGAGAGTGTGTTCGAGAAGGAGAGAATGACAGAGTAAGAGACAGCGTAAGATGATAGTGTGTTCAAGGTTACTGCGGAACAGACCTTTGCGTGTTCATTAACGATTCTAGAAGATAATTGGCTTTGGAGATGAGCTGTATAGAGAGAGAGAGAGAGAGAGAGAGAGAGAGAGGAGGAAGTGCAGAGCATGATCACACAAAACACTGTATGTGTGTGTGCCATCCCTCTTATTTGAAGAAAATAATAGTAATTATCATATATATCACATGTATGGTAATATGGACATTAGGTATCTGCCATAATATGCAGGCTGAATGTGTGTGAGAGAGAGAGAGAGTCACTAAAAAAGCAGGACAGAGGCTGAACGCTCGCAGTAGAGTGACTGGTCTTGCAGATGTTTTATTGTGTGAGATGTGCCACTGTCAAACAACTATAACCCAGCAAATCAACATCTCTCCAAACACACACACACACACACACACACACGCCAAGATAATATCCCCCTCATTTCCTTCAGAGGGAATTCTGTCACACACACGAACATTTCTTTTAATATATATATATATATATATATATATATATATATATATATATATATATATACATAAACAAAAGAAAGCAGTTGCAGGAATGCACACACTCCTCCAGAGTCTCTCATACGTGCACATTAAAAACTCTACTGTTGGATTCAAGTGGTGAGTTATGCTGTCGCTCTTTTCCTCTTCCTCATGCTCACTGTTGTCATCACCTTCATCTTCATGATCCATGGTTGACCATTATGTTCTGCAAAGGAAAGAGAAGAACAGCCAGCTGTTTACATTCATCACACGCTCTCAAAGCCTTCTTTACCATACCCTTCTCTCTGAGCTCTTCACTTAAAATAGTTATTGGATTCTACACGAGGAATTCACACCCACACACACAATTTTATGCTTTAAAACATATTAAACCACAGCACTATTAAATTCTTGATTCCGACTGGTCAGAAGGTGTTAATTTTCTATAATAGCACAGCTCCGTAGTGACGGCCGCAGGGCAAATCACAGGTTTATACCAATGCACTCGTTTTAATACGTTATCGTTTCTATAGTAACGGCTAATTCAGAGGGACTTGTATGGTGGACACTCCACATGAAGCCTAATAATAAATAGATTTAAAAAAGTTTTTTTTTTTTTTTTAAACAAAAAGCATATAATTGTTTATATAGTGTAATATTCTGTAAGGGGGCATTGATTTAACATTTAAGGAAAGAACCTCTAGTGTCAGCACTTTATAACAATGGTAAGGCTGTTCATTTTTCTGAGTCTGCATGATTGAGGGCTTTGCAGTTTCTCAATAAAATTACAAGCTGCATTTTTTTCTTATTAACATGAAGAGAGTAATTGTATTAATAAATACAAAACTGTAATTGACAAATTACTGTGGTATAAAAGGAAAAAACTGCTGTTATGGGAAGATTACCAATTTTAGCACGGTAAAAGCCCCCAGTTCAGGTCAGCCCCCCAATTTGTTGATTAATTTCCTATAACAATGTCTGTAAGTGTTCTATTTCTTACTGAATAAACACAGTCCTTGTGTAAGGTGTGTAACGTATTAACTAGGCTGGAGAAGTGCTATCCTGTGAAATTAATTTATCCAACACTACAGGACACGGAGGCAACACGATGGCGCAGTGAGCTGAGAGTTGCAGTTATAGCCCTAGGGTAGCCAGTTTGATCTTGACTTCGTGTTACAGTCTGTGCTGAGTTTGGCAAGTTCTCCCTGTCTTCTCTCCTCCGGGTTCTCCGGTTTCTAAACATACCAGTAGGTGAACTGGCTACACTAAATTGCCAAAAAAAAGTGTGAATGAGTGTGTGTGTGTGTGTGTGTGTGTGTGTGTGTGTGTGTGTGTGTGTGTGTGTGTGCATGGTGCCTTGCAGTGGTCTAGCATCTCACACCCAGTGTTCCTAGGATAGGTTCCAGATCCACCACCACCTTGCCCAGGATAAAGCAGTTACTAAAGACAGATGAATCAATGAATGAATAGATGACATGGAACCTTAATATACACGATATAGCCAAAAGTACATGTACACCTGACCATCACATCACACCCCTATCCCATTCCAAAACTGTGGGCATTAACACAGAGTTGTCCCTCCTTTGCTGTTATAATAACCTCCACTCTTCTGGGAAGGCTTTCCACTAGATTTTGGAGTGTGGCTGTAGAGATCTGCCCATTCAGCCAGAAGAGCACTAACGAGGTCAGAACACCCAAAGGTGTTCAGTGGGGTCACTCTAGGTCACTCAAGTTCTTCCACACCAACTTTGGCAACACATGTCTTCATGGAGCTCGCTTTGTGCACAGGGGCATTGTCATTCTGGAACATGTTTGGGCCTCTTAGTTCCCGTGAAGGCAAATCTTAATGCTAAAGCATACAAAGATATTCTAGACAATTGTGTGGTTCCAACTTTGTGGTTACAGTTTGAAGAAGGCCCACATATGGGTGTGATGGTCATGGTCATGTTTCCACATACTTTTGGCCATATAGTGTATGACCTGATGCCTGATTTCTTTAGACGCAGTCTATTACTTTCCGAACAGAGATCACAGTGAGTTTAAAAGAACAAAAAAAGACGGAAACAGTTTCTTTTAATGCTGTCAGTTAAAGCTGCCGCTGTTCTTTCAGCTGCTCTCGTTAGGGGTCGCCACAGTAGATCCCCTGCCTCCATTATGGAAATCCAGTTTATGATCCGCATATTTGATTTGGCACAAGATTTATGCTGAATGCCCTTCCTGATGCAACCCTCGCAGGCTTGGGACTAGGACTGAAAGTGCACTAGCTCATGCAACCAGAGTGGCTGGGATTAGCGCCCGACATGGGGCTCAAACCCACAACCCTGAGATTAAGAGTCTCTTGCGCTGCCAGCTGAGCTAGCCAGGCACTGCTGTCAGTTACAGCTACATGGTAAAAATTGAAGCTGCATCCAGGATTTACTTTACCTCTTCCACTAAGAACAAATAATAGAAGCCACAATTTGTTCTCATTGACAAATTACTTGCTTCTGAATCATTTGGTTCCCAACTAAAAACAGCTACATAAGTGATTGATCAATGGTGCTTTTCTGTTGCATCACATACACTGATTTACACCTAGTTCAGGCAGGCCACCTACATGCATGTTTTTGGGAGGTGGGAGGAAACCAGACAATATGTGCAAAACCCCACATAGATAGTTACCTGAGCTCAGGATTGAACCAGGGACCCTGGAGCTGCGAGGTAGTAATGCTACCCACTGTGCCATAATCACACTCAGCATCAAGTTTGTGCAATCTAAACTTTACTTTTATACATGCTAATCCTGCAAGAATCCTGGCCAACTTTTCACAGTGTCATCTATTTTCATTAGAAATACTCTTTTACACAGGAGAAGTGTGGAATGGTTCCCGACTAAGGTACCTTGTCAGTGAAAATGGCTGGAAGTAAGAGGGAAGGGAAGATACACTCTTGATTAAAGGTATAATAATGGGAATTGGTGCTATGACATTTAGTGTGATAACCACAATGTGATTTCTTTGAAAAAAAAAAAAAAATCCAGTGACTTCATCTTATCCTGCTGCCTGAGAGGAGAGTGTGTGTGTATGTTACTTATTGCCTGTCTAGAGGCTCTCTGCAGTAGCTACGGAGATGTCGAAGGCGCATTATCAGTAAGCAGCGCTGTGCGGGTATGTCATCCGTTCAGTGGGAGGGGTAATGATGCTGTGTTATAACGACACTGATCAAGCACTCCAATGGAGCGAATGTGTGTGCGTGTTTGTCAGAAGGAGACAGAAAGTGAAAGACTGCACGCGCACTGTGGAAAAGACAGAAAATGCAAGCAGGTGTGTGTATTTTATTATCTTCCTCATATCAGTGCCACTTTGCCAGCCACCAACTCTGTGTAAGATTATTCTAAAAAGCTCTATCTCTTCCTCTTCATCTTTCTCCTGCTCCGTGAAGTTCTTATTCCTTCTATTCTTCTCAATGGTGTGTCCAGGTATTTAGATATTAAGGGACGGCATCACATAAGTACGTATAGGACCAAGCTGCATTTGCAGAACATCTGATATGTTCCTTAATGCAAAATTAATGACCACATAATGACTATGTATCAGCTTCATATTTGCCCTTTAGTTCCTAACACTTAAGAGATTTATTTAAAACACCTACAGCGCTAAAATAATCATTTCAGTCAAAATGATCTAGATATTATTCATTATATCTGCAGGAATTGCAGGAAATACTAGACCTCTGTGAATAACCACATGACAGATTGGTTTCACTGCAGAGCCAAGAAATGGTCATACAGAGGAAGCGATCATATATAGTGCATAAACTGTTTTTGCACTACATATGATCGCTGTTTTTAATTGCACCTAAGCCTTTTTGAATACAGCTGGACCATTCGGAAGGAGAGGCGCATCAATTTAATGCATTCAAAGCTGCAATAATCATGTGGCTGGAAACCAGTAATGCTGCAAATAAATACCCATGAAAAACAAGTTTAATGATTAAAGCATCGTCTACAAAAATAAAATAATTACCAGGAAAGAACAAATGAAACATTTAGCACAAGATATTTGTTGATATACAACCCAAGCCAAAAATTCTCAACAGATTTACAAAAGTTTCAGTGATGTTGATATTCTTTGCATGTGTTGATAGATACCAATCACCTGTAAATTACAGAGCGCAGCTGATTTACATTTAGTGATGCTCACAGAGAGCTGTGAACGACAAAATGACGACTACATGGTGAAAGAGCACCTGCTAAGCATAATGTGTGCTAAATCTTCCAGTAATGCAGCTCAGCCATTGCAGAGCACTGGCTACCACAGACACACACTAAAGTCTTCCTCATTTTATTTGTCCTAACTGAACAACTAGTCTTAGGATTTCAGCTAGGATTTCTTTTGGGTTTTTGGATTACTTACTTTCAAATCATTAATTAGAAATGACACAAAATTCAAATTTAAATTTGACACAATTTGAAGCCAATCAATCAAGGTAGTGATTAGTCTCCTTATACATACATTTACACTTACATTTACACAAAGTGAGAAGCTCTTGTTGAAACAAACATTTTTCCAAAACTAACTGGATTTTCATGAATACCATAGTTCTTGTGTAGATGCTCCTGTGAACAATTTACAAATAAATTAGTTTGTATCCAGCTTGATAAATGAGGCCTAATGCGAGTAACAGAATCAGTTAGCGTTCCAAAAATACTGACAATACCTATAACCTTTTCACCCAGTCCTACACTGAATCTATCAGTGAGTGATACCTGATCATTCTGCTGCTTTTTTTTCTTAATTTTTCTCTCTTGCTCTTTTTCCCTTTCTAAAGTTCAGGCTCTAGTCATTTGGATCACGTGTGCGATGGTGTGTGGTCTTTATACTGCAATAACAGCCGTTAATGTCACTGGAACTGAATGAAGACGTCTACCTGACAGACAACTGGTCAACCAATTTGCTCCACATACGGCTACGTGTCCCAACAAGCCTGCTCATTTTATAAAGGCCATTCCCACAATGCAAAGCAAACAGAGAATAGAAAATAACCCAGCAGTCAGAGAAGTGGAGAGGGCAAGAGTGAATGAGAGAAGATCAAAAGACAGACAGAGGCAGAATGATAAAAGAAAGATGAACAAGTGAACAAAAATAAGGGACACTTCATTGGATTGACATTTCTCTTTGGTCCTGGGTTTTAAATTAAAAGGGAGCACAACAGCAGCATCCGGTATAAATCTGCACTACAGAAGCTCAGAGTGGAAAGACACAATGAAATACCCTTAAGACAAGGAAGGCACAGGGACGGATGGCAGCCCAGAAGAGATAATACAGTGAGATAATGTCACAGGCTGTGTGCCTCACATGGACAGACTTAACATTTCCACAGCTTATAAAGAGGATGGTTTAAACAATGCCTGTCAGCCTCACTAAATATATGAGTAAAATCACTAGGCAGGCACCCACACATATGCATGAAATATATGCCCAATATGCCAAGGGAAATGTCACAGACACATTACATTTCAATGTTTATGCTTCTGCTTGTCTTTTTTAGCACTGCTTCTCTTTTTATTGTGCTCACTCACTTAATGACACCTCTTTCTCTTTTTCCAAGAAAAAAAAAAAGAACACTCCACAGCCTATCACAATAACAATAATGCCTGTGTGTCTGTAACTAGTCTCTTTTGGCACCATTATTAGACCAGCCTGAGTTGCAGATGGGAAGCTGGTCCCTCTTTACAAATATCCAATGCTCCTTCAGTTTTTTGAGGACTATTACCCTGGATTAAACTAGCTTTCTCTGATGTCGGGGTCTCACATTATACGGGTAGCTCTCCAGCAATAGATTCTGATACACTGAGCCAGGATGTATAAAGGTACTCAGAGTACAAATTTGGTCTTAGGTACCAAAAAACTTAGATCTAAGAATAAGAGCAATGTACCTAGTTTGAAGCTTTAAGAGTACTCCTAAATGAACAAGTATTTAGGAGTGCTTCAGAGGTGTCTCAGACTATTATGAGTAATTATGAGGATCTTCTGAGCTCAGTACTGCAACTGATTGATAATGTAGAACTCATAAAGGCGTTCCTGGTTATGACAAATTTCTCATTTTTAATTCCAGATTTAATTAGTAATGAAAAATGAAAATATATCTTCAGCTATAAAAAACACTGTAATAACGGCTGATTGAGGCAGAACCATTTTGGACACTACACACGGTCATCTAGCTGTTCATTTGATCTCAAGAGGAAGAATGTTAACAGCCAATAATAATAATAAAATAAAATAAATAAAAAAAAAAGGGGTTTTCTGCCAATCTGTCAATTATATACTTTGACACAACACCTATATATACACAACGTATATACACGTATTCTGGTCTCTCTTCAGCACTACACACTGGAGGTCTGGTCCCTATTTAGCATTTTTATAATATGTTTATAATATCATGTTTTGGTTTCTCTTTTACATCACAGTATGATATTCCAGTTTCTTTTTTAGCACTGAGCTCATTTGCAGTTTGGGAGCTGCTGTGTCCCTAAAGAGCAGTCTCTGGTAATTTGGATCTTCTTGTAAGGTTTGTGGTCTTTATACAGCAGTGACAGTTGTTGTCACATCTGTTGCAGACCGGGACTGGGCTGGACTACGGTGATATCTAACTGACAGATGAGTGGTCAACCAATTTGCTCCAGATTAGTTGATGTTGTGGTTTCTGTTTAGGACTAGGCTCTGATGTTCTGGTTTCTTTTTACCATCGGGCTCTTGCAGTTTGGGAGCTGCTGGCAGCCTACACTGTCTAGTTGGCATCATGCCACACCACACGCCAGCATTAGAGCTCAAGGGCTTGACCGCTCACCCGCACACTCTTTGAGATGTGTGTAATAAGTGCGCGCGCAGACACACACACACACACACACACACACACACACACACACACACACACACACACACACACACACACACACACACACAGACTGTCTTTAATGAAAGCTGTTGTTCCCTTTCGTTCTGCAAAATGCATGAGTGAGTCTGTATTAAAAGAAGCTTTGTGTTGTACACACAGATAAAAGGCTTTATGCATTGAACACACAGACACACGATAATACAAGCCACTGCATTTTAATATCCTGAGTGAAAATTAGCAAAACATGTTTCATGATGCCCAAATATCCTCTCACACATTAGCACAAAAATTATTTTTTGCTTTAGCAGGAAAAAGCCCCTTGGAGAAGAGGCAAGAGCATCAGATTTAAATATAAATAAGTACAAATGTGTATACAAATATTCCTCCTAACACTAACACACACACACACACACACACACACACACACACTTTCTGAGGAAAGCACCTAACTTTAAAACTAACCTTAACTTCAGTAATCAAAACAAAACATTTTGGCCCTTTTTTTTTTTTTTAAATAAAAGCTGTGGTTTTTAAAATAAATGAATAAATAAATAAAATTTCCGTATATGGACCAGCCAAATGTCCCCATAATGATAAACCTGTCAGATATAACTATCTTTGTGGGGCACTTGGAAAAACACACACACACACACTCACCTTCTTGGCCGAGTTAATGCAGTTCATATATTCCTTTGCCAGGCTGGAGCAGTGCAGAGTCTGATGTCTGTTCTCTTTAAAACAGTTCAGTACCTGAGACTGCATCTCTGAACAAATGGGAACTGTATTCTTCGGCCTGAGAGAAAAGGCAGAAAAAAATGTAAATGTACAAATATGTTTTGGACTACAAATACGGAGATAAATAATATTCTGTTGCAACAGTTCAACAGACAGTATTGACACAGTACTCGAGTCCTCACCATGGACTTAAGACATAGATTCTAAGACTTGTAACTTTACTTGGACAAGCTGATCTATGACTAGAATCTCGACTTTGAGTTGATTTTACGAGACTCAGACTTTGACATGTAGTATAAATTAGATTTGTGAGTAACTGTTATTTTTACATGAAACAACAAACTATAAACTACAGTTTACTCTGACACTTTAAAGCAGTAAGAGTACCTCTGCTCAACATATTGCTTGTCAGAAATGAACATGTCTGTGCAGACAATCGGGGTCGTTACACAACTGGGGTTGTTACCCAAATTTCATTTAATGATTCTCAGAACCCCATCTTACAGCAGACGTAATTCAGTAATGGTACAACCCAAATTTGTGAATGTACAATATTAAAGGGAACTTTAAACATGTTTATATTGAATTTTTTTATTATTAGTGAAGTTTGTGATGTGTTTACCAATTCCGGTTCCAGCTTGTTGCTTGATGGTGTATTTTTGTGAGAAGTTAGCAGTTGTGTGCCACTTTGACGCCAAGGGGGACATTGCTAATGCAGGCACGATAGCTTTTAATAAGAGAAGAGCTTTCAACAATCTCAAACATAAGTGATAACAGGCCAGTTTCACTGTTTGCTCTTAAAAACAAAAGAGAGAGAGAGCATATATTGGAGATAACAAAAGCTGTACTGCATGTTCCAGAATGCAATGCAATGCTGCCATTTTCAATGCCATCCAAATTTTATTTTCTAATGAATTTCTGCATGGCCTTTTAAAGTCTAAACTGCTTTCATCCTCTTTTGGTCTATTCTCACTTTGGTTAATGGTTTCCTACATTAAATACAAAGTAAATTTATTTGAATGGACGTCACTGCAACACACCCAACCACACCTCTTGGTATTTCTCATTTGGAAATAAATAAGGCCCTTACGCTTGACTTGGACTTGAGGGTAAATGACTTGACTAAAATACTGCCAGATGTAGTACGTCTGTTCACCCTCCTGATCAGAAGAGAACTAAATGCAACCCAATATATCAACAGACATAGTGAATATTGGTGAACTGCTAACTGAATGAAGATTAAATATCTACTGCATTCATCCTAGTGCAAACCCATAGATGCCATGTATTACACCCAGCCACAGATTTTACACAGATTTTAGAGCAGCTCAAGTAAACTACATCAAGGTTTTAGGTCATAAGTCACATCGCACCCAGCCCTTAGGGCAGCTTAGGTGTATCATATATAGTTTAAGGGCAGAATAAGTACAATAGGTTTCATCCTTTAGCCCAGCTTATGTGCATCATACCAAATCTATCAGACAGCTAATGTGTGCTGCACTCAGTTTTCACATGCTACCTGGGCTAACTCATTTGAGCCATACCAAGCCTTCAGAGAATTTAGATGCATCATCCCCAGTCTTTCCGGCAGCCAATGTGCTGAACATGCAGCATCCTGTGCATCATAGCCATTACATAGCCAGCACATGGAACATAAGGTACCTCCTGTGCATCATAGCCAGAATATGGAACATAGGGCACCTTCTGTGCATCACAGCCAGCACATAGCCAGTACATGGAACATAGGCCACCTCCTATGCATTATAGCCAGTACATGGTACATAGGGCACATCCTGTGCATCATATCCAGTACATGGAACATAGGGCACATCCTGTGCATCATAGCCAGTACATGGAACATAGGGCACCTTCTGTGCATCACAGCCAGCACATAGCCAGTACATGGAACATAGGGCACCTCCTGTGCATCATAGCCAGTACATGGAACATAGGGCACCTTCTGTGCATCACAGCCAGCACATAGCCAGTACATGGAACATAGGGCACCTTCTGTGCATCACAGCCAGCACATAGCCAGTACATGGTACATACGGCACCTCCTGTAAATCATAGCCAGTACATGGTACATAGTGCACCTTCTGTGCATCACAGCCAGCACATAGCCAGTACATGGAACATAGGCCACCTCCTATGCATTATAGCCAGTACATGGTACATAGGGCACATCCTGTGCATCATATCCAGTACATGGAACATAGGGCACCTCCTGTGCATCATAGCCAGTACATGGAACATAGGGCACCTCCTGTGCATCACAGCCAGCACATAGCCAGTACCTGGTACATACGGCACCTCCTGTAAATCATAGCCAGTACATAGACACACAGTTCTGTGCACCATAACCCACCACCTGGGCACCCCAAACCTTTAAAGCAGCTGGTATGCACCATACACAGCTTTTTACAAAGGTCTGTCCCACTTTGCTATACCACTACATTTTTCTCTGATGTTTTTCCACATTCACTGTAGCCTGTCCAGCCAGTCAGGTGCTGAGAGTGAGAGAGCAGATAACTGCTAGATTTGATAAATACACCACTCATTCTCTATTGGCACAGAGAGACTTGATTAGAGTCTGAGCTGATACGACAGACTTACTGCAACCAGCTGCGCCTTGACACAAGATAAGCAATGCCACACCCTGAGGAAGGGTGTCATTCATTATTCTCCCACTCTATCTGAGTGGCTGGACAGTGGATGGAGATATTTGCATGGAAGGGACAGAGTCTGACAAAGGAACTACAACAGAAGAGAAAAGCAGGTGAGACAAAGGCTTGGACAAAGATGGAGAGACAGACAGTAAAAATGATGGCCAGTGTGGAGGCTAAGAAAAAGAAAAGGGTGAAAAGCACTTTCATATCTGTGTGTGTATGTGTGAAATGGACAGCCCTGTCTGCTGTAATGAATGTGCTGGTGCAAAGAGAGAGCCGAGTATGTGCAGCCTAATTGGCTTCAGTTATCCATCTCTCTACTGACCAGGAAACTATTGTGCTACACACACAGCTTGCACACAAACACACACACACACACACAGTTACAAATATAGAGAATTTTCAAGGAATGTCATAGCAACCAACACATTTAGAAAGTGTTAGCTAGTTCTCAGTTTATCATCTTAGCTCGTTCTCAGTTTGACTGATTGCTACTTCAAATGTCATTTCAATCAAATGCCCTTTAATGTTGAGTGTGTGAGAGAGAAGAAAGCAGAGCGAAAGACATGGGGAAGAAGAGGAGAAAGATCCTCAGAGGAAATGCACTCAGAACTTCACTGAACATCTGGCTACACCAGACATTTATGTCAGTGTTAATTAAAATTCTCATCAAAGGGCATCGTCTTCATTTCTCTGCTCAGATGTGCCTCGTGAATCATAAGTGTAAGGGTTCTTGGTGCACTTATTATAGATTATAAGTGTAAGGGTTCTTAGTGGACTTATTATAGATTATAAGTGTAAGGGTTCTTACTAGGGCCTCAATGACACAGCATATCAGATGGTTTGGTTTGATACAAGGCTCTCAATATGTCTGCGTATCGAAAAATACCTTCAGTAGACTGCATAAAAAAGTTGGCTATTTGTTATAAAATAGGACTTATACTATATGAGGTGTAATAAACATTTAAACTTAATCAAGCCCACACTCCCCCCTCTGAAAAAGTAACTTCTGTTTTATCTCGAATCAGGAGAGGCTACAGGGGTTTAAAAAAAACACACACTCTTGTGCCTTTGGCTGCTTGACTTTAGTTAACAGCAGAATGTGAAATAATTCACTCCATATCCCCCTCCACCCCACCCCTCTTGAGATTTTACACCAGCAGGGTTGCATTTTTCTATTTGCCAAATTGGGCTAGTTTTGAAACAACAAATCAGGAATGCATGTGTGCTCCACAGTGAACTTGTTTCCAGCACAAACACTGGAAACCCAAGGTTCCTTCATTTAGTCAAGAATATAAGAGTAAAGGTTGTTTACACACTTACTATATGCGTAAAGATTCTTAGAGCACTTATTCTAGTTTAAGATTATTATTAAGTGTAAAGATTATTATTTATTTTATTCTAGATCATAAGTGTAAAGTCTTTTACTTAATTTAGACACGATTTTGTGTATTATGTGTATGTTAAGTGTAACGGTTGTGAATGCTGTTATTCCTCTTTACAAGTGTAAAGGTTTTAAACACCATTATTCTAGACTATAAGTGTAAAGGTTGTAAATGTTGGTATTCTAAATTATAAATGTAAAGATTGATTATGTACTTATTTAGATTATAGGTATAAATGTTGTGTATGCAGTTGTTCTAGATTATAGGTATAAAGGTTGTGAATGCACTTCTTATAAACTATAAATGTAAAGTTTGTGAACACCATTATTCTAGCTTATAAGTGTAAAGATTGTGAATGTCGTCATTCTAGATAAAAAGTGGAAAGTATGTTTAAGCGCTTATTCTAGATTAGAAGTGTAAACGTTGTTACTACATCTGAAAAGTTAAACTACTATTAAAATAACAAACATTATTCATGTAATGCTTGTTAAGAAGCTTACTTTAGATTAGTGGTTCCCAACCCTGTGCCTGGAACATTTTGGCAATTTTCTTGCTCTCTGCAAGCTTGCTCAAACTAATCAGATAATTAACAAGGCCTTTCTAAGTCAGTGTGTGTGAGTAAGACCAGGAACAAGGCTACCCCTGGACCAGGTTTGGAAACAAGTGTAAGGGCTGTTGTTCCGTTCACTCTTATGAGATTGAGTGTAAGGGTTGTTAATGCACTTACTTGATGTTGGTACTAGCTTTAGTTGCTGCCTCATTGTACATCTGGGTTGACTGTTGGTAGTATTCTTTATTCTATTAAAGAAAGAAAAACATTTCACTTGTTTTGTTGTTACCTAGATGCTAGATCATAAATCTCCAATGCACAAATTATGGTGTTAATATAACTTTTTGAAATGTGTGTTGGCACTGGTGCTTCTCCAGTCTTGATGGCAGAGGAGGCTGTGGTTCTCTGATGCAGAGGGCCATGGTTAAATAAAGCCATCAAAGTGCACTTACACCTCCATCAGCTCCATCAGTTTGGTGGAACAGACTTTGTGAGGCGCAGTTAAATTTTATTCAGTGAGACAAGCAGTGGCATTCAAACTGCAATTATTGAGAGAAAGGGTGAGACAAAGAGAGAGAGAGAGAGAGAAAGAGACTGTGAGAGTGTGTGTGAGACAGTGTGTGTGCGTGTGTGAGAGAGATAGAGAATGAAGTGAGAGTGATGCAAAAAGAGAGAAAACAGGAGAGAAATACAGACAAAAACGGATTAAGAGAGCAAGGTCGACTAAGATATAGAGAGCAACAAAGTTTAGGGCATCCCACAGGTTATTCTGAATCATTTTATTTACCGACCTCAAAACATTATAATGTATCTTTAAACTGAAGTGAACTTATTTAAATGAGAAAAAAAATCTTCAAAAAACACCAAAATTAACAAAAGTACATGTATCACAATTATTGGCACCTCTGCATTTAGTACTTTGTGAAACCTCCCCTTGCCAGCATAACAGCACTGAGTCTTCTATGCTGCTTGGAGAGATTGGAGAATACAGAGCAAGGAAGAAGTGACTCCTGAATTCAGAATCTCTCTAGATCCCTTAGAGTTCTAGGTCTTCTCTGATGGACTCTCCTCTCCAGCTCACCCCACAAGTTTACAATGCGGTTTATGTCAGGGAACTGGGATGGTCTTCACAAAAGCTTCACTCTGTAGTCACTGAACCATTTTTGTGGATTTTGACATATGGTTTAGATCACTGTCCTGCTTGAAGATCTAATCATGACCCAGTTGTAGATTCTTGGCAGATACAGCCAGATTTTCATTTAAAATTCCCTGGTACTCTCATGAGTCCATCTATCTTAACAAGGTTCCCAGGAGGAAAAGCAGGACCCCAACATCATCATCACAGATCCTCCACTATACTTAACAGTAGGGATTAGGTTTTCTGTATAACTATTATTTTTCTTATGCCAAACCCACCTTGGGCGTCTGCTGCCAAAGAAGCTCTATTTTTGTATCATCTAGAAAACTCCAGGCACCGGTTAGATGAAAGAAAAGGCTTTCTTCTGGCACGCCTTCCAAACAGATTGTTGGCATGGAGGTGGCGTCTAACTGGAGACTAATTGGATACTTGATGACCCCAAAATGCTACCATCTTCGCTACATCTCCTACTGTGATCATTGCTGAAATGTTTGGATAGATTTCGCTCATATTTTCAGTGTGAGATTAAGCCAATTAACCACAAAGACATTTTTTTCCATAACCCATGTTTATTTTTTTTTACACCCATGTTTACCAAGGAGGCCAATAATTCTGGAGCTGACTGTATAACTGAAAAAAGACATTGCTATTTTATGCATATATGTTATCTATTTATTCATATGCTCATAATCCAGTACAAACATCTCCATTTAGATATATTGATGTTATAATCAGATGTTCTCTTAAGATAAGAATCTATAGTTATCATAATTTAAACAGACTTAAATTTTTAATTTACAAAAGCTTCACCATGACTTAGTCCCAAGCGGCATATAAAACAATTAGAGTCAGTGTGCCACAAATCATTTAGCACGGTGGCATTAAAATCTCAATCTCATTGGTAATCCCGAATGCGGGTTCAAACGGCTGGGGCTGTTTCATTTGGCGGGATAATTACAGCCATTATTCCCAGTCGGAATACGGAAAGAGCGATGGACAGAAATGAATAATTGCAGAAAGAGAGTGAGAAAAGTGTTGGAATCAGAAGCCATCATGCAAAATCTCACCATTAAATTCCTAGAACTCTCAACAGCAGGATGTTCATTTTAACATGTCACACTCACTGAGCTCCTATAATCCTCCACTCTGACCTTTTAGTCTTAGAGGGAAGAAATATGAAGAAAAAAAAAAAATACATTCCACTTCCACAGTATGTGCTCCTTCTCATTTTTCTCTCTCTTCTCTCCCCTTACTTCTATCCTTCTTCCTCTTGAACCAGGCTCTCTCCAGTGTGGCTCCAGTCTTTGTAATTAAAGTAAAAACCCACACCTTTGAAGCTGCTTATGTTTATGTATATGTTTTCTGCACTTTCAAGACTACAATATCATATGTACCACAAGACCTACTGTTGCATAGTGCTTGTGCATCTCTTTAATTAAATGTTGTGCCAGTGCATATGAAGTGGTTAGGTCGGTTTGAGGTACCTTCCCTCAAGCTTTCCACAATGTTTGTGTCAGATAAAATAAAAACACACAATGCTGTTCATAAAAGTGGAATAAGGAATGAGAGCATACTGCTATCTCACCCAGAGGCTTAGGAATAAATGAATGGGCGATAGAGAGGAGCGCTGAGGATTTGGAGCTTAAGCTGAGGGTATGGATGGAGGTGGAGGGTTAGAGGGGTAGTCCTTCACTTCTCTTGCCCAGGTAAAGTCTCTCTTGCTGGGTTGGATATCACTGCGACAGCCCGTCGCCCAAAGCCTCCTCCTCCGGAGATAAGCCGTTGAGGCTGTTTTGATTACCGCCGCTTACAAATGCGCAAGTGCTTAAGAGAGCGATTGCAAAAGTGGTGACAAGTACATGAATGCATGGACACACACACACACATGCACACACCTCTTTTTGGAAACACAGTGATGGCAAAGAGGAGACCAGTAAGATTAAGTGTGTGTGTGTGTGTGTGTGTGTGTGTTATATCTGCAGCTCACTCAGGATTACTCTCTATGGCAGAACTTAACAAAGAGAGTGCCGGATTAGTGTGTGTATGCTGAATCTTAAAAAGCCTGTGTTTGAGCTGTCGATCAAAACACTTTTTGCAAAAGCGCACACATACACAACCGTGCAGCGCACACGCGTCAACTGAGAGGAGATTAAAGGGCTCGCCTCAATAGAGCGAGGGATGGAAAGAGAGAGAAAATGAAAGACTTAAAAAAAAAAAGTGTCTTTTTATATGTTTCTATTTGGTTGTGTAAGCAGGGGAGTGTATCAGAGTTCGCACCTGTATTATGCGTGCGTATGCATGCGTCTTCATGTGTAACTATGACTGAGTGAATGTGCAAATGAGGGTTTGAGAGTGGATAACTGTGTGTGTGTTTGCGTGTGCTGGTACAGAATGCAGAATGTGCTGAGGTAAATAGACCAGAGGGTGTCTGTCTGGGTCTAAGTGCACTCAAATTCAGAGCAAAGCTGCTGTCAAAATGTTATGTACCTTCACAAAGCAATGAGTTATATGTGTGTATGGGGGAGAAGAGATGAAGCTTTCTGCAGGACTGTAGAGAACTGCACAACAAATCACGTCAAACTGTGATATAAAAGCGAAAGTACCACGAAAAAGAATTAGAATTATTATTCCAGTGTGTAACCTCTACAGCAGTAACGTAAAAGTCTACACTATAAAAAAAAAATCACACAGAATTCTGAACTACTGAAATTGTATTTTGCATTGGAACTAGGCGTATTTGCTACATAAACTAATAAATTTCAAGATACTCATTATAAAAAAGGAAAAATGGAGGACTGACTGTCTTTTGAATGGAAATTCTGTGGTCGTTCTCTTTTTTATTTCCCACTTTCTCTCTCTTTTTCCCTCTGTAATGCTAACTGTAGCGTTTAAATGGTTTACTCACATGTTAAATACCCAGAATGCCGCAGGGTGATAAGGGAGCACGGGAACAGCAGTTATGAAGGTGCGGAGGAATGAAGCAGAGAGAGGGGGATTAAAAAAAGAAATAAAGCTGAAACAATTCAGCTGCGCAAGTCGAAGCTCATTCACTGCGCAAATAGAGCGGCAGCCCTGGTGACTCTCAGCAGCCAATATCTCCGCTCCATTTCACTCTAGTACGGCAAAACACACTTCAGGACAAGCTCGTGCCCTCTGTCTCACAGGAATTAAGTGAAGGCTATCACTGACTACAATAAAATCCTACTCCATCAAAAACAATGAAACATATTACATTCACGGCTTCAAAGAAACCAGGAAAAATATGAGCAGATACACTGTTATATTGGTTGCCAAGTCTCTGTTAAAGAACCTTGTCTACAAACAGCTCAAAATTTTATATGTATTACTAGAGCTTGAAAAAATAGTTTATTAAAGGCATTTGTCCTTAAAACCAGCATAGATAAAAAGACTGCCTATACCTTAGAAACTTCCAAAAGGTAATGCCATGGAATTCATTTTAATAATAATAATAATAATAATAATAATAATAATAAACATTAGTAGTAGTAGGAGGAGGAGAAGGAGCAGGAGTAGTAATAGGAGTACTAAGAGTAGGAATAACTGTAGTAATAATAGTAGTAGAAGTAGTAGGAGGAGGAGAAGTAGTAGCAGTAGGAATAGTAGTAGTAGTAGTAGGAGGAGGAGGAATAACAGTAATAATACGAGTAGTACCAGTAGTAATAGTAGTAATAACAAGAGGGGTAGCAGTAGCAGTAGTAATGGTAGGAGGTAAAGTAGTAGTAGGATGTAACCTGGTTACACAACTGCACTTTTTGACAATATAGTACACAGTTACAGAAGGGAATTATTTATAATCGCACTATCCAGTGTCAACCAGATGAAGATGGGTTTCCTCTCAAGGTTTCTTCCTCATATCGGCTCAGGGAGTTTTTCCTTGCCCAGGTCGCTGCTGATTTGCACATTAGGGATAAAGTCATAAATGTAAAATTTATATCCTGAATTTACATATTTCTGAAAAAGGTGCTTTGCGGCAATGTCCATTTTTAAAAGAGCTATACAAATAAAATTGAATTGAACAGTAGTAGTAGAAGTAGAAGTAGTACTAGTATCACTAATAGTAATAATATAAGTACTGGCAGTAGTAAAAGTATGAGTATTAGTAGTAGTAGGAATACGAGTATGAGTAGTTGTAGTAATGATAGGAGGAGTAATAGTAGTACGAGTAGTATTAGGAATAATAGTAGTAGTAGTAGTAGTATAAATTTACTGCCTGTTTAGTCGAAGCCATTTTCCCTTGCTTTTCTCTATCTCAGCACAATCAGCTAGCATCAGTATACAGTGAATACGCCGCCTCACACTGCATCTGTGTGAACAATATTCATACAGCCGTGCTGTGAGGAAAAGAACAGTAAAAACTCAGCTTTGTGTAATGTTTAACAGCTAACCGGCTCATTAGGTGGCAGAAGAAAGACACATTACAGAAGGATGGCCATAAGCTGAACTCCTCTCTCTTTTTCCAAAGAAAAGATCATTTTAAATTAACATTTTAGCAATTCATCTTTTTAAATATTTACAATGCTTTTGTTGGGATTTTGAGGAATGGGTTTATGTGCGATGTCCACTGTCTGATTTTATCTTGTGATTTTTAACATATAAAATCAGCAGCCATACAAAGATATAAACAGAAAAATGCTTCAGCCGTACCTGTCAAGTCTTTTTTTTTTTTTTTTGATGCAAAAATTGTGGCTTTAGGGGTGTTCGACATTAAAATGAAGCTTAATGAAGGAGTATGGGGACTGACGCACTCACTGCACTGCTGAAATGGAAATTTAACAGTGACAGCCCATGCTACAATTTTGGGATAACTCTACAAATGCTCAAGAGTGGAAAGCAAGTTACACAGTTGTACAATAAAGAGCATAGCACTCAAGAGTAATTGACACTCAAACACAGCTTTGTGTTTGTTGAGATTAATATCAATGAATTTTCAGTTTGAAAAACATTCAACCCTGTTTTATAAAAAAAACAACAATGACAATAAAAGGAGAAAAAGAAAAGTGTGGAGGAAAATAGTAAGGTGTTTTCTTGGAGGTTCACTGACTCAAGGTTTAGTTTTTTTTTTCTACAGGTTCTACAGGTTTTCCATCATCCCTCTCCGTGTTTTCTTTACAGATAGGTTGACAAGTATGCTCAGCACCATATGAAACTTACTGAAGAGCATGAAGAAGAAAGCGCAAAACTGTCAAGAATCACAGCATCACTCTGGATGCGAGGTTGGTAAGATTGGTTACCAGAATCAGCAGTAGCTTATGGTTAGCTAGTCATGCGCCTGCTAGTTAGCTAGCATAGCCACAGTTTACAATGCTCATTGAGCTGTATTTTTTTAAAGCTTTGAACATTAGCATACTATTTAGGTATAGTGGCTTATGTCATAACTTTTTATCTATGTGAATTATTTAGTAATTGCTGTGGGATATGCTTTGCATAAAAATGTTAGGCCATGTTTATAGCAGAATTCATTTGTGCTGATTGCTCTCCTTTTCTGTGTTGATTATTATAAATACTAGCAATATTGCATGTGAGAAAAACATTATTCCTGGTAGGGTAAATGCATATTATTGAAGCTAAATGAAGCTACTTTGTTATTCAGTAACTAGCTTTTGTGCTCACTGGCCACAGCAAAAAGATGTCATCTTCTACAGTAGGTGTTACTATCATATTCTGTCCATTTGTGAAACAACCTTCAAATGTTGATTATTTAATGCCTGCTGATCTGAAAACAGCCTAGCAGTGCTTTGTTTAATGTGTTATGCTGTATCTATCTTGTTGATCTATCGTTATCACTGTTGTTTCAATGGCTATATTTATATGCAAAGATTTTCAGAAATCTAAATGAATGCATTGTGACTGTGGATTTTGAGTAAAGTGTTTTATATGCATTGTAAACTGGACAATCAGTAAACGATGTCTGGTTACATCCACATTATATGCGCATGCGAGGAGCATGAGTAAGTGTTACCGAGGCAACAGCGAGAGTGCGAGTCCAGTCAGCTGTGTGTTCAGCTTTTTAGTTGAAAATAACACGAACACATTATTCATTATTTATCTTCTTACTTTACAAACATTAAAATACATTATCCAGAGATAGCTGCAAAGAAATATGCTTGCCCTTTCCACCACCCATCCAACCCCAACCTATCTTTTAATAGAATAAAATGTGTAACGGAAAGCGTATTTTTTATTTTTTGCACCAACAGATTGTGGTGACGGGGTTTGCCGCCCCACAGCTCCAGGGTCCCTGGTTCGATCCTGAGCTTGGGTTACTGTCTGTGTGGAGTTTCTGTGCACATTCTTCATGTGTCTGCATGGTTTTCCTCCGGGTTTTCCCAGTTTCCTCCCAAAAACATGCAGATAGGCAGACTGGCTAAGATAAACTGCCCTAGGTGTGAATGAGTGTGTTAAAGTGTGTGTGCGCATGGGGCTCTGAGATGGCCTGGCATCTCATCCAGGGTGGATTCCTGCCTCACGCTCATGTTCCTGAGATAGGCCCCGGACACACTGCAGCCCTAACCAGGACAACGCGGTTTCTGAAAGTGAGTGAGTGTGAGCTTGTGGTGACTCAACCACACGTGCGCCCGTTCTGATACTGAAAGTAACCATTTAAAAGATTATATTATACTAAAAGGATTACCAACCTCATTCAATCCGGTAGAAATTTCATTCGGATTGTCCTTAATCGGTTTACTCTATTCCTACTATCAGACTGGACAGGATTTCGCAGAGTTTTTTTGTGATTGTTGCGGCCAAAAATGCTTGATTTTGCCACAGTTTTTTTCTAAATTTGCGATGCAACTTGCAGAGTTTTTTGTGCCTTGTTTGAGGAAACCTACTTGAACTGGTGAAATTGCAACTGCACAAAACTGTTCATCACTGTCTTTCGCAGTGATGTTTGTTGGTAAATGAGACCTTTCAGCTGTACTCATGTTCGACGCACATGAATTGAAGAGGGCTTTGGCTGAATGCACGTTGTGATGACGTCACATGACGCCTCTTGACCTAAATCTGCAGAAAAACTGCGGTAATTTTGAAAAATTGCAAGCTCATCCGAATCTTGTGGAGTTTGCATGATTTTTGCGTTAATTTCTGTGATCGCAAAATCCTGGAGGGACTGTACTACCATGTATACATGAATGCTATTCTACCTGAGCCATCAGTCTGATTATTAACGGATTAATAGGCTGCATGTAAATGTAGCTATTGTCTGCTGTTTGCTTGTCAGTGTATGGGAGTGTGCACATTCAAGCTCTACTTTTAATTTGGAGAAGCAAGTGTGTAGGACTCAGAAGTAACGCTGGCACAGGGACCCTTCATGACCTCCAGCACTGACAACATCACTTTCATTTTACATTCTCTAACTCGATTTCTTTTTCTCCTTCTACCACTCCCTCCTGCTGCATTTCTTTCTCTCGCTACAGCTTCAGAGTGGCGTGAAGGACGTGGGTGTTGACAAAGTACATCTTCAGCTCAAGGTCAGGGCTTTTACTTTGAGAGAGTCGCTGAAAGAGTGCTTTCGTAACAACACCGCTGCGGTGGCTTTCAGCCGCTGACTCATTAAACACTATGCAGCCCTAATTTCTTGAAAGCACAACAGGAGTCATCGCTCGCCATCTCTGACTTCGGTTGTATTTATTTGACGACCACGCTCTGTAAAGCAAGACTGATAAGCACAGCACTTCAAAGTGGACCAAATTGGATTACGTCCACAAGCGTGTTTTTTTTTTTTTTTCCAGAATCACACATGTACGAACACAGCCAAACAGAAAACAAACTGGTCAGGCCAGCCTAAAAAGGTCTTCACAGACATTTCTTCTTGGAGGAGTAGTACTATGCAGTAGGTTCAAAAGAAGTGAGCACTGAGAAAGCAGTGTCTCATCAAATCCAAAAAGCTGGGTAGGGTAACCTGCATTGGTAGGTAGGGCAGACCAGTAAAATGACTAAATAAATAAATCTTTTTTGACACACAAGCTTGGATGGCCATATCCACAGAGGACATGTGTGATATTGTTCTCCCTGAACATGGGAAATTATAGGAAAATTTCTAGAAAAAGTTTTGTGGGATTAATTTTTTACTTTCTTACATTTTTCCTTTTGGATAGCTCCTTGTGCCTACTTGACCTTGAAATTTAACATATAACATATTATTGTGATCATTGATCCATCTATTTTTAAAAATTAGAGTGTCTAGGTTGCTAGATTTTTCTTCTCTCTCTGTCTCTCTCTCTATATATATATGTATATGTATATATATATATATATATATATATATATATATATATATACACACACACACACACACACACACACACACTCACCGACCACTTTACTCAGAATGTGTTCACACCTTCTCATTCATGCAACTAACCAATCAGATAAATTGTAAAAAGACCAAATGCTGTTTTTCCAATCTTCAGCTGTCCAGTTTTGGTGAACCTGTGTCTAAAGTAGTCTCAGATTCTTGTTCTTGGCTGACAGGAGTGGAACCCGGTGCGGTCTTCTCCTGTTGCAGCCCATCTACCTCAAGGTTTGATGTGTCTGAGATGCTTTTATGCTCACCACGGTTGTGAAGCGTGCATATTTGAGTTACAATAGACTCAAAACAGTCTGGTCATTCTCTTCTGACCTCTCAAATCAAAAAGGCATTTCCGTCCACAGACCTGGATCTTTTTTGCTTTTCGCACCATTCTGTGTATACTCTAGAGATTGCTGTGAGTGAAAATCCAAGGAGATCAGCAGTTTCTGAAATACTCAAACCAGCTCGTCTGACACCAACAACCATGCCATGATCAAAGTCACTGAGATCACATTTTCTCCTCCATGCTGATGTTTGATGTATAGCTCTTGTATCTGCATCTTGTATCTTGACCTGTATCTGCATGATTTTATGCACTGGATATGGATAATTGCATGAATGAGCAAATGTACAGGTCTTCATTATAAAGTGGTCGATGAGTGTACGTTTTTATACACACGTATAAAATATGAATGTAAAATAATATATTGTTATCAGCTACATAAAAAACATGGTGCATTATATTTCTTTAAAATATATAGAATTTTTACAGTAATGATTAATTCCCAGAAGAATATATGCCCGGATCATATTATTATAAACATAATGTCACAAATAGTTCACTCAGTTCTCAAAGTTGGAAGCAGGAAAAATGGGCAAGCGTAAGGATCTGAGCAACTATGACAAGGGCCAAATCATGATTCTAGATGACTGGGTCAGAGCATCTGCAAAACGGCAGGTCTTGTGGGGTGTTCCCAGTATGCCGTGCTTAGTACCTATCAAAAGAGGTCCAAGGAAGGACAACCGGTGAACCGGCAACAGGGTCATGGGCGCCCAAGGCTCATTGATGCGTGTGGGGAGCAAAGGCTAGCCCGTCTGGTTTGCTGAAAAACTTAAAGCTGGCTATGACTGAAAGGTGTTAGAACACACAGTGCATCGCAACTTGCTGCGTATGGAGCTGCAGACCAGTCAGACTGCCCACGCTGACCCCTGTCCACTGCCGAAAAGCAACTTCAACGGGCATCAGAACTGAATCATGGAGCAATGGAAGAACATGGCCTGGTCTGATGAATCACGTTTTCTTGTACATCATGTGGATGGCTGGGTGGGTGTGTGCGCGTTGCTTACCTGGGGAAGAGATGGCACCACGATGCACTATGGGAAGAAGGCAAGCTGGCAGAGGCAGTATGATGCTCTGAGCAATGTTCTGTTGGGAAACCTTGTGTCCTGGCATTCATGTGGATGTTACTTTGACACGTACCACCTACCTTAACAATGTTGCAGACCAAGTATACCCCTTCATGGCAACTGTATTCCTTAGTGGCAGTGGCCTCTTTTGGCAGGATAATGCGCCCTGCTACACTGCAAAAAATGTTCAGGAATGGTTTGAGGAACAAGACAAAGAGTTCAAGGTGTTGACTTGACCTCCAAATCCGATCCAAGCGTCTGTGGGATGTGCTGGACAAACAAGTCCAATCCATGGAGGCCCCACCTCACAACTTACAGGACTTAAAGGATCTGCTGCTAATGTCTTAGTGCCAGATACCACTGTATATGGGGCTGTGTACCAAAAGTCCATGCCTCGACGGGTCAGAGCTGTTTTGGTGGCACAAGGGGGACCTACACTATATTAGGCAGGTGGTTTTAATGTTTATGGCTGATCAGTGTATTATCCTATAGCCCAGGATGGGGAGTTGGGGAGTATTCTGCAACAATAGCTTAACTACATTTCAGTAGCATGGCAGTAGCTAAGCTATTTTCAAAATAATGTTGCTTTTCCAGTAACTACTTTTTTTTACCAAGTAGCGGTATAGCATGACAAAAATACTAACCTACCTTTTCCTTTCCACATAACCAGATCAATTTAATTTTTAATCAAACAAATCAATGTGTTCAAACCACGTTCAATATTTCTAATTAGTATAGAAGGCGCCGAGGTCAGCTCGTCAGCTCACATGGACCTGTCTGGAGAATTACAGCATCTCCTTACAGCTGAAGAGGATGGAAACAAGACTATCGAACATCATGATTTATCAATGATCATGAGCGTGAAAGAGTCACACGGCAACAAATTCATGTTTGCAACCTATGCAAACTGAAAATGAGAATACTGTTAACGTGCAGGACCAATTTAAAGGCATACATGAAGGTTATCTTTTTTTGTTTGTTATTGGTCTTGATTACCTAGCTGGTAAAGAGTGGTTGGTAAGTGATAGTGTTCGGTGCAGAGTATTTTCAGTAGTGCAGTGAATTACCAAAACATGTACAGTCAGGTCCATAAATATTGGGACAGTGACACAGTTTTGGTAATTTTGCCTCTGTACACCACCACAGTGGATTTGAAATGAAGCAGTCAAGATGTGACTGAAGCGTAGACTTTCAGCTTTAATTCAAGGGGTTTAACAAAAATATTGCATTAACCGTTTAGGAATTACAGCCATTTTTTACAGAGTTCCTCCATTTTCACAGGCTCAAAAGTAATGGGACAAACTAATATAATCATAAATATAAGGATTATTTTTATTACTTGGAGGTAAATCCTTTGCAGTCAATGACTACCTGAAGTCTGGACCCCATGGACATCACCAAATGCTGAGTTTCCTCCCTTGAGATGATTTGCCAGGTCTTTACTGCAGCCATTTTCAGTTGCTGCTTGTTTGTGGGTCATTCTGCCTTCAGATTTGTCTTCAGTAAGTGAAAAGCAGCTCAGTTGGGTTGAGGTCAGGTGACTGACTCGGCCATTTAAGAATATTTAATTTCCAAGCTCTTGGGCTGCTTTCACAGTATGTTTTGGGTTGTTATCCATCTGTACTGTGAAGCGCTGTCCTATCAGTTTTGCAGCATTTGACTGAATCTGAGCAGAAAGTATAGCTCTGTACACTTCAGAATTCATCCTGCTACTTCTATCAACAGTCACATTATCAATAAACCCCAGTGACCCAGTTCCATTGGCAGCCAAACATGCCCATGCCATAACACTGCCTCCACATGTTTGACGGATGATGTGGTATGCTTTGGATCATGAGCCCTTCCTTTCCTTCTCCATACTTTTCTCTTCCCATCATTCTGGTACAAGTTAATCTTGCATCAGAACTGGTCAGGCTTTTTTTTTAGAGGTTTTTTAGCAAAGTCTAATCTGGCCTTTGTGTTCTTGAGTGTTACCAGCAGTTTGCATCTTGAGGTAAACCGTCTGTATTTACATTCATGAAGGTGGCTCTTGATTGTAGACTTTGACAATGATAGGCCTACCTCCTCCAGAGTGTTCCTGACTTGGCTAGATGTTGTGAAGGGGTTGTTCTTCAATAAGTAAAGAATTCTGCAATCATCCACTTTAGTTGTTTTCTGTGGTCTCCCAGGCCTTTTGGTGTTGCTGAGCTCGCCAGTGCATTCCTTCTTTTTAAGAATGTACCAAATTGTTGATTTGGCCCTCCTAAAGTTTCTGCTATCTCTCTGATAGGTCTGTTTTGGTTTTTCAGCCTAATGATGGCCTCCTTCACTTGCATCAACGCCTCTTTGGATGGCATATTGAGAGTTCCCATGAACAGCTACCAAATGCAAATTCATCACTTGGAATCAGCTCCAGACCTTTTATCTCCTTAATTTATCATGATATAAGGAGGAAACAGGCCACAGCTGGCCATGAAACTGCTTATCAGTCAATTGTCCCATTACTTTTGAGCCTGTGAAAATGGAGGAACTCTGTAAAAAATGGCTGTAATTCCTAAACGGTTAATGCAATATTTTTGTTAAACCCCTTGAATTAAAGCTGAAAGTCTACGCTTCAGTCACATCTTGACTGCTTCATTTCAAATCCACTGTGGTGGTGTACAGAGGCAAAATTACCAAAACTGTGTCACTGTCCCAATATTTATGGACCTGACTGTAACTGTTCAACAGAGCATAACTGCAAACCCCAAACTAGCACCCAATATGAAACAACAAGCAATGCCATGCCTTATTAATCATATTGCAGCAAATGCCCATAATTCATATGTTTGTTATATGGATTCCCGTATGCTCGTTAACCTTAAATAGCTAGCTAGACTTTTCAAGAGACAAGCTCTCTCTGCATCTGTTGTTTTTTCCCCTCATTGTTGTTATGCAGTTAATTGATGTTAACTGCTTCTTACAAAGAAACAAGCAGTTTGGTTTTCAAACAGAAAAGCAAAATCTCTGTTATACTCTGTACAAAGAGTGCACATTTAATTTGTGCAATAAAATAGCTGCACAATACAATGAAAACGTCACAGTTGATATTCCTCAGCTTGACAATGTAGCTTCATACCTTTTCCTGGTATCTTGTAGTGTAGCTTGGTACTTTATCAGACAAGATATAATTGCTAAGTAGCTCCTCCAACACAGCCACTATAACCTGGTTTACAGCATAATAAATGAATATTAAAATGAACTGTGGCACTGTTACAAATGTCCCTGCCACAAAGACAACTGTATGAAATTTTGCTGGTAGACAGATAAAACATTATCTAGAAAAATCTTTTCCATCTACACTTTTGTGTGGTACTGCGAAAGTAAAAATCTTTACATGACAATATAATATTGACTTTGTGATAAATTATGTTACAATACACTTTTCTGCGATATTGTTGGTATCATGATTTTCAAGTACATTTTTAAAACGTTTTTACTAACAATTATACACTTCGGTCCGAAGCCTGTGATTTGACGTTAAAATTTCATATTGAATCTTTAAAATTTAAAATGGTAACATTTTTACATTCTTTCCCCTCCATTTCCTCCTTTTCAGTGTTAAATAATTTATTTTTAGATATTAAATAAATGCATCATCAAACTCAGTTTTTCACAGTTTTTTAAGGAACACTACTGGCAGTTTGTTGGCTCATTGTGAAAATGTCTTCAGGTATCATGATATGTTGCACTTATTGTACCCAACTCCCTTCTACATCACACATTTAGGGCAAGGATATGAAAACACCTTGCAAAATATTGATTATTTTATTAGTTGTCAAGTTGGAAATAAATCAACACTTTCTCTTGTCTTTGTAAATGTGTGCTTTTATATTTGCAGGGATATGGAGGGTGAAGATATAAAAACATATGCACTAACACGGTCACTAACATATGATTTTGTGCCTAAAATAGCCTCTTTTATTTGATCTTTCCATAAAATGAATCATTAAAAAAACAACAGAGCTGAGAACTGATTATTGGTAAAGTATGTAGATAAGACTCAGGCGATCTGGCTTCTGTGGTGATGTTGTTAGAAACTAGCAGGCAGCCTAAAGGACATTCACCACATGCCAAGTCACAGAGAGCAGGAGAAAAGAAAACTTAGGCGGTCAGATTTTATTTTCCCAACAACGTAAAGCAGCTGTTCTCTATTACCAGCTCGAAATCAAGGAGGGGCGAGGGATTTCAGCTACAGTTTGCTTGCTAGTTCAGGAGCCCTTTATTAGGTGTTGACAGGTGGTTAGCTTGCCAGCTCAATCATACAAGACTGCACATGGTCGTTTCACACGTCTTTAGTACCAGGATTATATCCAGATAGAAGTCATCCACATAACGAAATGAAAAATTAAAGTGTAAATGCAACCATGATGTATTTAATTCTGATCACTCAAACCACTTCAGGAGGTCTGAGATGCATTTTAGCCACAATGTACAAGCATAAGTGCATTTGTCTCTCCAAGCTACATTTGGCAACCGAATCTCCTCCCAGTGGGTAAATTCAAGTCAAATGGTTTTATTGTCATTCCTCCATACAGCTCGTATACATGGGAACGACGTACCGCTTCTTCATGCATGGCATACAGGACTATATGAAGTGCAAATACTGAACATGACTCTGTGATACGAAATATACAACAAATACACAAGACCGTGCACACTAACTAAGCAGGATAGAAGAAGAGTACTGTATACCACGAGTGTCGCACACAAGAACAATCGCGATTTTTGATGTGACAACCAGCTTATTCGTAAGGCAACTAAAAAAAACAAGGAACAACACTGGAAGTTGGTGTTCAAATGTAATGAGCTAATTTGCATATTAATGCAAAATGCAGCTATCAAATTTTCAGTCTGTCTGACCGTTCTGAGTACAAGTGTAAATTCACAGGGTTAAAATCAGGATAACATCCAGATACAACATGCTCAAAGGTCCTGGCTGTTTTTAATCGCTCCACCACACCTATTAGTTTCTATTAGCTTCACTTGTTTTTCAGCTTAAATGTATGCAAGTTCTGTTAGACTAGCCCTTCCTCCAAAGTCTTGACATTCCTGCAGTGTGCAATTTCAAGCCGTATCATTAGCGTGTTCCTTCTTTTGTTACCGCCTGTTTCCTTGTTTCTACCTATTAGATAGCATTAGTAGTCTGGTACTGTTTTTTGTCTCTCCTCTTGTTTATCGTTTAGGCTTCAAGAATGGAGAATGTGTTAAAAACTTTAATAAATACGCTCACTGTATGCATATTTCATCTCCCATTTGTGACAATGTGCTTGTAATGAAAAGGCTCTTTTTGGAAAAACAAATCCACCCTTTTTTGTAGGCTGGTTACACCCCTGATCTGTTTGTGTGTGTGTGTGTGTGTTACCTTATTCTCCATGAGCTGCAGTTGCTCTTTGTAGAATGCAGCCAGATGCTTCAGTTCAGCGTCTTTCCTCGCTAGCTGTTTGGCCTTGGAGAGACAGTGAGAGAAAGAGAGAGAGCAAATGAGACGTAGATAAAGACACTTACAAGTGTGTAATCTCACTTCTGCTGACATTTCCCATTTAAACAGAGTTGTAGTCCATGGAGCTTTTCAGAATTCCAACGTGATCTCGTGCCCCAGTTCTAATTACTACCTCAAATTCCTGCGTGCACCTTTCACTCCGCATGACTTGCTGCAATGTTCTGCAATGTCACTCAGTCCAGACTTGAAATTAATACAACTTCCCCACCAATATTTGGACAGTTCAACCGGCAAAACAAATGTAGTGTGAAAGAGGCTTGAGGGCCATGTTTGGGGCCTTGCAGGAGATGAATAGAATTTTTGTAGCGTAATAGGTGGGATGTTCGCGGACATGTTATGGTCACAGTTGATCTGAGGGCTCATGGAGTAGGCGGTGTGCACAAGTGAAACTGATCTCAGATCAGCACCGATACAGAAATAAACCACATGCTCGGCGCATTTAGGTGGAACTGCCATCCTACATGGTGAGTAGTGGAAGTATGAATGTAGCTGCACCTGAGACAGAAAGAGACAAACACAATGACTGAAGCTGCCTTTAAAAAAGCCATTAAGCACACAAAGCGCTTTGCAGCATGCAAAGGGAGAGCAGGAAAAAAAAGAGAAATGATTAAAATGGATAACCTGAACATGGGCAGAAAAGACAATTCTACAGAGAGAGATAAAATAGAGAGAGCAGGGTGTTTGGAGAAGTTAAGCCATGCACCCAATAAGTGAGACAGAGTGAGTGCATAATTCTTGTCTGAGGGAAAATTAGAATAGGGGCCCAGGATGACAGGGCCAAATTAAATCTGATCCCTATTCTGCACTTCATTTCTCCTTTTTCTTTATCTTTTTTTCTGATGTTCACCCATAACTGCAGTGGAAATGTGGGAACTGTGTGAAGCCATTACACCTGTCCAGTGGATAGCCACCTGTACAACTGGTATGACACACAAGTGAAATGGCACACAATGGGCTAGCTTTTAGAGGCCACACACACACGCATACACACACACTAGCTTACAGATGCACACATAATTACATACAGTGTAATCATACTGCTCATTTTTCTTCATTCAGTTAGTGTTTGTTGGCAGGAAGGTTCCATTCACTCTACTACGCAGATGATGTGCAATTTTCTAGCTGAATAGCTCCAAAAGTGTTGTGATGGAGGTGTCATCTGTGTGTGTCTACGTGTATGTGTGTACACACGCTCACACTTCCATTCTGTTATAATGCACAATGAAAACACGCCATTTGAATAAAGAGAGAGAAAAGTAAGATTAACAGGGAGCAGCTTCTGCTTACCCAAGCGTTCAGCTCAGCTGGCTGCTGTGAAAAAGCAAGGGGGTGGGGGGGAATAAAAAAAAAAAAAATGGGACAGAGAAAAAAGAGGGATATTGAAGTGTAAGAGGACAACGAGAGAGAAAAAAGAGAAGAGGAACAGAGCCAGAAAGATGGGCGAGAAACAAAAAAGGAAGGGGATATTGGGAAAAGAAAGAGAGAGAAAAGAAGAGAAGAGTACTTTAGGTTGGGTTCGGTGCTAATTTGGTAGTATTGTGCTAATATAGCTGCTGGGCTGTGTGAAATTTATCATGAAGAAAATAAAAGGGTTAAATGGAGCGACTGACTTATCCCTTCATGATTAAAAGGGCAGATCCCAGCTTTCTCTGCTCTAATAAATAGCAGAACATAATGTAATCTGCACGAAAGAGATTCTTCGGCAGACACAGACTGGCTAGGCTTATCATCCCCGGCAAAAATCCCACAGCGATTCTAGTGAAAGGATTAGCAGTATTACAATATAACATTAAATCTAATAGCATTTGAGATTTCAGCACACAGATATGCAGCAAGCACTACTTACACATTCATTTCTCGGTGCTAAAACCATATCAACACATAGGAAAAAAAAAAAAAAAGAGAGAGAGAGAGAGATATTACCAGAACATTAGCAGCAGTATTACCATATTGCTTAAGACTCTTATTCACCTCTATATACAGCAGCTCTGGATGTGTGTGTCTTTAAGACACCTGAAGAAGTTCAGGAGACGGAGTCTGAAAATGTACTGACTGATGCTAGTGGTATCACAGCATGTGTGTTTTAGAGACAGAGACAGAGAAAGAAGACAGCGACAGAAAAAAGAACAGGAAGTTACCTCAGGTAGGCTGTTCAGCTCACAGTCTAGACTAGCTCTCTGAAGAGACAGTGAGAGAGACAGAGACAGAGAGACAGAGAGATGGAGAAGAGTGGGGACAGAACCTGCGGGTTCTGATGCAATACAGAATTTTAATAGCACTGTAAAGTTTCTATAGAATCAAAACCTGGAATTATTTCTCCACTTGGTCTATGTGATTGTCTCTGTTTCTCTCTCTCTCTCTCTCTCTCTCTCTCTCTGTGGAATTCCTGCAGTTGATAGGCAGCACGTTCTCAGTTCTCTGTCTCTCGCCTGGAGCAATCTCTCTCTCTCTCTCTGACTCACAGCTAACAAGTGAAGCAACGGCGAGCATGGCAAAATCCTTCTCTTTGCATGCATTTAAATCTCATCAACACCTTACCCCTTTGCTCTGTCTCTATTTCTCTCTTCCCCTCTGTTTCTCTCTGTCTTTAAACCATTGTTTCTTGGTCAATTTGTGTGTGTGTGTGTGTGTGTGTGTGTGTGTGGGTGAGTGTGTGTGTGTGTGTCTTTTGCAGGCTCAGGGGGTTTAGGCCACTTCTTGGGTTTGTTGCGTGCAATAGCTGCTTTTAATGCCAGTGAAGAAGGTCTTAACTTATACATTATATAAACTATGCAATGCATTACATAAATATGATAAATATGATAAATTCTTAAACTCTTAACCCCAGACTCTCATTCCTCACTCTCATATAGGAGGCTGAAAAGGGAAACATAAGAAGAAAGGAAGATGGATAGAAGTGGAAACATTTCAGACTGAAAGGAGCAAGGGGAAATCTGTGAAACACACGAGTGGAACTGTTACGTAAGGTGTGTGAGAAAGTGAAAAGAGAGATATTAGGCATAGTGAAAGGAGAACCTTTAAGTCACACTACATTTAACTTTAACAGAATCTTATTATAATACGTTTATGTGGGTTCTGGCTGGAGTAAGAATTTGCTCAATATATTCAAATGTTCTCCCTTCTTAATGTAGTGCTCTGGTGGCTTTTGTTTGTAAAATTGATCTAAAATCCAGTTTAGAACAATTAAAGTTCATATTAAAGATGGCATCACTCTGATATCTTTTATCTATATCTCACAAATATCAGCAGAAAATGCTAGAATGAATCAGAAAAAGAATGAATCAGATCCAATTCTGTAACAAGCTAACATGCTATGATAACATGTTATGTATTTTCATGTTAAATTTATGCAGAGAGTTTTTTTGTTTTACTTTTTTTTCCCTACTGTTAATTTTTTCTAACTGGAATCAGTTTTGTGTACATTTTGATTTTTATTATACAGTACTATGCAAAAGTCTTAGGCATATGCAAAGAAATGCTGTAGAATAATGAAACGAAATGTTTCTACATTTAAAAAAATACAATAGAGAGCAGTAAACAGTAATAAATGAAATAAAGTCAATATGTGGTGCGATGATCCTTCGCTTTAAAAAAAAAAATAGTTGTCTCAGGTACAGTTTGTGCAGTTTTATAAGGAATTTATCTGTAAGATTTACTGAGCATCTTGCAGAACCAGCCACAGTTCTTCTGGAGACTCTGACTGTCACACTTGCTTCTTATTTTTGCAGCAAAACCCAGCAGCCTTCATTATGTTTTTTTGTCTGAAAAGTGTCTCTTATATAATATGCTGCTTTCCTTTCTGACATACAAACATTTTTCTGTAATATTTAATTTTGTGCTGGAAAACTAATGTTTGGAAATCTAAAATGTTTTTGTCCTTAATCAATAATGTAGAAGTCATAAAATAAAAATCTATAACAAAGTTTGTACTAAAAACAATAGCGTGCCTAAGAGTTTTGCACAGTACTGTATATTATACCATAGCGTGGTTGAATGCTCGAATCTGATTGTTCTTACCATTCTAAATCGTCTGATGTCCACACATTTGCACCTGTGATTTTGTAAAGAGTTTATTTGAATAAATCAGTTCTTCTGGTGGCATCAAGGATAAGTCCACACAAATCCTACATTTATTCACTCATTTCTAAAATAGTGCACTAACAAGAATTTCCTACCGATGGACTCACGGATGGAAAGACTGACCAACGGCAAAAACTGTAGACAGACAGAAAATGGGCCTTCAGTCCCTGAATATGAACATATAAGTAAAACCTCTGTACGACAAACAGGAAGGAAGCTATTGAAGAACAACTATTCCAGACATTTGACCTTGCTGTAACTTTGAACCTGTTTCGAACAATTTCAAAATCGAATCAGTTCATTTGCTGGTTACAGTGATGATTCCATATAAACCCTACAAACGTTCAACCACTCGCTCTTGAGATAACGCACTAATGAGGATCTCGACTGATGCACGACCAACCTGAAAAGATAATACCTCCCAAACCTAGCAGCAGAACTATAAAATTACTGGAATAAAACAATATTGGAATTAGAATATTTGAAATACTGGAACAGTTTGTGTCTTACCTGTCCTTCAGTGAATAATCTCCCCTGGATACTGTAGACTTGTACTTAAGCACTGCTGCTGTAATCTTAAAGACTGTGATGCTCATACTGAACATCCTTTATTTAGTACTGATTGGCTTTAGAGTATATAATTGTAGAAATGTGATGATTCATAATCCCACTATCCGGTGTTACTCAGAGGAGGAGGGGTTCCCATTCGAGTCTGGTTCCTCTCAAGGTTCTTTCTCATGTTGTCTCAGGGAGTTTTTCCTTGCCATTGTCACTGGATTTCTGTAAAGCTGCTTTATTGTTAAAAGTGCTATACAAATAAAATTGATTTTTTTTAAAATCAGTATCGGTATAAGAAAAGAAAAAGTAGTATTGTGCCATCTCTGGTAAAATCCACATCCTTGAAGACAGAAGACGAGTGGAAAAGATCTTGTTTCTTAACGCGTGTTCGTTAATGAGAAATGTGGCTTAAAAACAATGATAAGCAAAGACCGGAGGTCAGTCTGGCCAGGATTAAAAAGGAAAGACTAATGCTGCAGTAATTTTTAGCAACATCATCACTGGCTACTATAGTCTCCTGTCTAACGTTCATATAATCAGTGTTTGGAAGCGACACTGTATTAGCGTACTAATAAATGTGACCGTGAAACTGTGCTGTAGTGCTACACTACAGCAGGCAGAAAGAGGTGGAAAGAGCACTGCCTGTGAGGACAGGTAAACAGAGTCAGTTCCCCTGTCGTGACAGCCTTGGATATCGCCTGTAACCATGACAACCTCACAGAAAAATTTCAATGTTGTCTTTGTTGTCCCTGATCGATTGTTGCCCACAACTTTGCTATATTCTGAATATTTGTATGGATTTAATGTTTTTTTTTTTTTTGTTGTTTTCTTTTTTTTTGTGCAATTCAAGCTTCTCAGCTTGATATGATGTTAAAAACCCACTGGTTCCTTTTTGTTCCATTCAGATTTTTTTTCTGAGCAAAGATCCAACAGTAAATATTCATGTTAGATATTATTTAGTATAGAATCAGCATATGATGGAACTGGTGCCATGAACAGCGTCCCATCCTGTCCCCGATCCTACCTCTCCCAAAGCTGAAATGAAACCTAGCTACTAAACATCACTGTGAAATTTGAAATGAAAGCCCCGCCTGCAATTAGTTCCACATTTGGCCTGCCTGTTTACTCTCTCAGTAAAATGTATGATCAAATTTAACCTGATGTAAATTCCAGTTGCATGATGTTCATACATTTTTGCAGTTATGGACCACTCCTTTACATTCCACCACTCGGAAGCACAATGTGAAAAAAACTCAAATGCATCTGCTGCCATCTAGTGGTGAGAAAAACGACCGTGACACACCCAGGCCATGGACGGCCATGCAACAGGAACACTGAGGCAATCTGATCAGGCTTTGAGCCCATCTCGAAGTTCCTCCATTACAGCTGGTCATGGACGGAAATGTCTCAGCAGCAGATAATATGACCACATGAGCAGCAGCTCTGCTACAAATGTAAACATTAACTACTATTGACAGCCCTGTCTGTGGATGAGCAAGCTAATATAATCAAGCGCCATGAATAGCCTCATTACAATCCTGCACCATTATAGCAGACAAACTCAAGGATGGGAAGAAATGTCCTGCACTCAATAACCATTACACTCACTTAAAACACCAGGCAGAGAGCAACAACATGAAGCAAATCCATTTTCAGTGGGCAGAGAAACACAGACAGACAAACAGACAGACAGACAGGTACCGTAGATAGCTAGGTAGCTAGATAGATAGATAGAAAAGGGAAAAAAAAAACACAGAGAAGAAAAGCGAGCTTGGCTGACCACTGGAGGATGTTCTCACGTATTTTTAACTTGGTTCAAACAAAGTGAGTTTTGTGTGTGTGTGTGTGTGTGTGTGTGTGTGAGTGTGTGTGTCTGTTCGTGTATGCATGTCTGTCTTACCAAGTTCTGCACATTCTTCTGCTCCTCTTTGGTTCTGGCTCTTTCTTGGAGAACAGCAGGGTTCACATCGTCTCCCACAGACTCTTTCTCTCTGCGGGTGATGCGTGCCAACTCCTCCCTCAGCAGAGCCTGCTCCAGCTCGAACCTACAGCCCACACAACATGCACACACACACACACGCACGCACATACATACACACACCACATACAACAATAACCACTTCATTACAGAGCAAAATTCTACACATGGGATAACGACACACCTCAAGGTTCTCAAGGTTCTCAAGGTTCTGGGAACTAATCCTGAAATCTCCAGACATGCTTGACTACCTAGGGTCAGTTCCACCATAGATATCTGGATACTACAATATTTAATTGGTCTAACCAAGCACCCTAGATATGACCCATGTCATAACATATAATTTGGATACCATATCAAGGCTTGGGGATATTGCATAAAAATACTGTGAGCTTTTGGGAGGATTCATATGTATTTTTGTGCAGCTATACAATGAGAATCAACACCTTACAGCGTAGTGAGGTTAAATAGAAGCAATATCTTATGGCTAAACAACATTTGCTGCCTGCCTGCCCTCTTTGTTTGCTAATTGTTTACTGCTTGGCCTGTGTATTGCAGGTGTCTCTGTTACAGGACTACTGAGACACATTACTAACTAGAAGTGAGATCCATGAGGCTTGGTTTTAGAGAGGTATCAACGCTTTTGCAGGATTTCAGAAAACCGAGCACGTTTCAAATACGAGTCAGTCATTTTCCACTAGGGACTCTATAAAATGCACAGACAGGATTTACTGCATTAAGGTTAGGTCCAAACTTTTAAACAGGCACAGTCTACAGAGAAATTATATTCCAGATTTCCTACATCCATTACATTAGATTAACGAGCACTGATGATGATACATAGTGCTTTTCAGGTTCCATACTGTGGAGTCCACAAAAGCCTAATAGGCAGAATGGTAGGGTTTCTCAGTTATTAGTGAAGAAAGAGATTTTGCACGCAGAACAACATAATATGAAATACTATCATGTGCCAATGTGTTAACTGTTCTGTGTGAGTGGGTTTTAAGAACGTCTTATGTTTACACTGTGTTCTGTGCAAGTGGTCATTAAGACTGTGTTATGTTTGTACTGTAAACTGTCATGTGGTAGCTGTCATCAGATTGCTGTATTACTCTGTCTTGTTTATGTCCAGCACTGTAGTGTAGTGTTTGTATGTGTAAGTGTGCACTGTAGGATCACTATAACCTGGCAACAAATGCTTTGTATTCTCAGGCATACTTGGCCAATAAAGCTGATTCTGAAAAAAAAGTACAGTCAAATATTTTCACAGAACACCCCAATAATGATTATGTAACAATAAGGAAAAATTCATTTACAAACTTGCATTATTACCCACGTTAGTGTTCTCATTAAAGAAATCAGCTCCATTTTTATTAAATACTAAATATATTGACTAAAAATGCTGTTATAAATATGCAGATTAAATATCAGCAGGAGGTTTAGTAAGCACTAAAATGTAACCAGTTTCAGTTCATTTCTAAGAAGATCATCAGAGCAAAGTCACACCATTTAGAAGACGTGGTAAGCCCCAGTTTTTCCCAATTTTCAGTGGTTGCTTTACTTAACCAGTCAGTCATTGCTGTTCCCAGGAACGCTCTGACTGGCTACTGGCAACCAGAGAGAGACAGAGGAAGAGAAACCAAATGTTGTTGCAATGAAACTATCGAAAAACTATCGAAGCAATATCAGATTTGCTGAAATTTTCCATTAAAACAAATGAAATGTTGCGATTGGAAAATTTCAGGTTGTTTCTCATGTCTACTACATAGTGCTCTATGTAAATGAGATTATAAAAGACAGGGAAGTAAAGCTTTGGCCATCTCTGACCACAGGGCTAAATGTCACATTAATTGTTCTCCATCCAGAGAGCAGTACAGATTTCGCTCTCTTGGACTTCTGGTTATCTGGATTCCAACTTGAACAATAGGGTGAATGCTTACACACCTGGACCAATTACGAGTCCGTTTCTATACAGTTTTCTACTATATACAGTTCTGAAAACTACAGGCTTTCCTGGAATTAAATATGTTCATCTTTAGCATGTATATAAACCAAATGTAAAGTTTATTTAGGTTATAGCTTTTTAATACCCTATATGGCCAAACGTTTGTGGACACCTGACCATCACACCCATATCCCCAAACTGTTCTAAGCACACAACTGTATAGAATGACCTTGTATGTTGTACCATTACAATTTTCCTTCACTGGAACTAAGAGGCTCAAACCTGTTCCAGCATGACAATGCCCCTGTGCACAAAGCGAGCTCCATGAAGACATGGTTTGCCAAAGTTGGTGTGGAAGAACTCGAGTGTCCTGCATAGAGCCCTGACCTCAACCCCACTGAACACCTTTGGGATGAATTGTAACCCAGGACTTCTCGCCCAACATCAGTGCCTGACCTCACTAATGCTCTTGTGGCTGAATGAGCACTAATCCCTACAGACACACTCCAAAATCTAGCGGAAAGCCTTCCCAGAAGAGTGGAGGTTGTTATAACAGCAAAGGGAGTCTACATGAGGACTGGGAAGTTCAACAAGCACATATGGGTATAATGGTCAGGTTTCCAAAAATCTTTGGCCATATAGTGTATCTGGTTACCCAAAAAGTGAAAAGGGGGGAAAATGCACTTAAGGTTTCCACTGTAGTGCAGGAGCATTGGGGACATTTACACAGCTGGCATCTGATTACAGACTGAAATGTTAGTTTCACTACAGCATGTAGCTATCCAAAAACTTGATCAAAGAGTGATACTGTGTGAGGAAAGCACACTTAACTAGTAAGGACTTAGACATCTTTAGACAGACTAACTGTTTTTAGCACTGTAATTGATTTAAAAAAAAAGTAAATAAAATCATTTCCATGTTGTTTTTGTGAAATATATTTATCATTTCTTACAGTTCAGGTATCAGCATATGCTCTAACCAGAAAAGGCATTTTTTTCCATCTTTTTTTTGGCTGTTCGCCAGAATTCAGCCACAGAGACATATGAGTTTTCCCAGACCGCCACACACACTTACATCCATCACTGGATACTGAAAGTGCTAGGTTTTACAACTGAATTTCCATCTTTTCAGCTTGCTTAAGTTAACATGACCTGAATCAATTATCTGATAATGACTGGAGAAGACACACTGACGGCACTGCATAGCAGGTATAAGCTTCAACGACTGACAACTGAGGCACACATTTTTCCACACCAGGGAATATCAGTGTTGAGTAGCAAACTGAAGCAGAAAATGAAAATATAATGGCACTTATTTCAAGAGAAGCAAAGCATGTCTGGGAAATTTTAATATGATCCACAAATGATCTATATGTTGCTGCTTTGCTTTTACATTACCGGCAGTCTCTGCTAGATACGGTCACAGATGATCTCATACCGCTACAGACCACATCATCCCACTCCAGAGTCTGTTCATGTTTCAGACACTACACACACTACACAATACCAAGGCCACTCTTGGGGCAGGTAAATATTACTGACCGTTTTCTTAGTTCCTCTGGCATCTCAGCTGAAGAATGTCCGCCTGGAGCTGTAAAACATGCCATGAGTACATTACATAAAAAAAGAAGCACCCTTTTATCGATATTTTTTTATGAGTAAATGGCACAGAAGCAGAAAATTTTCTCAAGACAGAACTTGCTTCATTTAGACAGGTGTCTGACAAAGGAACGTACAAAACGTAAAAGCATTAGACTGAAAATATGACAAAGTAGTTGCATTAACAGAAAGAAAGTAGGGTCTAGGGTGAGGTGGTGCTGAATACCTGGCTCAGGCTTCCGACTCTCTGGTTTTGGGGACTGTGGTTTTTGTGGAGACTGACTCGCCTCCCGCATCCTTTGACGAACATCTTCAGATAGCTGAAAACACACGCACACATAAATTCACACCACTGCTCTTAGTCTAGTCTATGTGAGAACAGCAGCCCTACTGCAGATTCAATTACTGAGCTCCATAACTCCCACCCTTTGGCAATTCCAATTTTAATCTAGTAAAATGATCTATAAAAATCCTAAAACAATCCATTACAAGATAGAATGAGGTTCACATTCATTCCATCTTCCATTCAATATTCATTCATCTTCAGTAACCACTTTATCCTGGTCAGGGTTGCGGTGCATCCAGAGCCTATCCCGAGAGACACTGGGCTTGAGATGGAAATATATACTAGTCCATCGCAGTACATCATCTACACACACATTCACAGCTAGGAGCAACTTAGCAAAGCTAATCCACCTACTGATTTGTGGGAGGAGGAGTTCCCACTGCACCACCATGTCACCCGTTTCACCTTACACTTGCCTTTAGTGGCCTAATTCACCTGTTTACCTCTATTATTTATTTCTTTATTGTTTCTTTTTTCTACAATAGGTCATTGTCCTGTTTTTATTCATTATTTAGGTAGCATTATTGCCTCACAGCTCCAGGGTCCCTGGTCCAATCCTGAGCTGTCTCAATCCTGAGCAATACCGTCATGTGGAGTTTTGCACTTTCTCCCCATGTTCACATGGATTTCCTCCAGCTTCCTCCCAAAAAACATGCTGGTAGGTGGATTGGCTACTCCAAATTGCTCCTAGGTGTGAATAAGTGTGTGAAAGTGTGTGTGTCATCCCATCCAGTCTGTATTCCCGCCTCACGCCTAGTGACACTGGAATGCCCGAATCGTTTTTTACAGAGGTGCTCAGAAAGCAACAACCATGATGAGCGAGTTAGTCCTTGAATTCAGAGATATTTGAATAGATGATAGATGGAGACTCTCCTTTTGCTGTGGATTACAGGAAGTCACTAAATAAACTTCTAGCTGTTGCTTTAATAATGTTAATAAAGCCACTGACTCACAGTATGACACTTTGTGTCTGGCAGGACGTCCTATCCATTAATCACTGACTCAATTACTTTAATCTCTCTATGTAGGTCTCTCCAAAAATCTATCTGATAGATTAGTTGGTGAAGAATGCTGGAGAAAGTCTTGAGCAAAACAAGAGAAAGCCTGTGTCACGTCAGCACTTGTTCAATTGTATTGGCTACATGGGGAATTTTAGAATCAATTTTCAGACTGTCTTTCTTGTTTATAAAGTTTTTTTTTAATGGATCTGTTCAAAAGTATGTTACAGAAAGCCCTTTAAAACATCTCCCACTCTCATGCCCACTGCACCGGCATGTTTCAGAAACTAAACAAAACAACCAGATAGTGGTTTTCTGTAAAAGAATGACAGAATGAGGCTGTGTGGCTACCGCACATTTTATAATTCAGCTCACGGTGTGCACTTGCTTTTAATTAGTGTCAGTGTTAATGAGCGATTCTTCTAAACTGCACTAACAACTCTTTTTTTATATTGTTTTGATTGATCATTTTATCATATTTACTCATTCTATCCTAATTTAGTATTTTTTTCCTGTTGTTATTGTCCTAATTTATGTTCTCTGTTGACTGTTTTACTCTATTAATTTTTTGTTTGTATTTACTGTTTTGTTTTGTTTTCCTTCTCACAATTCATCACATTTTACAAATATATAGACTAACTGTGTTAATTTAACTATTATATCATACTGTTTATCATTTTACTCATTTACACCCTAATTTATGTTTTCTGTTGTCTTTCTCGGTTTTAATCACTCATTCTGTTACTGTTTTCACATTTTAAAACTGTAGGCACTGATTTACTGTTTATACTTTTTTTTAAGGTTTTTTAAATCATTATTAACATTATTGCCGGATCCCATGAACGGTTGTGGATCAGCTATACGTGGCTCTCGTGGCTGAAACCAGTCACCACATTTACTTTGTTCAATATGAAACAATATGAATACCTTTCACCCCTAAAAACATGTAGGTGGCCTGTAGGTGGACTGGCTACTTTAAACTGCCTCTAGGTGTGAATGAGTGTGTGAATGTATGTGTGTGTTATGCCCTGAGATGGCCCGGTGTCCCATCCAGGGTGCATTCCTGTCTCGTGCCCAGTGTTCCAGGGACAGGCTCTAGATCCACTGTGACCTTGATCAGGATAAAGAAGTTACTGAAGATGAATGAATGAATGAATGAATCAATCAATCAATCAATCATTCAGTGAATGAGATAAACAAGCTCAGACTCTCATGTAGCTTGCTGTGAGCAGTCAAGTTACGAGACAAAGGGATCAGGAAGATGACCAATACAAAAGCAAATTCAGACAATATTACATTTTTAGAGAATTGTAGTGAGGTTTAAAAATGTAGCATCACCAGTGAAATCCATTATTAAGAAATGTTAAAAATGCCGATTCAAACAACTGAAGAATATAACTGAAAAGAAAGATTCACAAAAAATCCAAAACAAACACCTGAAAAAAAAAAACTTAACCTTTACACTTAATACATTCAGAAATATTAATTAGACTATTTTGGTATTAATATCCTAATATACATCTTCCAGATCTTTTGTGAACTGGGATGATGATAAAAACATTTGTAAAATAAGCAGCAGCTCCCCAGGTGCTAGCTGTCACGTGATAGAGGAGAGTTAGCTAGAGGGTGAGAATTGGCAAGACCAAACTGGGAAAGAAAAAAATCTGTAAAACCAAAGATAAAGTTGTGCAAACTTTTGCCCAACTTTATCTTTGGTTTTACAGATTTTTTTCCTCCCCAAATGTATGCTGGACAGGAGAGGCAGACTCCTATGGAGAAGATTCCGTGCCAGATACAAAAGAGAAAGAAATTAGCTTGACTATTTAACACTTTTTATTCATATTCACACTCACACACACACATCCATTAAACGCTTTACTGGATCCGGAGCCTATCCTGGTAACGCTGGGCGAGAAGCAGGAATACACAATACACATTCATTCACACCTAGGAGCAATTTATCTTAGCCAATCCACCTACTGGTATGTTTTAGTAGGTGGGAGGAAATCGGAGAAATCCCACGCAGACACACGGAGAACGTGCACAGAAACTCTGCACAGAAAGTAACTCGTGCTCAGGATTGAACCCAGGACCCTGGAGCTGTGAGGCAGAGATGCTACCTGCTCCATCACCATGCTGCTCCATCATATTAACACTAACAAAACACATACTGTAGTAATAATTCAAAAAATCTTGATGATTATGGACACAACAATCAATACAGTAGGAATTACGAAACCAGTAAGATACTATAAAAGGTATTCCTTTATATGGATGGAGGAAACACCTCTTGGAAAATTATGCATTCATGCCCGTCTCCCTTTCTCCACACCTCCGAATCCAGCTTAGAGCTGTGATTGGACACTGATTGCATTTCAGTGTGGCATGAGTGCAACACACAGCAATGAAAATGAAATGCAATAATACAACAGGGAATTACATTCACTTTTGACAGCAAGCAATAACTTAATTCTTTAAAAAAAAAAAAAGCAAGCTGCCGATTGTTTTTAAGTGAAGAGATAAGGTAATAGCAATGCAATGAAGGTGTAGCACTTCGGTGTGGCAGGTTGTGCTCATGTCACAAATGAAAAGCAATAGCATTTCACATTTCCGCTCAGTGTGCCTGCTTTTCTCTCTGGCAGCAAATCTTCTCCACAGACTCCACTCTGTCCACCTCGTCTGTGTGTACACAAAGCTCAGTACATACAGTCTTCATTAGTGATCAGTAATGCTTGAAAAAAATTAGAAGGAACTATAGTTATGACAAGTTTGTGGTGATATCTTGTTAGCCTGTCACTGATTGAGGTTGTATCTTGCAATCAATTCAATTTTATTTGCATATGAGCAAACCATAGGTTATGAGCAAACCATAGGTGACGGTGGCAAGGAAAAACTCCCTGAGACGATATGAGGAAGAAACCTTGAGAGGAACCAGATTCAAAAGGGAACCCGTCCTCATCTGGGTGACTGCGGATAGTGCGATTATAAATATTTCCCTTCTGTAACTGTGTACTATATTGTCAAAAAGTGCAATTGTGTAACCAGGAAATTCATCATGGTTTTCACATGAAGTCTTTTTCATTGATATGATAAGAGACGAGATTGCAAATCTGTTTGTGGCAATTTTCAAAGCAATTGAAGTCCAAAGCCATCTTGATGGTGTCTAAGTGGCACCATCCTCACTAATCTCATGTAACTTTAGGCTGTCCATGTGGGCCATCCTCAGAAACACTGAGTGGCTTCCAAGTGAGAAACCAGAAGCCGAACAACGAAGTCACATTGAAGATAAAATTCTATCACAATTCTATCAGCCAATTCTATTATTTAAAAAATATCTACTTTTAGTGCCATAAATATGGACAGGCCGATGCTACATTCGAGCTTAAGCAGAAATGGGAAAAGCTCGGGAAAAAAAAGGATTAATTACATTTTTGTCACTACTATACTCTCTACCTGGCTAATACCCCAATAACTGCCATATCCATATATAGTATAAGCTTATCTGCTGAATATTATGTCATAGTATGTTATGTTTACATTCACAGCAACTTATTATATTGTTACTCTTCTGCACTACTGTTATATCTGATTCACTTTCACACTAGAGCTGTGTACTGCTTGGCTGTCTCTTACTGTGCCTGTTGTCCTGTTTTAGTAGTTATTGTACTGTCTTGTGCTGTTTACACATGTTGCACTGTGTACTTTATGTGGTAATGTGTAGTCTCTAGTAGTTCTGTGTTGTTTTATGTAGCATCATGGTTTCACTGTGTACTCTACCAGCTGTATATGTCTGAAATGACAATAAAGCCACTTGACTGCTCCGGGTGTGTGTTCACGGTGTGTGTTTGTGTTCACTACTGTGTGTGTGCACTTGGATGGGTTAAATGCAAAGCACAAATTCCTAGTATGGGTCACCATACTTGGCCACAAGTCACTTCACTATCACTATCACTATCACTAGAAGCGTCATCGCCACCGCCATCTTGAAGAGGGCAAATTTCCAAGTCTCACTCAGATTTAATTCATAACATTAACTAAGATTTTCTCTGTGCACTGTCATTTGAATCTCATCAAAACAAAAGAACTACTTCTGTGAGGTTAAAAATGAAGCGAATTATAACCGAGTAGAGCCGTATTCACTGGCTTACGGGTACAATTGAATCTAGCCCCTTCCAATATGGCGGACGCGTTGACGTATTATAGCAGCTAGCATAGACCATTTTTTGTATGTTAGAGCAGCTTTACAATGATGGGGTTAAACAGACCGAGTTCACGTCTCTGCCGCGTAGAAAGCTCGCTCATTACCTCTTAGCTGACCTAATGCTAGTGCTGCATGCTAAGCTAAAAACAGCACGGAGAGGAGAGGAGAGACAGCAGCGCTGACAGCTATCACATTAGCCATATTAGTGAGGACAGAGAATCACACTCACAGCAGCTAGCATGCTAAATGTCTTTGAACCTAGCGGCAAAAGGCAATAATTCACCTTAATTCCTTGCAAAACAGTGACGTTGTCGTCTTCATTCAGACCGAAAGATACTTTCCTTCCCGTGCTTTCTGTGCCTCCCATGTCCTCTGAAAGAAATAAATAATCTGATCTACTGTAATATTAGCAGTTTGCTCAAAGAGTAGGGGTGACTTTCCGACACGGGACACTGTTCTCCATTCGCATAGGCGGATTAAACAATAAAAACCCAATGGCAGGTTATTCCGGCGTCACGTGATGCCGCGATGCTCCATGGGAAATGTAGTGAGACACGAGACGTCGCCCCAACTGCCACTATTAAACAACTCAGAGATGGCTGGTATGAAAGAGCTAGCAGGGCTGAGCTGGCCTGTGTTTCAGTAATAAAAACACATCTTTTTTGGCATTCACGTCAGATTATTTGCTGTTAAGGAATGTCTACATATGGATTATTCTGAACTTTTTATGAACCAAGCATAAAAGCACCATGAAGCTACATTTCACATCCACTCTTATCCTGAGCAGCTTACATTTATCTCATTTATCCAAGAGAGCAGTTGGGGGTCCCTGGAGGACTAGTGGTTAGGCCACTGGGGTTGTGTGCAACAGTGTGCTCTCAGTGCCGGCCCCAAGCCTGGATAAAATTGTTGAGGGTTGCGTCAGGAAGGGCATCCGGTGTAAAAACTGTGCCAAATCAAATACGCAGACTAACAATCCTCTGTGGCGACCCCTAACGGGAGCGGCTGAGAGAGGAATATCCAGCTGAGCAGCTGAGGGCCTTGCTTAAGGGTCCAGCAGTGGGAGCTCGGCAGTGCTGGGATTTGAACTCACAACCTTCCAAATAGAAATCCACTGAGCTACCACTGCCACACAGAATTACACTGAATGGTATGAAGAAGTGAGGCTGGGGCTGATTTCTTTCTAGTCTAGTCTGTTGATTCATGCAGCCTGTCAGGTGATTACACAGAGTGAAACACTGCCAAGATCTGATCTCCATTTGGGCTGATATTTATATACTACATAGCTCATGTAGCTGACACATTACTACCACAGCAGTGATGGATAAAGTGCATGTGCACATCGCGAGTGTAATGAACTCTGTAGCCCTATTCAGACCAGACTAGTTTTACAGAAGGTTCAGAAGCTACAGAAGATAGTTACATGTTTCCCAGAAGACAAAATAAGTTAAATTTACCCTGATCTTCAAATTCAAAAAGTTTTCACCCCCCAGCTCTTAATGCATGTTTTTTCCTTCTGGAGCATCAGTGAGCATTTGAACCTTCTGTAATAGTTGCATATGAGTCCCTCAGTCGTCCTCAGTGTGAAAAGATGGATCTCAAAATCATACAGTCATTGTTGGAAAGGGTTCAAATACACAAAAAATGCTGGAAAACCAAAGAATTTGTGGGACCTGAAGGATTTTTCTGAAGAACAGCAGGCAGTTTAACTGTTCAGGACAAACAAGGGACTCTTGAACAACTATCAGTAAACAAAAAAAAAACACAGCTGTGGATCTTTCAGGTAACAACACAGTATTAAGAATCAAGGGGATGTAAACTTTTGAACGGGGTCATTTTTATAAATTCAACTATTATTTTCTCTTGTGGACTATATGTAAACATCTTTTATGTGAAATATCTTATTCAGGTCAGCACTAAATAAACAATAACATGCATTTTGTATGATCCCTCTTATTTTGGTAAAATAATAAACATTTTGCAGATTCTGAAAGGGGGATGTAAACTTTTGACCTCGACTGTATATCCCATGGGAAAAGAGGTTTTAAGCTTTTTCTTCAGTATAAAGACACGCCAGGAAGCTCTCACTCTTTTCTCGTCTCCCTCTGAAACCAAACCAAAACCAAGTACTGGCCGAGTTTAAAACACAGAACAATAAAATATAGACTTTTAAAAGGACTTATCAGAGAAGCAGCACTTCTGTAGGTTTTTAATTAATTACTTCTTAGCACAGGTATTGCCTATATATATTATGGTCAAGTGACCTACTAATGAGCAAGTTCAACCTGATGAGAGAGGACAGAGGAGAATGGCCAGACTGGTCTGAGCTAACAGAAGGGCTAAAGTAATTCAAATAACCACTCTTTACAACTGTAGTGAGCAAAAAAGTATCTCAGAACACACAATACGTCAAACCTTGAGGCGGATGGGCTACAAGAAGAGAAAACCACACCGGGTTCCACTCCAGTCATTCAGGAACAGGAAGCTGAGGCTACAGTGAAAAAAGACCAGGCAACGTTTTTCAAATCTTCCACTGTTCAGTTGCTATAACCTAATGTGGTGTTCTGCTGTGCTGTGCATTCTGAGATGCTTTTCTGTTCACCATGGGTGTAAAGAGTGGTTATTTGTGTTACTGTAGCCTTCCTGTTAGCTTGAACCAGTCTGGCCATTCAGCTCAGACCTCTCTTCTCAACAAGGTGCTTTTGCCTGTAGAACTGTCACTCACTGAGCTTTTTGTTGTTGTTGTTTTTACACCATACTTTGTCAAATCTAGAGACTGCTGTTCATGAAAATACCAGAAGATCAGCCGTTTTTAAGATACTTAAACCTGGTAACAACCCAGGCACCAACAACCATGCCATAGTCAAAGTCACTGAGGCTATTTTTTTATCCCATGCTGATGTTTGATGTGAACATTAACTGAAGCTCTTGACTGTATCTGCATGGCTGTATATATTGCACTGCTGCCACATGATTGGCTGATTGAATAATTACATGAATAAACACTCAGTATCTGGTGAGTGTATGTCTAGAAAGGACAATATTCAAAAGGACAAATGATAGAACCACATGTACTGTTTTTGGTTTTGCAAGAAAGGTAACACTTTTCAGTTTACCATGTTTGGTATTCGGAGGATTAAGGACTTGGAAACGTTTACACTTCGACATCATTCTTATTATGACAATGGTGAGACCTCGAGATATAATGTATTGCTCAGCCTTAATAGTTTCATTGTCGAGCTATTGACAGATATTAGATTTTAGCCTCCCATATAATATCACCTTCAGTGCAACAACTGTATAGTAACTGGACACTACACAAGATTTATAGATTTAATACAAAGCCCAATTTACAGTAAAACCAAATTGAGCAAATAGAGAAGACACACAGAGATCAATTGCTTCAAGAAAACAAGTTTATGCTGCATCTTGTACAGTTTATAACCAGCTGAAGGTGCGATGGTGAAATTCACTGAACTCTCTGAAGCTTGTGTTTTAACGTTTCACTGAAGTTGTGTTCAAAATAGTCCTGGAAATGAACGCCCAGCTTTCACAGGGTGTTATCACACAGTAACGAGTTTTAATGACTAATTTCAGCCATGAGGTGCACCGTGCACTGCCACAGTAAACAGGCTACATGACTACAGGCAGGAAAATATACAACAGCTTTTGCAATTATGTACATACATGGACAAAATACTGTATGACAGCATTTTGAGGAAACAATCCAGTTTTCTAAATGTAATATTATATGTAGTATTACTGTGCTCTGGCCTTCCAGGGAGATTTATACTGGATTAAAAAGAAGTCTTTTTCAGTAACTGCAAAACAGGGCCTGGTTTTAAAAAGCATTTTCATTTTAAAAGCATCTTAAGTGTTAGAGTGAGTGCTTTAAACTATGCTTAGTTTACTGTCTTAGTATTTACTTTTGATAATGCAGGTAGTGTGCATTGCTCTAACGCAAGTAATTCACTCATTCAGCCAAAACAAACAAACAAACAAACAAACAAAAAAACCTAACAACTCTGGCCACTTTTCATTCTATGAACATAAAAGATCTGGTATTGCCATCACCCATAAATAATCATCCATATTTAGATGTAAAATATACAGTGTATGTTGTAAGCCTCTGGCATGTTATTAGAGTTCGACAATGATTTCACTGTTAAATACAAAATGCACAAAGTTTTAAAACTCAAATATACAGTTTTGGTCATTAAAGCCCAGCCATGTCTGTAAAAACAGCATGATAGACCAAAAACCTATTCCTTTTTATGCTGCTTGGTTTGTTTCTCAAATGGAATGATAGTGGAACAGGGTAAAATATAACTAGCATGATCACTAAAATAAATAAAAATACAAGTCAACACAGAAGCAGTGGATCCAAGCATAGGTCAGCACAATGTATCTAAATTTGTCTATTTTCTATGATTTAAAAAAAAAAAAAAAAAAAAAAAAAAAAAAAAAAAAAAAAAAAAAAAATACACAGTATTTTACAATACCCGTCCTGCAGCTCATCATTCAGTTAATTCTGTCTGAGCTCTATTACAGCCAAGCCATCTGTGTTCCTGACTATTCCTTCAGTAATACTCTACATACTGCACAGGCCTTGTAACACACTGGTGCTACAACTCAAAGTGTACAGGAGTATTTAAAAAATCACTAATTTAAAAAAAAAAAAAAAAAAAAAAAAACAACCTTGACTGAGCAAACTGTCATATGCTGAGCTGTCATGCAAGCTCAAATCCAAAGCCTAGTCATGGTGTTAAAGGGAATGCAGTTCACTGGGTGAGGGTCAGTCATTAATTGGTCAAATATGGCCAGTTCTTCTGTTCTCCAGTCCATTCTGTTCCCTCCTCTAGGCATTGATGACCCTCCATCGGTCACTGTCTACGCTGTTGATGCTGTGTCCAGTTCCATAGGGGCCAGACACCACATCATCCAGATAAGCCCCCGAAGTGTCTATCTGTGTGCTAGAGTAAGAACTGTGCTCCAGCTCCTTCCTGCTGCCCAGGCCAGCGGAGGAAGTGTGAGGCAGGTGCACATCAGGTTCGTCTGGCTCATCGATCTGAGACTTGTAGGAGAACAAGATCTTTGGCTCCGAACTGAAGTCAGGGCAGATGTTGAGAAGTAAAAAGGGAGAGAAAAAAAATATGCAGGATCTTACAATGATGCAATGTTGATTTGTTATAGTTATAGACTAGAATTGCTGCCTAGGCAAGGACTGGCGATATTTCAAAAATACTGTGCTATGTAAAGGCAATTTTATAATACCACAATATTTAAACACAAATGAAATAATGCACTAATAGGTGTTTGATTTCAATATTAGGTGCTAGGCTTCGTACTAGCTTTGTTGGCAGATTAGCAAAGCCAGCTAAAACTAGCTACGTATACTCAAAAGAAGCGCCAATGATTTCTCCTGCTTCCTTCTTAAGTTTTTTTTTTTTTTTAAATGAGAGATCGTATCTGTCACATCATACCTAATTTCAATAGAATTGAGTAACTCTCAATTCAAACTGAGATTGCACTGTCCTGTTGCAGAAAATGCAGCTCCATGTCGCACACATGCATAGAAAATTAACGGTTGCTTGTCACTTTGTCTATTACTAGTGTGAACACAGGGCGAATGGTTCAAAGAACGTGTTGGTCTTTAGATTCCTGGCTGAACCAAGAACTTTGTGAATGAAAGGAAACACTCACCCTTGCTGGAAAAGAGCCCATTCAATTTATTCTTATCAACTATTACTCCAACATTAGAAACAGGTTGCTTATTGTAATAAATTGACAGTAGCTGTAAAACCATCTGAAGATTCAAAAAGGAATGCTAAATGAATAAAAGCAGAATGGAAGTTATTTAAAAGAAATAATTTTGTCCTGCTGGGTCAAGGCCTGATCTAGGAAATACCCTCTGATGCCACACATGAGTAAATGCAAAAAAAAAAAAAAAAAAAGCCTCTGTTCTCTGAATCTTTACTTACCCAAAGAATCCTTTGAGGAATGTTATGTAGATGAGAGGAGCAAACACGGAGAAATAGAGGAATGTGGTGACATCAACACAGCTGTGAACAAACACATGCTTAGTGAGAACCGAATACATTTCAAACCTCGACTAATTTACTGTTTGTTAGTGAAAGAGGTCTTACCACAGGCCTTCTATGATATCAGCACAGAGCAGAGCACTGCCCAGACCCTGCACCATATTCAGCACTGACAGAATGGCAGCATACACGTAAAAACTCCTCTTAGCTACAGAGAGATAACAGACAGATTAATAAATACTTTATCATATTGGTTATTAAAGTGTAATGATCAGCTGATGTTATGGATAAAGGGTGAATAAAGAATAAAAGTTTCACTCACATGGTAATGGTATTCTTTCTCTGATCGGGGTTTTTGGCAGAACAACGATCAGAGAATAAACCTGTAGAAAAAAAAAAAAAAAGTGATACAAATACCATACAAATTATAACTTATTTCGCTTTGTTATACAAGTTGCAGCACCTGAAGAAGGCCAAAGACAGAAAGTGCTTTCTAGTCCAGAAAAAAATTTAAGGAATAAACATGATAAGGAGTGCTACTATAGGAAACTAATCAACAACAGGGAGTTGGTGGTGTTACACTACCACCCTGAAGTTATCATTTTGCCAAAAACAGCACATACTGAAGTGTTTTGTTCCTCTTATACCACAGCAGTTTGCCAACGGCTACAATTTTTTATTATTGAAGAATGACATGTCATAAATTTTATCCATTTATAGTTCTGTTGAATGCCTGCAGAACAAGGTAGTTCCTGTTATGACTTACATTGCACATAGCAACAGCTTCTCTTTTTTTCTTGAAGTTAATAATAAAAAATAATGCAGCTTGTCACATTACAGAGAAACTGCAAAGCCCTCTGTCCTGAAGACCTTCCTGTGTCAGAAAACTTATTTACAGCTCTGACTGTCTAAATATGGAGACATTTAATAATATTTTTAATATTATTAATATTTAATATTATTAGAAAATATTATTAAATATCTCCATATCATTCATTACACATATTCTTTAAATATGTTAATGTGAAGTATACACATACAGTCCATGTGTAACTTCTTACTACAGAAACATAACTATAACATACCAGAAATAGCACATTAATAAAAACTTGTGATTTGTCTGGAAGCTGGCATTATTATCTGAGCCTCACCGTTATAGAAAATGAATCAACATCTTCTGGCCAATCAAAATTCAACACTGCGGTGGTATAAGTCAGTTTCTCAAAGCCAGTCTTAAATGAACAGTTCTTATAACTCAATAACTCACAGTAACACAATTACACAATCTCTCAGTTAACACAAGCTGTAATCTGTTACCAGGAAGAAGAAGCAGGAGCTGGCCAACCAGAAATGTCGCCCTCCATGACCATAGATATTGAAATCGTCAGCAGAGAGATGCTGATCTGGGTACAGAATCTCCAGTGTACCCTGTAATATTAAAAATGCATTCATACATGTACTCAACAAATATATGTTTTAGAAATTGCTAATGATATGTTCAGTAACTGGTTATGATTTGTAAGTCCTCTCTTGGTCCTCACTCTTACCTGTGTAATTGAGTAAGCCAGTGCTAACACTGCAGTTATGGCCAACACCCGTTTGATGCTCGACTTACTCTCCAAATGACCTGCCGCAGTACAGCATAAGATACTACATCAGTCTATAGTGAACACTATCAGTCATAAATCTCTGCAACTAATTCCAACCAAAATGTTTTCATTTAATGCAAAACAAAACCTACATCACAGTTAGGCATGAGTTATTGAAACCTGTCTCCTAACTGAGCAGTTTCAGATTCAGCCATGTGCCTACAAATCCCCCCAGTTTCCCCAGATTACAGGTGCCTACCAAAGGCCAGTCCTAAGATGACAACGCTGAGCTCGATGGTCAACAGGAAGAAGCGTGTGATCTCCCACAGCACCTGGAAGCAGTACACAGCTCTTATCAGTTTTATTACTATGCAAACAGCAATAAACAAACACCATGACTCAGTTTGAGTGGCTCTCCACCTTCTCTGCCAACAGCATAGCCAACTCTCAAACTCTCAGGTTTTAGACAATATCTCAGCAGAGTGAAGAGAAGTGAAAGTTAAAAAAAAAAAGGATGTGTTCTTTAATTAGCATCACATGAGTCTAAAGATGGCTTTAGGCTAACATCATCATGTTGGTTTTCCCCTTCAGCATAACAATGTGATTAGTCTGACAGCACCTGTTATTTGTGCATGCTGCTACATATCTTCTGTCAGATTAGTTTTTTTGCAGTAATGTTATGAACAGAGGGGTCATATTATAAGCAGCTAAACAGTTTTAAGCTTTGAAGTTTTTCAAATCAGCTAAAATGCTGGGTTAAGGCCTAAACAAGAACAAAAGATCACAAACAGGTAGCGCACACACTCACGCACACACACACACACACACTCAAGGATCACTTTATTCCTTTATTTGTACACCTACTCATTCATGCTATTGCACCAGATGCAGATGTGGGCCAGCAGCTTCTGCTAATGTTCACATCAAACATCATGAATAAAAATGTGATCTCAGTGAATGACCGTGGCATGATTGTTGGTGCCAGATGGGCTGGTTTGAGTATTTCTATAACTGCTGAGCTCCTGGGAGTCTCACACACTACAGTCTCTAGAGTTTATTCAGAATGGTGCAATAAAGAAAAACATCCAGTGAGCAGCAGTTCTGTGGACAGAAATGCTTTGTTGATGAGAGAGGTCAATGGAGAATGGCCAGATCGGTTCAAGTACCAGATGCTACTACAGAAGATGACTGTGTCATAGTGTTCAGTAGAAAAGTGACTCTAGCTAGTGTTTTACAGAATAATGGCTGTCTGACTTGACTGCCAGTGTTCAACAAATCAGTGGTCTGCACTATTTCTAGCGTCAGTCATAGTCCATTAGCTACAGTGTGGATCACATGGGAATGGAAACAGTGACTAAACACAGACACAATAAGGGATTACTGGTCACGCTGTCCAGTGTAAAAGTGATAATATGTGTTTATTTTTTTACAACATTACACGTCAACATAAAACTTCTCATTTGCTCCATGTGTTTCTCTTAAGAGCTATGTTGTTGTAGTTTTGAAATGTGTTTCTACAGTGGCAATCACAAGTGTGTTTTCTGGAAAAAAGCAGAGCCCCTACTGCATTCATTCCGAGGAGATGTGTGTATTTTCTTTACCTTGTCGATGATGATAGCTGCACTGGATGCACTCACAGTCATGGAGACAATAGCTCGAGTGATTCCGACAAGTGCCACTACAAACACCTACACCAAGAGTATGAGACAGTCAGTTAAATAACAAAAATAAAAGACTCAGGCTGTCATATTGACAGTATAAACATGTCAGGGCTTAGATTACACTTCCCCAGAACTGTCCTCAGAATGGTGTCACAGGTAAACGGATCAGCTCACCAGGATGTAAAAAGTGATGAAGATGGGGCTGGAGGTAAGGCGTATCTTGGCGCGAGCTGATGGAAGCTTCCACACCAGGAACACGAGGAAGGCTACATTTGGCACCAGCAGCAGCAGGTCCCAAAAGCGCACCCTAATGCAAGATTAAGACAGTGGCCTTAATTTAATCAAATCTGCATGAGCACTAGTGCCTACATACAATCTAGATTAAAGGAAAACTCCACCCTGAATTAAGTATGTTGAAATATTTTTGATGTGATTAGCAGTTCTGGTCCTAAAGTGTTGGTCTGTGCTGTGTATCTAATGCAGCTACAGTGAAAAGGGAAAAATGTCAACAATCTCAAACACAAGTTCACGTTTTGGTGTTAGCTCCTAAAAAAATAAAAGAGATTGAGCTAAAGGACTAAATCGCTGCTGTATCACTATCTTAAGGTAGAGATGAAGCAAGATGACCAACATATCAGTGAAATAAGTTTAAACTAAAAGTCACCTCTTTATTTCATTACAAAAATCTTGGACGCAACGGAACATCACACGTTAATTATAAATATTAGCATGCAATTCACATCAGATAACAATCATCACATAAACAAAACTGAAAGTCTTTCTTTTAAACACAGTGGGAACTTCCCAACAAAACAGCGAACTTTCCAGCAAGAGACACAAAAGAAAGAGGAAGTGAAGCCTCATTGTAAATCACAAACACTAATAAAATACAAGCAGCAGTTTGTTTTGCGCAATAAGATAGCTATACTGTTAGACTTTTGATCACAGAGCTTTAAAATAGCATACAGTTTAAGCATTATGGAATGATATAGTAATATTTCATTACTATATTATATTCAGTTTCCATATGTAAGCATAAAGACATCTTTTCAGTAAGAATCATACTCAGTGTGGATCACATTAAAATGACATTCATGATAGATCGCAACACTATCACTGGACTGAGAGCAACAGCAATCACACAGAACTTTCAATCAAATAAGAGCTTCCACAGAGCACAGACGTGACCCCTGGGTTTACTCTAGCTGCGTAAGGACACACATACCTGGAGGAGCCGATATCCTCGTAAAGCACCCGCAGGCAGCTGTGTGGTTGGCTGATGTTGGCTTGAGATGGCCATGTGGGCAGAACTGATGTGTTCTCTATAGGTGGAGACAGCGTGCCATTACCGTGCTGCACAAACCAGCTCACCGTCACCGACACTGCGTCCAGCATTCTGCATTCACACACTAAAACACAAGAAAATTCAAACTTACGTGTGAAAATTAACAATCTAGTCTCAAACAAGGTGATTTCCTGCCTCGTCCAGTGTCCAGTGTTCCAGGGATAGGCTCTGAATTCACTGTAATCATGACCAGGATAAAGTAGTTAGAGTAGATATATATGAATGAATAAATATATTGTACAGAAATGTGCACCAGGTTTGTCAGGCAAGCAAAACAATAACTGCATATGCACATGTGACAGCTAGCTGTGCAAATACAAACAAACTTAGCTAGCTAACATGACTATTGTTATGTAACAATGGTATATACCGGTCAGCCATAACATTAAAACCACCTGCCTAATATTGTGTCGGTCCCCCTTGTGCAGCCAAAACAACTCTGACTCGTCGAGGCATGGACTCCACAAGGCTGTGCTGTGGTATCTGGCACCAAGACGTTAGCAGCAGATCCTTTAAGTCCTGTAAGTTGCGAGGTGATGCCTCCATGGATCACACTTGTTTGTCCAGCACATCCCATAGCTGCTCGATGGGATTGAGATCTGGAGAATTTGGAGGCCAAGTCAACAGCTTGAACTCTGTCTTGTTCCTCAAACCATTCCTTAATTATTTTTGCAGTGTAGCAGGGCACATTATCCTGCTGAAAGAGGCCACTGCTATTAGGGAATACCGTTGCGATGAAAGGGTGTATTTGGTCTGCAACAATGTTTAGGTAGGTGGTATGTGTCAAAGTAACATCCACATGAATGCCAGGACACAAAGTTTCCCAGCAGAACATTGCCCAGAGCATCACACTGCCTCCGCCAGCTTGCCTTCTTCCCATAGTGGATCCTGGTGCCATCTCTCCCCCCGGGTAAGTGACACACACGCATTTTCAGCAATTTGTGCCACAATAGCTCTTCTGTGGGATCAGACCAGACGGACTAGCCTTCAATCCCCACGTGCATCAGTGAGCCTTGGGCACCCATGACCCTGTCGCTAGTTCACCAGTCGTCCCTCCTTGGACCACTTTTGGTAGATACTAACCACTGCATACCCCACAAGACCTGCCGTTTTGGAGATGCTCTGATCCAGTCATCTAGCCATCACAATTTGGCCCTTGTCAAAGTCTCTCTAACCCTTACGCTTGCCCATTTTTCCTGTTTCCAACACATCAACTTTGTAATGAGAAAATCAATGTTATTCACTTCATCTGTCAGTGGTTTTAATGTTATGACTGATGGTGTTGGTTCTAGTAAGTTGAGTTACCACAGCACTGTTGAATGCTCAAATCTGATTGGTCAGAAGGTGTTGATTACGCTCTGACAGTAGATTTGGCAGCAAGATTTATATTATTTGCGCTTCTATAGTAACAACATGCACAGGGATCTTCATGGCAGATGCTCCACATAAATGGATTTTAAAAATGTGTGTGATTATTGATACAGTGAAGTTTTCTGTAAGAAGATGGTTATTTAGCATTTTTGGAAGGAGTCTCCAGGGTCAGAGCTTTGTAACACTCAGAGGAAAAGCTATAACTTTAGGTTTTATGATATTTTACCAGAAACGTCTATTCTGAAAAGATTTTCATTACATTCTATTCTGACAAAACCTATCTATTTTTTTCCCATAAAACTCTGTTCTATTCTGATAAAAAAAAAAACATTGGCTATTCTATTTTATTCTGAAAATACTCTATTCTATTCTGTTAAAACTATTCAATTCTATTGTGATCACTATTCTATTCTATTCTGATAAATATTCTATTCTATTCTGACAAAACGTCTATTTTGTTAAAACTCTATTCAATTCTATTGTGATCACTATTCTGTTCTATTCAGTTAAAACTTTATTCCATTCTGTTAAAACTCTATGCAATTCTATTGTGATCACTATTCTATTCCGTTTAGATAAATATTCTATTCTATTCAGATAAAACGTTTATTCTATTCAATGTCTTCGGAAAATCTTCCTTCTTCTTGAAACACCTGATATGCAAAAAAAAAAAAACTATATGCAAATGAGTCCGTGACGTCATCTGGCGACATCTAACGACTTTTTCTTGAGGCCGCATTAGATACGTTTCCCTGAAAAAGAGTTGACAACAACTCTAACCTCGCCCAGAGACGTTTTTTTGGGAAATACCTTGGGGACCAAATAGAAATAAATACTAATCGACATTAGTGGATACTGACTCAGTTTCAGTTTAACTCAGACTAAGTGTCTTAAGATCACAGGTCATTCCACAGAGATAACACTATCGAGCTCCTCCTTTAACTTCAGCTCTTTAGCTAACATTGCGTAATGCTCAAATGACTCGCCGGTTTACTGATGACCTTCGAAGAATTGTATAAATTGTATTAATTCTATGCTAAAGTGTATAAAGGTCACTGATTATCTTCGACACTGTAGCTGTTCACCAAACTGCAGTCAGGAAAGTTTCTGCTTCTGCCCCAAACCCGTGATGTTTACATAACACTGCCATTAGCTTATGTTCAAACCTCACCAGAACAACAACACCGGTCACTTGGTACAGCAGCAAAATGAAAGAAAAATACATACTGGAACATTTAAACATAATAAAACATTAGACTTTTCTGTACTGCACAACCAAACACTGGCTATCTGCCGCTAAACCTTAGTGTTTGTAGAGACATTATCCAGTAGAACAGCTGCTAAACATCGAGCTAACACTATCTGCTGAATGCTCCATGGTAGCAAATTCTCTCCGTTATAATAGTTTTAGCTGAAGCCATGCCTCTGTCAGTGTGTGTATTCTTCACCAGCTGTGTATTCAGCTATGCTAACTCTCCCAGCTAGCCAGTTCCCAACTTGTATTTACTGCCACAGGCTGTTCAGCTAGTAGCGCAGTAAAAGCTATGCTAATTACTAGCCGCTACTGTGTGAAGAATCTGACTTACCTTAGCTTGAATTGATTTCAAATCAGGAAAAAATGTGTTGCATAGAAACAGTTGAGTTGTATGCAAGCAACATAGCAGCCCTTCTTCGGTCTGTGCTGCGGTTTACAGCTGATATAAACAGCAGCACGATAACCGACATGAAACAGGTAGAAGCTCTGTGTGTTAGCCAACGCAGCACTGCGAAGCACTGACAGTACAGCGGGGTTGCCAGATCCGCAAAAATGCAGCGATAAGGCAACCCTCTGAGAATCCCCCATTTAAACCATAGACACAGCTTTATTACCACACGTATTTAAACTTTTTTTTTTTTTAAAAAGACATACTCTGAAAATTTAAAGACATTTTTTTTATTTAATAAATAAATAGACTAGGAGGGCTTAAAAAAAAACCCTGGCATTCAAAAAAAAAAAAAAAAAATACATCAATGAAAGGTTTCATTTTTTGGTTTCAATATTAATTTCCATTTCTGGTGTATCCACATCAGATCTGCTGATAAAAAAAGTTACCAAAAATCCCCACGAAATCAAAAGTGATATTTTAAAGTTTTTTGTACAGTCTCTTGGTGCTGTAGATGCAAATAAAACAGAACATAAAAAATGACAAGAATAATGTTTTGTAGATAATGTTTTTGTAGTTCTTATTTTAATTTTATAGTTATTTTCCAGGAAACAGGGACAAAATCTGGATGATTCATCTTGTATCTGTCCAGTTTCCATCCAATTAGATTCTCCTTAGAACACATTTGTCCCATCCCTGTTAAAAACCTGGGCAGGAGGGTCATAAATGTAGCTGTGGTTGTACATGTTATTCTCCTTCCAAACAACCCTTTGTGTGTTGAAAAGATGGTTGGAGATTTTTTTTGTGTCTGCACTCATTCCCCCTTAAAAATCTTGATCTTGGCTCAAACATGTAAGGTCGTTGCAGGCCGCACTAACTGTGATTGTTTCTCCCATAGCTGGTCTAATGCTTTCACGCCTGCGGGCTGATAACAAAGGACCCACATCCAGGTACCAATCAGAGGCGTGGTGTTTGCTCTGCTCAAGGATACCGAACATGACAAAATCGCTGTGGGCAAGTTGGTATTTGTACAAGCTGTATTTAAACTTGTGTCCTCTTATTTAGCTGGTTTGCTAGGCCTTAGCTGAGTCTGTTTAGATTCAGCAGGAGCTGTTGCATGTCTTCAATGCTTTTGGCTGTTGTGGAAATCAGTCAAGTCCTTCTACATGCTCTCTTCCTGACGTCCTATTTCAAAAGAAATATGTTAACACACAGAATCAAATCACAGCTCTCAAGCTATTTCATGGGCACTTTAAGGCAGATTATTTTAGATTTCTGTGGAACCAAGTGCAAGAGCACCACAAGTGGCCGTAAGAAATAAACACAGAATGGTATGAAAAAGTAAAGCCAAGGCTAATTTCTTTCTTGCCAGACTCTAGATTCATGCAGTTTCAGCTATCAGTGACAGTCATGTCAGGTGTTTACACAGAGTGAAAAGCCTGCTTCATTTGGGCTGATATTTTTCAGCTCGCTTCACTGACACATCTATAACACTTCACCAGCAGTGATCATGAGGGTGCTTGTGAAATACAGTTGCAGATGTAATAAACACAAACGATGTGTATTATTCACTTTACTATCCTTTTACCCTTTTAGCCTTTGGAGGAGAAATGAAAATAGATCGACTAAGCACACTTTGTCCAATCTAAGTCTTGCAATCCAATCTAAATTGCACAAACGGACGGACGACCACACCATAAAGTTTAGTGTTTTTTTATTTGAAAAAAAAAGAGAGAGTATTTCTGTTCTGTTCAGCATGCTTATTATTAGCAGGAACCATAATGAAACCAGCCGAGCATCATGGAATCGAAACACTTAAAAAATTCACTCCCACAGGGTGTGTGCCCTGGATAGGCTCCCAACTCCACCAGAGCCTGAATCCACCCGGAACTGAAGAAGAATGCAAATGAATGACTCTGCCTGAGAAAGCCATTTCTGTATTAATAGTTCACATCTACTGGTAACGTACATAAATCTTGCGAGATCTGGCACACATGCACATGCATAATGCTAAGTTATAATCTAATCTATAACTTTGGTCATGCACTTCAGCCAAGATCATGACAAATGTAGAGTTAATTGTGTTAAGCAATATGCAGCAAGTCAAGAAATTCCAAAAAGGTGACTTTAATGCAGTTATCTAAAGCTACACTTCAAGATACATGGAAAAAATAACTCCACTGAAGCTGTATTCATGATTGATGTCATCTCTTCTGCTAAGTAAGGAATAAAACACATACTACTGGGACATGCTATTATTGGAAAATAATCCCCTTCATGGTTTTAACTCCACTTTGTGTCAGGCCACATCACAGCACCCTGTGATGGGTTATTTTCCTGTAACAGCAGGTCCCCAAGTGTTTTATTCCTTACTTAGCAGAAGATGCTGGATGTTTGTTCACAAGAACATGGCTCCCTCCAACTACTCCAGCGTCAGCTTCCCATGTGCCAGAGAGCAGGTTGTGGATATATATGAATGGGTACGATTCTTCCTTCAGCTTGTTCATCAGCTTCGCCCAGCAGAACTAGACTGAAGGCGTGTGGGCGTACCTCAGTAGCCCTGAAGAGATCCCGTTCTTCAAGTTGTGGAATTGTAGAGCAGACAAATCCTACAATGAGAATGTGTCACATCCACCCAGGACATTTCACCTCAGTATCACCAGAGGGCACCCTTCCCTGAATTCTAAGGACACTTCTTCAGTTATCATTTTCATGTCCTCTTCCCACAGTATATAAAGCACATGGACACTCATATTGTGAAGCCTTGCCAATTGTTACTATGATATTGATTATTGTCAGTGACTCTTACCTTGCTTCTTTGTTAACCTGTTATATTACCCTTTGGATTTTGGAAATACTGTGCCTTGCTGTGTCTCAATCTCTGCCTGGCAATTGTAACTATTCTCTGGATTTGCACTTTGGTCCTATTTATGCTGATATCACTCTGTTTGACCCTGGCCTGTTCTGTGTTACTGAGTTTTGGATTGTGGATATTATCATCTTTGCAAGTGTGAAAGCCAAAGCCTCACGGCTGAAAAGTGATCATTTCTGCTGGATTTGAACAGTTTTGTTTTCAAAGATACTTTTTATATAGCCACATTCATCTGTGATTCTTTAGAGGTGACTACAGGCATGTTTTGATAAAAAGCAGTGAAAAAACTATGTAAATTAACTATGTAACTATGAAATTCAACATATTATGTGAGAAATAGCAAACAATTACAAATCAGGTAACTTCAGGTTACATAATAATAATAATAATAATAATAATAAGAAGAAGAAGAAGAAGAAAAACCAGATTTTATTTTTAAAATTGTAGAAACAAGAAGAACATGCAAAAGCTCAGGAGAGAACCGGAGATGCTGTTGCTATGAGGCGGATTTAACATTACCCGCACAATGTTATTCGAGCTTTAGGCTGACCAGACATCATTCTCACAGCCAAATAGACAGGCTCAATGAAGCTCACATTAAAAGTGTGGAGATGAGTTTTGGCTCCAGTAACATTGCTTATGCTAGAAAATGTTACACAGTTTTTGCTGAAGCTAAGGCGGATCTCCAGCTTCTGGAAAAAAGGGGTACGCTTGAGCGGGGTCTCTCTTCCTCCTTCATATGCCCTAAGTAGGTTTTCGTACCACATTAGGCACCAAGCTCCACTTCTGCTTTCTAGACCACTTTCAGTACCAGAGCGGGGCAGCCCCCCATAGCACAGCCCCAGAACCCATGGGCAACCTTCGGCTTGCAGAATCCAGCAGTGTTCTCCTTTGGAGAAGCTTTGGGAACTCAGAGCCTGAAAGTAGTTGGTGAACCTCTGTGGTCCAGCTGGATAAGGTTGTTTGACAACACTGAAGGACACAGTTTTAAGATCCTCAGACAGCACCAGGCAAGGATGCAAAGTCTCAGAGTCAAAAGTCACCTCAGAAGGGTTGAGAATATTTCGTAAACGACGTTGGGCAGCTCCAAGTTTGAGACGGAGGTCGTAATTGCAGTGTTCCATTTCCTCACACATGGGGGTCATGTTGATGGTTGCCTCATTTTCATCACACGCTCCAATTTTCTGAGGTTCTGCAATCAGGCTGGCAGCAAGTTTCTCAACCTCTAGGATCTCTTTACAAACTCTAACTTCATCTTGCTCCTTCAACAAGGTGTTAACTTGGAGCTCTGTTTCCTTAAGCTGCCTATGGAGATCGGACAGTGTTTGAACACTGGTCTCCCAAACCTCCTCTCTTGGCCTTAACTGGGCCTCTAGAAGCTCCATCCCTGCTGTGCTGTAGCTCCTTAGAAGCTCCACCATCTCCTCCAGAACCGTTTTCACTTCTGCTTTAAATCTGGTGTTTGATGTCTTGACTGCGGCTTCTTTTTCCTTTGCCTTGGCCAGCAGATCATCCACGAGTTCAATCTTGGCTTGGATATCCATCATCACAGGAGTTAATCGAGATCTGTGTTTGCTTAACTCATTGGACAACTTGATTTCTATACAGTCTGAACGATCAGCAATATCGTTACCAGTGTTGCACATTGCTTCACATCCATCTTCTTCCTGGCTAGAACAAGATGGCTCATCTTTTTGTTCCATCACCTCTACTTCTACGCCTCTCTGAGGTGCACCTTCATCTGTCTCCTGAATGGTGGCCTTGCAACTTTCAACTGTGTTTTGCGGTTTAAGGTACCTCTGTGGAAATTCAGAATTCTCGTACTCCACTCTGCAATCTGGGCAGCGATTGTCAGATAAATCTGCCTTAAAGCTCCTGCTCTTCTCCAGACATGCGAGGCAGAATGAATGTCCACAATGAAACGTTACAGGGTCGGAAAATAGTTGGAGACAAATGCAGCAGCTAAGCTCCTGTTCCAAGGAATTCTCAGAAAAACTTGAAGCCATCTCTGGTAACTTTACCAAACTCTTGATCTGCACAAATACAAGAAAAAGAAAAATGCATCTTCAACAACTGTTTTATCACACTCAGGGTTGTGGTGGATCCAGCTAGGAACACCAGACACACAGCAGAAAAACACCCTGGATGGGACACCAGTCCATCATAGATATATGCACAGATATATTCTCTCACGCTTTCACACCTAGGGGCAATTTCGTGTGGCCAATAATGAACCTAGCAGCATGGGAGAAAACCGGAGAACCCAGAGGAAACTCATATGGACATTGGAAGAACATGCAACATGCAACTCCACAGCTCAGGATCAAACCATGCAAAAATATAGATAATGTCTGAAACTGAGGACCACACTAAAGGGCTTTTATAGATGGGTTCCAAAGTTACTCTTAGGACAAAATAAAGAAGACATTAGTGTGCTAGATTTGTTCATTAAAAGTAGTTGCCTAATAGTGTATAAGTCAAGTCAAGTCAAGTGTGTCATTTCAACCATATACAGCTAGTTAGTACACAGTGAAACGAAATATACAGCTAGTTAGTACACAGTGAAACGAAACAACGTTCCTCCAGGACCAAGGTGCTACATAAAACAAACACAGAACTACAGGAGACATTACATATATTTATATAAAGTACACAGTGTAAATATGTGCAGACGGCACAAGACAGTACAAAAACTATCAGAACAAGACAATGGGCACAGTGTGTTACAGTGCAGCGCTGACTAGCACACAGTACTAATAAAAAAGTGAATCATATCACAGTAGTGCAAAAGATTGACAAAATAAGTTGCTGAATGTAAACGAGGAGTAGCAGCCAGGTGGAGAGTATAGATATACAGTATATAATAAATATTTATAGCAGCCTTTAATACAGGTACGTGCAAAAATTGCAAAGAGGATGGCGTGATGCTCAGTTGAGTGTGTGTGTGTGTGTGTGTGTGTGTGTGTTTTCAGTCCAGTCCCTGAGTGCTGAGGAGTCTGAGGGCTTGGAGGAAGAAACTGTATGCTAATGAAAGAATTTTCGAGATTCTCCCATCTGTTGGCTAATAGGCGAAAGTTAGCTTCAAGATATGAAGAAGTGTGTGTGTATTGGGGCGTTTCTGACTCATTTTACGGAAGTTTATAAATGATACTAACCATCATCATTTTAAAAGTGTACTACGTGGACTAAAACCGACTTCACGAGCAGTAAGCACTGCTTCCCAAAAACACACAGGGAGTATCCTCAGTAAGTTTCGGTTTCCTGTCCCGCTATCCCCAGACTCTGAAGCTGCGTTACAGACTAACTGGCAGATATTTTTAGAAAACAAACATATTCAGTAACAAGCATATGCAGTAAAGTTAGCTGTAGGTAGTACCTTGGTTCAAGCTTTAACGTCCTCGGGTTGGTGTACAGTAGCAGTGCTGCAGGAGTTGAGCAAACGCTTACAGCTGTAAACACCTGTCCATGACTCACGTGCACACAGCACGCATTATGGGTAGCCTGTTATGGAAATCATTATTCATCTCCCTGCTGGCTATTCATATGAGTCTGTCAGGGTATTAGAATTTAATAAATAAGCTTATATTAAAATGTATTACAGTACACCAAGGACATAAACATGGGTAAACTAAGCTAGCATGTCTTGGGAAGTTGCCCAACATTTTTTTTTTAACGCTGTTAAAGAACAGTATTAATAAACACCAACCGTCAGGGACAAAAGTCCACTTTCACACAAAACGAAACTTATACTGCTCACGTGCTTATTCCTAGAGTCAAATAAGGTAAGAAGGTGATGAATCAAAAGGGAGTCAAAAGAGATCAAATGAATCAAAAGGGAGTCAAAAGAGATCAAATGAATCAAAAGGGAGTCAAAAGAGATCAAATGAATCAAAAGGGAGTCAAAAGAGATCAAATGAATCAAAAGGGAGTCAAAAGAGATCAAATGAATCAAAAGGGAGTAAAAAATCAGTGGATTTATTATTTTTCTATTAACAGGATTTGCAGTAACAGTCATCCCCTGCTGTCCACATTTCCAGTCTGTCCAAGTGAAAAACCGATTCTGACACCACACACTACAGTAAATACACATCTTCTATCCACACAGCAAACATGCTTAACACTTCAATCATTCAAACCTGAAAGAAAGTATTCAAAAAAAAAAAATCAAACACTACAAACATCAACAAGCCCTGTGACTTCTTCATCTGAGAAAAATGCTCCTCTGATCATTCTCTCTCAAATATTGTTTAAAGATTGTTGAATAAGTAGCTTATGTGGAAGGATAGCAGTATATAGTACATGAAGTTAAGTAATTATTTACTTTGAATCCTACTGAAATGTAGTAGATATGTATTTACTGAAATGTAGTAGTTAGTGCTTATAGTGACATTTCTTGTCATTTCATGTTATAGCAAGCTAGTTGATCTACTAGGTTTTAGTTCTGGTTAATATCCGTGAATAAAAAAGGAAGTATTTAATATGAATTTATTTATTCAGGAGTGATTCAGAAAGAAATCCCAGTATCTTCTTACATCCTAAATCTTTCAACCATACTTTCTTAACTCCACTGGAATAAAAAAAATTATAAACATTTATTATTAGAGCTTTGGCACTATTAAAGAAAACCCTTTTTCTTTTCAAAACGATTTCGACAACTATTTTTCGCATGTTTTAATGTTTTAAAAAATATTTGTATTGTTTTATTTCTGTGAGATGAGTCTGAAGCAGAAAAGAAATGAAGCTGCCTCACACAGGCATACAAAGTCAGCAAAATTTCCAGTTTGACATGGTTTTATCACATCCTTAGGAATTGTGCGTCTCTTAACAAGGCTCACTGCATAGATTTAGGGCTCAAAGTTGCAGTGGAAAGTGATGACAGAACTCTATTCACAATACTTTAAGATGGAAATAGTAACTAACTTCAGGAGAATATAAACATAATGCTTTAGACACACTGCATTCCACAAAAACACAAAATATTTTAAAACGCTGTAAAACTCATTGAAAAACAAGGAAAACAATAGAGTTTTAAGGAAAACAATAGATTTATTTGATACCAAATGACTATCTTTGGCTTTTCTGAACACATTTTTCTCTGTTTTAGCCCATGAGCCAAACCATATGGTAACATACAGTATCTGACTTTGAAGTTAGTTAAGATCCAGCTGACCTGGCATTCAGCTTTTATTACATTCAGCTCTTTAGTGTCATAGCAAGGAGAGGTAAAGAGAAGCTGGAGAGTTAGCAAAACCAGAAACACATGGAAATTAACTGTGGAAGTCTAGAGTGAAGAGAGGTCCAGTGGCGCTAAGGGCTCTCTCCAGAAAGAAAAGTGACTGAATTCTGGGCAATCAAAGGACGCATGCTGGCCTTTACAGAGGAGAGGGAAGACATGTTCCACCAGCTCACTCAAGTGAGAATACCTAGGAAACACCCAACATTCACGTTAAATAATAATAATAATAATAATAATAATAATAATGTTATTATTTTATTGCTGGCACCAATTCAGTAGTGTCTGCATGTGTGTCTTTCTTACGAGGACTTGTGGCCTTTGCTATTCTCCTGCATGAGCTCCCCTTTAGGGTTCACAGTGAAGATCCGAGTTTCAGGTACGCCAACTTTCTTATAAGCAAATGCATCCTAGACACACACACAAACACACACACAGATCTGTTACTCTTTCAAAAAAAAAAAAAAAAACTAGGCATAACTTCATTTCATTTCCACTGTTGGCGTAAGGCTTACATTGGTCCTGTTGCCAAAGGCAGCGTAGAATGGTTGTCTGTGTGGACTGAAAAGGTCTCTAATGTCAGTTAGGCATGTGATTTTAAACACCTCTGGCTTCTTCTCAATTACCTCCCTGTAAAAATATGAGTAGAAAAAATGTTCTAATGTATAGCATGTGTGCACCACACAATAATGGAGCATTACATATTTAAATGTGTGTGCTGTTATACCTGTGTAAAGCTGAGAATAAGCTGCTAGGAGCAAGTAGTACAGGTCCTTTAGGCAGTACAATGCCTTTATCGTTGACCCACTGCAGGTAACCCTTGGTGATGTCCGCCATGCCTATGGCACGAGCTGAACAGTACAGGAACTTGTAGCCATTCCTGGAGAAAAGACACAAAGCACTTCTACTAACCTTAGTAATAATAGCTTTGATAATAATAGTAATAGTTTGAAGAAAAAAAAAAACACTAATCTACACAATTTTCCATTTGCTCCAAGTGTCAGCCAAGACATTAATGTTTTGTATGAGAAAGATGAGGCTAACATAACTAATAAGTAAGCCAAGCAAACACATGCCACACTGTCAACCTACTTGCCCAAATCATAATAATCTTACAGTATATGGCCAAAAGTATGTGGACACCTGACCATCTCATACTTTTGATGGTCAGGTGTCCACATAATTTTGGCCATATAGTGGATCTCAAACCAAATCTACGGTTTCAGTCTTGAATAGACTCACTTATGTGGTTTCTAACACTACATGGCACACTGTTACCCACCAAAATAGTAAAGGTACGTAAAATAGCTAAAACAGTAGCAGCAGCCTTCTCAAAGGCAGAATCACTTTTTATCTCAGCACTGTTTGTTATTACTTTGCAGGTTGATTGAATTATTTCACGTAACAATATAGTTCAAATTGATTTGTATAGATTTAAAAAATATATAATTGCATATTTGTTTTGTATAGTATACAGACAGGTGACAAATAAATGGAATCACCAACATAAAATGCCTTAGGCCACAAAGAGCCACCAGAACAGCTTCATTGCACCTTGGCATAGATTCTACAAGTCTCTGAAACTGTACGAGTGTGATGAACACTATTTCTCCGAAATATATTCCCCCAGTTTTGCCGAGACTAGTGTACAGTGCTGTCTAACACACCGGACTAAAATATCCCCTCCGTGTAAAACTGGGTTGAGATCTGGTGCCTGGGGAGGCCACAGCATATGATTTACATCATTTTCATCTTCATCAAACTATTTAATTCATGATTGGCTGATTAGACAACTGCATGAATATGCAGGTGTACATGTGTTCCTAATAAAGTGGACAGGGTGTCTGTGTGTCTATATATATAATATATTCCTTATCTGTTAGCAACATTAGCCTACTATCTTCAGCATAAAACTAATGAAGCAAACATATCTTGACTGTCCAGTTTACTGGACATACTTTTCCTCTTTGTCCATCTCAAAAAAATTCATTCAAGACATGCACCTTTACAATAATGTCATTTTTCATATTAAGTGCAAGTGCATATATTTCATAGTAATTTATGGTGACTGCACATCTGTATGCAGTGTGAACAGAGCTCTCATTCTCCATTCTCCACAGTAGTAGACTGTAAGATAGTGAGTCAGTGTGAGTGCGTGTCTCTTACTGGTGTATTTTGTGGTAAAGCTTGGCGATGCCTTGGTGGGTCCAGTCTTTGCCCAGCTGTGGCAAAATGTGACCTAGCGCATCTGACCTGGCATGAACACAGATTGAACAGCATTACCCCAGAGCATACAGGTTCCCTACATGAAATCAAAATTGATAAGTAATCACACATATAATATGCATATACTCACTTGGTGATGGTTCCATCAATATCTGAGATTATGACTTTATCATCCCAGTTCCACAGATAGATGGCAGCTTCACAACGACAAGTGCCCTGGTACTGAGTGGTGACACTGAACACAATCGTGTTAGCCCCCTCTCGCAAATTGAGATGCTCCTAACACACACACAGTCAGACACACACACATTATAACAGATTTATACGCACAGATTATAAACGTCAAAGCTGCTGTGTTTTAAAGAAACTGTTGAACATGTAATACAATGACCAGCGGAACCTAATAAACTAAAGAGTAAAGCTTATGTTCAGTGAATTACTTACTATCTGCTGGGAGGTGAGGCGGAGGGACTTGCGGTATATCTGACTCAGGCACTGTGCAGTGCTCATGGCTTCTGTTACACTTTCCTGCCTGTTAGAGTCAGTACCATCGTCATCACTGGACAGCTGACCAGAGTGATTCCTGCACAGGAATTGTCAATTTGAAAAAGTCAATTTACACAATGTCTTGGCACTAGAAACTGACTGGTATCAGCTGGACAGTAAAATTGGCCAGATTTCACACGCTGATCAAGCACCTACAATGTCACTCTGATAAAGCACAGAAAATGCTCTACATGAAAACCACCAAACATAATGTAGGAAGCATAAAATGATTTTTGTGAATGAACACCTTTTTAAAAGGTGCAATTACTTTCTCTTAGATGGCTGTGTCACCCTCAAGATTAAAAACTCGCCATCTGTCAATGATTGGGCAAAAATCTAGCCTCTTTTCACACTTGTATATTGCAAACACACAATCTTACTTTATTGTGGGAGGTGTAGGAAGAGAAGATGATGCCTCAAGTTGATGTTCTTCAGAGCGAGGCTTTGAGTTTGGCTGAAAAAGAGTAAAAACAGCTGTGCAGTGATAGAGGATTGAAAAATTTTAGCAATATTCTTTGCTCCTCAGATGTGACTCTTTCAGCTTTGGGTTATACACTGGAACTACAATGTACTAGGGGATTTGGACATACATCCCTGTGGTAAATTTGCATTACTGTCTAAACTGTTAATAAGGCAGAAGAAGAGACGTACACTATAAGGCCAAAAGTTTGTGGACTCCTGACCATCACACCCATATGTGGTTCTTCCCCACAGTGTTGCCACAAACTTGGAAGCACAGAATTGTATAGGATGTCTTCGTATGCTAAGCAATGCCATACAAAGGTTTTGCAAGAATGGTGTGGAAGAACTCAAATGGCCTGCACAGATCCCTAACCTCAACCCCAATGAACACTTTTAGGATGAACTTTAATGCAGACTGCGCCCGAGTCCAACAGTGCCAGACCTCACTAATGCTCTTGTGGCTGAATGAGCACAAATCCCCACAGCCACACTCCAAAATCTAGTGGAAAGCCTTCCCAGAAGAGTGGAGGTTATTATAACAGCTAAAGTGGACTAAATCTGGAATGCGATGTTCAACAAGCACATATGGGCGTGATTGGTCAGGTGTCCACAAACATTTGGCCATATACTGTCTAATACATATGAACTCAGTGGAGTACATCATAGTAACCTAATTTTTGTAATGCACTGACTCTGAATGTAATGCGTCAATTCTTCATTCATTCATCTTCAGTAACTACTTCATCCTGGTCAGGGTCATGGTGGATCTGAACCATATCCTGGGCAGAATCGCCATGAGGTTGGAATACACCCTAGATGGGGATGCAGTCCATCGCACACTCATTCACCCCGGGGCAATTTAGAATAGCTAATCAAACTACTGATATGTTTTTGAGAGGAAACCGGAGAACCCAGTGGATATGCACAGGAACCCGGGGGAATATGCAAACCTCCACACAGACAGTAACCTGGCAACGACACCTAGTGCACCACCATGCCATCCACACAAATTCTAATTAAAGGACAAACTGTACCTGATTACTTTCCATGTCTTTCCTCCGCCAGGAAAACCACCAGCGACCAGACTTCTTAGGCATCTTATCTTTTACCAGCTGCTCAACTGTACTCTACATAAAGATAAAAGGTTAAAAACATTATTCATTTAAATACTGATCCAGAAGCCAGATCTCATGGCCAAATCCTCCCATCACAAGTGTAATAGAATAAGCCTATACAAACTATAATGGGCTTTGTACCTTCGGCAAATTCTTTTGAAAAGCTTGCATTGACAGAATCATTGGCGCAGCAGCTGCCCAGTTGTAATAACTGAAAACAGATTAACAGAAATGGATTACCAAATAAATAAAAGAATATATTCTTTCATCACACTTAGAGACAGGAGTGTTATAAAAAAAAAAACTGGATTTGTTTCACTAACTTTGAGTTGATGCAGATGACAAGGTTTGGGTCGTCAATAATTCCAGGGTTGTTGACAAAGTCTTGATAGGTGACAATGTGCTCCTCGAACTTTTCTGCAACAAAGAAAAGCACAATGAAATCCAAAATACACATGCACACTGCACATGCCGCAAATAATGCCCTCTGCTCACCGCATTTTCACTGCATGCTGCATAAGAAGCATGTCTGTCTACAATGAGATTTGAAAATGAATCATGGAAGTTTGGGTTTCAAATACATATTGGTTTTATTTCTATCACCTAGCTACCTGTATGGGTAATTTAACAAACAGCAGAGATGTTATTTTAGTCTTTCAATGCAGTTCAGCTGCTACTTGCTCACTGACAGTTTTGGAAACCTTCTGACAGAGAATTTTTTTTTACCTTTAAAATTATGCAGATTCAAAGAACTGAAATATCGCTACACATAGCTTATCACGCATGATTTTTGGGAGGAATATATGGCAGACCGAACTATCCACATGGATCATTATTTACAGTCAGCACAAACTTCACTTTGGCTGATTGGTCAGTACCACACAGTTGCGCCTTCTAATTTGCATATATTTGAATCCAGGACAACTTTACTTGACAGGCCACAAGTCGGCTTCTTGCTGCTTCCCAGTGAAAATGAATGGGTGCAGAATATCGGAGAATTTACCATAAGACTACAGGCTACACTGGAATCTTTCTTTATGTCACACTCTTTTTTAATTAGTGGTCACTCTTTCTCTACCTTTCTTGATCTGCCTGGAGTATCCCTCAGTCCCACAGAGGGACATGGTAACATCCAGAGTGTCAGTGGTGGAGTCTGATAGATACTCAGTCCCACTGTCCACATTGGCAGTGCTTAGAGACTGAGGAGACTGCTGGCCTGACTGTGGGGAGTGTATGGGTGGGACTGAACCAAGCTCAGCATCACCCTGGGAAGGAAAATCTCCTTCACTGGATAGTGAGAGAAAAAAGGCAATGAAAACCAATACCAATGATAACTACATACAGTACAATAGTAAAATAAAAAATTATATTCTTCTGTAAGCATACTGATTATCTGTATATGAGCATACTTATCATATGTAATATGCTAACACTAACACTATACAGTAGGCCAAATTCTTTCTAGTGATTAATCACCGTTGTATTACCCCAAACCAGCTGCACTATGGATTTAAGTTTTGGTACTTGTTATATTTCACTATTCATACAGTATGTTCTGTATGCAACAGGATGTGTTGATCGCATCTTGATCCAGACATATTAAGTATTGTGCTGATTTACATAGTCAAGCTCATGTGAACAAGCTTAAATACATACACATATTGTTCATACAAGTATTACGTGTAGTCTATTAGCTACAAAATTGCATAGTATAGCTCTAGTGGCTTAGGGCAAGTCTCATGATAACACATGAGAAAATTAAAAGTCTCACCTTTTGGGAAAATATAATGCAACCACCTCAGGGTCGAGTTTGGACAAATCATCCAGATAGATATCTGCTGGCCCCAAATGCTGACTGCGCTTACCTGTGTACCAAGATATGGTGAGGAAAAAGAGATGGAAAAGCAATCTTGTGAAACAACTCAACACAACATAAATGAGAACTACAAAGCTTAATCATGTGCAGTGCACAATCTTGCCCTGAGCTTAAAGCTTACCCTTTTTCTTTTCCTGGGATTCTGCTGCTTTAGATGAAGACTGGGAGAAGCTGGGCTGCTCCTCTAATTGTGTGACAGATTCTACATGTTCTGGCACTCCAACACTCTTTGCTTCCTCTTTGGTCTGTGGGGCCACTGCAGCCTTACCCTCCTGGGCCACCTTTCCTTCCTCCTCTGCAAATCCTTCTGTCAATGCTTCAATACCACTGTCTCTCTCCACCGAAGCTCCCTTTTCTGCTGTAGTGAGCTGAGCTGTCTTGGTAAAAGCACTGATTTTATCAACAGAGGTAGCTAACGTTTCCGACTGAGCCATGCTAACTGAGTCAGCTGTATAAGATACACTAAGAGTGCTTGCATGGTATTCAGAGCAAACTGAGATGGCAGTCTTTGTACTAAAGTCACTAATAACACTGACTACCCTATCAGCATTAGTAGGTCTTGTGGTGTTATCTGTGATATCTTGATTTGTAGTTCTAGTATCACAGTCTGTGCCACATGTGCTAACTGTGTTAGCCATGAAATCATTCAGGCCACTCTGGGCCTCCAGTTCTGAAGTGTTCTGTTGCTCAGAGCCCTCTGCAGGCTCCAAGTGGGGCAGTGTGAGTGGGAAAGCCTGGTGTGTGGGAGAGGAAGCTTCTATATTTGGGGTAGAGTGGGAAACTCTAGGGAGATTATCCGAGTGACCTGGCTGTGATTCAAGAATCCAAGGTTCTGGTCTCAATACAGTTACAGTGGTCAAGGGATTGGAAAGCTCCATGTTGAACGAGGCCTGCCGTTGGATGGTGCGGAAGTGGGAGCGCTCGGAGGGTGTAACGAGAGAGGAAGGGCTGCAGAGACGCTCTGTGCTCCCTCGCTCTGTTGGACACACCTGCAGGAGTAACACAGGACATCAGATAAGGTTTGATTTGCTGGGATAGAAACAGGAATAATGGAAGTTTTGAAGGAGGAAAGCAGAGCACCTTGGGAAATCCACCCCAGTTCCACTGCATCTGAGGCCCTGATGTTTCCTGAGGCTTAACCAATAGCTCAGAGTCACTCTTAGGAGAGGAGGGTCGACTATAAAACAGACTGTAAAAGGACCGTGGGTAGAAGGAGAAATGAGAGCAGGATTAAGTATTACTTCTATTTTCATTCAAGTTCATGTTTTACTCTCATGTGTATATAGAACTGCATAGTCCAACAAAAAGTACTAAACGACATGTAAAATACACTCCTTCAAATGACATAATGTAAGGAGAAAGTACACGAACAAATTAAGTTTGTGCAGTGCAATATATGCAAAGTATAGAATAAAGACTAAATGTGTGTTCAGATTTTTGCATCATATCACAGGCTATGTGATGCATGTTATTACCTCTCACTAAGTGAGCACTCTCCATCAGAGTAAGGATGCAAGTCTCTGGCCTGAGCTCCAAGCACATCCTCACCTGGTTCCTCAGACAGAGAGTAATACACAGACTTACTACAGAAACACACATACACAAAATAACCTCAACAGCTGATTCAATCAGACCATACACAAACCTGAAACACTGACAGAGCAGAACAAAAATAATTAAAACATAATTAAAATATAACTCAAATATACTATAACTTGATTGGTCGAGCACCATTCCAAGAGTGCTTATATTTCCTATAACCTCACTAGGACATTTCACTGTGTGTATCACACAACTTGTCTGCGTTCACCATGTAAAATTCCACTTCCTAGTTTGAAGCAGTTACTACAGTAGTGTTAGTGATATATATATAATACTTTTCATGCATATAACTTTTCACTTAAAATATGAAAGCTCATCAGAAGAAGGGATGTCAACTTCACCAGAAGCACCTTTAATGGGAATGTACAAATCAATGTGAGCTAGCTAGCCAGCTAGCCGACATGCTATAAAGTCAGTGTAGCTGTCTGAAATGTCACTTACTTGTTATTAATTTCATGGTTGTAGAACAGGGAATGTGATCTCATTGACTTTTACCATGGCATGGCCTTGTTAATGAGAGAGGTCAGAGGAGAATGGCTGACAGGAAGCCTGTGGTAATTCAAATACACATTCTGTACAACTGTGGTGAGCAGAAAAACATCCAGGCAATGTTTTTCCAATCTTCTACTGTCCAGTTTCGGTGAACCTGTACCTACTATAGCCTCAGATACCTGTTCATGGCTAATAGGAGTTGATCCTGATGTGGTGTTCTGCCCATCCACCTCAAGGTTGGAAGAGTTGTGCATTCTGTTCTCACCATGTTTGTAAAGAGTGGTTATTTGAGTTACTGTTCTCCTCTGACCTCTCTCAACAACAAGGCATTTCCACCCACAACACTGCTGTCTTAGTTTTCGCACAACTCTATAGACTGTTTGCATGGAGATCAGCAGTTTCTAAAATAATCAAACCAGCCTGTCTGTCAGAAGGCATGCCATGGTCAAAGTCACTGAGATCACGTTTTCCTCATTTGACTGTGAACATTAACTGAAGCTCTTGACCCGTATCTGTATGATTTTGTGCTGCTGCCACACGAATGGCTGACTAGAAAATTACATGAATGAGCAAGTGTACAGGTGTTCCTATTAAACTGTCCGGTGTGTTTACATCATCTGAGCTACAGGCTCTCAATTTAAGCTTAACCAAAGCTTATTATAGCATTGCACAAGCTGAATGAAAGCTCCAACCTCGCCATGAACACAGAGTCCTCTTTCGGGATGTCCTGTTCTGGGGTCTCCCTCTCCTCTGAGGAGGAGCTAACATCCTCATGGAGGTGTGCGTCAGAGCGGGCACGTTTCTTGCGCCGTTTTTTCCGCCGGGTAGACGAAGATGAGTTGGTGCTGGCTGGAGACTCAGTCACTTCTGAAACCTCTGGAACCTCCATGGGGATGGGTGAGGTGCAAAGGTGGGCTGGCACTTCTGCCTGAGAGATAAACCATATATTCTATATTAATTACAGCTTGCAGGAAATAAGTTTCATACAGTTCTACAAGTACTTTTAACAGACTTTTTAACACCATACTGTATGACACTTTCTTAATACCTCCAAGCTTTCATTTTCTTCCACAAAGAATGCCTCCCCGTTGTCCCCAAGTTTCATGTGCAGGTCAACTGGCTCACCATTGATCTCAATATCCACCTGAAAATACCCATGTGTCAGATAATCAAAAGATAATATACACAAGACATCTTCAGAATACGACAAAGCATGACAGTTTCCCAGCGTTTTCCCTGCTAGCCTGCTGGATTTGTTTGAGTATAACATACACTAATCAGCCATAATATTAAAAACACCTGCCTAAAGTTGTGTAGGTTCCCTCTGTGCCACCAAAACAGCAGATCCTGTAAGTTCTGTAAGTTGTGAGGTGGGGCCTCCATGGATCGGATTTGTCTGTCCAGCACATCCCACAGATGCTGGATCGGATTGAGACCTGGGGAATTTGGAGGCCAAGTCAACACGTTGTACTCTTTGTCATGTTCCTCAAGCCATTCCTGAACACTGTTTGCAGTGTGGCGTGGTGCATTATCCTGCTGAAAGAGGCCACTGCTATTAGGGAATAACTTTGCCATGAAGGGGTGTACTTAGTCTGCAGCAACCAAAGTTGACCTTTAGGTAGGTGGTACGTGTCAAAGTAACATCCACATGAATGCCAGGACACAAGTTTTCCCAGCAGAACATTGCCCATAGCATCACACTGCTGGCATGCCTTCTTCCCATTGTGCATCGTGGTGCATCCCTTCCCCAGGTAAGCGACACACACGCACCCAGCCATCCACATGATGTAAAAGAAAAGGTGATTCATCAGACCAGGCCATGTTCAGGCAGGCTAGCCTTCGCTCCCCATGCACATCAGTGAGCCTTGGGCGCCCATGATGCTGTCGCCGGTTCACCAGTTGTCCTTCCTTGGACCACTTTTGGTAGGTACTGACCACTGCATACCGGGAACACCCCACAAGGCCTGCCGTTTTGGAAATGCTCTGACCCAGTCATCTATCACAAGTTGGCCCTTGTCAAAGTCGCTCAGCCTTCACTATGCTTGCCAATTTTTCCTGCTTTCAATACATCAACTTTGAGAACTGACTGTTCAGTTGCTGCCTAATATATCCCACCACTTGAAAGGCGCCGTTTTAATGAGATAATCAACGTCATTCACTCCTGTCAGTGGTTTTAATGTTATGGCTGATCAATGTATAATATTAGATAGCTTATAATAGTAGATTGCTTGTTTATTTTGGGTACAGCTAGATAATATTATTGTGAGATGTTGATGATGATCTACTAATTTGAAAATAATGATTTTTTTTTTTTTACATAAATATAGAGTGAAAGAGTAAAGAGCTTTTTTCAGAATTCTTAGTAGCAAGATGTAGAAGAATGGAAAAATTCAAGTAATATTAACAATTATTCATTCAGTCTAGCCTCCATGCGAGTAAGTTGGACTGGGGTGTTCAGTTCAGTATGTGACCAATATGAAGCATTCAATTAGCACCATTTAAACTACGAATTTATTATTATTATTATTTATCCAACAGCAGACTATATGCCATAAGTCAGCTTTCAGAGCTACAAGGTTACCCACAGGTTAATATTTAGAACTTTGTAATCGTAAAAGGACACACATTCATGTGTTTTCATATTCAAAATAGAAATGGCACCATTTGACTGCTGGATATTATATACATGTCTGCTTACAATATTGCATTTTCACAACAGATGATTTTTAAGTACCATAAAACACTGCAATTTTAGTTTAATTATTCAGTTGGAGAAACTGCTAGAATATGTTTTATTATGTACATGGGAAACCACTTTTCTTTAGTAGGATTCATTCACTGCCCACTTTAAAAGAAACATCTGTACACCTGCTCAATTATGCACTTATGCAATCAGCCAATCATGTGGCAGCGGCGCAATGCAAAAAATTATGCAGAGACAGGTCAAGAGCTTTAGTTAATGTTCACATCAAACATCAGAATGAAGAAAAAGTGTTATCTGTGTGATGGATGGCTGTTGGTGCCAGATGGGCTGGGCTGAGTATTTCTATAATCTCCTGGGATTTTCACAGACAGCAGTCTCTAGAGTTTACTCAGAATAGTGCAAAAAAACAAAAAACACTGAGTGAGCGAAGGTTCTGTGGGTAGAAATGCCTTGTTTATAAGAGAGGTCAGAGGAAAATGGCCAGATCAGTTCAAGCTGCCAGGAAGGATACAGTAACTCGTATAATATTATATAGTACATAATCACTCTTTACAACCATGGTGAGCAGAAAAGCATCTCAGCATGCACAAAACATCAAACCTTGTGGTGGATGTGCTAACATCATCAGGGTCCACTCCTGTCAGCCAAGAACAAGAGTCTGAGGCTATTGTGGTCACAGACTTAACAAAACAGGACAGGTGAATATTTAAAAAAATAATAATAATAATAATCACCTGGTCTTTTTTTGTCTGTGCCATGCCAGGGTTAAAGTAACAGTTCACATTTTTCTGAAGCTCTTGACCCATATCTGAATGATTTTATTCACTGTGCTGCTGTCACATTTTTTAGCATTTTTATGGGACACCTGCCTAGAAATATTTTTTTCTTAATACCAATATAGAGTAAAGCATTGGTGTACCATTATTTCAGATTCACTTATCAGACTATACCATCACACACTTCTACAATCAATGCTACCCTGTCCCTCACCACTTTCTCCTTGGAGCGAAGAACTCCCAGTTTTCCAAAGCGCACATGGAAAGGCGAGCACTGGAGACTGCCGTCCGGCTGACGCACAACGATGACATCAATCCCACCGGTGAGTGTTGCGGGGTTTAGTCCACGATAAAGCTCCTTTACAGTTACAAAGACTGTCTCTGCCAACTGGCCAACGTAGTTCATGGTCTGGGACTGAGAGGGGGAGACAGAGATTGCTTAAATGATCTAAAAAAAAAAATAAAATTTATAAAGCTAGCACAAAAAATACTTTCAGAAGCAAAGAATTCACTATAAAAAAAAGTATGCTTGTTCTGCTGTATCAATCTTCAGCAATCTCCAAACTACCAGTGATGTTTAAGAAGCTTAACGTGGAGCATGACAGTAACCTTTGGATTCAGAGTCAATGACTAATCAAGTGAGAGACTACCACATACCACTAACAGATCAAAGTCTGGTTCTTGATCATCAGTAGGACATCTTGACAATCTCCTAAGGTCAAGTATGGCAGAAGGAAAGCATAACATTTATACTGATAAAATGGATGAACAGCAACTTTTTCTTTTTTTTATTTTCCCATTTGTGCTAAAAAAAAAAATTTGGAGCCCAGTAGTAAATCTTTAATGACAAGTTTTTAAAAAATTGTGCAAGAACGTAAGGACAAGCCCTCATCGCTATGTGGCTTTGGAAGAGTTCCAGATCAAAAAGTATCTAGAACAAAGATGAGCAATTATCTGGAGTCATGTGACTCACACAAACAAGTTTTTAAATGACCAGGTTTCTTTATAAGTAACAACAGCTTATATTTCTGTGACTTAATGAAACAAATCCTTGATCAAGACCGTGAGGCAACAAGGCTTGGTGTTAAATTAAATACGCTGTAAAAACAAGCTAGTATGCCAAAAAGTTTGACAAAAAAAGACTAACTGTTGCAAATCACTCACTCACTGTCAGTAACTCATTTATCCTGGACCATCCCAGGAACACTGGGCGTTTAGCAGGAATACACCCTGGTTGGTACACGAGTCCACTGAAGGGCACCACACACACACACACACACACAGACACACACACACACACGAATGCACACTCATTCACACACAGAAGCAATTTTTCTTTTCTTGTTTTTACTGCCATGTTTTCCGACAGTGGGAGGAAACCAGAGAACCCTGAGGAAACCCACATGGGTACAGGGAGTACACGCAAAACTCCACACAGATGGTAACCCATAGGTGCAAATCTTGGTTTCTGAATGATTTTATTTTTGTTTTCTGTGCCAATGTCAGACATATTAGCAAAATTTAACAGTACTAGTGAGACTTAAAGCAGGTAAACTCATGTGTCATCATGTGTCAGCTCTGAGGAACATGTTACAAAATCTCATATGCAAATGCACAGCAGAACTGTCCAAATAATTTGACTAAAGACAGTTCTAATCCCAGCTTCTGTACAGCAAAATAAAGTACAGTTAATCAGACAATAAAGCCCAGCCATGCTACCTTTTCTTATTATTGTTATTAGACAAATATTCATGCTGTTCATGGATGCTACTTGGGTAATAGTCGAGTACTTGTCAAAATTCTCTGGCACAACTACTTTAAAACGAAGACGCCCAAACCCGAGTGATTAAAGACCAGGATTCCTGAGACTTAAGTTCTGCTAAGCCAACATTTTAGATGATATTTAAAGTGATCTCTTACCCATAGTGAGGGATGGAGATGTCCCTTCCCTACAAAGTCTGATACCCTCCACACCACAGGTGCCATCCAGGGTCTAATACTTCCTTCATCCCCAAATCTGGGTCACTTCCTGGTCCAAAGATAACCAATAAACCTCTCTCTGTCTCTCTTTCTGAATATAGAGTGTGTAGACTAGCTGTTTTATAGAGAGGTGATGTAAATACAGGGCAAATGGTACTGGTCTAACATCAATATGTGGAACTGACAGAATGGTGACACTGCTGATGATGACAATATGAGAGAGACCCAGCGCATTCAGCACCTATTATCCACTCCACACACACACACACACACACACACACACACACACACACACACACACACACACACACACTCTTTTAGTCAGGTCAGTCTGACTCTTGTTCACTTGCTCTCTTGTACTCGCTCATGCTCTCTCTCTTTCACACACTCACACAAACACACTTTTCATTCAGGTTACTGTCTCCTTTATAAACAAAGAACATACATGCAAATGCTCATGCATGCTGGCCCAATTTTTAATCACAGATGCCTGCAGGCACGCACACACACCCACACACGCGCACACACGCGCACACACACACACACACACACACACAGCTGCACCTGTCATTTAGGCCAACAGTTTGTGACAGACTCAGCCATTCTTTTCACTCAGCCCAGTGTTTCTTCAAAAGCAGGGTGAGGCCTGATTGCGTGAGCCCATGTGTATAATAGAGAACTAACCACGGGCACGCTGCCAAATAAAGAAAAAGGCTTCACACAGATGTGGATAACTTAATGATAATGATTGTCATTGCTCAAAAGTTGATTCATTATTATTCAGTCTATTTAGGAGCAATATTGTTTTAATTGTACCAACAGCCATATGTTTTACAGTGTACACCAGGGGGATCCAAACTTTTTTTTCCCCAAAGGGATATAAATACACAGTCGGGTCCATAAGTATTTGAGACACAATTTTCGGAATTTTGCCTCTGTACACCACCACAATGGATTTGAAATGAAGCAATCAAGATGTGATTGAAGTGTAGACTTCCAGCTTTATTTCAAGGGATTTAACAAACTTATTGCATTAACAGTTTAGGAATTACAGCCATTTCCATTTTCACAGGCTCAAAAGTAATTGGACAATTGCCTGATAAGCAATTTCATGGCCAGATGTGGCCTGTTTCCTTGTTATTTCATGACAAATTAAGGAGAAGGAATGTACTGCGAGCTCAGCAACACCGAAAGATGCAAACCACTGGTAACGCTCAAGAACAGAAAGGCCAGATTACACTTTGCTTAAAAAAAAAAAAAAAGCCTGACCAGTTCTGACCAGTTCAAGGGCTCATGATCCAAAGCATACCGCATCATTTGCAAATATGGTGTACCACATACCACATCATCGGTCAAACATGGTATGGCTGCCAATGGATCTGGGTCACTGGTGTTTAGAGTCAGTCACCTGACCTCAACCCAACTGAGCACACTTTTCACTTACTGAAGACAAAACTGAAGGCAGAAAGACCCACAAACAAGCAGCAACTGAAGATTGCTGCATTAAAGGCCTGGCAAAGCATCTCAAGGGAGGAAACTCAGCATTTGGTGATGCCCATGGGTTCCAGATTTCAGGCAGAAAACTGCAAAGGATTTGCATCCAAGTATTAAAAATAATTCTTATATTTATCATTTTGTTAGTTTGTTCAATTACTTTTGAGCCTGTGAAAATGCTTATAAAAAATAAATGGCTGTAAATCCTAAATGCAATATTTCTGAATGAATTAAATGAATTAAAGCTGAAAGTCTACACTTCAATCACATCTTGATTGCTTCATTTCAAATCAACTGTGGTGGTGTACAAATTATGTCACTGTCCAAATACTTCTGAACCTGTGTGTGCGTGTGTGTATATATGAAGTGAAGTGATGTGTGGCCAAGTATGGTGACCCATACTCGGAATTTGTGCTCTGCATTTAACCCATCCAAGTGCACACACACACACACACACACACACACACACACACACACACACACACACACACAGTGAACACACACCCGGAGCAGTGGGCAGCCTTTTTGCTGCGATGCCCGGGGAGCAGTTGGGGGTTCGGTGCCTTGCTCAAGGGTCTCACCTCAGTCGTGGTATTGAGGGTGGAAGAGAGCGCTGCTCATTCACTCCCCCCACTGCCACACACACACACACACACACATATATATATATATATATATATATATATATATATATATATATATAGTCTTTAGGACAGAGTTGTTTTTTCTGGTTTCTCTATAAAATAAAAACCTGCTCTCCTTTTTTTTTTTTTTTTTTGTGAGAGAGAGAGAGAGATAGAGAGAGCGCGAGCGAGTGAGAGAGAGAGAGAAAAGGATATGTGTTGAGGGGTCTGTTTATCGCGGATATAAAATAAGTGAGAACAGGAACTAACTTGTCTCTCAGATGTTACACAGCATTAAATCTTAACTACAAACCATTAAACAACATGTTTATTAACAAATTAAACATTGTAATTGTTGCAAAATCGCTGTGTCATAAGAGGAATAACACACTCCATTCCATGCTGTTATACAAAATAATTCACTTGTGGTAAACACATCACACCACCCAACTGTTGTTTATTTTCCTATAACAGCACGCCACAAAGTGGGTCACACCATCCTGCCATGGATTCTTTTCTTATAACTGCCTGGTCCACTGTGTGTTACTGCTGGCATATTTAATCTTTAAAACTGTAAAATGTATTTTTTTTTCTTTTTTTATGTTAAATATTTGTATTTATTTTTTAATACAATTTTTAAATACAAAATACCTTTATTATTAATGTGTTTATTTATTATAAACATGTCTTATTATTATAGGTTTTTTTAATGCTGTATTGCTGGCAGTTTGCGAGCAAATCTATACTTCATGATGCACATTGTGTGGCGTAGAAATGCCTTCGATAATTGTGCTATGATATTTTTGACACACTGTGCGCGCCTACAACCAAACACAATATGCAAGTGGAAAAATGATCAATCTTTTGCCTAATGAAAGTGTTTTTGACAGCAGTCTTACTGAGTTTGGGGAACCAGAAACCATAAAGTGGTCAGAGCTCCCTGTGATTGGTCAGAGAGATAAAATAACAATTTTAAAACAATTTTCCTCTTAAAGCACATCCTGAAGTGTTGTATTCCTCTCAAACCACAGCATTTTAGCAATTATCGCAATCATTTCTTTTTTTTTTTTTAAAGAATGACACACTTTTTACCCGTGTAAAGTTCCATGTATGTTTGTGGAACTTCTGCTACTGTCAGAGCTGTGCTGTTATAGAAAATCAATCAACACCTTCTGACTAATCAGAACTGAGAATTCACCAGTGCTGTGGTGGTTTTAATTAAGTGAGGGAGCCAAAAATTGTGGTCGTAAATAAAATCATATTAATTTTGCAGAACTAGGTGAAGTGTTTAGTCACAGTGTCACTGCATTTGCGCAAATCCGTGGCTTGAACGTGGAAGTCCAAAACCTATAAGAACATGGAGTTCAACAGTGCTAAGTGCTGAGAGTATTTACTAATGTAAGGAGTTAGAAAATATCCCTCACTAAATCAGCTGCTTTAATTCAGTCTCATTCTAAACCAATACAGGATGGAGTAAAGAAATAAAACATTTATCTTTTCTGGTTTGATTTTGACCTAGGCTTACACTGAGAGCATGATGCTTCATGTGTCCTGGAATTGGCCTGACGTTTAACTTGTCTTTTAACCATTTGCTTCTACTAAATTCCTCAACATGCCACCATACGCTCACTGTCCACTTTAATAGGAACACCTGTACATCTGTTCATTTATGCAGTTATCCAATCAGCCAATCATGTGGCAGCAGCACAAAGCATACAATTATGCAGTGACAAGTCAAGAGTAAACTCTAGAGACTGTTGTGTGTGAAAATTCCAGGAGATCAGCAGTTACAGAAATACTCAAACCAGGCACCATCTGGCACCAACAGCCATGCCGTGGTTCACAGAGATCACACTTTTTCTTCATTCTGATGTTTGATGTGAACGTTAACTGAAGCTCTTGATCTGTATCTGCATGATTTTATGCATTGTGCTTGCTGCCACATGATTGGCTGATAACTAGATGTACAGGTGTTCCTAATAAAGTGGACAGTGAGTGTATATAGCTATTCTTTTAATCTTCCTTTCAATATTAGGGTGTAACAGCAGTAAATCCTGATAGATTCTGAGAGTAAAGAGAGAAGTATACTGGTCTTGATAATTGCATTAATAAAAAATATTCTAAAACAAGGAAGCCACATCAGAAGTTTTGTGCTTTGTGGATGCCTTTCACACGTTTAAAAAAAATCAGTGTCACAGAGATATGTTAGAGAATCAGTCTGAAACCTGAAAGAAGTAAAGGCTAGGCATCTCTTTATGGCCGGCAATTTGTTGACTTTCTTTTGTCCATAGCATTCTAGCCAAAATCTTTATTATGATTCAGTCCTGTATCTCCTGTTACAGCATGTTGCTGCATTTTTTCTTATTAACTAACTTCAAGAGATAGAAAAAGTGAGGCTAGTGAAGGAATGACTGTTTATAGCTTTTCATAGCGTAAGTAATAGGAACTTATTTTGCAGACGTCATTCCTCAACAATGAATGTAACGATAAACAGATAAAAATGACTTCTTTAATTTTTTTTTTTTTTTTCTTAGCGTTGGCAAATTACTGTAGTATAAGAGGAATAAAAATACTTCAGGACGTGCTGTTAGTAGAAAATAATCAACTTTATGTTGGAAATGGATCATTCCACCCTGTCACTAATTACTTTCCTATAACAGCATGTCATGAAGTGTTGTTTTTTTTTTTCTTCTGAAATATGAGACTTCTTAAAAAATTTTTTTTTTTTTTTACTTCGACTAGGCACTGCTTAGTTTGGAATGCTTTTGGAAGTAAGATGTAGTCTGGGGACATGTGAAGACTGATTGATCACGTGGTCAGTTCGGAACAAACACAGCACTAGCTCACCTCACACGTTACTCTGTGATACTGTGGCTACGTTTAGAGAAGCAGAAGGCGTGGAACTACTTAGTACAGTTAAACACCCGAGAAAAATGCACGTCCACACCCCAAAACAAAACAATATCGTTCCTTAGCCCTTGCAAACTGACTGTAAGATTAGAGACTGCAGACAGGGTGAATTTAATAAGTTAGCTCATCAATGTGCTCTTAGGACATCATGACATCCCCAAATAATAATAATAATAAAAAGGTCCATGACAAATAAACGAGAATTTCTTGCCATTACAAATTATGAATGATATGTAATGATAAATATCGGTGGAATCTTTAACGCTTTTGTTATTGTTTCTCGGATATGTAGAACTCTACTTCTGCTCTTACCTTTCCAGGAGCGACTGCAGCCACAAACCTTCCTTTCAAACTTCCGGACGCTGAAGTATTTTCAAGGCGGTGACTCGGCAAACACGTCAATCAGAGATTCAGCCAATTGGAGGCCGCGACTCACATCAAGACCCGCCCACCCTTGCTGGCGATTGTTTTTATGGCCGCTGTGTTCAGTTCTGATGAAGACCACTAGAGGGCGCACAGAGACAGCAGAGTGCAGGCTGCCTCTTATACACCTCCGCTTCATTCACAACTTCATGACGCTTACAGCCTGGCTAGGACTGTGGTTTTATTCCATACACATTTTATTTCTACTTCATTATTCTGTTTCTCGTATGAATTCTACTTCACATATATTTCTTTTCTACAGAGCAGTGACTGACACTGTAAACACTGTGGGCAAATATTTTGTTTATATTTGCTCCGTCGACGAAAATAGTTCCCACAGAAGCTACAGCTGGAGAGAGAGAGTTGCGTGTTGCCATGGTAACGCACTGACTGACTGATTGACTGACTGACTGACTGACAGCCTGTAGTGAGTGTAATAACGGTTTCAGTGTAAGGAACTATTGTGAATTGTGGAGTTGTAGGCTTGTATGAATATGGACACGCGGAGGGATACACACAGTGAAATGCCCCAGTGCTGTTGTACTAAATACCAGCACTGTTGGAACACTGCTTGTCCAATCAAATTAGGAGACCGGAACTAACTGTTGTATCCCATGTATTACATCCTTACACACACACACACACACACACACACTTAGTGTCATTGTGAAGACTTTTCACTGACATAACTTTTAATGCCACTAAGTCAGTTCTTACACTTTAATCTAACCCTAATGTTATCCTCAGTAACCAAAATCAATTGGCTTGCTTATTTATTTATTTATTTATTTATTTATTTATTTATTTATTTATTTATTTATTTATTTATTTATTTAATAAAAGCTGCAGGGTTTTTTGTATGTAAAAAAAAAAGCAGTTTTTATCATAGGATCAGTCAAATGTCCCCACATGGTTAAAACTGTGTTTCATATTCCTGATATTCCAGATCTTATATTCCAGATATTCCTATTTTGGTGGACACACACACACACCCCGTTTACTTGAATATTTGTATATTTAATTTGTATGTTAGTGTATCTAATTATTCATTGAATACAATATGTTATTTAAAGTCTTTCATTGTATTTCCGTTTACATTTCCTTTCCTTTCCTTTTTTAAATGCCACCATGTATGGGAAAATTCTGTCCTGGTGTACACTCATGGATTTTGTTTCACTTCCAAAAAGCACCAAGTGTGAATCTAGCCTGTTTCTTTCTGTCATTTTGTCCCATTATCATTAAGACAATAGTTTAAGCCCTTTGCAAGCAAAACATTTTAACATTTCTCAACATTTTAAACACACCTCATTACACTCTCGCTAGGAATATATGATTAGCCTAATGCACAACTATTAAATAATGACACTCTATTCAAACATCAAGCAACAACTCTTATAAACTGTATCCCACTCTTTCTGCCTCTTTTCCTCTTTCATTGTTATATTATAGCTATTATTTAGTACTAGATAATACTGAATCTTAAGCCATTGCAAAAAGCCTCAATGTGCAAAATAAAAAGGTGCAAAAACAACAACAACAACAAAAAAAACATGAAAGCATTTGCTGGGCTACACCAAGGTACTCAGACAGAAAGAGGGCAGGAGCTGTATGGATTAACGAAATATGGTTCAGCAAAAGATGGCATAGAAGACATTACTTCCATACATTAATGCTTATATGTACGGCCTCTGCCTTTTTAAGGAGTGTTTCACTGCTCATGGCAGCTGTGTGGTTCTGTGATATAAACTGTAGTATATAACCTTTAATATCCTCTCTGTCCATTCTATGTAAACCTTCCCACACACACACACACACACACACACACACACACACACACATACTTGTACTTTTTTTTTTTTTTCTAAATAAGGCAGCCTTCCTTATCTGTGTTTCTGTCATTTCGGCCCCATTCCTGTGAGTATCCCAGTCTGCAGAGTTCAGGCCAAGGAGCAGGCCGCAGCTGCACATTCTTTTCCCTTATATGGCTAAATGCCTGCTTGTGCTCTGCCCCTTGTGGGTAAACCAGGACCCCTGATTGGCCAGGAGAGAAATGGGAGGGGTGTATTACTAAGCTGATGCTTTAAACAAACTTTTGTACAGAGTAACTGCCTCTATCCCTCTGTCCCACAGACAAAGCTTAGTCGGCCGTTCACTTCATCACCTAAAGCCAAGGTGAGCAGGGAGTTTCTTTTTGGGTTTTTTTTTTTGTTTTGCTATTTTGTTAATTCAGGAGGATAGAAAAGGCTGTGTTCAGTGGGGTTGTGCTTCAGTATGCACTGCTCTGCACTATCTGTTGCTGTTGTTGGCTGTAGTGAATAGATGGAGATGTTGACGTATGTTCTGATATGTGCGTAGAGAAAGCTGGTCTGGGGTCAGTTACAGTTAGCGTAAGAGTTCAGAGCTGAAATCTGATGTCTTTAGAGTGAGCTGGTCTGAGGTTTTGCCTCTGTAACTACTACTCTGTTTAGTGAATGTGTGTCCCAGCATAGTGAGTGTAAAAGTGTGGGATTGTTAGTAACAGTAATAGAATGGTAATAATAACATTAAGATGTAGTGAGATCATTAACCAGTTATCAGTAATAAAAGACACAGCTGTTCCCAAATATGCTTTTAACTAGACTGATGGATTCCTCACCGTCTGTCTCCTACTGGGAAGATGTTTGTTTTTAGTGCCATTGTGAGGGAATTTGCCTGTAACCCGCAGGCAGTGTGTAGCCTGAAGTATGTTGTTCCTAATCTTGCTTCTGTCATCTGGGGTCAGAGGTTAAGACAAAGGTGGCCTTGTGTGTTGTAAGACTATATGGAGAGACCTGGGATTGAAAGAAGAGAGTAAAGGAGCAGTTTCCCAGAACAAAAACACTTACTAACTCCAAAGAGAATAAAAGAAGTTTTGGCGCATCTACTGACAAAAATAAATCATTAGCTAGTTAAATATCGTACTAGCAAAGCTGAGTCAATGAGTAGTTAAACTTCATCTATATACACATACAGTATAAGTTAGAATTTTGTCTAAGCTAGTAATAATAGACTAGGAGCTTTTATATGAAAGAGCTAAATGCAGTCTTCAGCAGTTGTGGAGGTCTTGGTAGGATTATTGTGAATGTGTAAAAGAGAAAAAGATACAGACATTTTGAGTTGCCAGTTCACTGGTTTTAAACTTTTATTTTAAATGGGTTTATTTGCAATTTCGTGTGAGAACCACCCCACCCCCCCAGCACACACACACACACACACACACACACACACACACATCAACACACAAACAAATTGGGATACGCAGTGAGCTGGATTGTGTCATGACACAAAAAATAGTCCACGCATTATGATAGGAAAAACCAGCCACATGGAGAGTACGTCTATTTTTAAGAGAGCAGAAACCTGGGATTTAAAAAACAGTTGTTGCAAAGCAGCACTTTGCAGCTGCCACCACTATAATCTTTAAAAAAAAAAAAAAAAAAAAAAAAAAAAGACAGTTGCGAATACCACAGGACATTTTGCACATCACATAAGGCTTATGTCCACTTGGCATTTACATGGATTTGCTTATTTTGTTCATCAGCTGATAGACAGAGAGGCTTTATCTAATGAAGGCTGTTCATGAATGTTTGGAAATGAGAATGCATGCATGATTCCTTGTTTGGACCATATCGTGTTAATTGTACTTGTTAATGCCTATGAAAATGCAAATCTCATTTGCTGATCCTATAAGTATTTGCTGATCTTATTTACCAGCTGCTCATCAGTATAAAAAGAAATGACAGCATCCACAGTGTGCTAGTCACTTTATTATCCTGTGTGTAGCTCATGGTCTTCTCTTATATTATGAGTCATTGCTAGCTCACCCCTGCCTCAAAGAATTGTCTGACATACTGACGCTATACCCAAATTAAAACGAGGACATCAGAGTGTGTCCTAGGACAGACTCTAAGCAGGTAGAATGCTAACAACACGAACTGCACTTCATTACAATTTACAGCACAAAACAGCAACTCTGAAAGGCAGTGCTGCTCTGTGCATATTGTTGCAGTATTGATTCGGTGAGGAGTTATTTTTGTCGCACTAAGCTGAAACATGATCCTTGGACTGAAATTCACACAGGAAATGAGGTCTCACAGGGGAGAGGGAAGAGAAGTTAAGAAGATGCAAAGGAGCATTGTGGTTTTGAGTGAGTTAGGGAGTGTGACTGTGCAGTACATGGTTAGAGGAATGCATATATAATGACTAACGTAGGTAGGCAGGGAATTTTTTTGTCTTTTGAGAGTGCAAGCTTCCTGTATTGGCCAATTGCTAACACCTAACCCAAATATAGTGGGACAGTCATATGTTGAGTAAGACAAGAACAGGCAGGCACACAAAACCAAACCAAACCAAAGTAACCATAATTTTTTAAATATCATGGCAAGTTCGTATACAAAGGAAAACTGAGCTTTGAACCAGGGTGTGTCTTTATTGAGAAAAAAACCAAAATAGCTTCTCTGCTCAAGTGAGATCAAGCATATAGTTACTGGATTACCTGCATGCATACACACACACAGGCTTGGCCTGGTTACATGCTTGAAGAAGTAACAGGCATCTTAACTGCCTCAAATGTGGGCAAGAATTGTGGCTGCATGTCAGCTTTCCTGGCTTTTGTATCATGCCACGGCTACATGAGTCGGCAATCAGAGAGGGCCAGAAGCCTCAGTGTGACAGGATGACACCACCCTCATGTTTCCTTTCTCATGATCCCATCAATCATAAACGCAATATTGAAATTTGTGTCATTAAAGGAAACCTCCACCCTTTATATTGAAATATATGTGACGTGCTTAGCTATTTTGGTGATAGTGTCTTGATTGATGCTGTGTTTTTGCTGTGGGAAGTTGGTGGTTGTGTGCCATGCAGAAGTCACTGGTTGACATTGCTAATGCAGTTACAATGGCGTTTAATAGAAGAATATTTTCAACAGCCTCAAACATAAGGGATAATTGTCAGGTTTCTCAGTTTGTGCCTAAAAAAAAGAGCAAGAGCTTCTTTCTCATGTACCATTTTCTGACTCTCTAGGTAGACATGAAGTGAGGGCTAATTCTCACTGGCACCACTGTCAGCAGGTAGTCAAATGGCATTGAGGGTAATGTAGGAAAGTGAAAATTGGCCAATATGTCAATGAAAGAAGTTTCAACTAAAAAAAAAAGTCACCTCTGAATTTTATTCTAAATTAAGTTTTGGACAATACTATCAAGCTGTTCAGGATGGATTTTTCCTTTAATAGCTAGACATAAAAGTATATTTAAAAACAAGTAGAAGCTCTAGTGTTTGACGTTACATTGTCGGTTACAGCTTTACCTCATCCCCAGGTTCAGTCAGCCACCATCATGTCCAGCAAACGAGCCAAGGGGAAGTCCACAAAGAAGAGGCCACAGAGGGCCACGTCTAATGTGTTTGCTATGTTCGACCAGTCCCAGATCCAGGAGTTCAAGGAGGCCTTCAATATGATTGACCAGAACAGGGACGGATTCATTGACAAGGAGGATCTACATGACATGTTAGCCTCCTTGGGTATGTCAGTGAAAGAAAAAAATGTTTGTGGTCTATAACAGCATGTGGAATTTCCAAACTTCACACATCATAAAATCATGAACATAAAACTCATCATCATTACTTCGTTTTTATTTGCTTGAGGGATCAAAACATTTGTCAGGATTATGCTTAATAGACAGACCATTTCACAAGCCCTGCTTTTGTCTTGGGTATGTGTGCAGGTAAGAACCCATCTGATGACTATCTGGAGGGCATGATGAGCGAAGCTCCGGGTCCCATCAACTTCACCATGTTCCTCACCATGTTTGGAGAGCGTCTGAATGGAACAGACCCTGAGGATGTGATCAGGAATGCCTTTGCCTGCTTTGATGAGGAGGGATCCGGTGAGCAAACGCTTTATTTTATAACCTTTACAATAATCAGGAATAGTCTGGAATGTAATTCTATAATTAAACAGGTACAGTTTCTGGAATTCAGTAAATCTGAAAAAGGCAGCAAAATCATACAGCCATTCCCCAGGGTTTATTTATTATCTATTATTTATTATCTTTGTTATTTATAAAATAAGATAAAATGAAAGAAAAGCTGTATGCTGATTGAAAATTTCTTAGATTCTAATTATTTAGAATGATTTGGATTTATCTTACATTTTGTGTTACATACAATTTCTTATTTATAAGTAATAAGTAAAATAAGTAAAGTATAAGTAAAATACTTATAATCCTTCCATAAAATGTGTACAATATGTACTTTCTAAAATATTTTGAGTAATTTTCTAGGCCCCTAAACATGTTTTACAATGCATTACTAGATATTTCGCATTCTTGAATGTGAATTTCACTGCACGTATGCTGAAGCGTTCTCCCGCTAGAACACTAATGCCTTCACTTCCCCTGGGCAGGTGTGATTCACGAAGATCACCTGAGAGAGCTGTTGACCACTATGGGGGATCGCTTCACTGATGAGGAAGTGGACGAGCTATTCCGAGAGGCTCCCATTGACAAGAAAGGCAACTTCAACTATGCCGAATTCACTCGCATCCTCAAACACGGGGCTAAGGACAAGGATGACATGTAAAGCCTTAGAGACTCTTAACTTGGCAGCAGAGTGCATTTTACTTACAAAAATAATGTGTCCATAAAGGGAGAACAAAAGACAAACAAATGACACATTACTGTAAAGTAAAAAGCACATAAAACACAACTGTATTACAGTATAACCACACAAAAATACAAAAATGAGTCCTTCTTATTATAGGCTACTTGCACTTGTGTAGATTAAATTGTGATGACTGTATACCTCGTTTTTTTTTTTTTCCTCTTCATATGCCCATGTGCCTTAAAGAATTATATAGTGCACGGAACTGTGTCCTTGTTTTTTTCTGCAGACGTTCAATAGGTTCAGTTGGTTACTGTGAAGTTCAGCTAATATGAAGTCGTAACATAAAAGTAAACATCTCAGCAAAAAGACTGTTACATGTAACGTTGTGTGATAATTCAGAGGGAAACCACTGTAACATGGTCAGATTAAACTGATAGAAACACTGGCTTGTTTAGAAGAAATTGTGGCATTATTTCTTTCTTCAGGGAAAATTGTAGCTCTTTTTACGGTGACCAAAAGCTAAAAACGTCTGCTTAGTTCCCTCATTTTATGCACCCAACCAAGATTTCCAAAACCCCTGTCCACTGTTTATGCTTCACAAGAGTGACTTCTTTACAGAACACAATTTTTTATTAAAAGAATTAATAGTGTGTTTAAGCATTGCCTGTAATGACGTTAAGATGCACAAAAATAAGAGTTATGTAGCATTTTTGGAAGGAGTCTCCAGTGTCAGCGCTTTAAGAGTCGGAGGTAAGGCGATTCCTTTAAGTTTTCTGACAAGAGATTATTTTTTTTTTTGTATTCTTAACTTCAAGAGAGAGTTAAAAGGAGTGCTTGGACCCCTAACTATAAACATAAAAACTATACATGTCATGTCATTCTGTAATAAGCAAAAAGCGCAATCGTTGGCAAACGGCTGTTGTGCAAGAGGAAGAAACCTTTCCTACAACAGCATGCTGCATTTTTTTTTTTTTTTTAAAAACATATCAGACTGCCATTTTGGGACCAATGAGCAACCCTCACACCAACAGTTTAAATATCACTTTATCTTCTTTATCTTTTAATGGGAGACAGTTACTTTCCTTATTTTATTCAATAAAATCTGATTCCTTATTATAAAACTTTTGGCACAATTCTGGTTTATTATGGAGCTGTCAGTGATATTTATATTCCCCCACCATTAATTCCTCTCACGCACAGTAATGAGCAAAAGCCAGTGCTGTAAAACACACACACACATTCAACTTGTATGAAAATTGTACTTTATTTCTCTGAAATGTACAAAAAGAAGGAGGACACATCACAAGTTTAAGGCGGATATTGCACAGACTAGTCCAAATATTTCTAGAAAAGCTGGGAAGATTCTCTTGTTCTCAGGTAAGGCACAAATGCCAAGTTCACTGTCCATACTTTTTTTTTTTTTTTTTTTTTACTTGATACACTGATAGGAAATGTAAGAAACAAATACTATTCATATCCATCTTAAAGTATTTGGTCATATATAGAGAGACAGAGAGAGCGCTACACATTTAATATACATAAAAACCAGACCCGATAGACATGCGCTTTATATCTACAAGACCCCTTCTCGACTAAATAGACACGGTATCTAGAATATCAACATCAGTCATTCTACAGAAGTGTAAAAATAGAGCATCTCTGAAAAATATACGTATACATCCAGTACCCATTGTTGTTCCAGGAACCCAGTAACTAACGGAAAGCTCACAGTGGTTTTTCATGTAGTGGTACACCGGTTTTTACACAGAGTTATCATATTATTAAGCCAATTTCTCATGTCCAAAGAGCCTAAGCTGGACATACAAACATGTCAAACACTGGTCTAAAGCACATTACTGATCTCTAATACTCTCAGTTTTCTCCCCAGTGGCTAAAATCTATGCTAAAAGAGGAACGACTGACTTAACCTGAGACCGAATGCAATGCAGACAATAAAAAAAAAAAAAAAAAAAAAATTAAAGTACATAGAAATTGTTACAATATTACAGAAAACGAGGGCTGACCTCCCAAACAGGACACAGTGTCACGATTAGAGGCCACCTTCCTTGAACAGAACCGTGACCGTAAAACAACCAGACAAAACACGTTAGTTCATTACATTAGATGCTTGCAAAATTTCAACATTTTCGCAAATACATAAGTTAGCGGATATAAACTCATTGTGGGGGAGGAAATGGCACCACTGGAGGTAAAGTAGAATGGTGTGCATTGAATACAGTGACTACAACTCATTCAGGCACAAAGCTACAACATTAAAAACATTGAAAAACAAAAAGAGAACTGGTACATGACCGTTTCATGGAACTTGGGCATGGCAAGAAACATGGACTCTAACATATAATGGTGCGACAACGACTACAATAAAATAATAAGAAACATGATGAGGAACTAAAATATGATAAAAAAAACGACCCCTCTTATAATGCTCCAAAGCTTAAACTAAAAGAAATGCCAGCACCCTAATACAGCGATCGTTCACATTCATAGGCACACGGTCCTGCTCTGAAATTGATCCCATGTCAACAAGGCTATTATACTCGACTTCTTCACTATAGTGAACACACCTGTGCACCCTTTTTATACCAGCATTATGAAAAGGTGCTTTGCAGTATTCTTCAGCTCATGAAATAAAATTTAAATCTAAGAACAAGCTAATAGCATGAGCTGATAAGGATATGAAAACACTACTGGTGATTCTGAAACATAAAACTGATAGTGTCTGCTCTCCACTTTCCCCACATTGATCCATGTAACATATACCTTAATCCTGCTGTCTCACACCATCTGCCTGTCTCTGATGCGCATGCACACTCGCACACGCGCGCACACACACACACACGAATTCATGACATCTTATATGGAAATGTTTAACTCTTTGCACCCCTAAAGCACCGTACACACTCCACATTTAATTCAGCAAAAGAAGTTAAAGCTTGTTTGGGATGGGAAGGAGCGTCTCTCAGGAAATCAGTGGCGGCTCTGCTGCTGTCTCACGCTATGTCACTGCAGAGGAACGATCAGGCTGAGCTATGCTCTCTGCAGTGCAATCAATTTCCCCAACCGTCCGTCTCCTCTCCCTCATCCTTAGACCTTAGCACACAGAGACTGTGCTCGAGGAGGCAAAAACAAAAAAAACAAAAACAATTTGAGCAATAAAAAAAGGCTTCGGTTAATGTTTTGAAGTACTGGCAACATAGAGACTTAGAAATAAAGTGCAGAATGTATGAGTGACCACACAAACACAGAAAAGAAAGATGATATTTGGAAGTCGTGGTCCCATTTGCAGTGGTTTCAGGCCACTGGAATGAGGTATCAAACAAACAAGGCTGCAGCATGCCAGGGGTTTTCAAACTAAAGTGTAGCTCCTAGACTGAGCAGGATTAAGTCCAAGTCCCTGTCTGCACACTGACATCTAACCCATCAGCATTTCATTCAGCGTAGCATGCTGGTTCACAATGAGCATTCAAGAGTCATTATATATATATATATATATATATATATATATATATATATATATATATATATATATATATAAAAATAGTTAGCCATGCTACATTATAGTCTACTTATCTAGCCCTAAGCCAGGACATTGGAGCATACAGGCAAAAACAATATCAAAATCTGGCAGATCTTATATTACATCATATCACAATACACTCTTCTGAGATTAAATGTGGGTGTGCTGTTTCACTAGTGTACTGTGTTTCCAATTGAACTTCAGCTAAACCAAATCATTTAAGTCGTGTAAACATCAAGTATTGTGATATGATGTTTTTGCCATATCGCCTACCCCTACTTTAACCAATATCTAAGGCAAAAAACTGAGCAAGGCCACTTGTGTAACTTCTAACGGCAGTCCTAAAAGCAAATAAACCATAAATGTCTCACCTATCAGTTAGATACATAACACTGAGAAACATCACAACTCTGCCAGGGTTTGTGTGGAAAGTTCACTGTCTGTGGCGAATCTAAAAATGCCCCGTTCAGGATTTTAAACCCACAAGATTTACTTCCCTTTTAAGCTGAGCCTTATCATATGTTCTCAATTGCTGTTGTGCTGAAATGGTAAAGAGGACCGTAAATAAATCTCATGTAGTGAAAACAATAGAAAAGTCTTTTAAAGGTTTTAAAAGGCTTGCTGCTTTAAAAACATATTCTTTGTGTCAATAAAAGGTAAACTTAGTGTATGTCCTACAACCGGGTTATCTGAACCATCAGGTGAAATGTTCCGTTTCTAGCTGGTCGTCCGGCAACCCTCAGATCACATCCATGACAACTGGAGATTGTCAAGGCGACACTGACATTGCAGCCACATGACTATCTGTCTTCTGCCATGTAAATAAGAGTCATGGACAACCTCAGCCAAACAAGAACCCAGAGCAGAGGAGTGTTGCATTCACGTCTTGGTTGTGTGGAATGTCCTTTTCTCAGTTGTTGCTTCTTGTCCTTCATAAATGCATACACCTGTCATTTTGATTTTCTCAGTTGACTGCTTCTCTGACAGCGTGGAGTGTGTGCTGTGAGCTCCAGGTGTGTGTGACGCTGGTTGGGGGTGGACTAGCTGGTCTGACCACACTCCACACACCATTTGGCTGAAAATTCACTGCTCCGGCAACTCTATGTGGAACCACTGGCAGGCTAACGCCCGCTTCACTGGCAGGAAGAGCGGAAGCAGAGGCATTTAACACAGGCACAGAGACAGGAAGGATGGCCTTCTCCTGCAGGCTTGGAGCAGAGTCAGATTTGCTGCTGGAGCTCAGGCTTTCACAGCTCTTTTCCTGCTCTGTGTTCCTACTTGGAGCTTCTGTTCCTGAAACAGACACAGGAACAGAACAGGGCACTCTAGTTGAAGGCTGCTCCTTCTGTCTCTGGTTTTCCTGCTCTGCTGCTCTCTGTAAGGCTGCATCTACGAGCAGCTTGAGGTCGCTGAAGTCATGTGGGCAGAGCTCTGGGGGTGTAGGGGGCGGCGTGTTGAACAGCACCACTGTAGGACTCATCGTTCCCAGGCTTGGGCTGCTGGAAGAAGAGCCTGGAATAGTAGTTACACTAGGAGGTCCATTCACACTTTCTTTCTTGATCAGGCCGCGAGTGTCCACCTGCACGAGGGTCTGGAGACCACCGTCTCGGCCTGTTAAACCTGATCCCACTAAACAGCCAGCCCCAGTCAAGATGGCAGTCGCTGTATTACCCAGCATGCTCAGGTCCAATGCAGGGGCAGGGCGGATGACAGAGGGGCGAGATGCCGGGACCAGTGGAGGGGTGGAGTGGTCTGGTGAGGCGGAGCCAACTGACCGGCTGTCTGATTTGCTGGCGCGACGGGAGATCGTGAACTGAGTCGGGTCCTTTCCGTCCTTCCTGAGCAGGTCAGGGAGCAGCCGTCGCCGTGCATTGATGAACCAGTTACAGATCTGAAAAAGACAGCATTAGAGACAGTCAAAAATTCAGAAAATTAACACAAATACACCTTCTTCCTTCCTCCAGTTCCCTCAAGAACATACGCATGTGGACCTCCTTAGTTAGACAACATGAATGCTTGAGTCAGAGACTGAGATTTCTGAATCAGCAGGCAAAATAATTGACAGGCAAATAGAGGCACCTTCTTGTGCTGATTTGTTAAACGCAGATTTGTTTTTCCCCTGGGGCATCACAGAAACCAGAGGATATGAGGAGAACAATTACAAATATTACAAAACGTGTTCTAGCATGAAAAAATAATAATAATTTGCCCCACCTCAAACAGATTTTTACAAAGCATCCCATGTCAAACTAGGCTGAGCCAAAGAAACTACCTACAAAACTAAAATTTCTGCTGAGGACCAATACAAACTTATAGTTTTTCATTATAAGACTATAACAATTACAGTTACAAGACTTACATGTGGACTCAGCATTTAGTTATTAAACATGATCATAATACAGGTGAAATCTCATTTGACAGCTCGTCACTGGAATGAGAATGGCTACTTCTTTCATACCCAAGCCACATTCCTTGGTGCCATTTTCACATTACTGTCATTTCTGTCCTTATGATAATGAAACTGAACCATTGTTTAGGTTTGTTGTCCAACTCACAACCAACTAAAGAGAGAGCTCACTGCTGCATATCAGTACGGAGCCTTGGGCATGTGTGTGCGCCCTCTAGTGCCCAGACTGCAAACTGCAGGTTTTCAAACAGCTGGCTGTAATGGAGTTTGGAGAGAAAAATGCAAAGCCACAATACAAAGGCCTCAGTGCCTGCATTCCTGCACACTGACAACACCACCGCTCCTGACTCACAATCAAGGACAGAACATGGCTGAGATCACACACCATGTTGTTTTTATGGGCTGTTTCTGCAAATAGATCTGGGTGTGTAATATTTGCTGAATGCCTATTTATCTGTTTATTATAATAAAGACACTGGGAATACTGAGGAAATAACATGTACCAAGATACCAATATGAATATGAAGACTAATATAAGATCCTTGAGAAGTACATTACAAAGCTCACCTGAGAGATGGAGAGATTAGTCTGTCCTGACAGACTGAGCTTCTCCTGCTCAGAGGGATAAGCGTTAAAACGATGCTCATATAGCCAGCTCCTCAGAATCTGAACAGACTCTTTTGGCAGGTTCCCCCGGCGGCGACGCTTAGCAGAAGCTCCACGGGCACCGGTGGAAAGATTGAGTGGGTAAGCATCATCCTCACAGGGATCACTGTCTGACATGGCAGAAAACTCTGTCTCTCCACTGTGCTCCTCTTCAAACACTGCGGAAACAAGGTAACCAACCAAGGTAACATTAGGTATTATTGGTCTAAAATGAAAACATGTGGCATAAAAATGTGCTGAATTAGGGCTGGGGGAAAGGATTTGGTTTCTCTGCATTTTTAAAAGTAGCACTTATACAACATACACTTTACATAAGAATCACAATCACACAAGACAAAACAGTGAATCAAATTCACATCTACATACAAAGGCCTGACCTCCCTTGGAGCAGATCTGCTTTACATTTCAATGGATGGATGGTGGCAATTCATTTAAAGGAAGAACATGGTAATATGAAGATCTAAAACACACATTACTGGCAAAGGAAAGCTCATACTTCAACTATATCATGGCATGTAACGTCTAACAACGTCGACCCCAAAACATAAGGTAGTCTGAAATAGGACTGATCAAAAAAAGCTACTCAGTGCAATTCCAAGAACAGGGCTGATTCTCCAGCACTTGCACTCGAGCAGCCATTACATAAAACGCAGCACCAAAATTTACCCTTATACTTTGTGACTGGTGACTACAGACACTGTACCAGACGACCACACACATAGACTTGATGTGCAGTGAGTCAGCAGGGGGAAAAAGTGGAGAAACAATGCCAGAAAGCTAAGCTGTGTGTGAAGAGTAAAATGAATTGGGTGAGCGAGTCATGGCTGCACATGCCATCTAACTCAAAACCTGCCAGTGAGGTATTAGGCGGTGTGTTTATCAAGACTGATTTTCACACACAAGTGGCTTATGAAATGCTACCGGTAGACAAAATTAATATTGCTCATTTCCCTTTGACTTTGGGAGGGCCCATTCTGCTCCTGACACACTACTATAATTAAGGGCTGCACTAAATAGCAGTTATTTTGATCAGGACTTGGCTATTGTCATACAAATGTGCAGTAAATCAGTAATTCAAATTGCAGATGAGCCATCATTCAAACAGCTGCTAGGAAAATGTAGCTACCACACTCTGCCACTGTAATGTAAGAATTTGATAAATACAGCCTACATGTTATTCTTTGCAAAATCAGTCAATGAATCATGATCTATATTCAAATCCAAAAACTGTGATTCCTATTTAATCAGGAATTGTGTAACTCTACCACGAAAGCATGTTGCCAGCCTGTCCTTGGTTAAACAACACTTTGTATTTTGTAAACATGGTTTCAGACAGTCTGCAACTTTTTCATGCTACTTTCTTTAATCATATGCCAAAGATGAGAAATGGGAACACATCCAAATTCTGTAGACGGAAGCTTTGTTATAGATTATGGGACTTTGTTTGTGTGAGTAAATTTCCTAAATGATTCAGGCTATAAAACCAAACAGAAAAACTTTAAAACTAGCCCAATGTTTGGTACGGAATTGTACGAGATAAGGGTTCTTACAAAAGCCTGGAGCAGGCATCCTGAGGGCTGAGATAATGATTAGCTAAGTCAAGGCAAGTTCTCTTCAGATGAGCAGTAGGAGTGAATCTATCCACTCTTTAATTTCCTCCCTTTCATCCCCCTACACTTCCTCTCTCTCTGCTCCATTCACCACACAAGCTACAAACATGCTGAACCTTTCCACACTTTCCCAAACTCCAAGGCAAACCAGAAAGCTGTTTCACTTGAGGCTCTAGTGTGTGTGTGTATATATATATATATATATATATATATATATATATATATATATATATATATATATATATATATATATAAAATAAAACACATACACACTAGAGCATCAATTGAAACAGCTTTTATATATATCACACACACACAAGTGGAGAAGTCTGAATCTGTACAACAGTGCTACATGTTTAACATCTGAGAGGCTTTTGTTCTCAGAGCTACTAATTCAATGAAGAAAGTCGAGAGTGGAAAGAGAAAGCTGAGTAAAATTAGCATCTCCAACTGCTTGTTTTCAACATTCCCGGCAGTAAATGAGGAAAAAATAATCCCTTAACCGTCTACACGAGTTACTTGTCGACATGTTGGCTATGAAATGTCCCGCTCGGCGTCGAGCACTAGTCTCCACAGACTGACCTAAACTTCACACACTGCTGGGCATGTTTTAGCTAGCACTCGGGAGGAAAAACACCAGTGAACTAGGCACTGACTTGCCCGTGGAGTTTTATGGTGTTTGTCAAACGCTGAATATTACAGCAGTGAAAGAAAGGTTTAGGGGGGGGAACAATGGCGCAGAAATGGGCTAGTGTGACTCCTGTGTTTCTCGCAGTGAAACCCGAAGCCCGCAGGAGCAGACAGAAATGTGGCAGTTCCTGCGTTCCTCCCCAACAAAGGAGTGTGTGTGAGTGTGCGCGCGCGCGCTATCCATCTCAAGTACTGAGGGGCTTTAGTGTGTGTGTGTGTGTGTGTGTGTGTGTGTGTGTGTGGTATCCATCTCGAGCAAGGACGAGGCTTTTTAGTGCTCCTTTACCCTTCCCGAGCTGCCAGCCCCCCTCCCCGGACATGCAGCTAGCTAACTACAGCTACACTGATGGAACCGCTACAGACAGGCGTCAGTCTCACTTTATTATCCAACAACCGGTGACTGTAAATAAAATGAAACTGCCGCCTGTGGCGACGACAAATACCCCAGGCTAGCCTTGCTGACGTGCAGACATGCACACACTGCTGTTACTTTGTGGAGAGAGAGAGAGAGAGAGAGAGACAGAGAAGATCAAACCTGGAGCTCGGAGAGAAATAAAAAGGAGAGATGCTGGTTTTGTGGCTGCGGGAGATGAACTGAGTTCTAGCACTCATCTGTCAAAGCGCTTTATTTAGCGCGGTTAAAGACCCACACACATCAAATAGACTACATCCAAATGACTTCTCCTTCAATAAGTATCTAATATCCTCGAGATCTGAATCCGGATTTGGTTCTGTAGTACAATGAGGAAAAAAAAACCGTGCAAACGGTGTAGATGTACAAGTGCGTGAAACACGCGGGCCGCCAGCGACGCCAAACTTTTCCAGACATGCAACAAATGCTGGCAGTTTGTCACCGTTACACACAGCGTCCAATATCCAAACCCTGAAAGTGGAATTCCCCACTGCTTCAAACCTGCTAGCTTAGCTACCCAAGTTCGTGTAAATATTCCACAGAGTAGGATATTTTTACATTCCCGTGTAACACTAAAAGCACGTCAGGTTAGTCACACGACAAAAAACAGCACAACACGAAGATTGAGGTCTTTCTTAACACCTTTAAGCTCAAAAGCCTTACTTTCCTCATGAGGGACGCTGAAAAAACCGACTTAACACACTCGCTACCTCAAACACGTCCAACTGTTCTTCAGGACAGCAGCAGATGGACACCATGCTCAGCTCTGAGGCAGACAGGCAGTTAGCTTAGCCAGCTAGCTACATTCAAACACAAACACACGCCGCACTGACTCTCAACACACAAAAAAGCCACATTCCTCTTAAAATCTACATTCCCTCCAACTTCAATATCCATCGACTACGAAGAAAGGCTAACGGAGAGGCCGAAAACTCGCACAAAATTCAGTTTACCTCTTTTGACAGATTTCATCCTTTGTTAGATAGGGGGTCAGGATTTCAAAAAATCCACAGCTTTCGAAGTTGCTCGGAGAAGAAAAGCGTGCTTCCCACAAAGCGGGCACACAACGGGAGCTTCTTCTGCCCAAGGCGAGGTGTTTTCACAGCCCGCGTTCGTCTTTTTCTCCCCAAACAAAAACTCGGACCAGTGCAACGTTACTGTCTCTTATCGAGTCCGCTTCATTTCTCGCACATGTTAATGAAAGCAGAAAAAAATGGTGTTGACAAACGCGTCCCGATTTACCTGCAATGCCGTTCTCCGCCAGCGCTGTGTCAGTGACAGAGCACTTCACCCCGCCCCCAGCAGCCGCACCAGCCAATCAGAGGCCGCGCATTCAGGCTCCCTACACCTCCACATCATCAGCGACTAATGAACAGTCCAGCTGAGGCAAACAATCACTACCAATGTTTTAAAACACTATTAACCTCGCTCCATTAGCAACCGAAGCATAACATTTAATAATTAAATATTAGATTTAGGGATGAACATGGCTCTTTTCCCTTAGATTTCATTCATTCATTTTTTTTTACATGTCTACACGTAAACTTAGCATAAAAACTTGTTAAATAGCTTAATATTTTCTCTTGAAGTGCGTTGATAGTATTGTCGAAATTCAACTATGTAGCAAAGTCAGGCCTTCATTCAGTTAGGTCCGGTCTAGAACCGGACTATAGTTTATAGTTATATAAATACTGCATATAGTATATAGTTTAATTAAACAAAAACAAAACAAAAAACCAAAAAAAAAAAAACAGGTCTTTACTACTTTCTACCGCGAAAACTTGTAGGGTTTAGGTGAAGAAGGCAGGGAATGTTTACTTCCTGTCGGTTTAGCCCGTTAGCACAGGCGATTTTACTTCAAGCTGCAGATAGTGGGAAGTTTCAGAGGGGAAAAAAGTGGAAATGTTGGGAAAAGAAGCTCAGTGTGTGTGTGTGCCTGGGAGAGTAGATTTGTTCTCACCATACCTTTTAAAATCTATTACAACTCTGACACAGTAACTGACACTGGTAAACAAGCTACACAGATGTAGCGTTGACGACCAAACGAACTGATTATTTTTGACTGATAATTTAAATGTTTCTGGATCAGCACTGTGAATGTTACTCACCACTCAGCTCAGCTAATTAGTTCATAATATTTGTTTACATACTTTTACCGATTATTTAACAGTAAAATGAACATGTAATGCAGGTCTCGCTGCAGTACCACGACAGTCCGCTAGGGAGCAGCAGGCCGGAGGTTGAACCTGACTGTCATGTCGCCTGGTTTTTCTTTCAAATGCAGGAATGCGCTGGATGCACAGTGGCCAGGATGAAGTGGAGGTTTAACTGTGACCCACCCCCAACTGGAACTCCTATACAATTATATCCACCACGCAAAGGTCTTTGCAAAGCTAAAGCCTAAAGTGATTGCTGTATGTTGCACACTGCCATGCCTGCAGCTGTCACAACTGTTGTGTTGTGCTCATTGTGTTGCATTTATTGCTCAGTGTATTGTCTTGTATCATGGTGCACTGTAACTTTTTCTGATTTGCACTACATGTTGTGTGGTGATTATAATGCATGTCATCACTTTTCTGTAATATACTGCTCCAAGGCCTTGAAGAAGGTTATTTTGTTCTGTGTACTTTATACCAAGAATGACAATAAAACACTCCACTCTGCTCTACTCATGCCAAAAATATGGTAAAACTACCCAATCTAGCAACTCTGAAATGGCAAAAGTCACACTCTAATGGCTACTTAACAGAGATCATTCTCAAATTTAAATTCTGCTTCATCAATCAGTACTGCTGATTGCTGAACCTTAGTTTAATTACAGTTTAGACTGAAACTTTATTACAAGCCAAAGAGAAGGTTCCAAAATGCTAAAGCTTAAAGAGGAGGAAAGGCCTACATTTTCACACTACCTCACTGTGGCTATATAAATTACAAATTGACAATAATTAAAAAGTCATGATAGTTAATAGTCAGGTGTAGTACTGCAGTGCTGCTCTGTGTGTGTGTGTGTGTGTGTGACACTCATACAGGTGTGCTTGAAGTGAGATTGATCATATCCTTTGCTGTTGTGTTACTGTGGTTTGAAAGCTTTGCACTTAAGTATAGAGCAAAAACAAGAAGCCAATAAACATCTTTTGGTTAACTTAAGTCTGTTTTATTGTATTTCTTACTAAAACAAAAGACCCTGACATACACAGCCTAAAATTTATATAGCATTAGATATATCTAACAAATCCTAGTCAGTAAAATATGTGCTTGTCTCATAAAATATCAATTATTATAATAATTCTCATTTTTTGCTACAGACGCTTGCATTGAATGTTGAGCCCTCCTTGACCCCTCTTATAGCCCCTGTAGTATAACCAAATGGATTTAAAAGAGAAACATAGCCAGAGAAAGACAAAGTATTGAGAGCAAGCCTAGCTCTTTTTTTTTTTTTTTTTTTTTTTCCCCCCCAGGTTAGGCTGATGAAAACCAGGTAGAAGTGTACACTTACGGCCGAGTGCAGGGTGCAGGGTCAGTACAGGGTCACCATTTGGGCTTCCCTTAACCCAGCTTGGCTGTAGCCTAACAAAATTGTGCTGCAAGTCCGTTACTTAAGAGGTATATTAAAAATTTTAGAACCTAAGCAGCGTGAGCAGGGCAGAAACCGGATGTCTCTCCAAAAGTGTCTCTCAGTTGAAAGTTGTCTCCAGAATATTGTCCCGCAATTCCACATGTGGGGCTTTTCTGCTGTCCAACAAAGAAAACAGTTTCCCAGCTTTTAAACACACTCAATGTCAAAGAAGACATGGAGCACATTGGTCCACTGTGGTCCTAAGGGAAGCCCGCAACTATGATCAAGAAAAAAGACTTGCAAAGTAAAATACAGTCAGACCAGAGTACATGAAAACAAGGAACAGATGCAAGATCTAAGAACTGTTCTACTTCATGTGAGAAAGGATTGAGAAAAGAATTTTGCAAAGCTGGAAACATAAATACATTAAATGAACAAAGACATAAAGAAATTCAATAAGCACAAAGATGTTATAAGAACAGATAGAAATGAAATAGTGAAAGTGGGGGAAACGTGGATCTGAGAGAGCCACCATTAAGAGGGAATTCTGAGAGCTTCAGTGGTTTTTAGAAGAAACTGTTCAGCTAGTAGTCTCTTTATGTTTACATTGTCTTCCTCTTCCTAGCTGCAGTGTAACAGACACTAATGTATTCAAAGCCTTGTAGATGTGATTTATGTTGCTTCATCATTTATTGAATCAAGGACAAAATTGTGAAATTGTCCAATATCTACTTTTCGCATATACATTTTTAGGTTTTTCTTTGCCCCAGCTGTGAAAAAAATGATCCTAATTCGGGTTACAAGCTCAGACACAGCTAATGTGCTTTAACCAGTGCTGATGATTCTATATGCAAGCAGTGACTTATGTTTACACTTAATGGCCCTTAGTGTTATAACTATTTCTGGCCTATTCTCTAGAATTCATTTTGAGAATAACAATCTAACCAGCTGTCTTTGCTATTGTGTAATAATAAGACACCAGAGAAGCAGTGAGAACTACAGCTGATTCATTTCCAACATGATTTGTTCTAACCTGCAGAGAGCACAACTCTATTTAGCAGATCTCAGACTCAGAATAAGCATACTTCACTGACTGATTTGAAACCCCAATTCACCTGATGTAGGAGTGGGGCTGTTGAAGTAGTTCTGCAGGGATTTGTCAGACATGCCTTTAAACCCTGTGGAGGGATAAGCTGTAGGCCATCAGCACACAAAGCCACAGGCGTTAACGACTCACCCCCTGGCCAAATGGGGAGAAGCAGTGGAGAGAGAGGAGATCCCATTCACACCATTACTACAAACAGCAAAGGGAGCCATCACTGGCCTGGCTAACACACAACACTGCGGACAAAGGGAGCCAATCACTCAACCATTTCATCGTACAGAGTGTTTGTGTGTGGGTCTGTTTAAAGGAAGCAGGTGGGCCAATGGCTGGGTCTTTCCTAGTTAAAATGCACATATGCCCCTTTTTAAATGGAGGGAGTCAGATGAAAGAATTCTGGTTGCATTGCTCGGGATTCATATTTGTTTTGAGCATGTGTGGATGTAAAGTTTCATTCGTCAGAGTCCTTCAAATTCACGAAAAATTAAAGCACAGCAGCACTGTGTGTTGTGAAGCCTGGAGCTATTTTGTTACAAAAGTGTTATCAGCTTCCTGTTGCCCATGACCCAGATGAACTCGCATTACTCCTTAGGAATGTCAGTGTGCTTTAAGCCCAACAGAGCTAGACTAATAACTAAAGAGTCACAATTAACTGCTTTTGAAGCACTGTGGATAAATTACCCAATGCTGAAGAAACTGAACACATCTTGCAATTTCAGTTTTGTTAAAATACTAGTCTGGTGCAAATGTAACAATTTAGATATGTTCACCCTGTCCTCATTAGATAAACCAGTAAAAAAAAGTTTGAAATGACACCTAACAAATGCATATAAAATAACAGAATTTAATGATTCTTCTTTAAACAGAGAGGTAACTTCAGTGAGGATAAATAATAACAAGGTAAACAAAGCAAATGAAGGAGAATAAAAAAGATAGACTGTGAAATGCAGAATAAAATGCCTTCACTTTGTCAGGACAGCTCACAGGATGTAGGACCCAAATAACCACAGAGAGGTGCTGTCACTCCACAGTCTACCTTAGGATTGTTTTAACTCTGAATTGTAATGTGTTCTACAGCTTTAGAATGACTAAATACGATTAAATAAAAATGATTGTTTAAACAGTGTCAACATTTTAGAGTGAGCTCATTAAATCGCTTATCTTTCATGATCAGTTATTTCCTTACAGTGAAAAAAAAAATCATAAAAGCAGCTGGTTGTTTTTTTCTACAGGATACTGAAATCGGCAGTGGTTTTGATGTGTGATCAGGCCCTACCTGTGAGCTATAATGAGAGTGTTACATTCCTGAAAGAACTGAGCTTGTGCCTTCAATATGGCGAAGTGGGCAAAGTGACCAAAGTGACATTTCTATCTGCAATACAAGAGGCATGTAGATTTAAATGCATGTAATGTGCCTTCCATCCATAATTTTATAGCAAAATGTGAAAAAAAAAAAAGAAAGAAAAAAATTTAAAGGGGCAATAAATGGTATTTTATCTGTTGTAGTTCAGTCACACATAATTGGATCACTGTTAATTACACGGTTTATGAAGATATTAGAACAGGCAATCATTTCTCCAAAACCCACCAAACCTTCCTACATCTATTTTGATTTTTATGATTATTATTTTATGATTTTTATTTTCCTTAAGCTTTTTTTTAAATCACATTTTAAAAGAGAATCTCCTTTTAAAAAGAGAAATGCTCCTTTACAATGGAGTGTGTGTGCACTAACATTAGGCAAGCACCTGATATGAAAGGTATAAATGGTATGAAAGCTTACCACGAAGGGAAAGTCAAGCGGGAGTGAATACCAGCTGGGTGAAATAAAAAAGTGCCCTATACCATTCTTTTCCATTCTAACAGGCTTTTGTTTATCTGTTACTGTTTATCGCAAAGAAATAATTTCTATAGTTTGTACTAGAGGCTGAAATCAATAGACCAAATTAGTAAACAGGAAGACAAATATTTCAGAGAGGGCATACACAAGAAGGCATCCTCTAAGCAAGTATGTGTATGGAAACTTCAGAGGAGTATTTTCTACTGGATGGGGTGGTGAAAGGCAAAAAATCCAAGTGTGGCTACCTTAGTCCACATAGATTAAATCTCTTATCCAAGATATTAGAACATTAAAACAGTCTGATATAGACTTTAGGTGATATAATTATCAGTAATAATAATAATAATAATAATAATAATAATAATAATAACAATAATAATAATAAGTCTTTGTGAGGTTTTCCTTGGCAGTCTCTGAAAAGAGAAGCTCTTTGTGTGGCCTGTCCACAATTCCCACATTCCCCTTTCTCGATTTTAGGCTGCCACCAAAATAAAGAGCATTTTGCATTTGATATTAGAGCAGAACTGTGTAGCGCTCGAATGTCTTCTCACTCGTCTTCTCTTTCCTCTTCATTCTTCCCCCTCCCCACATGGGTGAGCTGTGGGCCTGTTTCCTTATTTCTCTTCTCTCAGAGGCGTGTCTGGGCTTCGGGAACGTAGATCTCGATGTTGTCTGAGCTCTCTGTGGCCGAGTTCTGTTTGACCGACTGTGCTCTCTTGGCCGCCATCAGTCTCTTGCGGGCTTCCTGCCTCTGTTTATCTGCCGTCTCACTGCTTTTCTCCCGGTTCAGCACTGCCTTGCTCTTTCCAGGCTTCTTTGGCACAGGTGGAGCCTGCTTCTGAGTTTTCTAGAGAGCAAAAGTTCACAATAATTGTGTTTACATGCACACTAATAAGCTGATCATTAGCTGAATTTGGGAGTTATCAAATTATTCAAGCATGTATGTAAACAATATGCCACAATATCTTAAATAAAATTAAAGGAATCATTCAATTTCAGATTAGGTTTTAGCCCAAATAATCAGGTTATTCAGCACATGTATACAGTTAATCTTATTTCTTTGATTTTTCTACTGCATGTGTGTGCAAACATAACTGGAAACTCACAAACAAATATTTATTAATAAAGTAACAGCTGATTTGTTAGCAGCCAGTACCTTTGAGTCAAACTGTGCTTTTAGAAAAGATTACAACAAATGCAGTACATAACATGTTTAATCACTGCTAGTCCATGGATTGGCTGATAAAATAGTTTGAGTACTTAAGTAGTCAAGTAATGAGTACTGATGCCACCCCCTCACTATGGAAAAACATATTCAAAATCAGCATAGCTACTTGAATTCTTACAATAACCTATACCTGTTTGTCTGGGGAATCTCTGTCCAGTTTCCACTCATTGGCTTTGAGGTGGTAGAGCTCATCAAACTTGAGGCTAATGTCTTCTATTGAGAGCTGCAGAAGGTCCCAGAATCCTGCCAAGTCCTGAGCTGTGGGCCTTGGGTTAGCATTCACATTCTACAGGAGAAAGCCAGAGAGAAAAGCAAATTCAAAAAAACTTTGCAGTTTAATTGGAATTATTTTTAAATCAAGCAATAAAAAATGGGGTAGATTCACTCTTGTTTCCTCCCACCTCCCAGAAACACGCCTGTAGGACTGGCTACTCTGAATTTCTTCTAGTTGTGAAAGAATGTGCGAATGGGTGTGATGCACAAAGATGGACTGGTGCCCCAGTCCCACTTTGTGTTCAGTGTTCCTGGGATTGACTCCAGATCCACTGTGACCCTGACCAGGATTATAGAGCTTACTGAAGAATAATGAATGAATGTTAAATGGCATGTTAAATGGTCAGATGTCTTCATTTCTTTGTACACAAGAGGGCAGTGTAACACTGGGCACCTTTCCATGAAGAGTGAAGACACCAGTCCATCAAGGGCAATTTAGAGTCACCAGCCACTTACTTGCATGTTTTTAGGAGGTGGGCGTAAACAGGAGAACCTGGAAAATTCCACACAGACAGTAGCCTGCACTGCTTTAAGCTGTGTTACTCTGTCTACCCCAGTGCATCATATCACTGTTTCTGCTTTATATCACAGTGCTCTAGAATTCTGCTTGGTCAGGCGTTTGATTTTCTATACCAGCACAGCTAAGACAGTAGTGCCGGCGGTAAGGCAAATCACAGAGATGTTTATTTAGCTTTCCCGTCAGTGATTTGTAACAGTAGGTAAGGCAGTAGCTTCACGTATTCACACACAAGTCTTCAGGACAGACGGCTTTGCGCTTTCTCTGTAACACTGGTGATGACTGTGACGACATGAGCTAACTCGCTGCATAGACATTCCACAACATTAAATGTTTACAATGGGTCAACTTTATAAATAAGAAAATTGTAATCACTGGCAAACTCCTGAGGTATAATGAAAACAATACACTCCAGGACATGCTGTTATTGGAAAATAATCAACTTCAGGATGGTAATAGTAGCTCTACTTTGCACTGGACCACACTACACCTCCTCATCTTTGATTATTTTCCTGGAACAGCATCCTGAACTGTTTTGTTTCTTACAATCTCTTTTTAAATAAATAAATATTATATGCAGTCCACACCAAATGTATGCACAGGCAATGAGAGGAAATTAGTGTCTGTGTTACCACAAAAATGAGAATCTCTCAACAAGAGTCCTGGCAGTGTACCAAGAAGCTGATATTATGTCTGCATGTCAGGTAAACTTTCAGTTGTATCACTGGTATTTTAAGAAGTCTTAGATCATTTTAGTCTCAGCAAAAGGTCCTCTAAATGTCCTTGTAAAAGCATGCAAAAGAATTTGTGTCCTACATCTTTCTACTTTTTAAAATATCAGCTGGATGCCCCCTTAATCCAACTTATTATTTTTAAATCTTCTAAAATGGGTAACATAAAATTTGTTTCCTCACAGCATGCACACATGCACATGATGTAAAAAATGAGATAATAAGAATCAAGTAGGGACATACTACAGGCAGTAAAAATAATAAAATATAAGTCATTAAGAAACACAAATAAATAAATAAATAAATAAATAAATAAATAAATGTAAAACACAAGAAATCACAAAAAAAAAAATACAGCTTGTGAAAATGTCTTTAGCGGCTCTTAAAAATTATATCCCGTAGTTGCCTGTCTGATCTCAAATGGTAAATCATTAGTCATTACATTTACTAGTAGGTTTACATTAAGGTTTTTTTGTATTTTGACTGTACTAGCTGTTGGAGTTTTCACAGATTATTAGGCTGCAAGTAAACATAGCTAGTCTGACCTTGTGTCTTCTTGGCTTCACTCTCAACTTCTTAAAAGATTTAAATGTCTACTAATGTCTGAACTTTGGTCATATCCACCATTCTAATCAGCTGACTGAGTTAATATACTATTGTGTTAGAAAATAAATTTTACTTCACAGCAGTGGGTGTCATTCTTCGGCTCTGTGTATAACAATAGTCAACAGTTGTATGTGCAGGTACCATGATAATTCTTTTCTGTGGTAGATGGCTTACTTGTGCATGTGTGTATGGGTGTGTGTGTGTTTAGGAAACAATGGAGAGGAAGGGAGAGACTCACCAAATTTTGCTCACATAACCCTCTGAACTGCTGAAACTTTTGAGACATGAGGAGCTGAGCACTTCCCACTGCACTGCGCACCTTACCCAGCACTGCGCACACACACACACACACACACACACACACACACACACACACACAGATGCACACAGAGATAGTGAGAAAAACATACTGATCAACAACAAATTCCCTTTCAACACCACACACCTTGTACACAACTTGCCATAAACACATACATTACAACCCTGTCTGTTCAGTCTAAAAACAGAGAAAATGTGTAAATCTGACCCATCTGGATTTAGGTTCTTCTTTAATAACAGTGTTAATTGCAAAAGAAGTATTGTTTGTAAAAAGACTGAAGTTGAAATTTTCAGTCAACCTCCAATCCCCGAGCAAAAAACTGAATTCCTTTTTATCCTCCTTTCTGTTTTCTTTCTCTTATTTAATTACACCAACCAGCCAATTCACTACTGACAGCAAAGATCCAATCCAATCCAGCACTGACACAAACCAAATCAATCCAAATCTCCCACTGGCATTTACCAGCCAATGCAAATTCCCCACAAACTTGCCAATAAGAATTCAAAATTCATCACATGCAAGTTTGTTTTTAGAGCTCAAATGAGTCTTGAGCTGTGTCTCAAATAGGGTACTTTGCGTGCCTTTAGTGTGGGCCGTGTGTTCACGCTGGAAAAATTCAGTGAAATGTAGTGTACATTAATACCTGAATGATAAAACTACTGAAAAATGAACTGTGGAACATTTGACACTTTTCGCCTTTAGTGGTTGCAACCTGAGCTTATGTGCGAAACCACCAGATGGTGCTGAGGTTTAAATTTTGCCGAAAGACTGTAGCACAGAGCAAGAATTTATACTGAAGTACCACACAATATAAATAAATTGTCATTTTTTTGCTTGGTGCAGAATGTAAGTAATTTCATTACTCAAGTATATATTTTAAAATACATGGTATGCTTTTTGAGTCACATCTTTGTAGTCAGCAGCTGCATGCACAAACACACACACACACAACAATTCTCTCTTACCCTCCTCTGAGAGCTGGTGCTCTTTGGTCTCTTCCTCCATCTGTTTGCACCATCCCTCCATCCGTGCGGTCTCCGCCTGCAGCAGCTTCAGGAACCAATGCCCATCTCTCCGGCATGCCGACATGCCACCTGATGACGTGTGCGTGGGGCCTCCGTTCCCAGTCCCGTTGCCGCTCTCCAACCAGGGGTCAGGCGGAGGCAGGGAGGACGGGTCGAGGGCAGGGTCTAAACTCTCTGAAAATGAGGAAGAGCTGCTTCTCGTTGTCGAGCGATTAGTCAGGAGCTGGCGGGAAGGACCGCTGGTTGTCACAATATCATCGTCGTGGCTACCATTGTCAAGAGAGATTTGAGCGTGGAAGTCCACGGATTGGCTAGCGCTGTTGACCATGACTTTTTTCTCAGTGGGTCTGGAAGTGTTGTTGGATGTAACACTGGTGGTAGAATTAAGAGAGAGATCTTGTGTGTCTGAGTCAGTTTCCTGCTTAGATGCCATACTACTGGAGCGGCTGAGTCTGGGTGTAGAAGAAAACAGCAATAAAAAAAGACATTAGTATTTAACTAAGACCACATTTAATAGTAATGTTTATGCTTAAAAAAAGAAGAATATTAATTCTTGTCATTTTAAATGTTCTGTTCTTGCCAGAAAGCTGTGGTTAAAAAAAAAAAAAAAAAAAAAAAAAAAAAAAAAAAAAAAAAAAAAAACTCCCCAGGCCTGTCCTTGGATTCTGTCCTATCTGTAACTGAGATAAGTGAAAGCCTATGCAGAGAAGAGCAAACACAGCTCTGAATACCAGACTAAAAAGTGCTGAATTTAGGGATCTACATCCCCGTACAGCAGACAGAGATGTATCTGGCAGGAAGTAAGAAGAGTCTCTGGTGGAAGTGTGATATATACACTTTTCTTTATAGATAGGCATAGATAGTTATCTTTATAAGCAAAGTTAGACAGCATGGTTTGTCTGTGGAGCACAAATATTTTTATAATTCATATTCATGGGCTAATACTGATAAAATATCTCACAATAGATGTCCTTTTCTTCCACTTAAAAGATATTAATAAAATATAATATTAATGTATTGCAGGAAGCGGAAAGGAGAACAGCGAGACAGGAAGTACTCACGTCCAGCCGTCCTCCACCTGCACTCCAATCGACTGGAATCTGGCCAATGGAGGCGGTGTCTCGACTCGGTTCTGAATTTCCTGGATGCTGTCCACCTATTATTTCACGACAGAATATAGAGTTTATTTAGTTCATTTATTCCCAATCTCACTTAGACGTTACAAAACGTTAAAAGGAATACAATATGCACAAAGTTTTTTTTTTTTTGTACATACTTGTACTGAATATAAGGTTAAACAACATTAAATTTCCTGTACTGGATGGCCATGTTCCCAAAGAGTTCAGTGTTTTACTACATCAACATACCTTATGAGGTATTCAAGATAAAAATCTGTGCATCAAAACAAACAAAAACAACAAAAAAAAAACACTGATGTAGTCTAGGGCACAAGATCAGTCTGTGATTAAGCCTTGCAGCTCTCTCTTGCAGTCGTCAACATGTTTTAAAATGCAGGAATGAAAGTCCTGCCTGAAACTGTATTCTGCACCCACCTGTATTCCAATAGAGGAAAGTTTGCGACGTGGTACAGGCTCCGTCCTGGGCTCGTCTGCTGCTCCTCCTGCCTTCACCTGCTCATTCTGCAGCTCACGAGAGGGCTCAGGTGGAAGCACCACAGCTGCTGGAACTTGTGGCTCACGAGGTCCAAGCACAGGCGGGTGATTTCGTGACCCTTTTGTCAGGCTGCTGTCTGAGGAGCTGCCGTTGGTTTGGCTCTTGCGATCGTGGTTGTCCAGGTAACCGTCCTGCGCCGATTCGGTGCTGCTCTGCACTGTCACTGAGATAAAGGGCTTGGAGTTGGAATTGCGGGGAGGGACAGGGGGCGGAGCTATCTTCTTACACGTTGTTATACATGTTGAGACTGCACAGAAGAGTGTAAAAGGAAATATTACCATTACACCCGAAACCTTACTATTACACCCGTAACCAAACAGAACGTTGCTAGTGTGTTTACGGAGGATTTTTTTTGTTCAATTCACAGAACTGTCTAAACAACTGCACTTTAATCTTGAAGATGTTTTCTGAGTAACAACTGCCATCTGGAGTGGTGTTCTACAGCACACAAGATATGAAATTAGCTATAATATGATTTCTGGAGAGCAGGAAACGCTGAACACAGCTAAGTGACAGCAACTAGTTTTCTCACTCTCTCTCACTCTCACTCTCTCTCTCTCTCTCTCTCTCTCTCTCTCTATCTGCGTGTGAGAGGTCATGGAATTTCTGAAATAAAGGATTCATTCAGCCCACGCCCCAAAGCATTTGTGATAGAATGTATGTGGGTAAAAAAAAAAAAAACCCAGGAAAAGAAGTTGATGCAGGAAGTCATGACTGGCTCTAATTTTCCACCAATTATACCAGAGTGCACTCTTTCTCTTTTACTATTCTTTTCTTCTCATGTCTCATTTTACTGACTCATTAGATAAACTGTTGATCTTTAAGTCAACACAACTGATGTATAGGTGCACAGATTTTCAAAAAAAAAAGTGCACCGTCAAACATAGCAGGAGAGCCGCTGCTTGTTTAAAGGCAAACAAAAGACAAAAGGCTGTTCAGAATCAACCATTAAGTAAGTAGACCTCAGGCAATCTGTGATGAAGTGCTGCTTTACTGCTGATTGAACTTGTTTATAAGCGAATATCCTGCTCTGTGTAATGGATTGAAAGTGTGTGGATATCAACACACATATCTACTGCACACCCACAAGATCATCTCAACCCATTGAGTGAGAATGTGAGTACACTGATTTGCCAAAGCTTTAGAGAAAGTGTTTTTTTGGCTGATTGATTGTCATTCACACGAAACCATTTCCATACCTCACTGCATGTGTGTAGGTTACCAGTGTTTACTGTACGCTGCTCTCTGACGCAAACATGCTGCCCTGCTCCCCTTTTTCCAACACTACGCTTGTTATTCCAGGCCTGTCTCTCAGTAGGTGGGTGAGTGCACATGTGGATGTGTGTTTGGGTGGAGTGGGGGGGATTTATGAGAGTGTGTAAAGTGGCGTCTGCAGATGTGTATAAGTGTTCAAGGCTGTATGTGTGTCTGTCTGTCTCAGCATGAGGTAACAGAAGCATATTTTGGGGAACATGGGTGGTGCCAACAGACAGCCAGCCAGCTAGCAATTGGTGAAATGATGGCAGGGAAGCTCACAGAACTCTTCCCAAATGTTGTGTGTTTTTATTCATACTATTTTAGTTCTCTAATTTAGTTCTCTGCATACCATACATAATGACCTAGAGCTGAGATTGTGTTTTCAGCCCTCTAGTAAAGTTGAGGTTTACTTGCCCACTCTTGTATAGCTTGTGTGTAAATCTCGTCATCAGTGCACATCAGAAAACAATGTTAAGGCTCAAATCCAAACCATGTTTACAATGTAAAACATGACAGGAAACATGCAGCAAGCAGACAGACAGCTAAGTGGTACAAAGCCGTGAAAGAACTCCTGTTCCTGTTTTGTCCAATAGCAGGTATTCAAAGTCCTGTGCAAACACGTGAGAGAGATTAAGGTAAACAGGCAAGACAAAAGATCTGCTGTTAAATGTGATCCATGCTAAGTGTTGCTGTTTTGTTTGTTTGCTTGTGTGTGTATGTGTGTTTGTATTTCAAGTCTTTCTGCTTCCAGGAACCATAGTCACAACCAGAGACATGAACTTCAGTAGACTTGAGTAACTTCACTAGTTACTCAAAGAGTAAGTAGACAAGATTGTCTAGAACTCTGTCAGAGATTTCTCCTGTAATATGCAAATAAACACACTTGCTTATACACTCTCCAGCCAGTGTTTATTAGGAACACCTTTACACCTGCTCATTCATGCAATTGTCCAATCAGACAATCATGTAACAGCAGCGCATGGCATAAAATTCTGCATGGACAAGTCAAGAGTTTCAGTTAATGTTCACATTAAACATAAGAATGGCATGGTTGTTAGTGCCAGATGAGCTGGTTTGAGTAGTTCAGAAACTGCTTATCTCCTGGCATTTTTCACACACAAAAGTCTCTTGAGTTTTCTCTTGAGAAAAAACAAAAACATCCAGTGTGGGTAGAAATGCCTAGCTGATTTGAGAGGTCAGAGGAGACTGGTCAGACTGGTTCGAGCTGACAGGAAGGCTATGGTAACTCAAATAATCGCTCTTTACAACCAAGGTGAGCAGAAAAGCATCTCAGAATGCACAATATGTCGAACCTTGAGGCGGATGGGCTACAACAGCAGAAGACCACATCAGGTTCCGCTCCTGTCAGCCAAGAAGAGGAATGTGAGACTACACAGGGCACAGGCTCACCTAAACTGGAGAGATGATGTCTGGAAGAAGACCAGGTGATGTAACTAAAACATATTGCTATCTGATCATGCTGAGCTCACCAGAAATGGATGGCTATTTTGCCATGCCCAGCTTACCAGAAACACACTGCTATCCGATCAAGCCCAGATAAACGCATGTAAATGCAAGTTTCCAGACACTTTGACTCATTTCCGCTAATCAGCTACTGAAACGTTCTGCACATTAACTCCCATTTTTAATCCAAATACATTTGTATTCAGCTGGTGCATCAGATATACTGTGCATCAATGGGGAATTCCAGTCTAGCGAAAGAAACGTGGTGTACATCAGAGTCAGCTGAGTCAACACTGTTGGCTATTACTCCCTTGACTGGAGACTGCTTACAGCTTCATGACTCACGTCATATGAGCAGTGATACCTCTGCTGCTGCTTAGTGACTAGGCTTCAGACGATGCTGGCTATTCTTCAGTGGCTCTGTAATAGCTTCTTAATGGATTGTGTAAGACGATACACGAATTTAAGTCTTGAAAGCTGACTCAGAACTTCCCTTTAACTGACTTTCACCACTGAGGACACACCTGAACTGAAAAACATGAGGGCATTTCCAGACTCATAAACCATAATACTAAATATAATCCATAATTATAAATGAAACTCTCAACTGAAAACATGATTAACTTGGAACGGATTCTTGCTCCAGACCAGTTTGTGTTTTCTAGATGAATTTGGATAAAGATGGTTGAATGATATTGTGAGGAGCACTTAAACTAGTTTAACCTTCAGTATACAACAGTGCTGTTGAATGCTCGAATGTGATTGTTTCGAAAGGTGGTGATTAACATTCTTTATACCACAGAGCTGATGAATACTCAAATAAGAAGGTCTGGATTCTTTTTCTGTAACAGCATGGCTCTGACAACAGCTCCGGCTGTAACATAAATGACAGGTTTACGTTGAAGCACTCATTCTGTTATACTGAATTGTTTCTATAGCAACAGCTCATACACAGGGACTTGTATGGTGGATGCTCCACCTAATAATAAATAGATTAAGAAACTATGTTATTTAACAAAGAAATGTGTATAATCATTGGTGTGGTGAAGTTTTCTATTAGGAGATGTTTATTTAACACTTACAGAAGGAGTGTCAGTGCTTTGTAATGGTCAGTAAGTTTTCCACCACAGGAGAGTCTTCAGAACAGTGGAGTGTATGCTTTCGGCCTTCTCTGTAACATGACAAGCTGTGTTTTTTTTTTTTTTGGTCTAATTAATTTGAAGAGAGAGAATACAGTCAGGCTGGTGATGGCATAACTGTTTGCATCTGCTTCAACATGCTAACAGGAGCTAACTTTTTTCATGGGTGTGCACAACAGTAAATGTAACCATAAACAAATTAAAGGCTTGAGGTGTCATTCTTTAATTAATTATTATTGTAATAATTGCCAAATTGCTGTGGTATAAGAGGGGGTGCTGTTATTATGTATTTCATTTATTGTTCTTTTAATACCGTGTCAGCATCGATGACTATTTTCTTGGCAAGACCAAAGTAGGTTCTTCACTTTAATAGCTGATAAGAAGTCTAGGATTTTTCCTGCTGAGACATTTTGGAAGACTTCTAGATATGTCTTTTCTGAGTAGAATCATTGTCTAGTATTGTTAAGAGTAGAACAGTCCAGTAATATATGCTTAACGGTCATTTTTGTCTTACAGGAGTCACAAGTTGCTGGTTCTTCCCCGTTCAGTAGGAACACATAAGTCCTGAGCGTCCAATACCGCACCTTGTATATATGGTCTGGTTATGTCTGGATTCCAAGGGGAAATGAGGGAAGTGTCTTTCATTTATTGAACAGTTGATTTCATGTATTTTGTTATGAATGCACTGGTCCCATTCCATTTGCCACTTTTTGGAGATTTACGAGCTCATTATGGGTTTGAGATCTGATGGTGAAAGCTGGTATTATATAACAGCACGCCCAGTCATGTTTTATTCCTCACTCATCTGTGATGGCTAACTATATTTTCACCTGGAGCTGGGCTATACTTCTGAAGCAGATAACTACATTCCCTCATTCTTTGCAGAGTCAGCATGCACTGTGTTAAGTGCATATGTGAAGCGTCCTAATGCTTAAACATAAATCCCTGACTTAGCTGAAAGATAATAAAACACCTGAGGCAGTGCCCTACCCAAACACAAACAGTGCTTCATCAACTCAACCAAACATTCCCTTCCAGAACACTACAGGTGTGTAGCAAACATTTTAAATATCCTTTTACAATTTTGTACTTTTTAATGCAGCTCTTTTAATGTTAATAGCACTACCAAAGTTTGATATGATGAAAGGAAGCGCATCTGAAGCTCAGCTTACATTGAAGCAGCAACTGATACTGCAGCCTGACTGGTTCTGGTTGTTTTATACATCAGTTAAGATGACAGTGATGACAAGAGACATTTAAATGAACACATACACAAACTTTCTCATAGTCTTCATTAGCACAGATATGTGACAAGCTAGTTCCCGTCCAGAATTCTTACATCCTTCCAGTGAAATGTTGAAAAGACTTGCGTGCTTGGGTGTGACTCGAGACTCACTCACAGTGTTCACTGTCAGGTCAGCTCTAGGACAGTACACATGACAAGACTACATATGACAGAAACAAGACTCAGTGAGAGGAAAAAGTAGAAAGTAATCATATATGATACAGGGGAAAATTTGTTTAGCTGTATTCAAAACAGAAACATTTGATATATTTTCAAAAGTTTTTTTTTTTTTTTTTTTTTTTTTTTTTAAACTGAAGAATAGACCACCATGTCAAACTATGAATAAACAAATAATGAGCCAATGAAATAGCTATACTGCATATATGATTGATTCCGTCTGACAGAACCCTGTTTTAGGTCAGGCTGATTCTGCAAACCAGAATAAAATGTATGTAATAAACAGCATTTGGTATCTTGTACTTTTTTTGTACAGTCTTCATTTAGTTCAAGCAGTTTCCCCAGATCTGGGGTTAAACAAAAACAAACAAACAAACAAACAAACAAACAAACAAACCAACCATAGCTGTTTTCAGCAGTTGGGTTACAAGTTTCTGATTAACATGTCCAAACACTTCTGTCCTCGCTTTATATGAATCTGTAGTGGCCCAAAATGCTAACCTAAATATTGTTTGAGATTAGCTAAACAACACATACAAACTACTTCAGACCAGCCTCCATGATAGAGATGGAGGCTTCCATCTTATACTCTATAAGGTCCTGTGCTTTAAGAATGCTGGACTTGAGCAAACTACAGTTCATGTACAAAGCCACAAATTACTAACCTATCAGTTTACAGACTCAAAGCTGGAACAGTTCAGAAAACATGTGCTGTGGCATCCAGCCCTCTCTGCATACAGAATGCTAAGACATATTTTTTCCTGATTTGGCTTTAGAAAGACATTGAACATGAACAAAAACAGGCATAACTACTAAATTACTAAAGATGAACTGAAAACGGATCCAAGTCTGATTAACATGCTGTTACACAGGAGCAGACTGCTCATCCAATTGACTAATGTATTTAACTAAATTTGTTTTATAGGTGCTACATGCTCATGTACACGTCTGAAAAACTCACTCACACACACACTCACCAAAGATATGTTGACAGCTTTGCTGATAGTAGCTTGAGTGATGAGACAGCACACAGGAATTTGGCAATCATGCTGTTAATATGCAGCACTGTATTTAGAAGGAATTCAGAACTTAACACCTGATCTGCCTCTGCCTCTCTCTCTCTCTCTCTCTCTCTCTCTCTCTCTCTCTCACACACACACACACACACACACACACACACACACACACACACACACTTACTTTAATTCTCTAATTGACTTGTGTTGACTTGCTCAACTGACTTGCATGTTACTCATTTATTCATCTTCAGAAAGAGCTTTATCTTGGTTGGGGTCGTAGTAACGCCCATCTCGACAACACTAGGTGCAAGGCGAGAGAATTCACAACACATGGAACACCAGTCCATCGTATGGCATTTGTGTGTTACTGTTGCCAAATAATGCTATGCCTACCTAACTAAAAAGAAATCTTTGGGTTTTTAAATTTTAATGGGTTTAAAAAAAAGGCAGTTTCCTCATGGAGAGCAGCCTACTATCACCTGAAGGTTAAACTATCCTATTTGGTTCCCAGATAGAGACAAAACATGCCACAGACACAGACACACACAGTATGCTAAACTTAGCTAAGCTTGCCCATGTCACAATCGATTGTGATTAATCTACTGAAGAAGCCAAAAAAGATAAAAATAGGACCACTTCCGCAGCCCTACCTGGACCACAGTAAATATTTAAGTGGTTTATTGCAGTGAGGGCTGGCCACTGCCAGAATTTCACGGCTAGTCAGATCAATATAAACCCAGCTGATTCTATGATGTCCCTTCATCCATACTTGGCTCAGGGAGAACTCTTCTCATCCTTTCCTGTAATCTCATCTCTGGAACATGTAACTATGGATTAGGCTTGAACCACTGAACTGCATAGAATACAGTAGATTTCCTGGATCAGAGCCTCCACCGAGATGGAGATACACTCAGGGGAAAATAGGCAGCTAGGAGAAGACAGGAAATGCCGTGTGTGGTGACTTGGTTACACATTCAGTCATGAGTGTACGCATGTGTATACAGCTATACAGTGTCTCTGGGAAGGTATGTGTCATCACTAAACTAATGGGTGTAAACGTGATGTAATTTATGACTGTCTGAAAGAAAAGAGAGCTTGAAGTAGAGCGAAAGAGAGAGGCATGAGATCGTTACTGTCTGCATACCGACTGTATGATGCTCCAGGCCCTGCTCAATGTCATGTCCTCTAAATAGCTCTTCACAAGAACTCAGTAACAGACTAAATCTGGAATCTTTAATAGACCTGACGGAAACCAGTGTATCTCAAAACGTCTTAGGTGCCTAGGTGACCAAATATAGAACGGAAACGGAGTTATGTATAAATGAGGCCTCCAGGAAACCAGGAAACAGAGAAACCACACTTACACCCACCAATCAAATCCAACCTCTTTAAAGCCTTCTAATAACATCTTGCACATTTATTGATGAAAGGGATTGAGAGAAAAGTGTTATTTACTACCCAGCGACTAAAGAGTGACTGAAGTGCACTGCATATTTATGAATTCAATGTGCAACATCCTTGCATCCTTGTAAGTCTGTAATGTAAGTCTAAATAATGCATGCCTCCTGAGGTGCCTTGAGCATACAGCGATTTTAAAGCTTGAGCGGCAAACAGAAAACAGGCTTAGATGCAACCAATTACTGCGTTCTTGGAGACAGCCGACCTTTTGAATTAAAAAGTCCTCCAATTTGATATAAGAACCGATTTCGACTGCTCTCGTTGCCAGATCTTTTATTCCATGCCATGCAATTAAGCAGATGGAGACCTAATCATTATCATCAGCCAGGCTAAACTTGGCTGTGGCTCTGTGACGCCAACACTCCTGCACAGAACGGACTGAACCATGCATTATCTGCAACGAAGTACCATTAACATCTAGGGTGTAGAAACTTGCTCTAAAAGAGTCACAGTAAGGTATTGAAGTCTGAGTCCAATACTAAATACTAATACTTCATCTTTTTTAAAAAAAATGTTTGTATTTAATTATGTAAAAATTTGCTAATGTAATAATAAGAGGCAGCATTGTGGTGTAGTGGATAGTATTGCTAGCTCACAGCTTCAGGGTCCCCGGTTCAATCCTGAGCTCGGCTTAGTGTCTGCGTGCAGTTTCATGTTTCCATGTGTTCTTGTGGGTTTACTCTGGGTTCTCCGGTTTTCTTCCACCTCCCCAAAAAACGCAGTTAGGTGAACTGGCTATGCTATATTGCCCCTAGGTGTGAATGTGTGTGAATAATGTATGAATGAATAAGTGTGACCTTGTAATTAGAAGGTTCTACATGACAGATAAATTCTCTGATTTTAACATACTGAGCCATAACCCTCACTTTTAAGCTTGATCGTGTTTTTTAGACTTTTGATTAATATTCTGGTGTAAAACGTCTCAAGCCAGAGAAACTGTTTTTTGAAGGTCTCAACTTACTGTTCATCAATTTGTTATAGATGTTTTTATGACTTCTGCATTACTAAATCAGTACAAAAACATTTTAGATTTCCAAACATTATTTTTCCAACAAAAAAATTAAATGTTACAGAAAAATGTTTGTATGACAATAAAGAAAGCAATATATTAAGTAACGGAAAAACATTTGTGAAGGCTGCTGGGTTTTTCAAAAAATAAATAAATAAATAAAATTAATAAAGTACGACACTCAGAGTCTCCAGAAAAATTCTCCAAGGTGCTCATTAAAACTTACCAGTTAATTTCCTTATAAAACTGCATAAATTGTACCCGAGACTACGGATGTCTTGTCTGCTTTAAAAAAAAAAAAAAAAAAAAAAAAAAAAAAAAAAAAAAGGGTTGTCACACCAAATACTGAATTTGTTTAGTTTATTACTGTTTACTGCTCTTTATAGTGTTGTTTTTGTTTATGTAGAAATGTTTAGTTTCATTACTTTTGAAGACATCTTTACTTTACAGCATTTCTCTGCATGTGCCTAAGACTTTTGCACAGTATTTCTGAGTGAACCAGACTGTGCATTCATTTGATCATAGCTGGGGGTGGTGGAACGGGGAGATGAAGCATAATGTCATTACCCTTCCACGTGTTCAGGGTGACAATCAAAATCAGCAGTCATTTAGAGGAGAGTAAAAGTCTGTGCACCTTGATTAGATTACTGATACTGATGAATGGTGAACAATACGACTAGAGACATGAACTAACAAGGCAAAAATAAACGTCTGCTCTGGATATATCAGAACATCGTGTTCACAATTTTCTGTAGGGAAAAAAAAAAAAAGAAGCTTTTTTTACTTTATTTGTGTACAATTATCTAGTTCTAGAAAGGTCTAGGAACAGAATGTCAAAATAGTATTCATTTTTAATTATTGACTACATTAGTTATTCGCAAATTCTTGGTAGTAGACTTTATGGACACTTTTGGTTTGTAATGTACGTGTAATGTAAATGTAAAAAAATCTGCCCACATCTGCACTCTCTTCCAGTCTTTCCTGCACACAGGCATAATAGCAATACACAATTATGTAGCCCAGAATATTGTCTCTTACCCAGGGCCAGAAGAAGAGACGCCAAAAAGCGCAAAGTCAGCGTCTCTTAACGCTGTTAATGTTAAATGATGCATGCTAATAGGTTGCCTCACAGTGATAACTTGGTAAACACAAGAATAGCCTGTGCCATCACGGATCCCATTTTTCTGTGTTTATTTTCCATCTAGCCCATCCCTTGCTATGATCCATGTTAAGTTCTTTACTCCTCTCTCTCTCTCTCTCTCTCTCTCTCTCTCTCTCCCTCTCTCTCTCTCTCTCTCTCTCTACAATATGCTCTCAACTGTTGGGGCTGTGCCAACTCACAAGCTGACGGCCAAAAAACACACTGGCACACTGCCATATTCGCACCCCTGTCTTTGCCACAAAGTACAGCATCCCGGTCTACGTCTGGCAGAAAAAAAACAAAAAACCTCCAAGCGCACCATCTGCTCAGAAATACTGTGTAACAAAAATGAATACTAATTAAATGCTAATTTACAGCTAAGTCAGATGGAACATTTTTCCTCCATTAATTTATGCTAACAGGCATGTAAACTTCGCTTGAAAATGCCACAGTCACTTTGGCAAAAAAAAAAAAAAACCCTCTAAATATCTGGCTAGATTAGATGCTGCGTGCAAAGATGATTGGGGGAGGAACACACACACACACACACACACACGAAACATACTAGGCATACTAGGTGTATGATCTCGACAAAAACATGATACACAAAAGATATTATTCAGATTTTCAATTTCGCCCGGTTGCATCTGTTTCTAATCATCTGCGTGTCACTGATTCAGAAAAGATTGCCTGTTATCTGTTCACGCCAATTAATCTACCTCAGAAAAAAAAAGTTCTACTGTCAGTCAGAGCACGCCTCAGTTGATGTGTGTAATGCAGTATGCTTCAGGATTTGAAATGAGTAGTTTACGTGTTATAGTTACAGCATCAATGTGCATCACTTCACTGTGAAGTGCATTACAATTAAACACACAGATCAAGTGAAAACTTGTGAAACTCAATAACGAGTAGTTTTTTCCCCCCTTTTGATGGTTATTGAACCTATACCTGTCCACTGAGCAATTATGATTTAAAAAAAACCTAATAACCCAGACAAGAAATCTACACCAGCATATAACATTATAAAAGATTTATATAATATATTATATTATATTATATTATATTATATTATAATATATTTCTAAATTTGGGCAACTTTCCATTGATGAAGATATGTATGCCAAGCACTGCATGGTGTAACTGTAAAAACATCCATAGAATGCGAATTATTTAAAAAAAAAAAAGGTTGTGTGTCGTGTTTGTAGATGCTATGGGGGGAAAAGGACAGTACATACAAGAACAGCTGTAAGATTTGCCTTCATTAACATCTGCATTCACAACCCAAAACAAAAGAACCAGATTTTTTTTATTTGAGCTGATCTTGTTCTTCACTTTTGTTCTTCACTTTTTCGATTTCAGGATTGGAGTCGTTTTGGGAAGCGCCAATTGCTATATACGTGAAATCTTTTACTTTTCTCACAGCATATGCAGACTGAGGAAACCAGGTTCAAAAACACAACAGTTTTTCCAAATTCTGATATGCAAAAATGTGGTAATGTACAGTCATCTCAGTAAGTTTACATAAAATTTTTTGTTTATAAAACAATTTACCACTTTAAGAGAGTTACTTCATGAAAGCTAGCTGGTTTCATTGATCACCAACCTGTTCTCACTAAACTCTTCACTGTCTATGAACAATTTTGGATTTTCACGTGTTATGGTAAAGTTTAATTAAAAAAAATTCATAAGGTGAGAAATTGGTTAAAAATATCAAATGAGTCGCAAATAAATGCACACTGTCAGTGTCTCATCTGGCTTGGCTCTGGTCAACTTCCCCAAAAACCAAATATGAATGTGTATGGCTACAAAAGTCATGCATGTACTGAGCATACTCGAATGGTAAACATAACCAATCCAGACCAAATTATTTTTTATTTTTTAAATCGCTTTAACCTTTCAGAGATCGACAAACCCTGACCATGGTGCAGTAGGTCTCCAACACACACAAGGTGTGCAGAAGGAGAAATTACTTAATAGATAAGCAGCTTTAACTTTGTATAGAAGAAGCACAAAGCCAGTGTAAGAGGTGCTTGTGGGAAAACAGGAAAAAAAAGTGCTCAGAGATATCCCTCATCATCAGATATCCCTCATCATCCCTAACTGATTTTAGGAACAAATGCCAAGGAAAACATCATGTACAATAAAATTACAATGAAAATTCTTGCATCGCGAGGTTGCAACATGTTCAGCGCCCTGCAGCAGTGGTTTTCAGACCAGGTGCCAGGAATGAAAAAAGTGATTATGCTTTGTTAGTACCTGTAAAGTTTTTAAGCAAAGTAATCTGTGGGTTTCCTTTGTTGTGTCTGTAGTATGATAATACTGAAGCAGAACTTTCTAAATCCTCTGCATTCTGCTTGAAAAAACACAGACACCAAACTACTAAACAAAAAACGAAATGTGGTATCTGTGACACTGTACAGTGAGAAAAGCATTGTGTGTGGAAATCTCTCTGTACTGAGTTCCTCTGATTGTAAAAGCAGGGCGGATTGTTTGCTTATAAACAGTCGGCTGTAATCGGATCGCTATGATGCACACAACTCTGCTGCTTTCACCCTGAAGCTATTCAAACTGTTAAACTGGCACAGAAATATAAAAGCTGAAGATTATTATACTTCCACTTAATGCTCACATATACATACAAATCTTACTGTGATGTAACTCAAGCCTACTCAGATTAAAGTTGCCTCATTACCCCAGAGTTGTCAAGTCTCAGTTTTCAGTATCTTAGTAGATATATAAATACATATATAACTTACATGTAAGGGATAAGACAAAGTGGGGGGTTTGTTTTGAGGGGTAAGAGGGGTTCGGGTGATGGTATAGGAAAACAATCCACTATGGGTCGGTGTGATGTGACCCAGTGCAAAGCGGAGTTACTGTTACCACCATTCCTGTTGATTATTTCTCCATTACTGCACATATTAAAGTTTTTATTTCTCTTATACCACAGCAATTTGTCAACAATTACATTTTTGTCATGCTTTTTAACTGTTTATTGCTACATGTAATGTTATGAACATCCACTTGGCAAGTTAGTTCTTGTTATCACGCACATTATAGCAGCTATAAACATTCATTCCTTCACCAGCCTTCACCTTCTCAAAGTTATTAAGACAAAAAGTGAAACCTGTCATGTTACCAAGAAAAGAGAAAGTGCTAAGTCCTTTGTCGTGATTTACAGCTTCAAAACTCTGAGACATTTACATTTATGGCATTTGGCAGACACGCCCTTATCCAGAGCGACTTACATTTATCTCTTTTTTTTTTTTTTTTTTTTTTTCATACACCTGAGCAGTTGAGGGTTAAGGGCCTTGCTCAAGGGCTCAGCAGTGGCAGCTTGAGATTGAACTCATGACCTTCTGAGCAGTAGTCCAACAGCTTAACCACTGAGCAACCGCTGCCCGCTACCACTGAGACTCCTCCCTTAAATGTTAAATACATGTCTCCTAACAGTAAGCGTCACCATATCAATGATACATTGTTCTTTGTTAAACAGCAACATGTTTTTAACCCGGTCATTAGATTATGTGGAGCCTTCACCATACACAAGTCCCTGTGAATGAGCTGAATGAGCTGCTGCTATAGAAAATTAATCAACGCCTTCTGACCAATCAGAATACAGAATTCAGCTGCGGTATAAAGATACATATATAACTTAGTTTAATAGGCTACTCACCCTCTTGCTCTATGGATACTAAAGTTTATGGAACAACACCAGCGTGGAGTTTAACAGTGAACGTGAAAGGGAGCTCAGACCGACTCGGAGGAGTTTCAGCACAGTCCCTACGGGTGTGTAGGAAGTGGGCGGGGCTTGTCTTGTGGGCCAGTGGGCGGGGCCGCTGCGTGGCTGACTGACACCACCCCGTTTAGCTCGAGGCGCGCGCACGTGCTCTGCTGAACAGTTCAAAGGTTGTATATATACTGACAAGAACAATATCTCACACAAAGCTAGCCAATTAGCATAATGAAACTAGGTGGAATAAAATAAAACCTAGCGTGCTGCTGTACTGTGTTCTGCCAAAACCGTTTCGTTCTGTGAAGCGCCAGGAACCGGCTTCTTGGAGGAAAAAAAATATATATACCGGCTTTAACGTTAAAACCGAGGTAGCACTTCTAACAGCAAGCCCACAACAAATAATGTCTATTCATTTAATCCCCTTTTTCTAAGTCACTCAGACCTGGGTGTAATCCGCCAGTTTGCCTCAGACTGAGAGAGCTGAGAGTCACACAGGCAGGTAGGCGGCTGCTGGAGGAAAGCATCCATTACTGTAACAGCTTAACCAGCACAACCCTCAGGAAACAGAACCTCCGACACGTCTGACAGATTCAAACAGGAAAAAAACACACACATAACACATCGCCACCTCAGAGCTAAACGGCAGGAGATAGTGTATTTACCTATTTACCACCCATCACGTATCTTCAGCTCAGCGCATCTGTGTTTCCTCCGAATAAACCTCCACTTGAAACCACGCCTCCCGAGTCACGCTAAAATAACATTCTTTAACACACCTCACGCTGTATTATTATTATTATTTTTTTTTTTCAAACGAGCACAATTTTATTTGCCGTAAGACGTTCCGTATCGTGGTCCACGTCGCGGAAAGAAAGGATTGTGAGAAACGCCTCTCCCATTGACCATTGGAGTATTGTTCGGAAAAGATGCACCTCATTGGATAAATCGGCTGTCGGTCACGAAGGTACGCGTATGTGATTGGCTCACGGTGCCATGGACCAACCCTAAAGCCCAGTCACGCAACAGCGTTGTAATACCACTAGACTCCCGCCCATGTCTGACGCCAGTAGTGAATGAAGATAGGAGTGCGTCTCATTTTATAAACTGCGCCTCCTCGTTTCTTTTCCTTGCGTCCCTTCCTCGCTGCTTAGCGACCCCCTTCGGGGTGAGACATTTTATCAGGTGGAATTTTGTCAAAAGTGGAAGAATTTTGTCTGGTGAAGTGTTAGAGAAGGGAGAACAAGTGGAATAACTTTTCAGCTCTTATATAAATGAATTAGGGATGTACTGATTCAGTACTGAATGTCAGTAATAGGGTTGAATTTCACATATTTTTCGATATCAATGACCCCTTAATGAAAAAATTAATACTTTGTTCCTTTTCATATAGACTGTATGTATAAAAGTACATTTTCCTAGAGCACACATTAACACCATGATGCTCATGAGCAATGTTAGACAAGGTTGGAAACAACACTCCTTGAGATAGATCAGCACCAGTCATATAAGCTAAACCCTTGTTAAATGTAGTCTGTGAACTTGGTACTCACCGGTGCTGGTGCTGTAGGTGCGTACAGTTGTAGCAGTGGGTGGTGGCGAATCTGAATCTAGTGATGCTGTGTCATCATCTTGGGAGCAGCCAGCCTGGATGGCGCGGAGGTAACTATGGCTTCGGGAACGGAAGCAGGTGGGTAAATCAGGCTCCTCTGCCCGGGAGTGAGAACGTGCGAGTGTGTGCATCTCTCCAAACACAGATTCCGAACAGGAGTCTTCTCCATAGCGTTGGTTCAACTCGGAGTCCCGCAGCTGAAGAGACAGAGAAAGAGCAGTTGGCCTGGATTGCCAGGTTGGGTGTTATCAAGACAGAGGAAGGTGCACAGTAAAGATAAGTGACTAAGTGATTCTGTGCTGGCATTTCCTTGTAACTAAACCCAAGTCTGGTTGGTGGGAAAAGGTGTGAAATGCTCAGTATGAGCATTAACAGGTGTCTTGCTTAATCCTAAACTAAACTATTTAACCAGTTGAAGTGAATCTTAAAGACATGTCAAAGAAATTATCAGTAAAATAGCTTGAATGCAAGTATTTAAATAAAAAAGTTTTTTTTCTCTCTGTGACTGAGAGAAAAATCTCTGGATTAATGGTAAGAGGCTAAGAGAAAACAAGCTCTTAAGGTATAAGAGCAAAGAGAGGAGGAATTCATTGACACAAGATCATTGCTGAGGCAAATTTACTCCAGTAAAAACTTGTGCCAGTGACTCACACTCTACACTCTATGTGGCAACTGAGAATCATATGTTCCTACAAGTAGACACAGTGAATTTGATTATTTTTTTTTTTTCATTTTGTATGAATAGGTTCCTGTCAACACCACTCAAGCAGTAGCATTAACAGCCAAAGCCATTTCATTCCAGTGGGCTTTATTCATTACACCAGGCCTCTTTAATTGATCATTTGTCACTCTGCTGAAGTGGAGAGGGAGACGAGTGAGGCAGGGTGGAAATGACTTAGAGGCTAATCTCAGAGGCTTTTCACAGCCACTTAGGCATGGGACCTCAATGTTTCTAAAACTGTTATGAAATTAAAAATGCGTACACTTGTCAACTTGTCAAGATATAATTATATCTAAAGATTTGCACAGGTTTTGATATCGCACATTCATGCAAAACATGCAGAAGACCTCTGACCTGGCTGATGCAGCTGTTGCGTCCAAGTGTGCTGCAGCCCTGACTGAAGTCATCGTCATCCCAGCGTGGGAATGACGAGCTTACAGATCCTCCGATACAGTCCAAATTATCCACACTGCGATTCCCAGAGAATTCTCGCAGAGATGGAAGACAACTGAGAAGAGAAGAGACGAGAAGAGCAAAGCAGAAGAGAATAGATTTAAATTTACCCATGTAACAGTAAGCATTTCTTGATGTTACTCTACTCTTCCAGTGTGCGTTTATAAATACAAAGCAAATGGAATAAGTTAAGCCATGATGAAAAAGCTCTATGCCATGATGTAGACATATATAAAACACAGGGTTGTGCCGTTATAGGAAAATAAACAATGATTGGTTGGTGTGATGTGGCTTGATATGAAGCAGAGTTACTGTTACCACCCTGAAGATTATTTTCCCCTAACAGCATACCCTGAATTGTTTTATCCCTCTCATACAACAGCAATTTGCCAATGTTTAAAAATGTCAATTTATTAATGAATGACACATTGTACTTTTTACCCATTAATTGCTACATTTAATGTTATGAAGCGCTATAGCAGTTATAAACAACACCAGCCTTTCCATCACCAGCCTCTATTTTTTCTCTGTCTTGAAATTGAAGACAAAATACAGCATGTCATGTTACTGAGAAACCAGAAAGCAAAAAGTCCTCTGTTCTGAAGACTCTGCCATGGCATAAAACCTTCTGACTGTTACAAAGTGCTGACACAAAAGACTCCTTTGATAAATGTTAAATAAATGTCTCCTTACAGATAGGCAGTTATTAATATAACCTATATCTATCAATATATAACACCATTAATATATACTTCTTAGTTGTCTTGCAACTGGAATTGCCTGATCTGTGCTATTGTAGAAAATTAATCAACACCATCTGACTGTCCAATCAGACTTTATTATTTAACAGTGCTGTGGTATAAATCCTTGAAACAAATGTTTCATCCTCTTATTTATTCATTAACCATCAGTGTATGCACACATCCGACCATGTGTCAGTTGCAGTGGTGGCTCAGCAGTTAAGGCTCTGGATTACTGCTTAGAAGGCTGTGAGTTTGAATCCCAGTACTGCCAAGCTGCTCCTGTTGGACCCTTGAGCAAAACCCTTAACATTCATCTGCTCTGCATAGATGTAAGTTGCTTTGGATAAAAGCATCTGCCAAATTAGTAAATGTAGCTGATCTGCACATTTGACTGGTAGCATAATTTAAATGAGATTAAACACAAATGATGAATCCAACTAAAGTGAAAATGACCATTCCTGTGATTCGTCCAAAAAGGACATCTTGGGTGAGGTTGAGCAATGGCCACAAACTCTGAACAGGCTTTCCCCATTTTGTTTTACTGAGTTATGACTGTAACAGCATAAAAAGAGTAGGCTCCATGTCTACCTAACTGTGGATCAATTCAATAGAGAAAGCCACTCAAGAGTTGTAGAATCCAGAGCCGTACTCATTAATCATCTCATAGTAGGAGTACTGAGCACTCAGGCATGATAGAGTCTGATATTGGATCTTCACAATAGAAAATGCATTAATTCTTATCGCAGCACTGCGTACTCATATTCTGAGATGAATGTAGACCCAGGTCTCTGGATAAACCGCAACGCTGCAGTCTATGGTAAAGCGGCTCCCCCCGGTGTGCTGTGTGAGGAGCTGCAGCCGAACTGCTTCTCTTCACTGCACTGACCTTACGGAGCGTCCGATCTGCTGCAGAGTAGCAATGCTGTGGAGGGGAGACCATAGGGCCTCCAGATCCCCCTGGAGCATCGAGTAGTCTAGCGGACGGCTGGGAAAGAGGGTATTTAAAAGTGAGGAGGGCAAGAGGGTAACAGAGGTTACTGATAAGGAGGAAGGTATGGTGTACCAGAGGTGAGGGGATAGGAGAATGATTCCGAACATGTAAAGGGATTTAAAGTGGGTTAGACAGGATAGGTAGGATAGGGAGATATACTAATGGAAAAATGAAAGCTAAATAATTGTGGTCAGTTTTAAAGTCTTTGACCAGGAATAAAGCTTGTTCTGTAAAACACTGCAGGTTGCCAATTGTACTGTTGGGTATGTTTTTACTTACAGGCACAGACACAGAAAAAAAGTTGAATAAGGCTGTCTTTAAAAGGTCGGTCAAAGCTTAGATTATACCAGTAAAAAAGGCTACGCTAATAGTGCATTTCTTAATTCCTGAAATGTCACAGGATTTAGGAAGACAGAAAGAGTTCATTATAATTCTTCAATCAGGAATGCCATGTGCCATCATTGCCAGACAATAAACAACAGACAATCTCTTATTCAGGTATCCCACAGCTACATATTCAGAAGATCGATGACTCCCTAGTGAATTCAAGAGGCTCTCACAAAAAGTAGTGAAGAGCTGCAGGATGTTCTCAGTTTTTACTGCTTTTCTGCTATTCCTGGACTGTATTGTTTTCCTGATATTGATGTTACTTATACAGGCACGAGTGGAATATCTCTCCAAAAAAATAAATGTGGTGTATCTTTTTTCCATTAGTATATACATATGAAGGGACGTGATCAAGAATATGGCAGGTGTGTGGGTTTTATATCTTCTTGAGTAGTTACTTTTTTGTACGTCAGTGGGGTGAAACCTTGTTCTTAAACACAACATTCATATTCCTGCATTGTGATGAAACCTGAAAATATGCATTTTATTAACATCCACATAACAAGACGTAATATTTCTACACACAGCACATTTCTTACGCACAGTTTTTCTGTTTAGAGGAAGGTGTGGGAGATCTGTCTATCATGTGAGCGAGCACAGCTTGAATGTGTAAGTGTGTATGAGTGGGTGTATTTATGTCAATGGCAGGATGCCCACTTACTTTCTGGAAGGGAACTGGTCACTGAGGGACTGCTGCGTGGCACGTAGGTAGCTCTGTCTGCGTGCAGCAGTCTTTGGTGAGGGTTTCAAGCTGCTGTCCGAGTCATCGCTGTCCTCCAGGTCCCCCATGGCCTTCACGTAGCTGCCACTGCGCATCCGCCTGCATGGGATCTCACCTCGACCGAGAGTGCCGCTCCACTCTCCTGTAGAGGGCATCTACACGCAGTTCACAGATTGAACATAATAAGCATAAATACTGTTGGAAGAGATAACGTTTATATGACAGAGATTATGTTCAGGTTATAATCTGTCATGTCAGTACTGTCTCATCTGTATGTAAGCTGTATGTCTACTTGTAGTATATGTACAGCTTTGTTCGATTTGTCGATGTGTGGTTTACATGATTCTTCTTGTAAATACAAAGAACCATTGAAAGCTTCATTACTAACATCCAAAAATATTTATACCTGTTCAGTAGCCTCTCAAATCCACAATAAGATAGTTTTTTTTGTTGTTATATCTTGTTTGCAGTATATGTTACTAGTGAAGCCCTCTGCATCAGTGAAACATCTCTATATGTCTGGGACGACTTCCCAAGTTGCGCCCATCAGTATACCCCCAGACTCACCCTGCCTCGCACCTGGAGATAATGGCAGGCCAGCTCTTGCTGGCATGACTTGGACTTGAGCAGGGAACGATCCAGTGTGGCTGAGCCCTTCTGGCACAACTGCCTACTGGGCCCCAGTGTGAGCGTGGACCAGGGCCCACCCTTCCCATAACTCCCTTCCACAACTGCCATTCTTCCTCCCCCTCCTCCTCCTCCCCCAGGGCCTGGGAGTGCAAGGAGGCCCTGGTGCTTCAGGTCATTGTTGCTCTTTGAGGTTTTCAGTGTGTGCTCACTAATGGTGTTGTAGCCTTGCATTGAGTACTTTGAATTCACTTGGCTTTCCAGCACTGACCCTGATGCAGAGCTCTGACGACCCAGAGTCATCATCGCCACAGGGTTCCTGTAGTTAATGATGTCACTGTCCAGGTCGTCCGAGCTCCAGTAACCAGACATGTTGGAGCGTGGACGCCGTTTTGCCGTGCCCTCACTCTTGGCCCGGTCTTTGCTTTTGCTGCGCCGGTGGTGTTTGTCCTCATTGGCGCTGCTTCCTGAACGCCCATTCATGTTGCCCTTCATAGCCGAGCTTTCTAGTGACTGTGACTTGGCGAAGAGTTTCTGCACAGAGTGGACCAGGTAGCGGATCTTTCCTGGGCTATCGGTGCGCTGCTGCTGTTTAGTCGTTTCTACAGCTGTGCTACGATGAAACTGTAAGGTGCTGAAGCCATCCCGCTGCCCTGGCAACTGCTTCTCAAACTGATCCAGGAGGTTCGCTGGTAACCGGTTCATCTTCCCTGCACCTAGATGCAAAGAGAAAGAAGAGTTTAATACATGTTTTAGCAGACTGTTATGCTCTTCTGCCTCATTCTTGCACATCAGGATATTATGGAATTTAAAGGCACTCACTTTCAGACCTGGATAAGTATTAACATACAAATGATTTTTTTTGGAATGCATATGGAAATGTTGTTCAACTAAGACCCAAATTTGTTAATTTGTTACCCCCCCCCCCCCCCCTTTTTTTTCCCTTTAATGCTGCTAACTTAATGCAGATCACATGTCATGTTTTCTCATTTCATTTAAATATTGTTAGTGTTATGATCCATTGTCATGAAAAAAAAGATCTTTTCTAAAGGTTATAAACAATTGGTATCATTTTTACATGTAAAAAGGGGAAGAACCCTTCAACCCATCAAATGACCAAACCTTGGTCTCTTTTTTTTTTATAGAGTACCTAGACTATTTGGAGATAATGTATTATTATGACAGTTGTGCTGATTGTCTACAATTCTCCTACACTAACCTGTAGTTAGCACAAGTCACCTATAAAATAAATAATCACAGTATCATTTTTGTCATGCTCTGACTATGTAAAGAGTATATCATCAAATTCTTCAGAAAGAAGCAAGCTGGCTTTATAGACCACATATACTGTTTACTGCAGTTGAAATGTGTAGGGAGATACATCAAATGGACAAGAAAATCTGGCCAATTTAAATTGCTCAACAGATTTACTCTACTTTTATAAATAAATAGTATCAATTGCTATGTATCAACTATATAAAGACCTATTAATTATGTAAACACAGGCATTTGATTTGAAATTCATGTCCCTGTCCTGACCTGATATAGTAGCAGATCCACTGGTGATCATGGCTGTGCGTCCTGCTCCGAGCCCCATGTTCATTCCCATGCCGATGGACATAGAGGTACCCAGTGTGCCTGTGCTGATGCCCCCAATGTTGTCTCCACCTGGTGGTGAGAAGTCGCCCTGCTCGAAATGGGAGTTGTAATGGATACGTGGGAATGTGCTGCTGGTAGACAGCTGGTTGTTGAGGGGCATAAGGCAGTCTGGGGGAAGACCACCTGAGCTGGGCGAATTGGAGAAGTGATGGGGCTCCAGGGCTCCATAGTGATCCATGGTGGAAGAAGGGACAATGTAGGGTTGATGTGAAAGGGTGGAGCTAGCTGAGGGTGGGTACAATGGATCTAGGCGAGAGGGCGAGTGTGGAGGGTCACAGTCAGAGAGGTAACGTGTGCGGTGGGGGGTGTAGCCTTTCATGATGAGACGTGGCAACCCCCCCAAAGACCCCTAAAGTAGTAGCATGGCTCCGCCAGGGAGAGAAACACACCCTGGAGGAGATGTCCTGGAGAAAAATGAGGTAAGGGGGACATCGGAGAGGGAAAGAGAGAAAAAAATTGTGTCAAAAGATCTCATATTGCTGTTATCATCCAAAGCATATTAAAGATGCAGTTTGTAATTGTTAGAACTCACTGCTGCCTGTGAGGCAAATCACAAGTGCAGTGAAACAGGGAAGCCTTTCTCTTCTCTTAAACGGAACCTCTGAACTGTGTATGCCTCATGAGATGCCTTGAGAGCACATCTGTTACAAAAACTAAGGAGGGAGCTAATTTCTGGGCAGGGAAAGTGTGAACAGAACCCGGAAATAATAACAAAAAATTGCAGTATTGAATATTACATGTATTTTATGACTAGAAACACATTTAAACATTAGAAGAGAGTGGCCTAAAACATGTTTAACAGAATAATTAATTGTGGTATTGATTTAGTATTCATGCAATAGTATTATGGACATTGTTGGACTCACATGAAATAATTTCAGCAAGTTAGCAGAACCTTGTAAGTAGAACGAGCCATCACAAGTATCAAAAGGACACAAACATACAACACCAGCATACACAGACACACATAACTTGAGATGACATTTAATTGATTGGTCAGAATGAGCATCATTTGTACTAAACCAGTATTTTACTGTGCTCATCTGTTAGGGTTAAACTCTAGCACCTATCTTGACACGCACATATTTGACCACAGATAAAATTGATTCTTGTAAACAGGATAATAAGCCAATTATAGTAAAGCTTTTGCAGTAAAGCTGTTTCATAATGGGAGTGAATGGGCACGTTGGAGGAAAGAGTATCCTACACAGATGGCCATTTTTCACCCTGACCCACAAACCTCACCACCAGTTTTTTGAGGACTCTGACTAGCAGACACCTGCCCCACACACACACAAAATACAGCTGTCTTTTTAGCTGTTATTTATTCATCTGTAAAGCACCTAAGCACATGTCCCCATTGCGTCATAGCCATGTAGATAGCTTAAAGCACGTCATATGGCTTACTCTTGCTCTATAGCCAATACTAGTGGGGAACTGCTACCACATATTGTGTGCCCAGACTGTCTGTGGCCTTCTATTGCCTACTTGGCATGTTGGAACATGCCAGAGAGAGAAGGAAACCATTTGTTTGTTACAGCATTGTCTCTGGCATCAAAAAACCCAAGATAATGCTAGTTTGATTTCAGTAATTTGGGTGGAGAAGTTAGATTAGGTTGTTGACTCACGTGGTCAGTCAATACTTATCAGTGGTTTTTTATTAAAAAAAAAAAGAAGAAAGAAAATTTTCATGCCATGTCAGTATAGAGATTGCATTTACGAGACAGAAAGGGAGACAGAGAAAGAGAGAGGGCAACCCAAAATACCACAGGGGTATCAGTGGAAAAACAGCAGAAATCTGAAACAAGGCTGGCAATGAGAAGCTGACAGACACAAGCAGATCATGTCTTACAGGAAAAGGAGGTACACTCTGGTATAATCAATACTTCACGTACATTATATTTTCGAGTACACACATTTAGGACATCAAATGGCTTCAGAAATGTAGAAAGCTAGCTCCACTTAGGAAGAAAGAAGAATTTTGAGGAAAATTGAAAATTAAAAAAAGCAAATTACCATTTCAGTTCAAATGAATCATTAAAGTGAATTAATTCAAATCCATATATTATAAGATTATCCATATATAAGATTAAACTTGCTATCAAAAGCTTCAAAACAACATTTAATTTAGCTTAATACTGTACATGGCATACAGCCTGAGACAGGTGTGAACACGAACACACACACACACACACACACATTCTTGTCTTACTATCCTTGTGAGGGCGTCTCCTTTAATACAATTATTAATGAATGAATGCTATGCCTAAAATCTAACCCTAACCTTAACTTCAGTAACAGAAGGGTACTTTTTGGGTTTTAATTTTTTAATTTTTTATTTTAACACACACACACACACACACACACACACACACACACACTTACTTTAACATCCCATCACCTGATGAATGATTATTCCTATATGATTTTGCACTTCTCATCTCTGCTCCTTTGGTATTATCTGTTGGTATTATTTATTTATGAAATTGGATTCATTCATAATCATTAAGTGCCTATTTTGAATTCAGTCACTCAGAGGTAACCAGAGGACCAATTCAGGCAATAATAATCTTGGATTAGTCTGCATTCACTTATACATCCCACTGTGCCTCCAAACCCTTGAGGGAGAGAAGAGTGAGAAACAAATGTGTGTGTGTATGTGTGTGTGTGTGTGTGAGAGAGAGAGAGAGAGAGAGAGAGAGGGAGAGAGAGAGAGAGAGAGAGAGAGAGAGAGGGAGTTGGGTAAAGCTCCAGGTGTACAGACTGTATTTGTTGGACTTGCTTGCCGAGCAGTCACCATCTGCTAAAATCTTCAGTGAAGGAATGACACTGCCACTAATACCACACACACACACACACACTGTCTATTAAGTTAAACCCATCAGACTTGTAAAAATATGAAGATGTTTTTTCATTCATATTGATATTGCTGATTCCCCACAGAACTGGACTGCATTATCTTGCTCAGCTCATGGTCTCTGGTGTACACGTTTTTGGCTCTGAAGTACACGAGAATGTAACATTTATTGAAAATCCTCCTAAAAAGGCTCTGTCTCTTTCTTCCACCTGTCGGATTGAAGTTCCGACTTGACCTTGTTGCTGTTTTGACAAACGCACAGTCTGGCTAGTCACAAGCCTTCAAAACTTCACTGAGCTGTTTACACTTTTCATTCTTGAACTCAGTGATAGTTGGCACATTTTCAGTCCAGTGGTGTAATGTTCTAAAGACTTCCTACTCTATTTGGCTGTGGGAATCAAATAGCAAATTCCTACCTTAAATAGCTAACCATGTGCAAAACACCACACATACTCAAAAGGACACGCAAATAAACACAACCTAAAATATGATATCAGTGTATCTTAAAGATCACACTCAAACAAACCTAATTGATTTTACACCTAATTACACCTTAAAGACAGCTAAACACACCAAAAAGATCATACACTTCAATAAAAGAAACTGTAGACCATTTCCTCTGAAATGCATATGATGTTATAGTTACAATTAAGACCAAGAATCTAGCTCAGTTGACCAAATACGCTATATGACTAAAAGCATGTGGACACCTGAGCCATATGTGACCCCATATGTGACCACTTCCCCAAACTGTTGTCACAAAGTTTGAAGCACACAATTTGTATGCTGTAGCATTAAGAATCTCCCATTACTGGAACTACAGGGACTAGCCAAAACCTGTTCTAGCATGACAATGCTCCCATGCACAAAGAGAGGTCCATGAAGACATGGTTTGACAAGATGTGGAAAGACTCAAGTGGCCTGCACTGAGCCCTGACCTCAAACCCACGTAACACTTTTGGGATGAACGGAAGCCCGACTTCTGCAACCCCGACTTCTCGCCTTCTTCTCGCCCATGATTAGTGCCTGACCTCACTAATGCTCTTGTGGCTGAATGAGCACAGATCATTTGGGATCAGTTTGAATGTTGACTGTGCACCAGGCCTCCTCGCCTCACATCAGTCCACGACCTCACTGCTCTTGTGGCTAAATTGGCAAATCCCACAGCCAGTCTCCAAAATCTAGTGGAAAGCCTTCCCAGAAGAGTGGAGGTTATTATAACAGCAAAAGGGGACTAAATCAACAAGATTTGGTGTTCAACAAGCACATATAGGATTGATGTCCACAAATGTTAGGCCATATAGTGTAGATCTAGCCCTAAAATAAATTCTTAGAACCTTTACACTTTGTCTGCCAGAACTTTATATTAGCCTGTCATCAATAGGCCAGATTTTTCAACCGATTGGCACACCAAGAAACAACGGACCAATCAGCAGCTTCTGACTGCAAAGAGGCAGGGAAACTGCTCCTGTTCACTCCACTGTATAAATCTGAATTTGTCACATCTCACTGTGAGTTGCGTATTTGACTTGCATTCACCACGATCTCCAGTCAACATCAGAGTTTTGTTTTTGAATCTGATTGTGGCTGATTATGAGCCTGCCTGCAGTTAGTCTCTATTTTCACCAGATGAGAACTCAGGAGAAATTTCTGAAACTTCAGTGTGAAGCTTCAGTGAAAATTGTGGACATCGACTCTTTTTCCACAATCTCTGGCCAATCTGAATTGACTGATGTCTCTGCAATCCCCAGACTAGTCAACTCAACTGACACTACGGCTAAAAGCCATGTCACCACCTTCAGTGCAATCTCTACTGTTGCTTAAATGTATCTGTGCTGTCAAAATTGCCACTATATTCTTTGCTCATTCTGCAGTTTTTGTTTGCTGTTTATCTATGCATATCTAATTGTCTTTTATATATGACTCCATTAAGTATGTTTATATATTTTTCACCAATAAATATTCTGTATGTAACCAACTCTGGCCTTTTATTTTATTATTTTTTTTTTTATTAAACATTGTGTGTGTTTTTTCTCTTATCACAAATCACTAAGAATGTATTCACCAAATCTAGCAGACAAATTTTATTCAGGTGGCACAGTGGTAATGTTTGACCCTGAGCTCAGGTTACAGTCTGTAGAGTTTTGCATGTTCTTGCCACAGTTTACCTAAATTTGTCACTGTCACTTCCTGTTTTGGTTCACACCCCATCTCTGGTATAATTAGATCTTAGTCACTTCTCGGTTTGGTCAAAGCGCCACCTTGTCAGACTGCAGGTCTTTAGTTACTTCACCTTTTCATTAGTAGTCCCAGGCCTTCCTTGTCTAGCTGTGTGTATATATAGCCCTTCTCTGCCCTAGTCCTTGGAGGGTCATTTCATGCTTTTCTATTGATGTGCTGTTCCCCATGTTTGTTTCACCTGTAGTTTGGATGTTTCTCTTTTTGTTTAAAGTTTAACTTTATTTTCACATTTATATCATGGATGGTCCTGGGCTCACCTGTGTCACCTGTCTGAAGTACATAGTCTCTCTTAAGTTCAATGAACCTGTCTCAAACCTACACCCAATATCCTTGTCACGTTCATCAGATTCGTCTCTCAAATGTATGTCAGCATTACAATTCTCCTCGTGTCTGTTTCCTCTGGCTTCTCAGGTTTCCTCCCACCTCCCAAAAAGGTGGATTAGCTGTGCTGAATTCCCAAAATTTTCTACCTCTCCTACACATCACACACCTAAACACCCAAAAGAGAAATAGCCGGACCACTTATTTCTTCTTTGAAGAGAGATGGAGTTAAGTGGGGAGGAGATGGTGAGGTGGTGGGTCACGAGAAGCAGAATGGGTAGATGTGATTTTTATATATAGGAAGTTAATGTGGATGTAGGAGGAGTTTCAGGTGTGGTCTTTCTCTCAAACTTCGGTTCTTTACTTCATATAGAAAGAGTTCAGCCGTCTTTTTAAAGTCCAAACAGCAGGGGGTGCCAAGGGGCAATGCATATACATAATGCGCGCACACATACACACACACACACACACACACACACAAAAGCACACACAGAGTCCATAACCACAAAGAAGGACAACTAAGCAGAAAGAACTGCTCCAAGAGCAAGCAGAGGACATTATCTCTCACCCTAGAGATGTTATCCACACTAGAGACATAACCAGCATGATCTCACCTGCATAATGATAGCTAGTTTTACAATTTTGTTTAGAATAAATGTGAAATATACTCAGTATGTTTTTCATGCTCACATGTTTAGCACTTGCACCCCTGTACAATGAGGGTGTTGTGTGAGAGCTGACCCTGTTGTGTGAGAGCAGGATTGAGACAGAATGAGTTCCTCTGGCTCATGCTTGTTCTGTCTTGTATGTTATCAGACTGAAGACCCTCACCCTTCTTTTTCTCTCTGAAGAATGATGCAGCTTAGAGCACAAAATACTGACTGTGATATTGCCACATCTATCCAATCTCATGCTGAGTGTGTATATGTAATGCATATAAATACATACATATATACATACTGAATGGTAATTAATTCTCTGTGTGTGTGTAATGGACATATGGATGGATATAATAAATAAAAAAGGGAGATAAAAGATATGATGGGCATGTGACAGGAAAGAAAGAGATAGAGAGAGAAAAATGATACACAAGGACAGACCAGAAGGAAACACTCAGCAACCATATGTTCACAGTGTGCAGATTATCAAAGAGTGAGCGAGATTGAACGAGAGAGAGAGAGAGCGAGAGAGAGAGAGAGAGATTCTGAATCTAACCTTGTCCTAATTATATTCTGCAATGGGTGGGGCCATTTTTGCTCTATTTTCACAGCTCTAAATTTACTCTCAGTCTAACTCTCTCCCATTTCCCACTGTAGCTCATTGTTGTGAATGGTTTCTTCTCTTTGTAACCTTGTTTCCTCCTAAATCAGAAGAGTGTGAAAAAAAGCAGAAATAATACACTATTAAGAAAAACTGTGGGGCCAAAAAGCAGAAAGTCACCCAGTGACCCCGAACCATACTGAGCAGGAATTTGACTTAAAATAACCAGGAACTGAAAATGGCTGTATTACAGACCTGGCACAGCAGTGGTAGAGATGATACCCAGTGTCTTCTAATGTTTGAGTCACACACTTCAGTCAGTTGATGAGTGTGTAGGATTTCCAACCAAATATTAAACATGACAACTACACAAGGTTATTTGAATTTCTTGAATTACTGTTGCTCCCCTAAATGGGTAGATCACAGGGTCCCAATTCTAGTCCTGGAGTACCACCTGTTAGTTATTGAGTTGTGATATCAATAGAGATGTAAATAGTACTGAAGAAAAGCTTACGTTCTGCAATAAAGCAGAAAAACATACTTTCCAATGACTCTAGACTGCAATGTAGGTGTGTCATTTCCACCTTTGAAGTGAGCTGTTACTAATAAAATTCTTCACTTTCTGAACGATAGAATCTGCATTTGTTTATCTCATGAAAAATCACTCTCACCCCTCTTCCACTCTTGATCCAATCAGCTTATCATTTCTAACATGGGATCTTTCATGGCTAATTAAATTTTCAGCGTATAACCCCTCAACAAAAAAGTCTTCCAGGAAGTGTGCAAATAAACCTCTTCCCCTTTAGCCTTCCCTGCTCTTTTTTTTTATCTTCTTTTAACAAAGCAGAGATATCAGGATTAGCATGCTGTCCTTTTATCCACAGTGAGCCTTGAGGGTTAGAAGAAGCACATGAGGTGTGTCTTCTGTATCTTTATCAGACGGCTGCTGTGTGTGATACTGTATTTGCACTGTATGAAATTATAACAGCTTAATCTGAAAACCTAGAGACTCAATAAACTTACCAGTGTATGAAATTTAAGTAAAAAGCAATGGGTTTCATAACAAGGTTTTTGAAAAGCAGTATGCACACAAACAAGGACATAGAATATAGGTTTGTGTAGCTTTATAACTTATGAAGAGCCCCAAAACAATAATGAGAGCAATAATGTACAATTAACAGGCTGGTAATACAGTACATTTCAGATAAAACACTTTAAGAGATTTTGTGACATGACATGCAAATAACTGAAATAAAGCTACGTCATAATGTGTGTTTGAGCAATTGGGGAGGAGCGGGTAATAAAGTGGTGAGCACTATATGAAAATCCAGTCCTCATCTATGAAGACTCATCTAAACTGACTCAGAGACTGTGCTATTGTCACTAATCCTCTAATGGATGCCTGTCAAACGTGTCACCACAGGACAAGTTGTTTCCATGGCAACTCTGAGCATAATGCACAGGCTTCATGGCTGTGGACATGTGTGTTTATTGCTGTTGGCCAATGTAAGGGTGTGTGATCTGAAACAGCTCAACCCTCAAGCGGCTCTTACACAACATCAAACAACAGAAAGAATTTGACATGACACAAAATACATCCTGTCACACAGATCACCTAATGCAGTATGCTGTACTTACATTTGGAGTTCATCACCCAGGTGGCAGGGATCAAACAAACTCTCAGTTTCCTGTTGAAAGACAAATTGCTTTATTAGTCTCAAGTAATTTCATCAGTCTTACGAAAATCCAGCTGAACTCTCACACTACTGCACATGCAAAAGGTGACTGCTTTACTTTGAGCCCTGGTGAATGGTTAACATTTGCTAAGGACACAGCTCTGGTGACAGAAGCTTTCTCTCTAAATGTCACTCTATCCACCATCTCATTCATGTGACGTCTGTGTGTCTGGGACTTCTAGTTGAGAAGCATAATATTTCATCATTTTTAATGAGAGCTGCTGACTTGTTAAATTGCTATGCCTACATAAAATGTCTCCTAGAAGATTGAAGAATCTTGAAGTTTGAAAAAAGCACAGCAAATGAGCTAAACTAAATTTGTAGATAAAACAAGAACGTTATGATCATAAACCACTCAAGGAAGTGCAGTGTCACTGCGTTAAGAATTTCCTGTGTAACATTTCATAGCGAAACCTCATCTGGGTCTGAGTAATCAAAGACACAGTCATGTGGTCATAGGGCTACATATTTATTGTGGTAATCTTACATTCATCCATGCTGGCAAAATATTAAAAAGGGAGTGTCTGTACAAGTGCATTAGTTCTGTGCTGTCAGGACCTCCTCTGTTTCTGTACTAACTGCACACCCCAGGCTATGTTGAGGCTTAACAGCATTTTTGAAATAAATGTACATTTCTACAGCCATACAACTTTATTGGGAATGATGGTGATGATGGTATACTGTACACACAGTGGGGTCTAAAATTCCCAGACCACATGACAGAATGTCATATATATATTTCAAATATATAATATATTTGTACCAATTTTGTAAAGTAATGTAATGTATTGTCAAGTAATTTTGTTCTTATGAGGGTTGGGTGCCACAGCACTATTTAGGGATGCAGAAGATACAAAACAAAACGGGTCGTCTTGCCATGGCACTAGTTTGAAACAATATTCATAACAAGAACACAATTCAACTTAATAAAACAGTCTCTGTGCCCCAGTTCCATTACTTATTTACAGTGAAAATGGAAACAAAAGAGCCTTATTGTATCAATGAATTTTTCTACCTAAATGAAAAAAGAAAATGTTATTCCATGTCATTTATTTTTATTCCCAATTTGTACAGCTTATAGTCATAATCTGTACTGGCAAAGCCACAGAGATGCTGTTCTCTCTCCAGTGTCTATCTGCTAATCTAATTGGGCGTGGCTTGATGCACGTGCACGCCTCCTCATTTGATTCCCTTTTCTTCTGTAGCTTGTAGCTTGGGAATTGTAAAAGAGAAAATGGAAAATTTAAATCAGTAATAATAAACTGAAATGGAAAATGAAAAATCAAGGAAAATCAGCATTGATATTTCTCTTTTTCACTTTGTTACAAACAATCTTTTGTATTCCTAACCTAGTCCTGAACAAGGACAGTTAATTATTAATTCACATTTAAACATAAGGGCAGCTATATTAGTTGGAGGATTTCACAAACGACTTGTCAAATGATTTTGTGTGTGTGTGTGAGAGAGAGAGAGAGAGAACATTTGTATTGCAGATTATACAATCAATTTTGCAAAACAGTTGTTTTGAAACAGCTTCATTCATATTCACATCATAATTCAAAATACCAAGAGTATACTGCAGTGATGCATTATTTATACAAAACACACACACACACACACACTCACACACACAGAAGAAGGAGTAGCAGGCTTAAGAGGGAGAAGAGGTGGGTGCATAGGTTAGCATTGTTTGAGTATAAGTACTCGTGACAGTAAAAACAGATCAAACTGACTAACATAAATAGTGCCAGTGTGTGTGTGTGTGTGTGTGCGCGTGTGTGTGTGTGTGTGTGTGTGTGTGCGCGTGTGAGAGGGAAGAGAGAGAGAGAGAGAGAGAGAGAGAGAGAGAGAGAGAGAGAGAGAGCGAGAGCCCAGTGATCATATAAATCATCCCAGAAACTTAATTAGGCCATTGATTCAAAATAATAAGGAGGACATAATGAGCAGAATAAATGAATCAGGCAGGCAGGGTGCAGAGACCGCTTCCTGTTTGCTACAGCTAGGGTAACTAATCTTAATTTACAGTCAGGAGAGTATGGGCCACGTGCTCCCAATCAAGGTTTAAGCGGACACACACACACACACACACAGACAGTGGAGCAGGATCTCTCTCTTGTTTGAAGGTTCATATTGGACAGAAAGGAGGTGATTAGATAGAAAGGAAAAGCGATTAGCAAGCAAAATGGCTTCATTTGCCTGATTAGCCTTTTAATGTGAACAAACTAAATGTCACTCCAGTTTCCACTTGTCTTTATTCAGTGATGTAAGGTGAAGCACATCTTAAAGGGGAATGCAAGAAATACAGAGATGGAGAGAAAAGAAGAGACCTGAAATGTCAGTGACATGAAGACAGTGAGAGTTGTTTGATAGAAAGCATTACATATTAAAGCATATTTGGACGCTAAGTCATTTGCTTCAGTGTCATGTAATAATCATCGTAATCATCATAAAATCTGATAATTTCATCACAATCTCATGGCACATATAGAGAAATGCAAACTTGCATACAAGGGCACGCACATATATACAAACATATACACACACAGAGAATGGAGCAGGATCCCTCTCTTGGTTAATCCACTGAGGATGAGATTGAAAGACAAAGCGATTAACAGGCAAAATTGCAAACAATGACATTAAGCCTAAAGGCAACCTCGTGTACAACTGGTTGTAGGCTACAACTGCATGTTTATTCTAACAGAAGTGATGAAGCTGAAGTGATTTGCTCACAGTGATGCAGTGACACCCACCTGCTGTTACACTTCACATTACTGTAGCAGTCTTCCTATCACTGGTGTTCTTCTGCACCAGTGTTTATATAGTCACACAGTACTTTTTTAACGTCTATTCAGAAAGCACAGCCATTCTCATGTTGAACTGTTGTATAAATCTTAAAGCGAATATTATTGAGTATTTATTAATCATTCCTAATTTATCTTGAGTTGACTTCTTCATCTGAGTTGTGTGCATTCATACAAGTTTGCCATTGTAAGTCTGTGTTGATTTTTCTGAAATCCATCAAATATAAGTCTCTCTCTTTTTTTTAACTTCAAGTAAGTGGTTTTCTAGTTGTTGTTTCACTCGCCAGGTTAATAGAACATGCTGGAACACAGCCAATTCACAGACATGACCACTACTTATTGTTTTTCCTTCCTTCGCAGTTTTACTTATTGCCAATTCCCACCCATGATATAATGATAGTTATATGACACCCATGATAGTTATATCACACCCATGTCATAGTTCTTCCCTATCACACCTACCAATTGGCGAGGGAAAAGTCTAACACATACTTCCTTCAAAATACAAGCCATTTTTTTCAAGCTGATGATACTGCAATGCCACACTGCAGCTGAACACACTTGGAGGAAAGTGTTAACTGCCATGTTCACAGACGCCCACGAATGGCTAACATCCTCTAATTGACCACCCAGAAAGCACAGACAATTATGCTGTCTTGCACTCTGACCTCCTGAGGATAGGGCAAAAACTGTGCTGTTGCGCCGCTTGGGAGCTGATTCTAATTTATTTAGATTTTCGGTTCTGATTTTCTCAGCATACATAAGCATACGAATACAAGAGTTGATAGGGGCACAGTAAAAAGAGATGAGCCAGTGGATCAAGCTGCAGTCCTACAACTGAACTAGTTCATCATCATCATCATCATCATCATCATCATCTGTCTCTGTCTCTCTCTCTGAGGGTTGTTCTCACTTTTCTATTTCATGTAAAATATTTCATGTCACAAATGAATCATGTCACCTCATGAGCTTTGACATAAAGTGTTACTGAGTTTTCTGTGCAAAAGTATGTCTCTAACAGAAGAACACAGTGCAGATGTCGCCTACTTGTTTCATGAAGGTGTTTGTGGCTAATAAATAAACAAGCAAAAAAAAACAACTTCTAGTTTATACATATGGATCACAAGCATGATGATTTTCACCTGTAGAACATCTGTAATGTTCTGTAACATTAGCTAGCTAGTTTGGAGATTACATTTATATCATCAGCATTTAGCATTCACTCTTATTCAGAGTGAATTAGAGAGGAGCTTGTTGAACACCCTCATCCTACTTGGAAAATATATCTTTGTGCAGAGTCTAAACATACCAACAAGCTCAAACACTAACAGAAACAAGAGACAATGGTGGTACATAAGTACACTGAGACCCAGACACATACTGTGTGAATAGAAGAGTCTTTATTCTGTGTTTGTTTAGTTGGTGAAGACAGTAAGGGACTCAGCTGTTCAGACAGCCAGGGGAAGCTCATTCCACCACATGGGTGTCAGAAGCGAGAAGAGTTTTTATATTCTTGTGGGATTTTGGTAATATTGTACTAATATGACATTGTGTCTCGTTTTTCAAAATAAATCTGCACTGATACTCCTACCAATTTCTTTACCGGGCTCCTCCCGTAACAGATTTGGGGCAAACACTAGTAACTGGATTTTGTTAAACTTAAAAATTGTTACTTTCTGTTGCAAGACACTCAGTTTGAGCCAATATTGAGTCAGGATCTGCCATGTTTTTTCAGCGTTCATACTTCAGTTGCAGCTGATGCCCCCCTCTGTCACGTGTTCACTCAGGTTTGTTGACAGTAGGGTAGTAAGTCATTTTATGTCTCAGTGTGCCCTTATGTCTCTTCCCTTTTTGTTATGCTGTCGTAACTAGACCTGCCGGAGTCCCTGCTTGCACTTTGGTCACAAGAACCACTATAGGACAAGAGTATACCTAATTTTCTCTCTCTCTCTCTCTCTCTCTTTATGTCATGCTACACATGTTACTCCTGCTGCCTGATTGGGATGCCGGTGCCTGATTCTGACTCCCTCTGCCCTCCAGACTTTCCTCTACTTCTGCTTGGAGCTTCCTTCACTTGGGAATCACTCACTGCTGCTGAGGATGGTCCCACATGGATAGGCTAAAAAATTGGTGTAGATAGTCCAAGTGGATACCCTAAAGATTTGCACTTACCAAAAACCTTTTATGCCTAAAACCCACCCATACTTCATTGGATAACTTCACTTTGAACTTGAGATTTAAAGCTACAAACCTCTTCTGTAGACAAAACCAATGCTCATGCTGAAGATCCTTTCAGTGCACTAAGTACTGCTTGAGTTTATATTGTAAAGCTGTGGAAATGTACCTGTTTATCATCACACTATCCAGTGTCACCCAGACAAGGATGGGTTCCCTACTGAATCTGGTTTTCCTCAAGTTTTTTTTCTCATCACTGTTGCCTCTGGCTTGCTCATTAGTGATTTCAGTTGACATCTAGATCTCTGTAAAGCTTCTATATAAAGTGCTATATAAAAAATTGATTTGAATTCACCATACATGGTTTGAAATCTGGAACGTGAAAAAAACTGTAAGACACTACAACCAATTCTATGGATTACTATTCTGTAAACATTAACTGGTTGAGTTCAAATTTTGCCTCCTAATTTAGTCTTGGCAAATTCCCTCCACCAGTTAGGTCACCCCTATCACACGGCAAAGAAAGATATAATGTGCTTCCTTCGAGTCATGTGAAGCATGTGAAGTTTTTTTTTCAAACTGCTGCTCTTGCTACATCATGTGGTGGCAAGACCGTCTCGGAGGAAAGCTCTATCCATCCTCTTCCGCATGCATGAGCTCACAGATGCCCATGATTGGCTAGTGTTGCTGTAATTGATAGAGGAGAGAGAGTATGCCACCTCTTCCATAAATTTTAAGTGTATGTTGTATGTATTGGTACAATTTACTTATTAGTAAAAGCTTAATTAAATTAAAAACAAACAAAATTAGGGTGGCACTTTGATGCAGCAGATAATTGCTGCCTCACAGCTCCAGGGTCTCTGGTTAAATCATGTGCACAGTTTCACATGTTCTATCCATGTCGGATGGTGAAACAGCACATTTGCTTTCTAGCTGTTTGAACTAGCACACCACTCCCACCAGCTCGTTTTGTTCCACATGTAAATGTAATTACTGCTGCCTGGATATGACAAAAACCGGTAGCACATCACTGCTCATTTTCAATGCTCATAACAGGAAAGTGTCATTATTAGAACATAACCACATTTATGACATTTAATACAGCGCAACATTAGCAGCTAAATCACCACAAGCTGTTGGAGCTGCTCGCACATTATGTTTCTTCATATTCACAGGACACATGATGGCCTATAATTAAATATCTCGCTTTAAATTACAGCAACTCCATGCTTATAGTTCTCAACACAGGGAATAATAGCAAAGATCTGGGATCCAAATATAGTCTAGCTAATAATCTTTTCAGAATTATGATTGTAATAATGTTCTGAAAGTGTGAGTTCTTTTTTGTTCATTGATTTATATCCACAGGCACTTGTGCCAAGACATGCTTCATTTTCTCTTTCTAGAGCATACAGTGAGGGGAAATAAGTATTCAAACACTTTTTTTAATATACTTCCAGTGCATATATCTACATTAATTTTTACACACAATGTGTTTTGACTTTGTGCTTTTATAATATAAATGTATATAAATGTATATAAACATTAACAAAAAAGTATGCATTCATAAGCATAACAAATATATGTTAAAAAAACTAAATTGATAGGGAAAAAGTATTTGGTCACCACAGATTACTAACATTAGTACTCTGTAGCATCTGTAATCTGTTGTTAGTAATTACAGCTTTGAGATGTCTATGCTAAGAAGTATTTAGCTTTGTGGTCAGTTTCGGCCTATTCCTCTTGGAAAATTGTTTTCAATTTGCCAAAGTTACCCCTGATGGGCTCACAATTTTAAAATCCTCTAAAAATTATCAATGCTATTCAAGTCAGGAGATTGGCTAGACCATGCAAGGCCTGTTTGTATGTTTCAGTTTCTTGGTTGATGAGATTAAATTTTCTTTAAAATGTCCCAGTACATTGCTCCATTCATGATTCCTTCGATGGTGTGTAATGCCCGAGTAGCAAAGAAGAGCAGCCCATTATCATGACGCTACCACCTCCATGCTTCATGGTGAGTATAGTGTTCTTAGGATCATATGCACAGCCCTTCTTTCTCCAAACAAGCTGAATTATATCCAAAGAGTTCTATTTATGTTTCATCTGACCAGAGTATATTGTTCCAAAAGCTTTCTGATTGTTTAAATGTGCATGTCTGTGCTCCTTTTGAGGGGTTTTGGTGAGGTGTAGTAGCATAGATGATTGCAGTGCATTGCTTATTGTTCTCTGCTGTTCCTGCTGTGTTCAGGTCGTCCTGCAACTCTTTTCAACTGACTGCTGGCTTTTCTCTTGTTTTCCTTATCCTTAGTCCGAGAGTTCATTGTGAAATCTTGTGTAAGGCACCTGTCTGGGGACAATTAGTAGTGGTTCCATGGACTTTCCACCTGCATATTACTGAACGAATTGTACTGACAGGGATATTTAAGGTATTTTCTATGGGTCTGTACTTTTTTTCCATTTGAGTCTTGTTTAAAATTGTTGTCCCTGAGAACTTGAGGAAGCACCTTCACCTTCACCACAATTGCTAGTTGTTGTCGAAATCTTCCCAACCATTGGAAATGCCTTTTATGATAACACCAGGTACAATTTGCACAATAACATTTTTTCACAGCATTTATATTTAGAGCTTGATTTATTTTATGTAACTTTTACGTACAACATATACACTATTTTAATTTATGTCCTTAAGAGTCAGAATGCTTTTATCCTCTATCAATTTTCTTTAAGATATATTTTTTATGCTTATGAATACATACTTTTTGTTCAAACTAAAAAAGTATGAAGTCAAAATATGTGTGTAAATTTCAAGTGAATATATACACTGGAAGCATACAGAATCATATATAATACTTATTACCCCTCATTGTATATTGTTGGAGAAACAGATTAACAGACAGACAGACAGACATACACACACAGTACAGCTGACATTGCACAAATGTGTGTAACCAAAAAGTCCACATACTTTCGTAAGAGACACTTGTTTACAAAAGAAAAACAATTATGTCTCAAAACAATGTAGACTGGGAGCCAGACAACTTAGATTCAAATGTCTGAAAAGACAGATAGTTGCCAGATAGTGATGCTATGGGGGAATTGGATTCAAAGGAAAGAAGATGGATGGGTATAATCTAAGCCATTGTGCCTCTCCACTGACCAGCACTTTCCCAATCTACCGACCAGAGGCATTTTCATCAAAACCCTGCTACCTGCACAGCAAGGTCATTCTTTCCATTAACTGTTCTGAACAGATAGTGGATAGCTAGAAAGTAAAGTTGTAAAACTTTAGAATTCTGCATATGAGCATATCAGACTATTCTTAAGGCATTGGACTATGGACTCTAAATGGAAAATATGAAAATCCCTCATTTGTAATCCCCCTTGATCTCTCTCTCTCTCTCTCTCTCTCTCTATCTGTCTCCCTGTCTCTCACTCTTGTTGAGCTATTATTATTTACCTCCCTACATATGTCCTGTTGTCGTGATGAGTTGACCTATAGACCACCAGGTTATCACACTGTGCTCACACACATCCATACTGTTTCACCATTTGTTGCATATAACCACACTTCCCTCTATGAACTTCCCATTGGCTTGACATTCCCAATAGAAATAATTAAAGCATCTAAGAATATTTTATATATACCTATATATTATGAGGATATAAATATATCCTATATGGATGTTGCTGCTATAGTGAGTGTCCATCAATCCATTTAGTTGCCTTTCTATTTCTATCTTTTTGCCCTCAAGCCTTTCCTTCACTACTGATTCGTGGGACATTGAACAGAAGGAAAGGGAGCCGCCATCTACAAGCAATCTGCCTGATTAAACACTGGCAGCAATCAAGATTTTTAATGCCAAAAATCCAACCAAACACACCTCTAATTAACAAAAAACTGACACATTGCATCAGAGCAGTAATTTTTATAGCAGGTTTTTTTCCTTAGCTTTGTCAGTTTGTTGCTGCAAAATTTTATATCATATTTAAATGACCAGCAACCACCTACTACAATGCTACCTAAACCTAGATGATTCTCACAGCCTTAGCATGCACAAAAATTCTCCTATGATAACTGAGAGCATCATTTTTTGACTTAGATGTGAAGTAATAGTCAGAGTCAGCAGTGGATTACGATGATGAGGTGCAATGTGAAAGAGCGATGGTTAACTGATTTAGGCTGCTGCTCTGCTCTGTGGATTATAGACAAGAGCACCTTTTGCCTTTTGAATAGTGCATGAAAGGAATTAGCGCATTAATCCTGTCACTCCCCAGGCTCTCGGCTGCCCTAGTTTCCTCAAAGACACAGAGAGAGAGAGAGAGAGAGAGAGAGAGAGAGAAAGACGGGGGGTGGGGCTTGGGGGTTGGGGGGTCAGATAGATTCCACAAAATCCTATGAAAATATAAACACAACATTAGGGGCTTATAGTACAATAAAATATTCAAATGGCTTACAATGAAGGAACAGGACTTTGTCGATTAGATAAAATGGACCATGGATGTCTTTGTAAGGCAAAATAGACAGCCTCTTTGGATTCCTATTCAATGTACTTTCAAAACATGTATTCCCTTGGAGAACAGCTGCAATAAAACACCTTGCAAAATGATTCTGCTGACTTCTTCAACTAAAGTTATTTTCCCGGTTTTTCACACAGACTGTGACACACTTGCGACTTCTACGGCATCCCCATGAGAAGTGGCCATCAGTGCTCATATTCTCAGAAAGTTTTCCGAACTTTTCCAGCTATTCCATTTGTGTCAGAACGAACCTCCAGCATCCTCTCTCTCCTGAGAACAGTCAGCTGAGTCCAGCCTGGGGATCTTTCTCAACGCAAAGCATTCCAATCTTCACTGTGAGCTCTGTGCTTTAGCGTGCTGAAGGATGCATGCTTCAGTACCGTCTCTGAATGTGACAGTGTAAACATAACATTTTTTGTAGGATGCATCCCCACATGACACTGAAACCCATGACAAACAACCACCTATGTATGTTTCTCTTTGATCAATGAGGAAATGGGGTTCAGATCAGCATCATGGACCAGCAACCTTAAAGCCAAAAACACTTTTCAAGAATTTCTCAGATTTGTATTCACAGTTAAGCGCATGCAGTGAAGATTAAAACAGAAATTGTGCATGGTATTCACCTCAAACATAACTCCAGAATTAAATTCTATTTAATTAGCAAGAATTATGCATGTAGGGTTCAGTGTGCCATAAACAGAGGTGTGTCTCAATTATGTGCGGTTCTGAACTTGACCGTAAACTCATGATATCAGCACAGTACAGAGTAGTATTAAGTCCAGCACCACTGGCTGACAGTATGATGTAACCACAATATGGTGAAATTTATGTTTTGGGCTATTAGAATTGCAATGTCATTCAAGACCAATAATAAATACATAAACATAACGCTATTAATTAATTATTAGTATCATCCCTTTAAGCTTTTTTTACACAGAGGGCATCAAAGGAGACAGCATCTTAATCACTCTGTGACATTACATTAAATGCTCTGAATGTGGAGCCCAGAAAATCCACTTAAGCAGCTGCTTAAACAAACTCTGAATATGAAGAACTGTGCTCGCATAAATATTGACATAACTTTTGGACTTAAGTGACAGACTCTGAATACGGCCCTTAGTGAATATCTGCCCATGGACTAGAAAGGGATCATAATGGATTACACTTTAACTAAACAATGTAGTGGCTAGAAAATGTTTAGTTATTTCTCAAACCATTTCTCCATCAATTAAATCTGATATTTGCAATTTCCAGCCAAGTTTCTTTTTTACTTTGCTCACTCAAAAATACTTTCCTGTTCTTATTTAAGATTTCTGTATCCTCCCATCCACTGTCAGAACCTCATCCAAGAATTTTGATGTTAATGGTGGCCTGTATGCTCCGAGCCAGACTCATTCCATTTGCATTTAACAGTGTAATGCAGGCATCACTTGTGAGTTAGTAAGTCCTCAAATCCAGTATAGAATGCCAGCATGCAACTGAAATAGATGAATCAAGGATGTCAGTTATGTGCATGTCTGGGGCTCTGTTCATCTACTATTTGTATGAGAGGCTTTTCTCAAGGACCCAGAGACAAAATAGAGCCCAAAATAGAAGAGACGTTTTACAATAATTAGCAATCAGAACAGCAAATGTAACAATCACAGCAGTAATTATGCCATCAATATTCAACAGTAAATTGATTCCTCCAATGTGATTGTTACTTCACAGCCAGACACACTGCTCCAAACAAGTAAAACTGATCAGTAGTTAAGCCACCTGGTACACCCATTCCATTGCCTTTTTACACCTGTTTCTGTACACCACCTCCTTGAGTCCTTGCTGTATTTTGCCTGACCACTTCTGACTGAGTGAGCTTCATTTCACACTTCCACAGGCTTTAGTTCCATCTTTGGACCATGACAGCTTCAGTAGATGGTTCCAACTTGCCATTTCATTTTCGACACTGAAGATTACCATTACTATTATTATTTCAGTACCTTTACTACTATTACTACTATTACTTCAGTGTCTACTTATCTAATAAGGAACTGCTACACATGCAGGAAGCTATGAACATGAATGTAAGCAGCTTCATTGCAAAATGGCTTAATCAATTTGGACTTGTTATAAAGTGTATTAAACTACACTATAAACCTACAAAACAATGAAATGTTTGGCTTGCTTATCAACAGCATTGTCAAAATAATAAAAAAAATTATTGGTAAGACTGACACTTAATTTAACCCAATGTAATCCTAAATCTAAACGCCAAAATCTATTCCACAAACAGAGAGGCTAACAGAGGGCGTTATTACCCATACTATTTCCCATTTCATCCATTCATTCAGAATAAACATCTGACAGTTGATAACCTAAAAGAAGCCGCACCATTACACAATAACAATGAACATGTTGTAGGTTACTGCTGGATTGTGAGGGGAATAAAATCATGAAAAGGTCATGGGATTTTATTCTGACAGCTCTGTCATCTTCCATTTGACACCTGCAGAACCAAGAGTATATACTCCATCCAATTAGCAGCTCAACTATGTCTTGATAACACTGGACCTTTACTGGACTCCTGTTTTTTGTTGCTCTTCTCTGATTTTCTTTCTTCCTTTGTTTATTTAAACCAGACTTTTGTTTGTTTGACACCATGACTGTTGTTCCTTTACTGTCTTATTTTACCAATGAAATGTTTCCAATGAAAATTAGGAGCTTTGCAGAAAGCCTGAAAATTTATCATTCATCTTCCAGGTCAGTGTCGTGGCTGATCCGAGATCTATCCCAGAAACATTGGGCCCAGACCCTCTTTACAGGTAGTAACCACAGCTCAGGATCAAACCCCAGACCCTTGATCTGTGAAGGAACAACACTTGCCTGAGAATCATTTGTGATAAAAATAAATGGTGCCGTCTTTGTGGGCCCCTATCAGTTTTGCGGCCCTTGGAATTGTCCTAACAAAAAAATCCACCAGAACAGCAATACCCATATTATTATTCTTTAGGAGTATCAGGTAACATGGTTAGTGTACATTTGTTACATAAGTTAGATAAACCATGCACCAATATTCAAATATTGTCCAAGCTTGTATCTAACTTCACTTTGCACTTCTCTCACATTCGGCTTTTCTTGTTCCAAGCAATTTGATACAGATGGAAAACTGCAAACTGGGAACAAATTACCACTGATTGCAGGCTACAGTATTGAACGGGATGATTGCCAGGGCAAAGCCCATACTTTTACAGATAGCATTTTCCTCCCTGATTAGAAATCGTACCCTCTGACCCCCAGAGGTGCAGTTGGAGAGGACGTACAAAATGAAACCCTTTGTATTCTTCATACCTTTTTTACTTGCAGGTCATATGGATAATGTTTATTGTGATACTTATGCTTAAACACAGCATGATACCGTATTCATTCATTCATCTTCAGTAAGCACTAAAGGGTCACCGTGGATCTGAATACTAACCTGGGAACACTGGGCTTGAAGTGGGAATACACCCTGGATGTCAGTCTCTCACACACACACACACACACACACAGCTAAGGCAATGGCACATTAAAGAAACAAAACTGGATGTCACACAACTGAATATCTGAATAAAATAGAATAAAGTAAGTGCATATCTATGTTTGAGTTTGATATAGAAAACCTTGCAATGTCAGAAAAAACATTCTCTGATGCTTTACTGATCCTGTATCTGAACCGATCAAGGTAAACTGATCAACAAAACATCATTTGTCCAGAAGAAGTGACCAGTCACTCCAGCAACAGATAATAATGGTTGCCATACTTAGAAAAGCAAACAGAGCACCCGTGTCACTTGAAACATGATTACTACACTTAACCACCACTGGGTTAGCTGAGCAGCGTCTGGACATCTGTCTCCATTACTGCTGTTAATGGCTCTTCTTTGGGCTTAATTACTAAGCTCTGCTGGGGACTGACCACGCGGCTGGAGGGAGCCTGCATCTGGCTGCTGGGTCTCGATACAGAAGCCAAAGTTTAGTTTAGGACAGACAGGGAAACTGCTGAACTGCTGGTAATAGGGAATGTGTCAGCACATGGTGTATCAGTGTCAAATATGGAGTTCAATCACACAGCTAATGAGGATTATGGCTGTTAATATTTTGATGAGTTGAATCTGGAACAGGGTTGTGAGGAGAATTAGAATGAAATCCATGACTAGATTAAGGACTGCAAGAAAGAGAGCACATCATTCATTCATTCATTCATTCATTTTCAGAAACCTCTTTATCTTTGTCAGCCTGGTTCAAATGTTTTACTAGATAATTCTTTTCCTTCCCTATGTGACTTTCTTTATCAGTGACACTTCAACATACACTGCGATCAACATGAGAACAGCTTAGAGGGCTTATCTTCCAAGCCAAAAGAAATTATACATGGAGTAAGAGATGGGCAGATGGATGAATCCTTGCTCTGTGTCACTTATTGTGTGTCTGAAGTTGTGTGTTTGAGTGAGGTCATATTAACAGAGCAGTCAGGATGGCTCCATTAATATGATGAAGTACCATGCTGACTTGATAACCACAGCCCAGGATAGAGGCAGAGAGAGAGCTTAATGGGTGTTCTTATCCAAGAATCACACTTTACACACACACACACACACAAAATACACAGAGAGAGAGAGAGAGTGAGAGAGAACGAGAGAGAGAGAGAGAGCTAGGGAAAGTGAGAGAATATTTGCAAGTATATATGATAGAATAAAACCTCTAGACCATAAATAACTAAAAGCTGTGACAATGTTATATAAGAACCTTTGATCATGTTGTGATATGACTTATGTTGTCTATAGAAAGAGGCCAGAAAAGGAAGGCAACACAACACAGAAAAAGTTGCAGTCCATTCACACCCCTTCTTTCTTATATGATTAACCTTATCTATGAAATAGTTAAGGATCATGGGAAACAAGAGTCACTCAAAACATGCCAGTAAAGGTCAGCATAAATCCTCAGCTAATACACACTGTGATACCTACAGACAGCTCATACCATGTCAAGTGGACCTGTGACAAAACTAAATAGCAACCTTTCTGTGTAAAATGCCAAGTGTTCAATGCTTTGATTTTGGGTGGCACCTTCATTTAGCCTTGAACTTGAGGCAGGCCTTGAGTGCTGACTTACTGAAAAGGAACATTATTGATTACCTGGCTGCTATTCAACACAATTTGAGGTCAATAACTTAGAAGAAATGACCCATGAAAGCTGATGGAAGTGAAAATATTGCTTTTTTTGTTGCTTGAGTGATGTTGTTCCCCATTTAAAACCAAAATGTTGGTTAGAACATAGAAGCTAAGAAGAAATTCTGATTAACCCTATAAACTCTTTGGACCAATAAGTGGATCCTCATTTGCATAACTAAATAACTTTCATTCAGTTTTACTGTAGTTACTGTATAATAAGATGTAGATGAATATCTGAATAATATGATTTAATCGGCTAATAGTTTACCTCATTTAGCTGAATAACTGAATACCAAGACATATTAATATAAGATTTTTTTAAACCTTTACTATTACAGTGTACTATTTTCAATTCAAAGTGCTGCACATAATATGTTATAAATAGCCACAACAAATTATAATGAAAACTCTTTATTTGCAATGTTGTACTTTGATTTTCAGTTCTATGTAAAACCAAATCCAAATATCCCTAATTTTGTATTATTATTTCAAAACAAAGTGCTTTACTTGTTCCATGGTTTCTTTCAAATTAACATTTTGGAAACAAGATAACTTCAACTTATCTTAAACCCTGTAAACTCACAGGACTCTAATAAATACACAAATTTCCTATTATCCTGACTGTAGCTTCATTGAGCAATTCATAGTATTACTGCAAATATGCTTTAAGATGAGTAACTCAACAACCGTCGAGTCAAGAGATCCAGGAGTCAAGATAGCAAAATTGATTGTGCTGCCTAAGTGGGAGGCATTACTCTCTCCCCTCTTAATTACAGAGACGCAAGATAATTGTGGGTGTGTTTGAGCTCATGTATGTGGAAGAGGGCAGATAGCTCTGTGATGCAGCATGAGAAGCAGTTCCAAAAGATGTGGTTGGCTGATTTCATTAGGAAACACTTGTTAGCCATCACCCTGCCTGGTTGTCGTATAGTAGGGCAGAGCTGGTTGGTGGGCAGGAATCGACAAATGACTAAATTGGGGAGAAAATGGGGAAAACTGGTAACCATTACATTCCAAACACAAATGCATCAATACATATTTCTATGGACTTTATATTGATTCAGAGCCCACTAATTAACATTACTCAACATGTGTTTTCTATCAGAGTCGCCGTGTTGCTTGGTGAGGCACTGCAGAGTTCAGGTAAAGGTTATTCTAAGGTGCTCTAGCAGTTCTGACTGACAGTGCACTTAGAGGTGCTAGTACATGAGCGTGTGTAATGCAGTGCAGTTTGCTGGAGTGAAGTGCTCTTGCTCTCTCTGGGAACCCGCTTGATATGATGTGATTTGGCCAGACCGACTCTCTCTGACACCAAAGGGAAAGGTCAGTAGGGAGAAGGAAATGAAAAAAGTACAGCAGAGAGAGACACAAACGGCTCCTGGGCCGACTGCATAACACAAACTCGCACATGCTCATTTTAACACAAGCTCACAGATGACATAATAGAGGTGGAGCATTTGCTGGCCTATACCTCAGTTATTATTTAAGTGTGTGTATGTTATATTCTGAGAACTGTGGGTGTAATAGTCTCTAGAACTGTGGGTGTAATAGTCTCTAGAACTGCCGTCCCTCATGAGGGAGAGTATCAACACACACTGACAACCCCACACATATACACAGTGTTCCACTGAATTTATTATTAATGCAGCTAATTAATGCTATGCTAGACCCAAACTTAGCCCACCAGGCAAATGTCCCCACATTTGGTCCCCACCAAGATATAAAAATAAAAACTCATATTATCACACATGTACATTTGCATACTATGTCAGGTAAAAGCAGTGTATTAGCAAGTACTGGGACAGAAACACTAACAATACAAAAATTCATAGAGGGTCTATAGGCTGTCCTTTAAGCAACACAATTAATGCAATAAACACTTTCCACAAACTACTTCATAGCATTAGGGTGAAAATGAATTGAACTGTAATTCTTGTCCTACATCCTTATAGAATTAGCAGCGTAGGCACATTACTGTAGCTGCAACTAATGTAATTTTATCTAAATGAGAAACCCAAAGCTTACTCTCATCCCTCTAATCTGTTGGCATGTTCTCAGTAAACGATTTCCCACCTGATGTTAAAAGGTAATTAGAAACGATGAGGTTTGACTGCAAATTAGTGCTAATCAATACACACCCTTTGATTACTGAACACAAGCTGCTTTAACTACACACACCAGTAAAATCAAAGCTACACAATTGACCTGTACCAGTTCTAATGATGATCAATATTTACACACAGTGTTACTGATATGTTGTGCAAAGAAGTGTAGTTCAAATGTAAAGTAAGTTTCACTAAAAAATCTTTATTATAATATATATTGACTTTGGGTAGCATTTGCATTAAGCTCCAGGGACTGATTGCTCAAACAGGGCATAATTTTAATCATAAGCTAAGTCTGTTGTAACTTTATGGACATAAATTTAAGATCTTTGCACTAACTAATCTTAAACTGAAAATGAAATCTGAGAGTAAAATTTACGAATTGCTAGGAGAGGTTAAATTCAGTGCTGCTGTACATTTTTTTTCCCTCATTTTGCCGTACACATTTCAGGAAGCAGCGTCTCATTTCAAATGCACATTTCTCATTTTGCAAAGTTGTATATATTTTGAGCAACAGTTAACACTGGCTCCAAAATCTGCAACTTATCTGCATTTAAAAATCAAATTTGGTTTATAATACTGCACTGATTAATTAAGAACACAGCTGTGTATACTTCCTTTATTATACTAGTTTTCTATAACCTTCTTTATTAATGATTTTATTCTTGTGTCACTGATGTCTGATAGTTCTGTTTGAAGGCTTTTTGGCTGAACATTGGCTGGAAGGTAACCATTTCATACAATAAATGATTAAAAATACTTGGGTTAAATCTGCTTAAAAATACTCAATCAATAATTGTACTTAGTGAGTGAAATTCATGATGCCATCCATCTTTACAAGGACAACTACCTAGTTCCCATTCCCATAGTGTCCACCTGTGGTTCCAGTGACATTTGAAGTTCAGGAGATGCATTTTTGTGTCTCAGAAAGATTTCAGAAAGAACCTTGCAAAACTTGTTCTTATACAGGTGGTGTCCAATTGTTGATTTGACAAACTCAAGTATGCAATTCTTTTTTTGTTTGTTTGTTTGGATCAAACAATCCCCCTTCTTTCTCCTCAATTTGGTCTTTGCCAGTTCCCACCCACCAGCCAGCTCTCCCCAATCATAAGACTACCGTGGAGGGTGAAGACTAACACGGGCTTCTTCCAAGAAGCATGAAGCCAACCGTATCTTTTCAAACTGTTTCTCATGCTGTGTCACAGTGCAGCATAAAACACATGGAGGAAAGCACTATCTGCCCTTCGCATGCATGAGGCCCATGATTGGCTAGTGTCACTGTGATTGAGGAGAGAGTATGCCACCCTTCCCACTCAGAGAGCACAGCCAGTTTTTCTCTCTTGAACTCCCAGCTATGGATGGCTGTGGCATCACTGGAATTCGAACTCACAATCCAAATCTTGGCTTTTTATCAACTTTTCCAGACTTAAACTTTTTATTATGGCCCTGATTGTACTTAATTTTTATACATGTAGTATAATTTACTACATGTAATTTTAGATATAATATATAAATAGTAATGACTTTTGCATATCAACTACTTGTGAAACACCACTACTGCTTAAAAAAGAATTTATAACGAAAATGATTTTTGTTATCGAAAAAAAAAATGTTTCTTCATTTGTTTGAGTGAATCATTTTTTGTAATGTTTATTTTATATAATAGGTCTTGCTTATTCTTTTGAAGGTTGACAGTAGTTCTGGAGTTGCATCATCAGTTGTGTAGTCTTAGTGTACCATTAAAAATCAACATTAAAAAAATTTAATTGATATTAAATTGATTATGCTACTACACTGAGCATATTGATTTTTATGCTATGTACAGGGTGTCCTAAAAGTCTCCATACACAGAAGACTATGTATGCCAGCACCACCCAGTCTTTTCGAATTTGTTAATAAGTTTGGCAGCAGTGTCGTGTGTGATGTGCTTGCCATGTTTCCTGTTAAAGTCCATCACAATCTTGCAACAGCTTCCCGATCCAGCCACGAGAATGATTTCAATACATTATTCCTTTGTCAAGGGCATCCTTAATGGCTATATGAAAAAAATAAAATAAAATAAACTAAGTGTGAAAAATTTTGGAAGACATTTTGCTAAAAAGTACTAATTTACTAATTTGCCTGATGTATGGAGACTTTGGGACACCCTGTATTTACCAATACTAACCTAACAGTATTGGCAGTATTGGCATCCTACTGCTAATATGAAATATGATCTCCTTGATTGCAAACAAAGGAGACAAACTGATTATTGTAAAACAAGAATCTGGAGAAATGATTATTTTGATTATTGACTGAAATGCACCACACATTAACTGCAGAGATTACGGGTTTGAGCAGGACTTGTGTGTTGACAGATGGTGAACTCCACTAATTGTGGCTATGTTGGGAGTAACATTATCAGAAGCCGCAGCAAGTGGCACAACAATCTCTGGAGATTGAGGCAGCTGTGGAACAAAACAATGACAGGATCTGACTCACAGAGGAGCTGTTTGCTGATCTGCTAAAGATAGATCTGCATCTGTGCAGAAGTAAAAGCAATTCAGCATGCCAGTTCGTTCAGTCATGCTAGTTCAAAACACTACAAGGCAATATGGGGCAAAACATTTTAAGAGCAGGCACAGCAGGCTTAGATTTCACTTAGTGAAGAGATCTAGAAATAGGAATACTGTAAATCATTTAACAGATCTACTTTACATCCCTGCATTTATTTTTGAAAGAATGTCAAAGTCATCAGAATGAAAGCAGTTTTGGCATGAAAGAAAGTGAAGATCAGGGTAATAGAGGGACAGAGAGACTGCAGACATAAGATAGAGTAGCTGTATGAATACGAATGTATGAATGGACTGGGGCAGAGCTGTCAGGTTGATTTTATCATTTATGTCTGAAACGTAATCAGACACATGGAACACATGAACACAAACACAGAGAGGACAGGAGGAAAATAAATTAGTAAGAACTCTTGTCTCCTGGGGGAAACTGAGATGATGTAAAATGCAGTATAAATAAAAATTTAAGATGTCACAGCTCTTGCCAACAACCATAATATACAAGACACCAAAAGCACTCAAAGCTGCAACACCTTAGGATTAGGAGTGTGACAGCACTTGTATCATATTGTTTCATTTCATATTGAACAATACATTTAACAGGCTGAATAATAAAATAGGCTGTTCGTTATAAAATATGGCTTTTATTATGTGAGGTGAAATAAACATTTAATCTTAATCAAGCCAACACTCCTGCCTCTGAAAAAGTAACTTCTGCACACAGCAACCTTTTCTCACTGATTCAGTCTTCAGTCACAGGATTCAAAAACACATCCAGTGCTACAGAGAGCTATGTGACTCTGAGAGCACAATAAGCTATCAGCATAATAAAAAGGTCCCGTGCTTCAGACACACCACCCAGTGAACTCTTAGCCATGTTTAATTTTGTTACATTCTAATGCATAGCTTTTGTTTTGTTGTATGCTCTGAATGAGTCTGATCATGCAAACAGTGATCAATATCAGCAAAAAATATCATATTGAGACACCACCATATTCTACTGTATCACATTTGAATATTGTGTATTGTTACACCCCTATTTATCTCAATAAGGTTCTTTACTTATCATCTGAATAAGGCTTTTATCCAATCATTATTATGTAGCAGGTACTGTCCTTTCGCAACCTCTCTTTCTCTTATTCACAAAGTGACACACAGTAGGACTACCTGCACTGTTTAGGAAAGTGAAGCATGGAACACAGCATGGAGTCACTTATTAGTTACTACAAGGTGTCTTGGGTTATCATATCACTGTCAGCAGTTATATTTAAACCAAATACAAATTGTGCATTGTATTTTGGAGACATCTCTTGTAGTTGTATTCCTCCAAGACTGAAATTTACAAGAAGATGAAGAACAAGAAGCTTGATGACTATAAGAGTGCTCAGTGGCATAAAGTAGTAACATAGAGCACAAGAACTCCAAGGAGCCACCTATCACCTGCAAGCACTTTGTCAGGTACAAGGTTCCCAGACACACAGACTGTCAAGTGCACAAGCAAGCTCAGGCAAAACATTCATAGTATCTAGTATAAGCTATGTTAAAAAAAAGAAAAAGAGGATCAAATGCAGATATATACAAAAAGAGTACAAGCACTATACTATAGAATTTCAGTATCTTGATAAATATACTGTAGATGCTAATGAAATGTACCATTACTCTAACTCAATATCAGCTATGTGAGCCAGATTACATCACCATTTGCTACAAGTCTGTGTTACAAAGGCACCACTTGTAAACACAAACTCCATTTCCCAGAATCATCTGACCAACAACATGTTTTTTTTAAACAGTGAATAACAAATTGCTCGTTGTATTGGTCCCACTTCACCAGATTTTCCCAGATTCGTTCACTACACAAATTGGAAACAACCCCTTCACGTGACTGCCCCTTTTCCTTTTCTAACATTTGCATATTGGAACTTGATAGGCTCTTATACTATATTTTGTGACACAGTAACACTTGCCTGTTTTGCACTGTTTCTTACAAGAATGCAGCAAATTCTGTGCAAATGAGCATTAAAACATTGGTGCTCTTTTTTTATCTTATACAGCTGTGAAATGCAACTGACCAAAATAACAGAATATGGCATATGAACAGTGTTTAGGTCATATAACAAAACTAAGAAATTCCCACTGGTAACTAATCTGCATGCATTCAGTATCAGAATTAGAAACCTCAAGATGATACACACTGCACCCAAGTCAAAGGGACAAAGACAAAATAAATTCATGTCTAGAACAAATGAAGAAGACTGTAACCTTAGTTCTAACTGGGACATATAGTACCAGAATGTGTGTGTGTGTGTGTGAGAGAGAGAGAGAAAGAGAGAGATAGAGAGAGGGTCCTATCCATGAGTTTACGCTTCTGTGGTGCAGATGGTGAGCTGCATTAGGGACAGATATGTGATAAGTTGCCCAAAGCAGATGTGTGGTAAGCTTCAGGGCATACAAAAACATCATAGTGCTGCTTTACTTCATATCCCTCCATCCATAGCTCTCCACTCTGATCAGTGTTTCTCCCAGCTAAAGCAGACGACAGGTGGTCTGAGAGCCAAACAGACAGCCACAAGAATGTGACAAGGTTACTATAGTGACAGCAGAAACAACTGCCATGAAGTGACGTGGGAAGGTCAAAGGTTAGAGGTTAACAGTTTGAGGGCATTTTTGCATTTAGCTCAATTATGTCTATACCCAGTGCATTATTTTTCTCTATTTGTGCTGACTGATACTGCTATTATCCTAAAGGAAATAAAGTCTGGAGAAAGGAGGATGCCGAAACTACATCCTTACTATGCAACATATGCAACATATTTTCGACATGTCCACCCATTCCAGCCGAAAACAACAAGCAGCTCACACGTTCTCTCTTACACATTTTCATTGCATCATGTTAGGAAGTACAGTCATTCATTACATGCAATAAGAAAGTATTACACACAGGATGCATTTAGGAGGCATTATCATCACAGGTTTATTTAAACATAGGCAAATTCCTTTGGAATCGCAGACTGATTGTACAAAGTGTGTCATTTTTGCAAAATGGGGACACTTGGCATAATAGTTATGATTTGTATTCATGTATTATTTATTTAATTTCTGGGGTTTTTTTAATGTGTGGTTTGTGATTTCTACTTGACTCTGGTCAACATTTTCGCTTAACCCATTCAGTCGAAGCTGCTCACATATATAAAAAAGAATTCGGCATTTTTTGGTCATTGCATTTGAATTTATTTTTACTCCATAAGTAGAGAAGATATTTCACCTCCTTGGCAGACCCTTTCCCAGTCATTGTAAAAGTAGAACCTAACTAGCAGATTGTACCAGAATTCACTTATAGCAAACCCCAAACCAGCATTTTCAGGCAAAACAGAGAAAAAATGAAAATGCCCTCACTTCTCAGCGTTGTCTAGGTATACGGTATGGGAAGCCAAACCAACCAATGTATAGAGAAACTGGTGTGTGTGTGTCATGTATATGTGTGTGCAAGAGAGAGAGAGAGAGAGAGAGAAAGAGAGAGAGAGGCTGTGAGTGTTTGCATTGAAAGACTGAAGTATCTGACTCATCCTTAATGAGAAAATAAGTTGATAATCAAAATGAAGTGAGCTCTTCTACACAGGTATCCTCAAATACTATTTTGTGTGTTTGTGTGTATGTGTGTGTGTGTGTGTGTATGTGTGTGCTTGTGTATGTGAATTAACCTCTTCATTTTATATCATGGAAACCAAATAACACCCCTCTTCCGCTTCCCAAAAAAGGAGCTTATACTAGTCACTGACAGGATCTTGGTGGGTTGCTCATTTTATTGTTTGGGCCTCTGGTGCAATATTTCCAGACTGCACATCAGGTGACAGAGGTGGAATAATATGCCTTCTAGCCTAGCACTATATGCCTGATCTCACTCCTGCCAGGACTATTTCAAGCTTTTCTTAAGCTTGTGCATTGTAAATAGATGCATTTAATGCAGTCACTGATATTTATGTGGGCATGCTTGCTTCACAAATGATTTTGTAAAACACAGATTAGAGAAAGCCCTTTTATAGACATTAAAGCTCAAGCTGCTCAGCATAGCTCTGTAGAATAAAATAAAGAGAGAGAGAGTGAGAGAGAGAGAGAGAGAGAGAGAGAGAGAGGATTTTGGAACATGGATCTGGCTGCTCAAAATATCAAATTTTATAGATAAAAACCTAACTGCTTAGAATAGCTGTGATGATAATCCAGATTTGTGATGTTATGGTATTTTGCAGGAGCTAATAGATTTATTTATTTAGCTTTAGTTTGATTGATCATTGATTGATTGATTCATTCTTTCATTGTTTGTTTGTACATGGCCCCTAGATTAACATAATAGACTAAACTGGAAACTTGTAGTAAACAGAAAGTGCTGTTGTTTCTAAGACCTAATTATGACAGAACTAATTAAACTAACAAAACTAATTATAAGCAACTCATCAAGCAGAAGCTTTTACTGTATGTAATAAATCAGCTCTCAGGAAAGCTTAAAAGCATCATCATCTTGACAGTGTACACAGACTCACTACACATTCTGTAGTGGTGCCATATCTTTTTGAAAAAACAAAACTGTACATCAATGTGCCTTTGTAATATTGCTCTTTCTCAAGATCTCAAATAACATAAGAAAAATACAGGAATGCAGAATTTACATTTGCAAAAAAAGTATGAGTGAGAATGAAACAGTTACCAAAATGCAAGGGATGGAGACGTCGGGATTTTTTCTTCAATCACAGCTTTCTGGAGTCAGTTGTTCTACTATGAGCATTTAATTGAGGTCATCCCCACTAATTAGTATGCAAACTAAATTAGCTGCAGTAGCCATGAAAGCGGTATGTGTAAGTCTGCATGGTACTGAGGTGACATGGGCTGGGATGGATGAGGAAGATAGGAAGCCGTCAAAGACATAGTCTCTTTGGCCACACTGTGTGAGTGGAAGCCACTGTCAGACAAAAACATGAACATTTATGCTCTGAATACTACTCTCTCTCTCTCTCTCTCTCTCTCTCTCTCTCTCTCTCTCCCTCCCTCTCTCTCTGTCTGTCTTTCTCTTTCTTTCAGTCCTTCTTTCTGAGATACTGCTGAGTAATTCGGATAGACAGAGTGAGGATTCTAGAAAAGAGGATAAATTAACTTAACTGAATAAGCACTTTTTTCTGCTTTTCCCTGACAGCAGACTGGGTGAAGGAACATTGATGGAAAGCTGTAATGAGGACAAAGTGTGATGAGAATTGAAACCCAAATGGTATTCACCACACCAAGGCTCTGTGCTATTCTGCAATGCAGCTATCACTGAAGCTGCTGATCAGTCGGATTAGATGAGGAGAGATCACCTCCTGGTTGCACTCAGTAAAAAGATAAAAATATTAACACATCAGACATGGGTGTGATGGTCAGGTGTCCACAAACATTTGGCCATATGGTGTACAGGTGATTTTACAGTAACCACCAGGCCCTGTGGGGGGGAAAAAGCTGCCACTTGTCTGGTTAAGTTACAATGTAGACACTAGAAATGTTTACACACACAGTTGCTTATTAATTACCATGCATACATATTTTTTCTAGCACAGAATGCTCCTTTTGCATATGTTATTCAACGAAAACAGTCCTTCTTTAATGCAAATTATGAGATTATATACAAAATAATGAACATCTCAGTTCTATATATAAGCAGTATTGCACAAGCAAGTGTCAGCATGGCTGGGATTCGGCCATGGCACGTGCCTGAAGGTTGAGTGCTGTAGCTAATCACAGCCATGCTGAAATTCAGTATAACTGCACTCTTGCTCGTGTGATATTGCTTTTATACAACAGTTCTAGAAACAAGAAAGTAATATGAAGTGACATTTCAGAAACAATATGGCCAAATGTTTTATTTATTTTTGCTCCACTAGTGCAAATAGGTCCTGAAGAAGCCACACTCATTTTATAGCACGTCGGCTGGCTGGCTAGCTAGGTCACACTGATTTGCACATTCCTGTTAAAGGTGCTTCAAATGAAATTGGCTTCCCTTCTTCCTTTTCATCTTCATCTGACAAGCTTTCATATTTTAAGCCAAAGTCATTTTCCATGTCCGCTGATGATGTCCCTGACAATACTGTAGTAACCGCTTCAAACTAGGAAGTGGAGTTTTATGACAAACACAGTGATACACATGATACACACAGTGAAACATCCCAGAGTGGTTTATGATACACACAGTGAAACATCCCAGAGTGGTTTATGATACACACAGTGAAACATCCCAGAGTGGTTATACTAAATAGAAGCACTCTTGGAATGCTGTGTGACCAATCAAATCAGTGATTTGGAGCTATTGTATAATTTTCAGTAATTAGATAAAATAGATGGTTTATTAATGGTAAGATCCCTGCTCTATTGTTCTTTAATATGAAATGAGTTCACTGTGACTTTTTATAAAATATGCAAGAAAAAAAAGTTCTGTAAGAACTAGTAATATGCACTATATGGCCAAAACAGGGCCTAGTCCAATCATGTTCCAGCATGACAATGCCCCTGCACACAAAGCGAGGTTCGTGAAGACATGGTTTGCCGAGTTTGGAGTGGGATAACTCGAGTGGCCTGCGCAGAGCCCTGACCTCAACCTCACTGAACACCTTTTCAATGAACTGGAATGCAGACTGCACCCCAGGCCTCCCTGCCCAACATCAGTGCCTGACCTCACTAATGCTCTTGTGGCTGAATGGGCAAATCCCCACAGCCAAGCTCCAAACTCTAGTGGAAAGCCTTCCCAAATGAGTGGAGTTTATTATAACAGCAAAAGGGGACTAAATCTGGAATTGGATGTTCAGCAAGCACATATGAGTGTGTAATACTAATGTGTCCACAAACTTTTGACTATATAGTGTTTCTTGAATTTTGAAACCAATAAAAAAGGTATATTTTAAAAAGTAGACAAGATAAATTTTATATTCTTGAAAAGGAGCACTTATACTATGTGCTCCTTTAATATGAAATTAATTCACTGTCATTTTTAATAAATATCAAAGGAGATGTCAGAAAAAGTTCTAAGATAATGTGAAATTTCGTAGTTTTGTGAAAGCTGAAATCAAGACGTAAATTTAACTCAATAAAAGTTAATGGTCTAACTGGAGCAGTTTATGGAAGCATGGAAGGATTACGTGACAGAGATTAAAATTTACCTTCAAAATAACATTTGGTATTGTGGACCTCAAAAAGTTTTAACCTGGCTATGGGCTTGAATATACTAATATAAGTATGTAATGGTCCTGCCATTTGGTATCAAATCCATTTAGAATTCATCAACCAATGCAATGTTTTACAAAACTCATTTTAACTATATGATCTGTTAACCCAAATATATCATATTATTTATCCCAAAGTTACCTAATACTGGATTATTCAGTTTATTCTTGCCTTGAATCAAGTCATGTGTCTTTCTCTTCATTTCTTCTGTTTCGATCTAATCAGAAATAAAGACAATAACCTGTGAAAGACCTTTACAAATTGTCAGGGTTATCGAATGATCAATATGAATGACATACAGCATTGGATACATCATTCTAGAGTCGCAGTGAGATAGGAAAGTGCATTTACATCAGCTTGGTGACTTGAGGATTGAGCTCAGTTTAATGCAAAGCAAATGCTGACATTTTTCTAAGGTCTCTGCTCAAAAGGATATTATGCATTTCACTATATATTGAGGAAAGAGCTTAGAGCATGTCAGTGTGTGTGCAGCCAAAGAGGATGTAAAAGCCATACTTGGATGGTTGATAGACTGAAATACAGGGGGACAAAAAGAAAAGATGCACTAAAAGACTGAAAAAATAAAAGTTACAATTGGATTTTTCTGACCTTTTGAACTGGGACATAGCCTTATTATGTCAGAATGATTATGCTTGTAGAAGATAGAAAGGCAAGTGTGTGTGTGTGTGTGTGTGTGTGTGAGTGAAAGAGAGAGCCTACACAGTAATAAAGTACGTCAGGTCACAAAAAACTAGGACACAAAATGCTCTTCACCCAAAGGGCCTAGAGAGATAGAGTCTGAGAATGTGTTGCTTCATGTTTCACAGTTTTACCCTAATAACGCTCTTCTAATAGGAGGTATTACACATCTCAGCAACATCTTACACATTTTTCAAAGCCTTCTGTGCCAACTGTGGTTGTGGCACATACTGACTGGAGCTAAATTAACTAGAGACTATCTTTTCTCTCAGGCAGCTGCACTATTATATACACAAGCTGAACACAGTACACATGATGGATTTGAGCTATATTACGAAAAAAGATTTACGGGGATAAGCCAGACGGAGCTACTGTCATGTATGTCATGTGCTTTTATGTGTGCGTGCGTTTGACTGTTTGTGGGGACCAAATGTCCCTGTAATGATAGGAATACATGATCCTTTTTACTTCAGAGAGTGTGTTTGAATGATTGCATGATCACAGTTTTTGTGTACCTCCAGTGACACCTATTCATGCTGCTCTGCCACAAACCAGTCTGAAGCTAAACTAGATTTGTCATATAAGAATGATGGTAACTTGTTCAAGCGCAAGGATTTTTTTGTTTTCTGCAGGGTTCTGTGCATTTTGCTCACTAACATTTCGTGCTCATTACCAACCCCTTCAAAACTGCTACCTGGCAGAGCTCTGGCGTGGGTAACAGCAACTTGGGAAAGGGCTGGGGAGGCAGCAAGAACTTATGAAAGATTTATCACCCTATATAAAGCTATGTTTGATTATCTTACTGAGGAATGGGTGTGAGTCAAGAAACTACTACACCTCAGAAAAAGGCCAGCACCCAGGCCAGTCTCAGGCTGCTTTCAGAGGTTGGAATGAAACTACTTGCTTTTTCATAGAAGCTTGATGATGATTTTGCTAGAAGCTTGAGAGAGACCAAAATGGTCAACTGCCTGCTAGCTACTATTTCTTCTGCACAAAACAATCAAGCACCACAGAAATGGACCTCCTCTGGTGTGAGTTTTCCAGTTCTTCATTTGTTATCAAGCTATTTCTTGGCTGAGTCACTATTTGAAGTGGAAGATTTTTCATATCCCCAGCACTTCTAGACTAATAGAAGTGCGGCCGGTTAAATTGATGAAGAATTAGTCAAAGCATAGAATATCATTTCTTCTTTAACCCCTCATAAGCCATGATCTAGATGTCTGGTTTCATTGCCTACATCATGGAACCTCCCTGTCTTAAATTAAATTTTTTTTAATTACCCTCTTCTCAGTCATAAAGCTACAACAATTTAATCCCACTGTTTCTTGGTCTAACTTTGAAATCTCTTTATGGTCCTCTTAGTGCCTCCTACTAGCATTGCACATCCATCATCCTCTCCGTTAGTCCCCTTTTCATCCTTCAGGCACATCCCAACCGCAGAGATGCTGTTAGAAAGGCCAAAGCCACAACATTACTACCAGACTGTGGAGACTGTGTCATAGACTTGTCAGTGGGAGGTCTCCTCTACATAGATAAAACTTTGGCAATGTTAAATTATATTCAGGAAGAAATATATTCCAATAAGTTTTTCTCCTTACTTTCACATTTCCCACCACTACTTGGATAGATTATAGAGGCATTGTATTGGTTGTTTAGGACACTCTTCACAGACTCTTCACAGAATATATAAAACTTGTATCAGTGAGGAAGATGACGAGGAAGCCAACTATAACACTATGGATGAATATGAATATTTGTTGATGCTGTATGGCCTAGCACGTGCACCATCAGTTTTTGAATTTTGTGTCTTGAGAGACAAGATTTAAACAATTTATGATGGTATATGACAAGGAACTATTCATTCAATCTGCCCAAATAGCTGAACATGTCAAGCACAAATATCTGCTAACTATTCCCACCGAGACAGCATCACCCAAATCATCTTCCCTCTTGCAGCAATGCCTCAGAGGTGCTGTCATGATCAGTCCTCTTCATTCCTCCTCACTGGCCTTACTAACCATCGTCCCCCTCTCCCCAACTTACATCAGATGGAACATTTATTCAGTTGCTGACGGAAGTCAGTCATGTGCTATCTGGCATAAACATGCCCCTCAAAAAGTAGTTCAGGTTGATTAATGATAGGAGGAAAGTTGTGTCAAGGGAATATGAGCTAAATCTGCATATCACATGATGAGAAGTGCGGAGATTAAATAAATCATAACCAAGAGGGGGTGCTGTTTCACAACACATATAGGTTGAAATCACATTATACTTGAAGAAGCAGATTATAAAAAAATGACTGTGACCTCTTCCAAATTAGCAAACGAGGTCATTGTTATGACTTTGAGGCATAAATTGCACAAGTCGTACTAATGTGTATGTGTTACATGTGGGATATTGCCTGTGAGATTCACCTTCTATACATTAGAAAATGCTAATGTAATGTTCGTTTACAGAAAGTTCCCTATCTGCATAACTGATTGTACTGTATGTGTATATCAATGGATATGCATAAATGTGTGTGTGTATCTGCAAGTGAGAACACAATGTCACAAGAACTGAACAAGCATAGACATGCTCTTGTGCAAATTTTTTTCAAGGTTATAGAGTACACATTACACTTAAACATTGCCTGTTTAATATTTTTACAAAATTTCCATTTAAATAAACTATAAACTGTATCTTCAAACACAGGACTACTTTCTGTTCCTTTAAGGTCCTTTTATAGCCTACAGCAAGCATCTTTAGTTAGCAAATTTAGACAGCAGCTGAAACATATATGCTTACTTTAGCTTTTCTCGAGTTTAATGGTTGTATCATTTGACATTTAATTTCTTTAGCAATGATTCATTTGTTTATTTATTTGTAATTTATATTAAATATTTAATTTGAATCTTAATGTTTTCCCCTGCTTTATCCAGTTTGTTACAGCTATATTATTATTATTTTTTTTTTCTGGTTACTTTATTATTATTTTAGAATTGTTTTGTTTTTTTAGAATTTCTGTTTCATTTTTATTTTCTCTATTTTCTGCTTAATCCCTTCCAATTTTTTTGTAAAGCTCTCTAAGCTGCATTTTAATGTGTGACAAACACTATATAAATAAAGGTTAATTATTATACAATTATTTGTCAATATAGTAATACATTTAATACACCCAACATAATAAGTTATCCATTTGAAAGGCCATATGGTACAGTGAATTATTTCATATTGTTTGAATTACATTTCAATTTTCTAGGAAATGGGAGAAGAAGCAGGTGAATAGATCATCTACTGAAGGAAATGCCATCCTTGGACAGATAAAGCAATTTTTTTGTATTAATACCCTGCTCATGTCACTTGTTAGTTTTTCCACTATTAAGGGTCAAAAGTTCACCAATATAACCATCAACTTGGATCAATAACAACCTGAGTGACTGGCAGTGGCAGCATCATTGGCTTTCTCTGTCAGACACTGAGGTACTGATCGAGCCAGTACACAACAGGAGAAGATAAGATAAACCGTGAGAGAAGGAATCACTGAGTAACAATGTTATCTAAAGAAATGTATAGGGGAATCAGGCAGGTGTCAGTGCAACCTGATTTATGCATGTTGCACTTCACACAAAATACATATTTACAGTAAATAACACAACCCTCTCAACAAATTATTGCAGTTTTCCCCTGTATACAGAAAGTTCAGTTTATTTATGACAGACCCACCTACATCCAGCCTTCACTCAGAAGCTTAAGTTTCTCAAGGACAGTCAGATACCAGCCCTCCTGCTAGGACTAATTCCCATGGTGATCCTAGCTTCCTCAATATATCCACCATCAGTAACTGTCAAATGACCCAAACTCCAACATCCTTCCGTGTCCCCATGATATACGTATTCACGCCTGTCCTTTACAATGTCAACAAGGCAGAGACATTGAAAAAAGTGAGATAAATGAGCTGACCTTCTTCTTTGCTTGGCAAAGACAACGTATCAGCACACACCTTTTCTAACCAAAATGACAGACACTAGCAGTTCAAAAACACTGGACCATTGTGCAGAAACACACATTAACATTCTGAAATATTAACTGAACATTAACCTTAACATTAGTCACTGTTGTTGCTTGTAATTACTAGATCATTCACTTTATAGCGAGAAAGCACTTTCTAGATTATTGGGACCGTTTCCTCCAAAACTCTGCAATGTCATAGAGGCAATATATTGCAATATAAATCAGAAATCAAATTGTAAATAAAACTCCTCTCCTCTAAAGCTTACTAATTCACACAGTAATTGCATTGTAAAGTGAAAAAAAGCAGTATACAGCAATTTCATTGTCTTGATGATTCACCTTTGTAGCTTTTAAACATTGCTAATGATAAAACAATTTAATTATGACTACAGACTTCAACTTTTGATTGTTTTCATAGTGAGGTGTCTTGGCTTTTTATTAAAAATGTTTTTTGGAAGAGTGTGTGCTGAAGTCAAGCTAATTAAATAGGCATTACAATCTCATGGGTTTCATGAAGCAGTTTTCTCTGCTCTAAGTGGACTCAGACAGTATGCTAATGAGCATGCAGTGTTGGACAGGGAGAACACTGGTTATTAATAAATTACCCAACAAATATGAATGACTTTTTAAATCAGAGGTAATGGTGAGAACTGAAAATGTGCCTTAGTGGCCAATTTACAAAATAAGTAAAGTTTCAGAAAGTTAATCATCTACAGTGTCAAAGAAAGCCTACAGTGCTCTATGCATTTTTTAATAAGTAGTAGCTTTGACACAGGACTGACCTCAATTTTTAATGTCATAATTATTAAAATTTAGTAGAAAAGCCATGGGTTTCAAAGGATCTAACTGTGGAAGGGCAGGAAAAGGCCACCATTACAAGCAAACAACTACCTTTAAGTCAAGAAGCAGAAATTTCCCCAGAGTAATAGTACAATGTCCTAAAATAAAATCAAACTTGCTTGCTATACTGTACAAAAAACAATAAATAACAGTGACTTAAAATAGCGAAACATACTCAAATGAGGCCATTACACTGGCCCTCACGGACTAAAGGTACGCAGACAAGCTGAAAATTGTGCAGGGAATTTGGGAGCAAGGTAAGACTACTCGGTCACCCTGTCTTTGCTCTTCATACCATGTGCTTAATTTAAATCCAGGTTTTCAATACATCACTCTGGGAATGACACAAAATTACCTCTGTCCTGTTGAGTATTGAAGAAAAAAATCTTTCACAAAAATTTGTGAAAGTGTGCAAGGATTGGTTTTAAGCCATTTATTCGAAGAGTTAGACTACTAGACATAAAATGCAGTGGGTAATGTGTTGTGTTTTCTAAGACACTCAGATTCCTCAGAGACCATTTTCAGAATGAGAAGAAAGAGACAGAAGGATCTGAGAGTAAAACAAAGAGAAGTCCCCTTGAGTATCACAGAGATGTTTCAAAGTGGATTTATGTGCGAGAAAGTGTGTTTCTCATCAGTACAGTAGAGATCTCAGCACAAGTATGGTTCCAATGCATGATATTCAATGGGGCTAATATATATATATATATATATTTTTTTTTACTACATACCAGTAACTCATCATTACTATTATGAAACCATTATGGTTTATAGGAACTTACTTTATATAGGAACCTACACATAGGGCCTGTTCTGCCATTTTTATTTTGTTTGGATAATGTATGCTTAATTTATTTACTTCTAGTTTCTACTCCAAAGGTAATATGAAAAATAATTGAGAAAGCAATCCACCTTGTTCATGTTTAGTACACTTGCTATTGTATTTCACATGCGTCCTCTCAATCACACATCTTAGTCTGAACTGGAAAGAAATCAGCCCCAGTCTTTAGTTCACACCATTCTGCTATTTTGTGTGGCCTGTTTTCTTCTAAATGACCATTATACTATTCTATAGCTCTATAGTTATAGTTGCACAATAGTAAAAAAAAAAAAAAACTCCAGTAAAACCAGGCAAACCAAATCTACATTGAATGCAATGTACATGTTGGTAATAAATATGCTGCTGTTTGTTTAAAAACTTCTCAAAAGTATCTTCACCTTAAATACCTGTGAAATGTGTTCAGGTAAATATTTCATGTCTATTCATCTCCCCCAAATATATGATAAATTCTCATCAACAGTGAAATGCTTCTAATGAAATACTTAGTGCTTTTATGCCAATACTGTCTAACTAATGGCACAGTGCTAAAATGTTCTTCATGTTTTTTTTTTTTTTTCTTTTTCCAAATCTAAGCCTGGGTTCTCGCCATTGGCACTGGCATATGGACAGTAAAACAAGTGACTAAACAGTTTGTGATTGGAGCTCAAGGCTAATTGACAGAAGAGATATCAATGTCAGTAGGGATTCCAACAAATGATAACAACCTCTGAGAACAGAGTTTAGGCAAGGACATAGATTTGAATGTTTCAGATTTTAATTAATTTGATGTTATGAATATGAATTTATGAAGTACTACACAGACAAAAAGGATATTATGACACATCATCTCTCTCTCTGTATAGAAATAGTCCATGGTATTTTTAGTCCCTGTGCAAATATGATAGTGATCACTGGTGGCTTAACTGTTAAGGCTCTGGGTTACTGCCTAGAAGGTTGGGAGTTCAAGCCCCAGCACCACCAAGCTGCCACTGTTGGGCCCTTGAGCAAGGCCCTTAACCATCTCTGCTTCAGGGGCGCTGCATCATGGTTGACCCTGTGGTCTGATCCCTGCTTCCTAACAAGCTGAGACATGCAAAGAAAAGAATTTCACTGTGCTGTAATGTATATGTGACAAATAAAGGCTTCTGATAGTGATATTTATTTAATTTATAAGATTACAGTTTATTTAGTTATTGAAAATGTATACATTTTTAATACAAACAGATCTATTTCTCATATTACCATATAAGGTATGGAGGTGGAGACTATTGGCATGGTAGAGATATTGCACTGTAAGAGGCACTGTAGCTATAGGAATATTACACATAAACATAAATGTACATTAACACTATATTTCAGTGCATCTTCCACAACCAGTCATAATAGTAATCAAATGTATTATAGTTATTGTAGTTGCCTTTCTATGGATTGAAAGTGAAATTATAACATACCTAGGCAATTTTCATGAATAGGGCCAACATGTGTCAAATACCATAATTTGAAATTGGCAACAGTTTAATTAATTAAACATTTTAAATTTCATCCAAACACAGGAGCATATTTACAGAGAATTATTTTGGTGTTTACCTAAGCCTATTAGCCATCCCCTTACAAATTAATCTTAAACAGAGGAAGCCTAAGTGTCCCCCCTCTCTCTCTCTCGCTCTCTCTCTCTCACTCTCTCTCTCGCTCTCTTTCTAGCCTTGAACAGAGAAGAACAGAGAAGTGTCCAGCCATCATCAAGGAGATACAGATAGGTACAAACAAAGTACAACAAAGTACATAAACACAGTATATAAAAAGTGTATTTTAGTGTATTTTCCTATTATGTTAACAACTAGTTAATGATTGTTAACTAGTATTTTTTATACATTAGTTAGTTCCGGTCCACTACTCTGATTGTTTTTCAAGTGGTGTTCCACGAGTGCCGCTATGTACTGTAAGAGCACTGGCATTTTACTGTTTGTATCACTCCGCTTGTCTGTGTTTGCTGCATAAAATTCCAATTTTTGTTACTATTACACCATTACTACACTTAGCATGGGCTGTCAGTCAGTCTGTGCGTTGCATGGCAACACACTCCACTCTATCCAGCTGTGCTTTTTTGGGAACTATTATCAATGACAGAGCAAAAATAAGCAAAATACTTACAAGCAGTGAAATGTCCCAGTGCTGTTGTTGTCCAATCGAATTAGTGGACCAGAACTAACTGTAGTATAAGTCTTGTTAAAGTATGAGATAAAAGTAGAAATTTCACCACAAGGACATATAGTACCAGGCTTATGACTAAGTTTAGCCAATCCCCTGAATTCCTCTCTTTTTTTAATCATGTATTACCAGTGCAGGTTAGAGCTGAATATTGCCCTGAAGTGTCTGCAGTGGAAAAGCAGTCAGCTAGGGGAATACTGTATTTGGCTTTGTTGTAGCATAGCTCCAGTTTTTTGCTCCACTTAATGCTCTAGTTTTATGATCTGATTTGGTCTGGTTTGTACTGCTTATGCTTTCTTTAGCAAGGAGAGCATGTGTCCTCAAATACAGGACTAACACCAGCTCTGGTTCTCACCAGATCTGCATCTGCATGTGGTCAAATCTGTAAACCAAGCATCCACAAATTCCACTTACAGTTTCCTGATTCATTAATTTCATCTTTGGTGTATCTGCATGATCAAGCTCATGTTTGGTCAGAGTGCATGTGAATCTCAGTGTAACATTCTAACAACGTGAAAATGCATAATTTACAGTTAAATAATCCAAATCAATATAAGTAATGAGTATAGAAATACTAAGATATACTAAGTAGAGTAGTGAAAATAATAACAATTAAAATAGAAATTTGTTTATGCATCTCTTGTTTATGCAGATTGTGCATTCAAATCTGCACTCGTTTCTACACAGCTTTGATGACTAGGGCCAATACGTGTCAAATCTCATAAATACAAATTGGCAACAGTTTCATTTAATTACATTTTAAATTTAATCCAAACATGGGAGTTTACAGAGTATTACTTTGGTGTTTGTGACTTTTAGCCATTCTCTTACAAATGGATCTTAATTAGAGGAAGCCTAAGTGTCCTCTCTCGCTCTCTCTCTCTCTCACACACACATACACACACACACACGCGCGCACACACACTTCATGCTGGTTGACACACATTGGGATGACCTTGAGAAGAACAGAGAAGCCTCCAGCCATCGTCATGGAGATAGAAACCAGCTCATTCTAGACCACAGTGGGTGAGAGAGAGAGAGATGGGGGATGGGGTTGGAGAAGTCCTAAGCAGTGTCTAAGAGCCTGGAAGACTGAAATCGGAGAGGGAGGGGACAGAATAAAAAAAAACAAAAATCGTAAGAGGAAGAGAGTAAAACAAAAGAGAAAAAGAGAAATCATAAGAGGTGGCAGTGCTCCAACAGAAGCCATAGGAGGGATGGAGAGTGATGGAGAGAAGGCATGGGTGAACGTGTATATACTGTATCAGTGAGAGTGAGACTGAGAGAGAGAGTGAACACTGGCAGACAGAGACGGTCCTGGCATTGCTTTGGTGTCCTCTCCCCAGTCTTTGCTCCATCAATCTGTTTTAGATTAATCTCTCTCTCTCTCTCTCTCTCTCTCTCTTACAGTGCCAACATTTGGTATTATCTTCTAGACCAGACACTGTCATCAAAGTCTGTCCAGACAAGAAGGCACTTCATCCTTCTCCATTTCAGTTTCAATGTTCATGCCAATTTTTTGTTGCCATCAAACAGCTAGAATGTCATCGCTCCAGTAAAATAATAATATTTTTTTCTGAAGCTGATTAAAAAGAGAGTAATACTTAACCATTCTGATTCAGCTGGCATGTAACCCATGTATTTTTTTATTCCAAAAAATCTTTACTAACTTTACTAATTAAACCTTATAATTTATAGTCAACTCCAGAATTACTGGCACCCTTCATGACAACAAAAAATGATGACAAAAAACAACAAAAAATTATCATCAATCTTTGGATCTTTCTTTGCCTCTTTCACTCTGTACCTCACTGTCACTCATGACACTCAAGTTACACAGGTAAACAACAACTTGTTTCTGGGTGTTGAAAGCTCTGTGATTTTTCCCATGGTATTGGTAAGGGTTTCCAGATGTGTGCAACCTCACATTAATACCCCATGGAAACAGAAATTAGTCTCTGTGAGTAATTTTTTTTTCAAACAAGATGCATTTATTTAAAATATTCTTTAACAGTACTAAGAATTTTGCTACTTTTTTAGATAAACTACTACTATTATTATTTTTTAAAAAGTATGAATTAAAATTATTTTTGTTAGATGTTTGATTAGTTTCAAATCATTTTGTGCACTGTTCATTTGATATAATAAGTTTGTGTAGTCTCTTAAGTGTGCCAGGAAATCTGTACTTGACTGTATACCTAACTTCTAATGTAGAGAAGTCTTATAGAGAATTTCATCTTACATTTTTCAAGGTTTATTTAGCATTTGCTGTGCTTGTGATGTGTTCTTAATAAAAGTCTCTGTTTCAATACTAATCCATGCTCATATGTACACTGATCAGCCATAATGTGAAGACCACTGACAGGTGAAGTGAATAACATTGATTATCTTGTTACAGAGGCAGAAGTGAACAGTCAGATCCTAAAGTTGATGCGTTGGAAGCAGGAAAAATGGGCAAGTGTAAGGATCTGAGTGATTTTGACAAGGGCCAAATTGTGATGGTTAGATGACTGGGCCAGAGCATCTACAAAATGGCAGGTCTTGTGGGCTGTTCCTGGTATGCAGTGGTTAGTACCTACCAAAAGTGGTCCAAGGAAGGAGAACCTGTGAACCGGCGACAGGGTCATGGGCGCCCAAGGCTCACTGATGCATAAGGGGAGCGAAGGCTAGCCTGCCTGGTCCGATCCCACAGAAGAGCTACAATTTAATGAAAAAAAATAATGCTGGCTATGATAGAAAGGTGTCACAACAGACAATTCATCGCATAGGGCTGCATAGCTGCAGACAGGTCCGAGTGCCCATGCTGACCCCTGTCCACTGACAAAAGCGCATACAATGGGCACGTGAGCATCAGAACTGAACCATGGAGCAATGGAAGGAGGTGGCCTGGACTGATGAATCACATCTCCTTTTACATCATGTGGACGACTGGGTGCGTGTGAGTCACTTACCTGGGGAAGAGATGGCACCAGGATGCACTATGGGAAGAATGCAAGCCAGAGAAGGTGGTGTGATTCTATGGGCAATGTTCTGCTGGGAAACCTTGTGTCCTGGCATTCATATGGATGTTACTTTGACACATACCACCTACCTTAACATTGCTGCAGTCCAAGTACACCCCTTCATGGCAACGATATTCCCTAATGGCAGTGGCCTCTTTCAGCAGGATAATGTGCCCTGCTACACTGCAAAAATTGTTCAGGAATGGCTTGAGCAACATGAGTTCAAGGTGGAGTTCAAGGTGATGACTTAACCTCGACGGGTCAGAGATGTTTTGGTAGCACAAGGGAACCTACACAATATTAGGAAGGTGGCTTTAATGTTATGGCTGATCAGTGTATAACTCTCTGATTAATAACTCTCTGATTATTTCCAGTTACATGATACATTTTTGCTTTGATTTGCTACTTGGCGAAGCTTCTTCTGTGTGTTGCAGTTAGAGTGTACCTCAGCCCCAGCTATTGAAATGCACCCAAGTGTATCTGCTCCATTAAACAAGCATCGGTGAGTGAGCCAGAGTGGCAGCTTCAATGAGCCAGTAACTTATCAGTGTGGTCTGAGAATGAAAGACCGGGTGGGGGGCATTTTACTAGGACAGGGTTTATAATGAAGAGCTCTCCAAAACACCTGCGCCTCACGCTCAAGCCTGGGAAAGGATGGGAAGTAGAGAGAGAGAGTGAGACAGTTGTAGTTATAAAGAGAGAGAGAGGGGGAGAGAGAGAGAGAGAGAAATTTCCATGTTCTGGCAGAGGTGCCTGTACTGCTAACAAGGAAAATCTAGCAAGCAGAGATATAAGCCAGAATTTTACCACAAAAACCCTAGCATATGTCAGTGGGCAGGACAGCTCTACACTGACAGCAAAAATGATCAAATATGCATTTGTAGAACTGATTTTCAGTGGCAGAAATGTTTGGATTTATAAGCAACCAGCTGAGTGTATAAGCTTGCTTTATACAATTGTTACAATATTAAAAAGTGCACGTCCAATCTGTAACCCAGTCCACAACTGCGTTATAATGCACATAACAATTATCTATTTACAACTGTAGTGAAAGATATTTACTACTGATCAACTGACTTATTCATTTCTTGCAAAATTCTCAGGTCAAAGTTCACCTAAATACAGTCAGTATGAAGTAAAAGGAACATCAAATGCATATTTCATATCACGTGTCCTTTTACCTTCAGTGAATTGCCCTGAATTTTATTCGCATTTGTCCTCTGCTTTAACTGAGAAAGCAAAAAAGGACAGTTTTCAAGTTTCTCCCATATCGCAGAAGCAAGGGGTCAAAAATGCTATGACTATTCTGTGGATCTTGGAACCTCTGGTGCTGGGAGGCTGAAACAAGAGAATGGAAAGGAAATTACACACTTCCTCTCTCTCTGTAAGTATGCTCTTCAAACAACGTTGGGATGATTGCCTTACATTTCTCATATTTACTTGTTTCCCAGATAAAAAACACCACTTAAACAATGACTACACTTCCCGTTTCTGCTCATACACTTCAAACCACCATTACAGTAATTTCTCAACAACCTGCCATAGGTTAACTATGATAATTACAGTATACAGTATATACAGTATGATCAAAACAGATTTGTTGTCCTGCAACTACTTCATGTAATAGCAGGCTATTAAGGGGACAGTATAATTATTGCTTTGGCTTTGAGTTTTGATCATTTAAAACAGATTTTATGACATTATGCTTTTTTTCAGTCAGTGTTGCTCATGAAAAAGCATGATTTAATGGGTGCTGCAAAAAAAATTAGCATTCTGTGTTTGTATGCGTATTACAACATCTTTCATATCCAAACCCTGGGACATTATTGACCTACCTTCACTAGTAATGTTTGGCTCGTAATGTTATGCGGTGATGAGTCATGATTAGGTGAAGAGGTTTGAGGTTCTTCAGTCATTAGCAACTATATACTGTACATAAATGACCACATAGATTTGAAATATATACAGGCGCACATTTTCTTTGATGAAAATGTTTCATTTGTTTACTTTTTAATTAATTTTATTATTCATTTATATATTCAGGAGACAAATCAGTGGTAGATTAAGATCTATAGTCCTTGTTTGACATGAATTTGTCTGACTGCAGCTCTATTGTGCTGGTGAAGAGGAAAGCTGAGGACTCCTTTTATCTCAATCAAAGGCAAGCAGCATTGTCCTCTAAACCCAACAACAATCTCTAGAGAAACACTGTGAACAATGACATACTGTATCAATCATGCACATTATTTATCTCACTGGCAGCAAAACAAACACTCACTGATGTGAATCCACCAAATCTCATTTCATCAAATGTACTGAGTCCAGAAACTGCAAAGTAAGCGACTCCCATGCACTCCCATGCTGCTCTGTTCATCTGGCATAGGAGGCTGTTGTACTGACTTTGGAGAGCAGCTTGAACATGACCCAGTCTGACCTTCTCCTTGGGGCAGCACAGGGACACGGCTATGAACACTCAGTTGTGTTTGCAATGTAGGTTTTTTCATGTGATGTTAGTGTTTTGTGTGTGTGTGTGTTTGTAGTATGCCTCACTGTTGTACTTTTGTCTCAGGCTAGCTCTAGTCTCTGTATTGTTTCCAGAGAATAATGAGTCATCACACCTTGTAAAGGCAACATAAGGACACTTTCAGAGGCAACTGTCAAAAGAAAAGATGCAGCTGATGCTGACTACACACAGGAAATGAATGAGTACTTAGACTGTAGGGGGCTTGTGCTCTACTGGCTAAATGCTCCAAAAGTCTGTATTAATGAAAAACAAAACCTCAGCAGTTGTGCTCAGGAAGCTTTATGAGAAGAGAGGAAATTAGCCTGGAGAAATACTTTTGTGGTTGTACCAATTATCATAATTAGCAGTAATGTTTTATGTATTATTATTACTTTTTGCATAGGAGACTATGAAGTAGCGAATCTTTACTGTTATTACCTCTCACCCCATAACATGCTGCAGATCAGGTTATTTAAGTTGGATGACAATGCTATTATGGTTTTGTTTTAGACAGCATTAAAACATCAGGCTGACTGAACTCCCACTCTTGGATGTGAAATAATATGTATAGGTAACTTTACAGAAGCAACTTATATGATATTAACAACATAATCCTAACACAGTTTTGGAGCTATAATGCTAAAAGATGTCAAGAGGTACAAGACTAGATTTCATAGTTAGCATGAAGCAGAGACATGCAATATTACACCTGGAAAAATAGCCATATGTGAGGTTCAAAGGTAGAGTAGAATGACAGTAGACCCACACTGGTCATCTCAGTCTTGGATGCTCTGGCTACAGCCCATGAACCATCTGATACCTATTTTCACTTTTCAACAAACTTCAAAATCTTGAGGGTTGCAACATGACTGACTCTCCATACTGCAGTGTATTTGCATATAATTGCAATTGTTTCTGATGGGGAACAACTGTGACTCAATGAGCATTTCCAAGCAAGCCCAGGTGAAAAAAAGTATACTTTATTGTATTTGTAATATATTTCCTGTATCAACAGTACATGGCAAATATACTAACAAAAAATTGTACTATCTTTAAATATATAAAAAGTGTATTACCACCATGCTTTTAACTATTTTTACCATACAACTTTTAACACACTTTAAAATAATTGTAATTTAGTATATTTTCTAAAAATATATTTTACAAAAATATACTTGAATTGAAAGTTTTGTTTATTTTTTTAAAAGTGTATTTATTTGCACTTTATGTAAATATATTTTAGTATTATTTTTAACTGTGTGCTGAAAATGACCATTGTAACAATGCATTGAAAGTTTACTTTCAAAGTACATTATTAAATAACCTGAACTTGTAGTATACTTTAAGTTACATTTTGGAGTAATTTTTAAGTGGACTTCTTCATGCTTGCAATTCACTTCATTACTGCTTTCAGAAAGTAATAAAACATATGATAAATGCATTGAAAGCCCATTTAAAACATTTTTAAATAAAGTGTATGCACTGCACAAAAGGCTACTCTTGTAATTGTGATTTAAATATTTTAATAAATCTATACAATGTCACAGAGAGCTCCAATGTATAAACATCAATCCATGACTAATTTTATACCAACAGCACACCATACGAACACAAGAAAATGTGTTCTACAGGAAAGTAACCTTTTATCGAATGTGTTTTTGAAATGTTTCAGATGAATTTCGGGCGAAATGAGCAATTAAGTTAGCATTAGTCGATGCTATTTTGCTTAGCTCGCTATCAGTGCTGTGGCTGAAGCTTACAGAATGCTAACAGTTAGCCTACTAGCTAATCCGATAGACTTAATATTGTTCGGGGAACTTAGTTGGCTTGGTATTGCTAACTTCATAGAGCTAGCTATTTATAAAGGCAGCGTTGCAGTTTACACACTTGGTAGTTGATGTTTAACTGTTTGTGCTCTTGTCTGAGGGGATTTGTACATTTTTTAAAGTTGCTATTCACATTTCTTGTTTTTGACAGCGAGGCCCCGAATTAGCCATCATCTCTGTCTCCAGTTAGCTTAGCCTGTTAGTTAGCTAGCTAGTCGTGTGAGTGAGAGAGAGAGAGAGAGGGGGGGGGGAGAGAGAGAGACGTTGCTAAAGTTTGGTGCTGTGCCTTGAGATGCCCGCGATGTTGGAAAAGGGTACGACGGAGATTTCAGGGAAAAGAAGAGGCAGAATTTAATATCACTAATCAATCATGCAATTATCTTACACAGGCATATACTTAAAGTATACTTGAAGTTGTTCCAATTTAGCACATAAAAGTATACTAAATACACTTAAAGTTATGCTTTACTACAATTTAATTACAACTAAAATATACTTAGCACAAAATTAGTTGTTCCAAAATAGCACACTTCAAGTTAACTAATCATTAACACACTTAAAGTATACTGACAATTAGTCTGGCTGCAAGTATACTTAGCATATTTTTTTTTTCACTAGGGAGATATTGTCACTAGACTGTTAAGTAGTTCATAGAATCCTCTCTTTAGAAGTGTATGAAGAGTTTTGTTTAAAGCAGTTAATGTTAGGCAATAGGGGTGTAAGAACGGACGATTTGGATTGATACATAAATTGATTTTTTTTAAAATTACAATTTATTATAAATTATTATTATTTATTAAAATTGATTGTAAATTGATTATTGTAGAAAAAGGAAATAATTCAAGTGTAAAAAGTAATTCATATTTTTAAAATGATGTGTAAATAGGCTAGCAAGGTGATTTGCCCATAACTTTTATAATTAAAGTAGTTATTCTTCTAGTGATTTACCAGTAGGCTTACCACATATTCTGAACAAATTTTGTCACATATTATTCGGAAGCTACTAAATAGTATCCTCTCATGTCATATCAAATTCTGAGATATCATCAAATATTGAATCATTGCCTTATAAATTGAAATCATATAGTACAATATTGTATCATAGCAGATTCAGTGGCATCGTTAGATATCGAATCATTGCCTTAAAAAACAAAATTGCATCGCTACCTGTGGAAGCCTGGGGTTTACTCTGAGGTTTAAAATGTGATACTCTCATGATTTCCTCAAAGAGTCTTTTTCAGGGAAATGGCCTCTTCCTTTATAAAAGGTACCAGACTCCCTAGCAAAAACTACTATCAGATTGTGAACTAAATGTGATGCAATTTGACAGATCTCCATAACGTGACAATTTCCAGCTGCTGTTTTAAAGTAATGTCTGGACTACAGTTTCACAGTATGGGCAAGTCTATATATAAATATATATATATTTATATATGTGAGTGTGTGTGTGTGTGTATATATATATTTATATATATATATATATATATATATATATATATATATATATATATATATATACATTAACTGATGATAACAAAAATAATCCTAGATTTTTATTTAATACTGTCGCAAAATTAACTAGAATTAAGACCACAGCAGAAACATGTACACGATCATTATATAGCAGTGATGACTTCATGAATTTTTTAAATGGCAAAATTGAATATATCAGGCAAAAAATTCAGACTAATGATTTAAAACCAGACAGTTTTATAACTCACCCTGTAGATAATAATATAACAATATCAGATCATTGATTAGAATGTTTTATTCCCCTTCGAGAGACCAAACTAATTTCACTAATTTCCTCATCAAAATCATCAACTTGTATACTAGATCCCTTACCCACATGTAGCTTCAAATAGATAATTCCAGAAGCAATCGAAACTCTTCTAAAAATAATCAGTTCTTCCCTTAGCACTGGCTCTGTACCTAAATCTTTTAAACTAGCAGTTATCAAACCCCTGATTTAAAAACTTGACCTCAACCCCTGTCAACTATCCAATTATAGGCTAATATCAAACCTCCCCTTTATCTCCAAGATCCTAGAAAAGGTTGTAGCACAGCAGTTCTTCTCATACCTACATAGGAATAACATTCATGAAATGTATCAGTCAGGATTTAGGCCTCATCATAACACAGAGACAGCGCTGGTTAAAGTGGTAAATGACCTGCTACTCGCGTCTGATGAGGGTTGTGCTTTCCTGGTTCAGGTCTTATTTGACTGATCGTTATCAGTGTGTAGATGTAATGGTGACTTCTCTACCCTTTACTAAGGTAAAGTTTGGTGTTCTGCAAGGTTCTGTTTTAGGCCCACTGCTCTTTTCTTTATATATACTACTTCTGGACAATATTGTTCGTAAACATGGTATTAGCTTCCACTGTTATGCGGATGCTTATTAACTTCCTATTACTTAATTCTAATAAGACAGAAGTACATGTACTAGGACCCCATGCAGCTAGAAGTAAGCTTTCTGATTCCATAGTAAATCTGAATGACCTTTCTGTTTCATCATGTGCAGCAGTAAAGGGCCTTGGTGTGATTATTGACGCCAGTCTTTCATTTGAAGCTCATATAGATAATATTACTAGGATAGCCTTCTTTCATCTCAGAAATATTGCTAAGATAAGAAATATAATATCACTACACGATGTAGGAAAATTAATTCAAGCTTTTTTTTACCTCTAGGTTGGATTATTGTAATGCCTTACTGTCTGGATGTTCCAGTAGGTGCATAAACAAGCTATAGTTAGTCCAGATTGCAGCAGTGAGAGTCCTTACTAGAACCAGAAGATATGACCGCATCACACCTATCTTATCCACAGCACATTGGCTTCCAAACAAATTTTGCATTGATTATAAAATACTACTATTGACCTATAAAGCACTGAATGGTCTCACGCCTTAGTACCTGAGCGAACTTTTGGTCTTTTATGATCTGCCACACCTACTTTGATCAAAAGGTGCAGGCTATTGTCTCAGTGTTTAAGTCTAGGCGGAAAACATATTTGTTTAGTCAAGCCTATTGTGAATAGTTTTTCTTAGGTAAAGGAGCAAATCTGGAGGGTTCACAAGCATAGAGTTTTATGAACTGAGGATGTTTGGATGCTGTCGCCCTGCTGTTGCCCTCCCACCCCCCCCACTCTCACGCATTCACTCAGGTTTGTTGATGGTGGAGTGGCTGGCTGCTTTATATCCCAGGGTGCCCTCATGACTGTGCTACCTTCTGGCTCGCCCATTTAGTTATCCTGTCATAGCTAGTCTTGTCCCCACTTGCACTCTGCATGCAAAGTACATTGTCCTTAACCATTACAGGACAAAAAGCATACTTAACAATTCCCAAGATGAATTCTGAGGTGTATAGGGCTATACTCTCTGCTCACATTCAGCCAAATGCTACAAAACTGATAGGACGCCGCTTCACAGTGCAGGTGGATAGTGACACTAAACATACTGTGAAAGCAACTCAAGACTTTTTGAAGGCAAAGAAATGGAATATTCTTCAATGGCCAAGTCAGTCACCTGATCTCAAGCCAATAGAGCATGCTTTTCACTTACTAAAGACAAGAGTGAAGGCAGAAAGACCCACAAACAAGCAGCAACTGAAGGTGGCTGCAGTGAAGCCTGGCAAAGCATCTCCAGGGAGGAAACTCAGTGGAAACTTGGTGATGTCCATGGGCTCCAGACTTCAAGCAGTCATCGACTGCAAAGGATTTTCATCCAAGTATTAAAATTATGGTTATATTTACAATTATGTCACTTGGTCCAAATACCTTTGAGCCCCTGAAAATGGAGGTACTTTGTTGAAAATGGCTGTAATTCCCAAATGGTAAATGCCATATTTTTGTGGAACCTCTTAAAAAAAAGCTGAAAGTCTACACTTCAATCACACCTTGATTGTTTTATTTCAAATCCATTGTGGTGGTGTATAAAGGCAAAATCACAAAAACTCTGTCAATGTCCAAACACTTCTATATATAACATATATATACGTATGTATATATGACTTGTAATATATATTTGTTTATGAAGCTTCAGACAGCACTGACATGCAGGTGAAATGATTTCCGTTAGTTGGCAGCCAGCATATAATTTAATGATTTGATGCAACTGTCGCAGCTTATCATCAAAAAACCAGGACTGCTTTCAAGACTCATGTGTGCAAGGTTTTCACAGGCATAAGAAGGTTTATTTCAGTTAATCAGGGACTCAAATAATGTTTATGCTTCAGTTTCTCACTAGATCTGTTGCTGTTGGCAACCCTAGCCCTGGGTTTATAATATGGCTCTGACTGACATTGAACTACATCAAACAGACTGAGAAGGTCTTGATCCAACATAGATTAGCACAGCAGAAATTACCTAATGGTCAAATGCAAGTTTAACTTACTTGACATTAGTTGTCTAATAATAGATTAGAAGCCAGAGAGAGACAACAGGGCAAATAAATAGAGCAAAGAGGCTGTTGATATGACCCCATAAGCATCAAATCAAAGAGCATGCTTTGGCATTATCCTTTATAATATGATAGCAACCAGTGCTACTGACAGGAGACGGCTTTAATTAATTCCCACTAGAACAGATCACGGACAGGTTCATCCACTGACATTTCTTATTCCCCTTCATCACTGTGCAGAGTGGAGATGATGGGAGCAATGCAACTGACCTGCATTTTTAACACTCTGAACAACTCTATTTGCCTACCATAGAGAGTGATTACAAGAAATAACCTCCAAATTGCAGAACTGGCCTCATACAGAGAGATAAGGAATGGGAGGAAGAAAAAGAGATGAAACGTGAAATATAGAAGGTTCTATTTCTGGCCAAAGCTGTGTCTGTGGGAGATGCTGTACCAGTCGAGGCCACTCTAGGTATGTGTGCATGTGTGTTTGTGTGTGTGTCTACATAGACTTTTATAGATGACTTACAAGTGAAAGTCCATTCAATGTTACACTCTGTACAGACATTTCTCTCCCATACTCCCTTATCTGTCCTTGATTCTCACTCTGTCCCTCTTTCCTCACACCAGATTTTTAGATTGACTGTCTGCTTCTCTCTCTCTCTCTCTCTCTCTCTCTCTTACTATGTGACACCTATAATAAATGACAATTAGATCAGCCTCAGACTTTAGCCTATTTAAGCTATTAGGCTTTCTTCTTCAGCTTTTATCGATCAGGAGAGAGATATAAAAGGGATATAATATTTCCAAAACATTAGATATACCACGGAATACTGTGAAGGCCATCATCATAGTAAGCTGAAGATGAAAAGGAATTTCACCTTTCAGCATGACAATGACCCAAAGCATACATCCAAATCAACAAAGAAATGGCTTAACCAAAAGATGATCAATGTTTTTGAATGACCTAGCCAGAGCCCAGACCTGAATCTAACTAAAAATCTGTGGGGTGACCTGAAGCTGTGCACAGGAGATGCCCACACAATTTGACGGATCTAGAATATTTTTGCAAGAAAGAGTGAGAAAATATTGCCAAGTCAAGATGTGCCACGCTGATAGACTCTTACCCAAAAAGAGTGAGTGGTGTAATAAAATCAAAAGGTGCTTCAACAAAGTATTATTTTAGGGGTGTGCAAACTTATGCAACTAGCTTACTGTAAGTTTTTTATTTTTTTATTTTTTCCCTAAAAAAATTTCTGATTGTTTTTCATGTTATTTGTATACTTTGTAATTTCTCATTAAAGGTGGGAAAAGATCTGACATGTTTTATCTTAGTGTCATTCTTTTACTTCATAAAAACCTGCCATTTTAACAGGGGTGTGTAGCCTTTTTATATCCCCTGTAAATATGCAGTCAACTAAAATTTCAGGAATTAAGGATCACACCATTGTACTTTCTGTGCACATAACAGTAAAGAACTTTCACTGCTTATAGAGATTTGACTAGATAAATTGGATTTGTATATAAAAATTAAGCAAAATGTCTAGTAAGATCAGTAGACAGGTACACACAGTAGAACAGAAAGTGAATTAAAGAGTTAAAAGGTCTCAGGTAAGGCTCATGGAATAACTAGAGGTTCATGAGTCATTTTAAGAATAAGCGTTTTTAATCATATAAGAAATTGCAGTGAATAAACCTGAAATTTTGTGGAATCAAGCAAAATAGCAGGTTGAGTCACTGCTTGGATCTATACATGCACATAATCATGCACATTTGGTAGGGTTACAATAAGTCCAGTCAATTGTTGCCAAGTGAAGATGTGCCACGCTGATAGACTCTTACTCAAAAAGACTGAGTGGTGTAATAAAATCAAAAGGTGCTTCAATAAAGTATTAGTTTAGGGGTGTGAACACTTAACTAGGTTATTGTAAGTTTTTTATTTTTCGATTTTTCCCCTAAAAACTTTTCTGACTGTTTTTCACTTTATTTGTATACTGCAGTTTCTCATTAAAGGTGGGAAAAGATCTGACATGTTTTATCTTATCTTATAGTGTCTTTCTTTTACTTCACAAAAACCTGCCATTTTAACAGGGTAGTTTCATATCCACTGTAAATACACAGTCTGCTGAAATTTCAAGAAATAAGGATCTGCTGCATTCTACCATATGTGTGATGTGCTACAGTTCACTGAGTGGATATGTCTAAACATCATTGAACATTTAAACATTTAAAGTTTATGTCTTATGAGACGCACCCGCCTGTAAAATGTGTCAAAATTCTGATGCAAATTCTGAAAATCAAAAGCAAAAAAAGGTATCGTTAAAATTCATACATGGAAGAGAACAAGATTTTTTTTTTTAAAATAACTTCAGTCTGACTTTGGTCCTATTTGTGTTTGCAACATGTATGTTTAGATTTTCTTTTACTTAATATTTTGCTTGTGGATTGTGTTTAAACAAAATTAACCTGATAGATTTACACTAAGCTACAAGAACAGGCACACAGTACCATGAGATAAACACGAAAATGGAAGATTCTAACCTGGTGGTACATGTTTGTGACTTACTGTAATTTCAATTGTTGTGTATTCTGCATATATTATTCTTCTGTTATGGTCTTGTGATACTGTTCTATAAAAATCGCAACATCCTCATTAATTTTCCACTCACGTTTTAGAATCTGAACTCTACTTGCCTGAAAATGAATGATATGAATTGTTTCCGACTTTGAATAAGTCTTCTGAAAGTGCACTGCCTCAGGCACACACACAATCACACGCACAGGTCTAAGAGTATCAAGCATTCAGGAAAAAAAATCAGTAAGGGCGTCTCTCATGGGTGATGCATGCTAGTATCTTTGCAGGCCAAAAGGAGCATCAATCCCCACTTGTTATGGTGAGAAAATAGGCCTCTTCTTCTCTGGACTCATGCTTTTGCTCTCAGCATGAATGAATCAATGCAGCCACCACTGAGTTCCAGCCCTGCATGCCTCTCTCTCTCTCTCTCTCTCTCTCTCTCACACACACACACACACACACAATCACACACACTCAGGCACATTGAGTCCAATGAATGGACTGGGTGCTATTTACTTTGTGAACAGTTTCTTGTTAAGTTTTAAATGCAGTGCTTACATTGGACATTACTATTACAGCTAGTAGGTGGGTTTTCACTTTAAAACAGCAGGTTGCATGGAGATAGAGAATGAAACACAGTGGTCTGCACTGGCTAAAAAACACACACCACATGCTCTTTTTCTCTACTGTTTGTATCTTTGGGAAGAGACAGAATGAGGTCTTACCCCATGTACAAAAAGAAAATATGCTTTTAAATAATTTAATAAAAAAACAACCTCCACTCAAATTGCTAGGAATAGGGTTCAATGGGTAGTTCTGGTATGATTTAGGCATGTATGAGGTAGTAATTTAGGATTTTTTAAATATTTATTTTTATTCCTTAGTACACACAGAATGTGATGTATCCTATAAGTGAAGTGCATGACAAATTTTCAGATAAAAACTACAAATAGCTGAATTAATAAATTACCACAAAAGTAGATCACACCATTGTACTTTCTGTACACATGACAATAAAGAACTTTCACTATTTAAAGACTAGATAAATGACTAGATATCATATTATAAAAATTAAGCTTCTAGTAACATCAGCAGACAGGTACACACAATAGAACAGAAAGTGAATTAAAGAGTTACAAGGTCTCAGGTAAGGCTCATGGAATAACTAGAGGTTCATGAGTCATTTTAAGAATAAGCGTTTTTAATCATATAAGAAATTACAGATAATAAACCTGAAATTTTGTGGAATCAAGCAAGTCACTGCTTGGGTCTGTACATGCATATAGTCATGCACATTTGGTAGGGTTACAATAAGTACAGTCACTGTAAAAATATGGATATCTGTATAAAAATATACATATATGTCTGTATAATAATATACTGTATATGTCTTGGAGGAAGGGGGTTTAGCCATTTAGTACTAGTGATTATTCCAAAGTGACTGAAAACAAGCTTGCAGCCTTCAAAGTTCACGGTTCAAGGTTCTTTATTTGTCACATACATATTACATACATGTGACATAATGTAGTGAAATGTTTTTCCTTAGTGCCTCATCCCAAAGTGCAACAATGATACACAATAAAAACAGAATATAATAAAATCTAGTAGACTATATGTTAAAAAAGTTTAGCAGTTTAGCAGCCTTTAGAGGAATGAAATGGAGAATATGATTATGCATAAATAGAATATGTTTAAAAAAAAAACCCAGATATACAGAGCTGTTGTGTGCAAAAAAAATTCTCATAGTGCAACTGTTTCTGTATAGAAATATACCGAGCTGTACAGTGTAAGGGTTTTTATGTAGTGTACAAAAAACTGTTTTTCCATCCTTGTTCTAACTGAACCTGTGTAGCCTGTTGTGGTGCTGCTAGCCTATTCCTCTCTCAGTATTCTAAGATTCTGTATGCCATTTTGGTCGAATATGAGTTAAGCTGATAAACTTCATCACTGGAAGATACATTATAATCCTGTCTCCAGTATCACAGTTAAACTTGGTTTTATAGGGTTCTATCTGCCAGCCAATCATCATCCAGGATGAACATAGAATGAATGCTACATTTTGACCTATCAGTATCCACATTCTGTTTACAGACTTGAACCTCAGTACGGCAAGTTGGAGGAGAAAGTAACATTTAACTGTAGATGTTTTTAATTTGTAAATGTTGTCTTTGATTGAATTGTACATTATTGTGCATATATTTTGGCTGTAAATCTCTTTAGTCTATCTTTTATGATACATTATTGAATTACAGATAAATGTGGCAAAAACAAACAAACAAATAAACACAAAAAACACCCAGAATTGCAAGAAAAAATATATCCTGTAACTAAACTTCTGAATTTATAAATGAGCACAAAGTGTAGTTTGCAACATATTACTAAATGTCCCAAAGCCTTTCACAGCATGAACAACAAACCACCTTCTTCCTTATCCTCAATTCAGGTTGCACTTTTCACAGCTGCCTTAGTTCCCCCCTCTATATATTACCGAGCATAGAGATCCAATGCTGGCTGTAGCAAAATGACTAATCTGAGGAGCAGCTGAGCTGCTGTGTATTTTTGGTGTGCTACCTATAACACAGACTGAAGCCGGATTAAGCTGCATGACCACAACACAATAAGGCCATCTGGGATGGAGAGGAAGACTGACTACAGCTTTTAGACTTGTTACCAACCTCAGCCCCAGTACATTAGTACACACTGTCAGTGTGTGGACGAGGAAGAGAGGCAGATATTCTACATTTCCATTTCTCACATTGCCATATGTCTAAGTGCTAACAGGAGGCAGTTTTTAAAAACTGTGAACAAAGTTTATTTTAGGAATAATCTAAAAATGCAGTGTTAATAGTCATATAATAATGATTTGAAAGTTAAACTTTTAGTTAAACGGGTCATTATGAATTTTTCTAACTTATCAGAGATCTTACAAAAGACATTTAGGACAACACCAAATGCTTTAATTCAGTGTTTAGTGCACCTATAACAATAGAAAAGAGGCAATGATATTTTCCAAGGTCAATTAATTCAGTAATGACGTGTTGTAATGTTGGCATATTTGCATTACAGCAGACATGCTAATGAAATTCCTCTCTTGGGCACTTCTTCTTTTTTGCTTTCTATAAATTTAACTGCCAGCTTGTCTAAACAGCTCACTAAACAACCTTGAACAGAACTTGTTCTCCCCTGCCTTGAACATAAGCTCTGATTTTCCTTTTTGAAGGCAGTTTCTTGTTTTCTGCTGGAGTGGAGAGAGTGATCAGAAATGAATTCAAGGGTACCCAGTTCACAGGTGCACTAAGAATGTAGTACAGATTAGTGAATTATAGCCAAACCCATGCTGTTGGTTGCTTCCATCAATCACAGGAACACCTCCATATCTGAGAAGGTAGAATCAAGACTAATTTGAAAGAGTTGGTTTCAAAGGCCTATGAATGGATGACACAGGAATAATATCAGATATAGGAAGGGAGGAAATGTAGCTCAATATAATATTGATTACAATTTTCATGACTAAGAATGCAATCAGTAATTTAATCGATCAGATTGCATAAAAATGTAACCTAATCTGATTCCCTTTTGGATTAATCTTGAAATAACTCGCTTATTTGTTTGAATAGCTAGTTAAAGTCAGAAAGGGTCACAAAATCAATTAGACACAAAACAAAACAAAAAAAAAAGACGAGAACAATCGAATAACTCACTACATTGCATTATTTCAATCACAGTGACAGTTATTGTGCACTTTATATATACATAGCTAGTAATCTATAAATTAATAGACTACAATTACTTAAGGCAAAAACATAATCAAGTGGTTAATAATATGTCTCTAGATATTTTTAAATATATCCAACTGCACGTGTTGTTGCTACTCAGTTCTGCAGGTTTTACTGTATCTGTACCTGTACAGTAAAAATTTACTCGTACCTTAATCATATTAACCCTACACAAATGATATACAAAACTTTTGGTTGGAAAATCATACACTAACACTGGCATTGCAGCATTCCAGATGATGTACTTTAAGAGTAGAAGAAGATAAGGGCCATCATTTAGAATCATAACACTGACCCCTTGGCTGAGCCCTCTGTCCACTTTATAGAAATCAAATGCAGCCATAATGTACAAGGACATTTGTTAAAGAAAAAAATTAAAAATCATCTCATTTAGATGTGTGTCCCGAGTCTCAGGCTAATTGGCCTGATTTGCTGGGCCAGTGCTGAGAGATAAGTGAATGAAAGTCATCAAACTTTAATGTTCTGGTTTAATACTCTCCCGAAGGATTGAGAAGGTCTCTTTTGAGTCTGCCATGATTTTTCAGACACCCTCATGGTCAGAAAAAGGCAAGAGGAGCTTTAGAGAGGTTTTGTAGGAAAGCTCTAACAGATAAAGTTTAATCATGGTGCAAAGGTTTGATACTGACACACCTGCCCCAAAATATGGCTAGCCAATAGATTTTCCATCTTCCCATGGCTGATCTTCAGTAAACCTGCTAAAACTATGCTATACATGAAAGTTCCCTCCAGCTCTACAGTGGTGTATGAAATTGTATGTACATGAACTGATTTGTTCCAGCATTAAATTTAAGAGAGCATTAGGATTACTCTCACTGTAAAATTTATAGTAGACTTATGGGCTTATGACATTACAAAGCACAGTCACAAAACCAAACTTTCTCATTTTTAGGATGAATATCATGTGGTTACTCTTCTAGGCCTCTTGAGTTTTGTTGCTGACTTTTGCCATATTGTCCGGGACAGATTATTAACAGATTACACACTCAACCAAAAGGGAAGAGGTACGTCATCGCCATTTACAAGATGTGTGACTATGAATTCAGGTGATAACACTGCTTGAAATTTGAGGCTAAATTAAGGCACAAACTAAGCTTTTGTGTGTGTCTGTGTATGTGTGTGTGATTCCATTACTGATACAGTGCAAATACAAAAACACACGCATTGCAGTTAACTTTAATTAGACTCTATGTGTTAATTTATTGGCCCTGTTATGCTAACTGTTAACGTGCAGTGTCAGGCTGACAATTTTTTACCACATTGCTCTAACACCAGAATAACTTTGTCTTCTTAAGATTAACAGAACATACAGAGAAACAACAGGCAGAATGAAAAAGTGGAGCCTAATAATTAGGGCTGATATTTATGACAGTTACATTCAGTAGGTCTGCAGGAGTCTGTCTGAGGAAAAGAGACTGGAACAAAAGCAACCCACACTTTGGATGTCTCTGGAAAAAAATATCATTAAAAATGAAAATAAATATCTTTTCTGTAAAATACTGGTTGCAAAATTATTATCACCCTTTTGGTTAACATCTGTTGAAGCCTCTCCTGTACATAGTAATAGCACTGAGATCCTTCCTGTAATGTCTGCCAAAGTGGGAGGATTATAGAAGATTTTGGACTGCTCGTCCTTCATATTCTTAGATATGTGTATGGTGATGCCCTCATTTCAAGTTTAGCAAGTAGCCTAAATAAAAACATTTTCACACTCAAAAAATAAATAAATACTTTTTTTTGGCTGTTTTCCTGAATTTAACCCTAGCGACTTCCTTTTTTTTTTTTTTTTGCAGACCGTATCACATATATGTGGGCATGTGACGAATTAAAGGAAAAGCCGATATAAAGTTGTTGAGCCTCCACAGGATATAAATGTTTCATCATGTACTCAATCACAAAGGCCTGTAATTACAGAAGGCGTGAAAGTACAAGTACCTTGTCTTCTTGAAGTCAGACTGGTTTGTGCTTTTTCTCTTTTGCTCAACCCTTTCATTCTATCATGAGTTATACCTATAAACAGGTCATGGTCAAACTACTAAAAATATATCTGCATCCATCTTTCCTTGCTTATACTCAAAGGATGCTTTGAGAAAGATTTGACGGAGGCCTAAGGGCTCCTACCACTGGCACCGTTTTTGGTTTTAGTCAAATTTAAAATGAAATGAAGGTTACTATTATGACCTTTACATTAAGAGAGGATAATCTATAATAACACTATGAATCACACTGTTTTAGAAACAGCTGTCCAGGGGATAATTTTTGTTCTGCAATTATGATCATTAGGTAAATTGCCTTTTCTTAATTCAGCCTGATTAATTTTGTCTGCTTTGGTCTAATCCACTTATAGTTGGAAGTCAAATGTAATGACCGATTCTGCATGGAATAACCCTTTAAGTGGCATTGCAAATAGCCTTCTCAGTTTGTTACCTTTAGAAGCATTATTGTACATGTTTTCTCATTTCAGGGCACTTTACTGTGATTACAAATCTACACATTACTTGCGGATGTCAGCAAGGCTAGCTCTGGGTTCAAAAACTATCATTCATCCATCCATCCATCGATTCATTCTTATCTTTAACCACTTAATCCTGGTTAAGGTCATGGTGGAGCTAGAGCCTATACCACAGACACCAGTCCAGTGCAGGACATCACATATGCTCATTCACACCCTGGGACTATTTAGATTCGGCAATCCACCTACCAGAATGTTTTTGGGAGGGTATCATCAGAGTATACAAAGTAAGCCCACATCGTCACTAGGAGAACATGAAATTTTGCACAGATAGAAACTGGAGCTCAGGAGACCCGACCGTAGAGGCAGCAACAATTTTTTAGTGAATTATTTTTAAAGATCCAACCCACTGTTAGTAAGCTAAAGTGTAACCAAACAGGTGTAGCCAAACGTTTTGCTGGTGAAACAACAGCCAGACATCTGACAGCTATAAACCGAATTGCATCCCAGGATGGATCCAAGACAGATCAATCAGAAAACTGCATGCACATATGAGGACAAAGCTTCTAAACATGCTGAATTTTTTTAAAATATTGAATTAAGTAACGGGAAACAGAAATACAAAATTACAAAAAAGAAAAACTGACAAAAATTTCTACATTTATTTATTGTTTGTTTGTTTGTTTGTTTGTAAATAGATTATTATTCATAGGCAAATTTGAACATACCATCCCGACAAATCCGTAACATTTTGGATCCATCTTGGTCCAGGATAGCTTGCACACAGCTTTCACCAGTAGGCTTAGGATCGTTTTACGTATGCCAAACCAAATACCAAACCAAAAGTATCAATTTCACTCTGATTCAGACTCGACAGATGACTAATAGGTGTGAATGCACGCTAGCCTAGGCTGCAAGGCTGAAAAGAAAATCTGGAACACAAGATAAAATAAGAATCAGTATTGGTCTGTTGAAAGAGAGCTGGCAGGGACAATGCACTGACTTCATAAATGCAACCTAATATTGAATAACTGAATAATTAAACAACAGTAAATCAATAACAAAACAATAATAAAGTATTCCAATCACTTAATGTTCCTTTGCTAGGTTCCTCCCATTTGGTCTTGCCAATTCCCAGCCACTAGCTGCCATACATCAGCTACCGAACAGAGGGTGGGGCAAACACGTGCTTCCTCCGAGACACATGAACCCAACCTCTGCTCATTCTCTGTCACAGGGCAGCATAACGCACTTTTGCACTCACAGCCACAGATGGCTGTGGTATCGTAGTGATTTGAACTCACTATCTCCCGACTATGGTGTGACTGCATTTCTGTGGTGCCACTCAGAAACCGTTACAGTGCCTCCTTGGCTGTTAAAAACATTTGACAATGACAGCAACAAACTATGGAACTGGATTAAAAGTGCAAGTCACTGTCATCGAACTGTATTGTAAAGTACATGCATAGGCCCACTGGTTTATTCCACTTGGGAGAATCCGTAATATCTCTTTTAAATACCGGTAACTATTCTTACTAAATTGCACCTTCTACTGCCAGGCATAGGAAATGCATTTATTTAATTCGGTCTGACAAAGCAGGGACAAAATGTGATAAAAATAAATGACCAGAGTGGTGTGGGTTGGGGGGTGGGGCTGCAGCAAACAGAGGGAGGGAAGTATCGCCCAATCCTGCCAAACTTATTTTATTATTTCTGACTTGTATATTACTGTAACTAAATGCATTCACCTAACCCTAACCTGACCCTCAGCAACAGTAAGGAAATCTTTCAGTACTTTTAGCTTTTCAAATAAAAGCTGCCTTTTTGTGAAGAGGCAATTTTGTTTTGTATTCCTATCATCATGGGACAACTGCTCCCCATTAAGGGACAAATTACAACCCCCCACCCCACCCCCCAAAACACACACACACACACACACACACACACAATAATGCATTATAGTTTCCAGGGTCAGAAACACTATCTCAAATCCCACCTCAGTCTATAGTCATTATCATATTTCACAGCCTATTGACCTCTCTGCTGTTCAGCACTTCCTGAGAAGGGCAGCAGACTGCAGACTTTACTGTTGTAAATTAAATGAGCAGATAGAAGGGGTGTCAGGTTCAAACTGCTGTCGGTGAAAACTAAAACCTTATGAGGAATTTTTTCATAACTCCTACTGTATGTTCACCTTCAAGAGTTGATTAAAAAAAAAAACAAACTCTCATCCAACATGGATTTTTGGTCACAATCCTTGGTCATTAAAATGAAGATGTAATGAAGCATGAGGGCACTGAGATTTGGTACTGATATGCGTGGCCATATCACTGCTAGGAGGCTTTAGAGGAGGCAAAAAGAGGTTTAATTATCAGTCTCCTCTGTCAAATGAAGATGATGTGATAAAAATACATGACACAGCTGAGCCTTCCTGATTAAAATCTGTGTGCGTATGGATGCATGTTGTGTTTTTGTTTGCATTTACTCAGTGGCAGTTTGTGTGCTACCCTGTCTGTGTCAATGCTCCTGCACTCTGTGTGTGTGTGTGTGTGTGTGTGTGTGCGTGTGTGTGTTTTCAGCAGTGATTAGATTGACTAAATGCCAAGCCATCTCGTCCTATGACGCTTTCGGTCTGCAATCTGTAACTGCTAGTCAGATAACACACATACCACCATACCGTTATTCTGACATTGATGTGTGTGTGTGTGTGTGTGTGTGTGTGTGTTGGACAGTTTTAATTGGGCCTTCTAGTGTACTCCTTCAGCTTACTCACAACTTTAGCCTACCCTCTAATGATCACTGTCATGGTGTGAAGTGATAAATGTATAGTAATGTTGGCTGCTATGCACTGGGTGCTTCTTTTTTGTTAAATTGTGCCTCCTCATTTCCTTTTCTTGTTTCCCTGCTTTGCTTCTTAGCTCCACCCTTGAAGGAAGCAAGGAAGGGAAAAAGCACAGTGTTTTCCTTGCTCACTGATGTGACATAGAGAATTAACCTTAATTAAAACATGATTAAAACATGTATCACATTGCTTAAATGATGATATTTTAGCCTAAATAAAATTATACACATCACCTGACTTCTGTCTGTTCTATTAGCCAGGCACATTGTAATTAGCATTTATCCAAAGATTTTATTTGTACACATTGTTTATTTAATTAATACTAATTTTGTGTCAGTACGAAAGTGATTTCTATGTAGGAAGTATATCCTTGATTTAAAAGCCTCTTATCTCCTTTCTCCTTGATTCATCCGAGTGCATTTTAGGACTTATTATTTCCTTAGAGATGGCAGACTTGGGTCAATTTTACAGGCCCAGGCTAAAAGACGCAGGATTGATGAATCAAGTAGCCATTAATTAGAGTTTTTGAATGCATACTCTGAAGTGATCTTTCTTCCTTCGATCCTTCCTTTCCTTCTTTTTTCCTTTCTTTTTTCATTCCCTCCTTCCTTTCTCTTTCACTTCCTTTCTTTGTTCCTTTCGTTATTCCTTACTTTCATTCACCCTCTCTCCCTACCTTATCCTTGGTTCATTCTTTCTTTCTTTCCTTCCTTATCTCCCTCACACATGTCTTTTCTTTCTTGTCTTCCCTCTCGTCCACCCTGCCTCCATCACTTCCTTACTTCTGCCCTTCCTCTTTCCTTTCTACCTTCCTTCTCTCCTTCCATCTAGAAAAATCCAAATTTGTCTTCCCTTGTATACACAATGCATAATTCTACGTCCGACGCTGATTAGATAAACACACAGCTCCAGACACAAGGAGGGTCTGCTTGGCATTTTCACAGCTTCAATTATTCACACTTCTGACAATACAGTAGACAGCCTAAAACACTAATGAAATCTAAATGAATAGTGCATGCATTATTTTTTTCTCCCTCTTGTTTTCTTTCTATCTCATGCTCTCATTCATCTGGTCCATCTGTGAAGGCATCCATTTTTTATTTACAAATGCACTGCAGGAAACATGAAATGCTGAATGACCTTCAATTAAAATTATTCTTATATTAAAAGAGGTTATGCATGGCACAAAGACAATATATTCATATTACCAGCTCCTGTGATATCATCTTCCAAATTTCCTCAGTGAAATAGCCTCTTACCTGAACTAAGGTCATTCAAATATAGAACAATGTGTGCTGTGTGTGCATGTGTGTGTGCTGTGTGTGTGTATTTTTGTGTGTGTGTGTGTGTGTGTGAGAAAGAGAAAGTGAGCTCTTTGTCTCCTGTGTGTATTTCATCTCCCAGCAGTCTTGACCAGTCAATAATTACATCACAATTTACTTGTCTGTGTCCCAGAGTTAGTGTTGCACTACAGGGGAAAAAACAACTTAAATGTTTTTGTGTCTGTTTTTGTGTCTGTTTTTTTTTAGGTTTGGTGCCATTTCACCAAAAAGCATTTTCCTCTATTCCCTATTGACCCAGCAATCTTACAGAGACGCAAAAATAACCAAATCCACCCCAAAACAAAACAAAACAAAACAAAAAATGGTTTCTTTAACACCATTCTCTTCTCAATTAACCTTTTATTTTCTTTAGATTGAACTCTAACTAGCCCTGGTCAGACTGAACATCACTGACTTCTATTGATGATAAGTATTGACACTTGTACATCACAAAAAGGGTTTTCATGGGCGAATAGATTTTTTATTTTTTTTTTACCATCAGAGTGGAGGTAATAACAATCCGCCCCTCTTGACTCCTTTAGAAGAAATAGCACTGTAGTTGGACAGGTATTAAACAGGTATTAAACCTAAAATTGATTTGACAGAATTCTTTCGACTATTAGACTAATGTGTGTATGTGAGTGAGTGTGTGAGACAGAGGGAAAGAGAGAAATAGCGTGAATGGCAGTGGGAGACATTCTTTACTGAAAGGCATTTTACTGAATATTATATTTATGTTTAGACTTCTGAACTCAATAAAAAGTGGCAATAAAGCAACTGTTCCTACTTGCAACAAAAATGCACAAGAAAGACCGAAACCAAAGTCACTGTAATAAATAATTTGTTGAAATGAATGTGCAGTGTGACTTGATCCCGAGATTCATGAATACTTCCTCACAAGCATCACAAGAGCATGATCAGCTTCAGCTGCCTGTAAATATGGGCAAACACTATTGATCTGGATAGGATTGATAGAGCCTTCATGACCTTTTCTGCTGTTGCTGGTTCCTTTACACTCGACCCATTGAGAAGACGTTTACAAATACAAAAACAAACCCCATCAAACTGTGGTAGACATTATAAACAGCATTAAGGGTGTATTTCTGCCTCGCTCCCAGTATTACCAGGATATTCTACCAGTATTACCAGTTACCCAAGAAGAAGGAATGAATGAAAATGACAGTTTTACATGTTTTTCCAAGTTTTTCTTTGTTTTGGGGCAATACAAAATTAGAAAATGTAGTGTGAATGGATAGAAATGCTACACAGGAATGCCGTTGATGCCCTGGATAGAAATTTGTGAGGCAAAGCATGCAAACAAGTCCACTACCAAAATGATTGTCAAGCAGAGTGTTAAGGTTCATGTCCTACGATAAATATTGCTCAGCTGCTCCTGTTTTTCAAGTTTATATTCTATTTTAACATCCAGTAGCTTAACATACTTTACATTGTATACTGAGCTTGATCTAATGAGTTTCCAAACAGCATGGCAGCTGCTAAGAAACAGTTTACTGAAAACCACATGCAAAAAGACCGAAATATTAGACATGTCTAGCCCATACGGTATAGCCCATTCATACAGTATATAAGGCATTTACTTTAATTATTTAGTAAAGTGATAACTTTTAACACTTTAAACATTCTTTAGTCTTGTAACTACATACATTTCCTATTAGTTTTACAGAAGTTACTGAATAGCTTCTAGTCCTTACTGACCAATATGCACAGAGATGATTAATAAGCTGGGAAATAAATTGTCACCAGAAATGTTCACATCAATTTTATGGCAGCATGGAGGATATTAGGCTCTAGTAATTCTGTCTGTTTGGTTATAATTACGGCAAAGGGAAGATCTGAGGGGAAAATAGTCCATGCAGCAGTTGGATTTCTGGGACCAGCAGTAAAGATCATGTGAAGGTCTGAGCAGAGAATGAGGGTTAAAGTGTATTGACGTTCATAGGAAGGATAAGAATACAGCTCTGTTTAAGTGTCTGCTGAAATCTGTGTTAAGACACAAAGAGCTAATTTCCAACTCCATCGCTACACGTCCCAACACCAAACTATCACCCGGCGACGGGGGAAATGAACGGAAATGATCGCTGATTGGCTGTGTCATGTTTGTTAAACATTTGTGATTGGCTGACTGTGATGATCACTCTGCAGTGTGATAGGTCGAGTTTTGGGGTAACGACCGCTTGTCACACGAGTACTGGTTATAAATGACTACTTTCAGTTGCTGGATTTCTCACTTCATTGACACACAGTAGACAAACGCACACATATAAACAACAACAACAACAACAACAACACCAGTGAAGTATGGCTACATTATGGGAAAACAATAGTGAGCCACACTTCTCATGGTAACTGCATCACATCCACTTTGTTGTCTTGTTTCGGAGATTACAGCACTGACATCCTAAATCAATAACAAAAAAAACAATAAAAAAAAACTTATATACATAAATGTACACATACCTTTTAGCTGTGATCATCAAGTGTTTGTGTCACACGTGCAGAAGAGTAGGCTAATTAATTATCCCGGCGGTGTGAGGGGAAACTTAAGACTGCAGTCCTTCGTCTCAAACCGGTGACAGTCGGCGGTGCATTTCAGTCAGGGATCAAGTCACTTGTAGGTTGTTCCGATTCCGAAAAGCCTCGTGAATTGGAGATGGTCAAAAAGAAGCGAGTGTTAGAGTACTAGAGTGAACTCGTTTCGCCTCTGAGTCTGCTTGTCTCCAGCGAACGGAAGCGGCTAAAACAGTGATTTTCATCAGTACTCAGTTCATTCACGTTTGCAGCGAGGAGACAGGGCTTGAAAACAAGCACTGATGCTGCAACGCTCCTCACACAGGGCCCGAGGGGAAAAGAGAGAGAGAGAGAGAGAGAGGGGGGGGGGGACGAGAGAGAGAAAGAGAGAGGGGCGAGAGAGAGAGAGAGAGAGAGAGGGAAAAGGGAAAGGTGGAGAAAGAGAGAGCAAGCGAGGGGGAGGGCGAGAGAGTGAAAGGGGACAGAGGGAGAGAGAGAGAGAGAGAGAGAGAGAGAGTGAAAGGGGACAGAGAGAGAGAGAGCGAGAGAGAGAGAGAAAGAAAGGGGACAGAGAGCGCGCGAGAGAGAGTGAGTAAAAGGAGAGAGTGAGAGAGAGAGAGAGAGAGAGCGGGGACAGAGAGAGAGAGAGAGAGAGAGAGAGCGCGAGAGATTAGGTCAGCACCATGGACAGGGGCGACTAGACAGCAGTTTGAACAGCGCGTTGATATTCCTCCACCGTAACATTTTTACAATGGCTGATTTTATTCTAGCCTAAAGTGCTAAAAGCTCATCAAATCTTGTACTTCATGATGCTGATGCTAATTTTCTTATAACCAAAGTTTTTTTTATTTACTTCAAATAAAGCTGTAAATATTGTCTTTCTGAGCATGATAACTATATTCTACAGAAAATTAGAGTTTCTAAGTGCAGTGTGTAAATATTAAAACCCTTATTGACTGTAGTCTGTGATACAGCAACAATGTTGATAACAACTGGCTATTTACACGTTACCAGATATTCTATGTTCCAGCTTGGGAAAGTGGTTAGCACTGTTGCCTCACACCTCCAGGGTTGAGGGTTCAAATCCCTCCTCCGCCCTGTGTGCGTGGAGTCTGCATGTTCTCCTCGTGCTTTGGTGGTTTCCTCCCCCCAGTCCAAAGACGTGTAACTGGCATCTCTAAATTGTGTGCGATTGTGCCTTGCGCCCCAAGTTCCCTGGGATAGGCTCCAGGCTCTCTACAACAAAGTGTAGGATAAGTGGTACCAGAAAATGAAAGGATGGATAGACTACATATTTCTGACACTTGAGATAGCTTTCATTCACATGAGGGAGATGTGGATAAACACTTTAAACAGCAAGCTGCCTCTAAATTAACATTGACTAGCAGTGACAACTAAATTAATTGTTAATAACACTTGACTCAAATCAACATTAGCCTAACTGATGTGTCATTGGTAGGAGCTTGCTATTAATCTGCTACCAATGACAGAAAATCGTCATATTTGCAATTCAGACTCGGACAGTTTTGCTTAGCCATTTTACTTTATTTACTTGTACTACAAAGCAAGGCCTTCTCAGTGAATCTTCTGGAAAGGGGAGTTGCCTAAGGCCCCGCCCCTGGGTGAAGGGTTATGCTGATTCATCAGCTAAATTATAGCAACAAAGAAGTGTGTGAAATGGATATTAATATTCTGAAATCAGCAAAAAAAAAAAAAAAAAGAGCTACCGAAAACTCACAAAATGTTTTTGGGTTTATTGTAGATAAACCACTGATGGTACTAAGCTGCTTCAGCTGGGGAGAGATTATGACAAGTGGTGTGGGAGGGGAAAATATTTTAAATAGAGGAGGAAATATCTCCCCTGGCAAGATAAAGCAGCAGAAATTCTGGGACACACACAAACACACCACTTGAGAAGGCCCTGTTACAAACAGTTGATCAATTGATAATTACATGTATACTGGGGTGTGCATATGTACTATGAATGAAGAATGCATATTCTGCACAGTAACCAAGAAAATAAAAAAGTTCTCATCTAAGATATGAAATAAAAACGTTTTTGTGAATAATTCAGGACACTTCAAATTGAGCTAAAAATGTGGAACTGTGCCTGATCACCATATTTAGAAATCACTCACCCCAAAGGGTAGTTTACACATGCCCAGGACCTAGAATTATATCATACACCAATGCTAAAAAAATTAAGAACTCTGTATAAATTCAATTATTTAAGACCATATTTGCTGCCCATTAATGCTTCTGTGGTTTGGCATTTTTCATCACACAGATTTCACTGGTTATATGAGAACAATAGGTGTTGTAACATATAAGTGGAAGAGAAGGTGATCTGTTCATCAAACTACCCTTACCACAGCACTGTCAATTAGCTAACATTTTCAGCAAAAATTGATTTGGTTTCAAACCTGTTAATTAATAGGAAATCATTTCACATAGGAGACATATGGCTAGTAATCATTGGATACGGAGAATCAGTACCTCTATTCCTAAAATATTTAATTAATTAACAGAACGAAGTTTGTGATTTGTCATGCTGAACACCATGAATCTTCTATATCTTCTTGGGGAATATCATTTAGATACTATCTTAAATAGTGTATTGTGGGAAATCACATGCACGCTAGATATTCTCCCCTTTCAAAAAGCCTAAAAATGGCAGACTCTCAAAATAGTGCACAATATAGGGAATAGGATGTGGTTTCAGACATTTGATTCAAGAATATGACTGACATATTTGAAAGTCACTCACCTTTTAGTAATAGAGTCACTCTCTGCTTGTTCACAATGCATAGTCAAACTGCATACGCTTTAAGATACACTGTTTTGCAGTGCTTCTCCTACTTTGTTTTGTGTACTCCTACTAAAACTCAGTGTGTGTGCGTGTGTGTGTGTGTGTGTGTGTGTGTGTGTGTGTGCGCACGTGTTCCCTTGAGTTTCGTTCTTAAATTACATTGGTCACAGAATGTAGGGTAAGTCAAAGTAGAGCACTTCTTGAGATCTGCCTTGCAGATATCATTAATGCATTAAACATCTCAACCTTTTGCATGCCATATTTTTGCATGACGACACCAAATTTACCCAACCATACTGTTAAAAACCCAAAACTCTACTGCTGCATGTCATTAGAAATCAGCCTACAAACTTTGGATAATAATCCAAATGTTTAACACTCACATAAGAAATGCAGAACATTTTTAATCACACTGCTTGTCTGTAAATGCTGACTAATTAAACAATCACTATTTTTTCAAGCAGGTGTAATGTGTTTGATAATGAGATCATAAGACAGGGAGTTCTCCTGTCCACGGTCTTAACCTTCAAGATAACTGGAGGTTGTCAGGGATTCTCAGAGGCAATGGATGCAAGTACAGACTTTTATTGTGCAGGGTGTAAAAATAACAACCAAAGTGGTGAGTATACACAAACCAGCAAAACATACAGACTATGGGCAAGACTATAGCAGGCAAAGCACAAACAGACACGACATCAACAGAAGCATGACAATGAGGTACACAGAAACCAGAACTTAAATAGTGGTGCAAATCAGGGTGAAACAGTAAACAGGAGTGAGTGATCAGTGCCATGTGACGTGCTGGGGCTGATGGGAAGTTTAGTTTAGTGACCTTTTAGCGCTACGTTGAAAGAGTCCACCTTTAATGTGCGGCTCCCAATGCATGAAACGTAGTCATGAGGGGGTCCTGGACAGTCATAGAGAGACAAGGGCCCTTAGGCCGACAAAGTTTCCTGGAAGCAATACCCTTAGCATAGCTGGAAGGAAACGCAACATTCTCCACAATTGAGTCGGGTGGCGCGATCTCTTCCGCATAGCTAAGGACGTGACATGCAAGGCGGAGCACGAAAACAGAGCAACGGCTGCCGCGAAGCCAGTGGGGGGGATGAAGCACAAGGTGGAGCCGGGGCGGGGCATCCTCCATGTTGCCAGAGGAGGACTGATGTCCTCTATGAAGCCAGAGGGGGAGCGATGTTCTCCACAATGCCAGAGGGGAGAGCGACGTCCTCTGCATAGTAAGAGTGGGGATCAGTGTACACCTTGAAGCAAGGGGAAGGAGCAACGTCCTCAGAGGAGCAAGAAGGCAGAACGACATCCTCACTGGAGTAGGAAGGTGGAGTGACGTCCAAAGTGGAGCCAGATGGCGTAGTGATGTCCAAGGTGGAGCAGGGAGATGGAGTGACGCCTATGGCAAGGCCAAGATCTGTATTGGGGTCCTTTGCGGGGCAGGGGAACGTCCCCAGCAGAGCAGGGATGCAGAGTGTTGTCCTCAAAAGAGCAGGTAACGTCCTCAGTGGAGCAAGAAGGCAGCGTCCCCTCTCCAAAAAATTCCAAGAGGAGGCGCCTGACATTGGGCCCAGCCATGAATTGGTCCAGTAGGGCCTTGAGACAGTCAAGCTGCCTTTGGTTCTCATTGGATCTGCGCATCTTGGGCCTAGATGCAGATGAAGGAAGTCTGCTGCATCCATGTTATAGGTTATGCTTCCTGTCAGGGATTCTCAGAGGTGACGGATGCAAACGCAGACTTTTATTGTGCAGGGTTTAAAAATAACGACTATAGAGGTGAGTATACACAAACAGCAAAACATACAGACTATGGGCAAGACTATGGCAGGCAAAGCAACAAACAGACACGAAACAGGAGTGAGTAATTAGTGCCATGTGATGCGCTGATGGGAAGTGTAGATTAGTGTCCTTTTAGCTCTACCCTGACAGTGACATGAATAAGTAAACAAGAAACTAATTGGGGCACACAAGAAGAAGACGATGATACTAAACTAGTTCACAGACCTCACAAAATTAAGTGCTCCCCTTTTCCTGCATCATTGGTGTTATTGATGAAAAGATAAAACATAACATCAATATGTGATTTTTCTAAGGTATATGAAGCAACTAGCACCAAAAAGACCAAATAATCCGCTAAACTGTAAGTGAATTGCACAAAAAAGGAAGTAAAAGAGAAACAGTCTTGAAAATCAATACAAAGACAACTGTTGGATCCATAAGTGCATGAGAAGCCCTTGGCATTTAAGGGGTTCAAGAACATATTACTCTGAAGATCTTTCAGTAGATACAAAGTCTATCTCATTTACACAAATACTCAAACTCTATTAAAGAGAAATTAATAGGGATGTCAAAACCAGATGAAGGGCTTTCTACAATGTGATGTGCCATCTGATCAGCAGATGGCACCGAGACACATTGCTGCCAGTGCTAGAGACCCTGAGGCCAATTGAGGAACAGCTGTGCTGGGCCAGATTTTAATCGTAGTCTACAGAAAAGGAAAGCAAAATGGCTCACCGAGAAGCAGTTTCTGGCAGGTTGCGTCACCCTCTGACCTCAAAGGCTGGAGGCTTTTGACCATGGGAAAGAAGAGTGACATTACATACAACCAAGTGTATAGTGATGAGGGCTAGACAGATACTGAAGTGGTTGTGAGTCATAAGCATATATTTTAAAAAACCCTCTTGAATTGTAGTCACAAGCGTACAAAGTAAAATCAAGATTGACAATGAATAGAAAAGAACATCACATTATAAAATAAATTAAATCCTAAATTTAAACTCCAAAAAGTTATATAGGTAAAACTGTACACCCCCCCCCCCCCCCCCCAAAAAAAAAAGTAAAGAAGAAACTGGATCAATGGGAATAATTGTCATCCTTTTCTTTTCCCTTTTTTTTGATATCCAGACACCGAATACCAATCCTAACCACAGTTCATAGTCATTCTCTTTTCTGATTCATTCGTTATTCTGGTATATATTTCTCTCTGCGCATATGAAATTTCAACCAAAGGAATAGGGGAAGAAAAACCAGTGGAGAAAATATTCTGGAAGCAGCTCAGTCAGTAATACAGGTTATATTTATATGTTGTTTAATATTTCAGATGTAACTGATTCCACACCCACATATATACTGTACCTCACCAATGTAAAGAGCCTGTGCAGACAGAAACCAGAGAACATTAAAGATAGCTATGAATAAGAATATCTATTACCGAGTACCTACTTCCTCTGCTTTTATTTGCTCTTATACTCTCTTTCACGGTCTCTTTCCCATAATCCTGTGCATAAAGGCATCAATTTTGTATGATTTGTATGCTCAAAAAAAGATGTAATACAGCCCATTCAACACCACTACTATGTGCAAAAACTTCATCATGTCCCATGTGTAAAGGCAGTTATAATTTGCATTGACAACACCTTTCTGAGAGGATTAGAAAAGATCATAAATTTCTCAGTGTAAATCTGATTAATTATCACCTCCAAAGCTGCACTTTTACTTCGTCAAACACGTCTATTCTCAGCATGAGATGCACACACTTCACAGAGAGAGACAGACAAAGTGAGAGAGAGAATGCGAGAAAATCTTTATATAACCAAAATAAAACTTAACAATATATTCTGCCATTTTTGAGAAGTTATAACAATTATAGACTGCACATATTTTAGGCATTTAAACCTGTCAAGTAATGATGAATGTGTATGACACAAACATTTTTTAACACATGTTTGTGTGTGTAAGTGCTGGCTCTAATTATAGCTGTGCAGTTTGAGAAGAGGTTGGAACGCATTGCCACTCCTTCCATCGCTCTCTCTCCGCTACTCTCAATCCAACTGGAAATGTCAGCAGAAGCAGATGTCAGAAAAATGCGTTATTCCCAGCTGAGCATCTCTGATGATGCCTCTCTTTCTCTATCTCAAGTATATACTCACACACATACACATACAGTATGCAAATCTCAATGAATGTGAAATGCCTATTATCATTTGCAGTAAGTAACCCTTGACCTTGTTACCTCTGAAGCAATTTGAATGATCTGTATAAACTTGTCTGTATGGCAATTGTACTTTGCATACTTCAGTATTAGTTGTAATCAAAATCTATAATGATAATGTAAATGTTTCTAACTATTCACATTATCAAACATATTGTCTTCTCACAAATATATGAAGAAGATATTTTATTTCCTCTATTGAGCTAATCTGATTTTTGTATTACAGAAAGGCCTGGAAAAGGCATAATGCCTACTGTACCTAGTGAATCTAACTCTGTTAGATTCACTTTTATACCTGATGTCAGGAGGTTTCTTTTTTAACCCTTTATTGTCTATTACAATTAATCATTTTCATTTCCACTTTGCAAATTGTGGGTGGAATGTGAAAAAATACGATTTTACCATAGACACCTTTCATATGAAATTCTGAGCTCTAATTTTCTATAGTTGGCCTTACTTTAAACACTGTTAAGCTTGGTGAGATCAGTTGTAATATCTCCATAATTAGTACAAGATATAAATCCTAGTGAACAGAGTTTGTTTCTGTGTTAAACACTATGTTACTATTTTACATGGACTTTCCTGTGCTTGGGTTGAACTTGCTGGTGCTGCTTTTTTAAACCAGTGTCAGCTCTTGAATGAGCATTTGCAAAGCCCAGGGTCAGTTACTCTCTCTCTCTCTCATACGCACACACACACACACACGCCACACACAAACACCTATAAAACTAAATAAAAAATTAAAAGGCAGAAGCACACAGCCGCAAGAACATCACAAATCACAATCCATTGCTTTTTTCAATTCATTTCACAGACATGTGAAAAATAAAGATAAAAATGTTATGTTCTGCTAAGCAGAATGTAAAATCTGAATAAATTGAGTTGATAAAAGAAGGAGGAATAGAAGCCAAGTGATGGATTATAACAATAAATGATGGTCCATATTATGGCATCCTGACAATTTTTATGGGTCACCTAGACATTATTTTAGCAGGGAACCTTTAGATTATGACAAATCCCAAAATGGCACAACATGGTGTTTCATATTTCATTTGATGACTGTGAGTTGGCTGGTTTGTCTTTTACCAGGCCAGTGCAGGATTAACTGGTGCAGTTTTAAAAGGAGATTAGATGAGTACCCATTCTGTCCTCTCCATGTTCCATTAACTAATTGTTTCAACCTACCTTGCATATTCACAGACACTTGGCACTGGAGAGAAAAATGGTAAGTCTAAATTTGACAGCTGATTTAGCTAGAAGCCAGTGTGTCTGTGTGTAATCTAAATGGAACACAAGTGCAGCTTATATGCACTTGTGCAACAAATAACACTGATCAAAAGAAAAACAAGAACAAAACACATGGATTTTATAAAGCACCACAATAGCTCTGAAGTATCCGTATTATTCCCTTAAAAACACAAAGAACAAGTAAATGTGGTTGAACCAAGCCATAATACAGTTTCTACAAAGAGTTCTCCCATTTCTTCTGTTCTAACTGATGCATGACATTCAAACATCTTGTGAGCATTTCACAGTGCCAGTAGCACAAAGTGCCAGTAGCACGACAAACGTTTACTTAGTATTTAGCATGTTCTAAATACTAATATTACATACAATGAGTGTGTGTGTGTGTGCGTGTATGCATGTCTAGTCTCATCATTCATATCACATATAAGGTGAGGATGACCCATATGAACAAGTCAGAGCAGATAATAAAATTTACAGCAGCTCTATCTGCCAATGAAACAAAAAAGACACAAGATAACATACACTGAAATTTAAGACAGATGTTTATTATCTGTAGAATAAAGTACTGTGATATGATAGGAACATGTACTGGAAGGAATAATGTAAAGTGAAATTAGGTAGCAATATTTTGGCTGTGGAATAGTGGGCTGCCTTGGACTGGGGTGGGGTGGTAGAGGGTATTTGGTGTGGGGAGCCTGTGGGGGTGTTTGTGTCCAGCCCCCGAGAGTCACCAAAAATGCCACTGGATACAGGTCACAACAAGGAGTTGGGTCCAAAGTAGTTGCTTCCATGCAAGTGTGACTACTGAGAATATTATTCACTGCCAAAAAGCTGCTTATTGGGATAGGCTTGGACACACCACAAAAGAAACGGCAGGAGGGAGACAGAATGGAGGGACAGGTAGGAGGTGACATTAGACAAGAAAATACTCACAAACACATTCAGTCACACACACAGTTAACCCACAAAAGTAGTATTGTACACACTGCTCCTTATTATATTGAAATATTTAATTTGAAAGCAAATTTATGTCTTTTACAAATATATGTTTTGCCCAATTATCATCCATGTTAAATATTTTTCCACTGCCATACACACCACTTAGAAGATTGTCATTATTTATATAACTTTTACACTTTATTCTGCACCAGCTAACTAAAGCTTCTTTTTAGGCTAATTAAAGGTTGGATAAATAGAGGACATTGCAGAATGTCCATTTTTAAATCCGAGGAAGATTAGCATATTTACATATATTAACATAACAAACATAAACCTCTGCTGTGTTTATTAGGTAGGTGAGAGAAGCAAGAACAGGATGCCTATTAAAAGTCTTGGAAACCTCAGATTTTAGAGATCCAAACAAGCCAAGTATGGGCAACAGCATCAACCTTCCATGGATAATAATTAGTAATAACTGGTAATAATTAGAACATAAAATAAGTAGTGGTAAACAGGCTGAACTACTCAATGGCTGACTGGATTTATATTGGGCAGGGTGAGTGGAGCTTCATATATAAAACACATAACAGTCATTAGTGTTATAGCAATGACATTTTTTTTTGAGAATTTCAGATTGTGTTGCATTGGATGGGTTAGAAAAATCTAAACTAACTAACTTAAGTTAGGTAAATAACTGAAAATGAGAAATCCCACTTGTATAAAAAGTCATGCTTGCCAGTAGATTGGATCTTGAAAGTGCTGTATAATGAATTTTGTAGATTATTCCTCTAGCACACACTGCTGACTTCTGAAAGGAAATTATATGAAGAAATATCAAGTAAATAATGTAGGGCAGCTTAGTTCCCCCTCTGGCCAATAAAGAGTGGATGAAAGAAGCAAACCTGTATAGTCCTTTTTGTGAGACAACAAAAGATGAGAGAAGTCCCACTTTAACACAAAGCTGAGCTAGGTCATGTATGCATGCTGACCTACTTATACATGAGTTTTAGGCCAACACCACCCAAGTTAGTTGAAGAGTAGAGTAGCACATCTGGAACACTGAAACAAACCACAGTGTGCCAGTGCGACACAGTTTGCTGATAAAGGCTCATAAAAAGGTGCTTCTAGAGGTTGTGAACATCTGGCAGTTCCTCAGTACATTTCCATAGTCATCTTCATCATCACTGTCATCATCATAATTGTCATCATCATAAACATCATGCACACCTGATCCTTTTTCATCTCAACCATTGTCAGCAGCATTAATGTCATTCTCATGCTCATCTTCATCCTTACCCCAGTATTCACAAAAAGAAATCCACAAACACTGCAGTTCAGCTCTTAAAACACACACATTGCATGTGTGTGTGCTCTCTCCCACAGCTCTCTGACCCAAATACGAGTACCCTCTCGATCTGACAGACAGGTGGAGGTCTGGCACACACTGCCTCTAAAGAACCGTGCCACAGTGTTCCACATGTGATCTTAACCAGCTATATTTATTCTAAAGAGGACACTACATTTTGTTCTAGAGCCTTCAGATTAGCTGAGCCAGTTCTGTGCAAACCTGGGAAACCCAGTGGGAGATATGATTTAGGCCGAGTCATAGTGCGTTCACATATACGTATACTCCTTTTGCAGCCTACTCACATACACTCAGTTAGAGCCATACCAATTCACAGGACATGTGAGCACTTTGAATAATGCTGACTCCAAGTCAAGTGACAGTCGTGTTTTATGAATATATTTTTCCATATATCATAAGCAACTCGAGGACAGCGTTAGTTAAAATTCAGTCACAGGCAGTAGCATCACACGGCCATTGGCGCCCTCCAGTGGAGGAACAGAAAGTTGCATCTGCCTTTCTAGAGCTAGGCTATATTAGACGGTATGTTGAGCTTCATTACAGGCTTCACTACATGAATGACTCACCATATATTACCAATATAATATAATAAATACACTATATCTCTTTTACAGTGTCTTTGGTGGTGAGAATGGCTATATGTACCCTAAATAAAACGTTTTTTGTTAATTATTAAGTAATTTTATTATTATTATTATTATTATTATTATATCATCACCTTATTATCATCATCATCATCACCTTAATTGTGGTATAGCAACCAACAAAACTCAAGTGAAAAAACAAACAGAAACGTTTCTGGGGAAAAAATTGTTTTTGTTTTTTTTTACAATAACCTGGTGGCATAAGTGTGCACACTCCTTGACTAATACTTGTTAAAGCACCTTTTGCTTGTAATACAGCAGTCTTTTGGGTAAGAGTCAACCAACTTAGCACATTGGTAAACAATTACCAATTTATTCCACTCGTCCTAGCAAAAATGCTCCAGACCTATCAAATTATGAGGGGATCTCCTGTACTTCAAGTCATTCCACAGGTTTTCAATAGGATTTAGATCTGGGCTCTGACTTGGCCATTGCAAAATCTTTGATCTTTTTCTTCTGAAGCCAGTCCTTTGTTGACTAGGATTTGTGCTTTGGGTTGTTACTGTGAAGGAAGGTGATTTTTCTTTTCCTTCTGATTCTGATTTCTGATTCCTTCTATCTTGACTGGAGCCCCAGTTCCAGCTGAAGAGAAGCAGCCCCATAGCATGATGCTGCCACCACCATTCTTCACTGTGGGTATGGTGTTCTTTGAGTGGCAAGCTGTCTTGATATTGAGACAAACTTATCTTTTAGAATTATGCTCAGAACACATAACACATTTTGTTACATGGCTTGTCAAAATATACACTTCTGGGCAAAAAAATGTCGAAATATTAAGTTTTTAATGGTCTTAACAACAAATCATTGGTCAGGAAATTAGCAAGAATTAAACAAATAGATAAAGAAACTTAGTATGGGATAGCTTTTCCTTTTGACTTCTTTAAATGTTTAAGCCTTGTGGCCCTTGTGGCTTCGTTAGGTGTGGAAGATTACCAAATAATGATTAATCTTTTAAGAAAAAGATTTTAAAAATAGGAGAGACTGTTGTCACATGCAAGGAGTAAGTACTTGCCAGATATTCCAGCAACTCCTTTAATGTTGTCGTAGGTCCCCTGGCAGCCTCCATGATAAGTTTTCAACTTCTTGGTAAAGCCATTGTGGTGCCCAATTTTCTCCATTTTCTCCAAGATGTTCTTCATACGCTACTATAAAAAAAATCATCATAATAAAAGATAGACTTTTGCCCCAGGTTGTGTTTGTGCCAGTAGTGATTCGCAACCGAATCATTTAAGTAGGTCGAGCGAATCGACTCTCTCGGACGAACTTCGCAAATGAATGACGTGCTTTAAAAGCTTGACTTACTTTGTGGAGAAGAAGAGGGGTTTATGTTCTTAGTCAGAGTTATGTTCTTAATAGAGCGCTAGCCGTCAAAAATGTGACCCAGCGTATTTAAAAAATAAACTGCAAAATTGAGAATTGATTCGTCTAAGATGGACAAGAACTAGGATGAATGACACAGTAATGATACTTTATGTAACAAAGTAATGATTAAACTTTATTTGGCTTATTGTCGGACTCGACACAGTATAACAGGGTGTGACTTTGGGTGATGAATAAAACCAACAAAACTCGATGTGCTAATCGTCAAACAACCAAATTCTCCATGTGCTAACGCCATCGTTACTTACCCGCTCTTAAAGTCCTCGTCCAATCACAGCGCAGTTTATGACGGCTCGCGACTCAGAGGCGCTGACGCTCCACGCACCTGTTGGCGACGTTTGTCGCTCGAGCTCCTTGTAGTCCGCGTGCGAGCCATTTAAATCCACAAGGTTTAAAGGAACACACGCTGTGGGAGGCGACTTGGAGTAAATGCAAGAAGAAACTCCGTTTCAAGAAAACTGTTATTAGTAGGTGCGTTTCTTTCTTTCTTTCTTTCTTTCTTTCTTTTAAATAACTTTCAAAACTGTTAACAAAGTAGTGTTGACATGCAGAAATAGACAGTTGACAGTTGCTGGTTCCTAATTTCATTGAACGGAAGCAGTGAAATGATTTAGTTTCTACCTCAGAATTTTTCAGGTGCCTTGTCTATCCCTGACTGTCTCTTTCAGTTTTGCTGGGGGAATTGCTTTTGTGTTAGTCAGTAAAACAAACAAAACAGGCGTTTACACACCGGAAACTCATTGCCTGAGGTAGTGTCTATTGAAAGATATCACTGGCTCAGTATTCACTTAACGCTGAGCTTTACTATTCATGAAGCAACAGATGGAGGTTTGTAACAATGACTAAGTATTGAAATGAGAAACATATTTAGGGAAGACTTTCTTTTTATTCCTAATGAGGATAACACTGAATAGAATAAGACTGTGATGTGGTCACACTTCATGACATGTCAAAATCTATGCAGTATATATTAATTTTCAAAAATCTTACAACACTGTGACATATCTAGTACCATTATGTTTAAAACCGAATTCAATAAGATCCCATTTACTGGGTGCTTAAATGTAATTTTGTAGTCAGTGGGACTTTGTTTTGCTCATGAAAAAGTCGTATTATTTGAGTTGCCTATTGAAAAGTTCAAACATTACCATAAACAAGATCAATTCAGGATTTCATCTCCAGCCTTTACTTCTCCTGAAACATCACTAATATACCAGGGAAAGAACATAATACTAATACAACCAAGTTTTATATGAGTATTATAAATAATTATACATTATGTAAATGAGCTGTAAAGTTGTTTTGGTGAGTTCGGGTTTAATCTGTAAATCTAAAGTGTTGTCATGTGTATATTACTCATCTCCCAGACCTAAGCACATTATTATCTCTGTCCATCTCAGACTTGGGTAGAATACTGTCATGTCTACCATGTATTTGGTTTGTGGGAATTATCTAGATGCCTTGAAAGTGTACAGTCACTGTGGTTTGGCTTGCTGGACTAATTATTGTTGTCCCGCCACTTTAGGGATGATGAGATATCATCACAATAAATCCTGTTTTTGAACATTTTGGATGACCTGATCCTTTAATGAGGTAATGAAAGAAAGCACTAAGTATAATACTGCCACATACAGAATATGTTATTATTTAGTTACAATACTGTTGTCTTATCAAAGGCTTACTTGGAAAAAAGGACTTTATGCACAAGGAAAGCCCTTACATAACCTTACACGGCAAAGCAATAATCCCAGACGGCACGATTTAACCTGTTAAAGCTTGGTAACATCTGCTACACATAAATACATTCATTGTGTGTGTGTGTGTGTGCATGTATGTTAACATAACAATTGGATGATTTGGATATATGTATTGATTTAAAAGGCAGAGATTGAAATGAATTGAGGCAGCAGTCATTAATCGAATATTATTCATACTTGCTTAAAAATGGTTTATTATTGAAAAAAGGGATAGACAACTGGTAATAATTCATATTTTTAAACATATTTTTTTACAGCATATCTTTGATGTGTAAATATGCTAGTCCTTCTTTACATCATTATTATTCATGAATAAAAGCAGGCCAACCCCAGACTGAACAAGGTTGGTCACATATCGACCAGAGGCTACAAAATCGAATTGTATTGTATCATATCGTAGCAGGTTCAGTGATAATGTCAAATATCAAGGCGTTATCTTAAGAACTGAAATCGTGTGGTATCATGTGGAAGCCTGAGGTTTACACTGCTAATATGTTCCCTGCAGACTGCATGTGTTAAGGTCAAGTAGAGGCAGTATGGTCAGTAGGGCTTAGTCTCATCCTTGTGCTGGATAGACTACTGAGCCAGATGGACGTCTGACATAGCTCTCATCAGTTCCATTTTTGCTTATTAAAAACATGGAAATATAAATGGGAGCCCTTGCGGAGAGGACCCCACAGAATGTACTTGGACGGAGCTAAGAGTCATTGGAACTATAATTTATATTGTTGTTCTCGCATGAGAGCAAAATGGAATTTCTTTTGGCTGTGCATCTTTGCCATGAAAAAAGGGGCTAATATTGTAGTTCAAAGACAGGTTGCCTTTGTTAGGAGGTTGACTCGGTTGTAGATTAATCTTCCAGCAAAACAAAAACCTCAGACATAAAAATCAACACAGTAATGGTTGTGTGAATGCAAAAACAATGTTTTCCAATGACCATCTCAGTCTATGGATATGAAGTCTATTTGTAACACTTAATGTTGATGCATCAGAAAAACTAGAAGCGTTCCCAGTTGGTGAGAATCAACTTTCACCACATTTGTACAGGTTTCCCAGGAATATGTTTCTCATTTTCTCATACAGCACTGTCACGGTAAAAGTCTAAAACAAATGGTATGTTTTTCAGTTTTTCTCCAATCTTAGGTATTACGGGAAGAGTCTGAGAGCTGTTGTTTTATTTTAGGGGAGGCCTCACCATATGTCAAATATAGGGTGTACATAATTTTAAAAATCAGTGTTTTGCAGGAAAAAAAATCCACTCCTTTTTAATACAAAAACCTATTCTATATCCATATAAGTTTAAATTTGGTATATCTCTAATTTAATGTGTTCATGTTAAATGGATTATTTTTTTTCTTTTTATGAACCGTTTCAGTAATTCTGGATTTGTTGGGAAGTTTATGGTCAACGTGTTCTACTTTGTTGTTGCATTATTGTGCACTGACCCAACATCATCTTTCACACACAGTTTAGCAAACAATTAAAATCTTCTAGGATGTTCTTGGTCTTACCAAAATATCCAGGATTTATTGTTGGGTGATTTGCCAGTGATAACACATAGTTCATTGTAACATAGTGATAGCGGCTGAAGCAATAATTGTAAGTTTTAAGTTCTTTTAGCTAAACTGTGTGTTAAATCCTGATTCTGAGAAAATGGGAGTATGAATTGTCTGACATGGAAGTTTGTTTTGACTTTGTTTATAAGAAAGCTATCCAAGTCTTCCAAGTTTAATAACTTGGCAGCCTGTGGCATCAATTGTGAAGCAGGAAGCAGCTACAAAATCCATGAATATTCTCTGTCCTTGGGTTTTTCCAAGTTATTCTAGAATTTTTCTACGTATTCATATTATTAAGATACATCTATATCATTTTAAATGGATATATATATATATATATATATATATATATATATATATATATATATATATATATCACACAGCTAATTTTGCTCTGCACCCTTGTGCTTGTCTTTCCACAATCTGCTCAACAAACAGAGGAGCACAGGTGCGTATAATGACTATGTCTAGACACGCAGGCACATACACGCATGCGCACACACACACATACACACACACACACACACACAAACATGCTCTCTCTCTCTCTCTCTCTCTCTCTTGTCCATAGTACAGAGTAAACATTAAAATGATCAAGGAGACAGGTGTGTCTAATGTCTGCCACAGGAACCACAAACTCTCTGTTACTCTCTCTCCCCCTTTCTCCCTCGCTCTCTCTCGTTACTGCAGTAAAATGGTTTTAACAGAAGCTGGGGATTGACTTACAATGAATCATTTCACCCTTCAGGAGTGGCTTAGAGTAAATGAACTGATATTGGAGAATGACGCTGCAGTGAGTCAGGTATCTTCCAGTCATAGGTGGTAGCAGACTGAAATCTGGTTTTACTCCTGTTACCTGGACACAAGATCAGTATGAGACATAACTGTGAAGCTCATGATGGCCTGAATTAAGGTGACATACTTTAACTAAATATTCAGACAAGACTAATACTTTTCACTGCCCAATAGAGGGTGCTGTTTGATTTCTGAGGCAGCGACCATAGTTGAAAATCTCACAGAACACATGGAGTGCAACAGCTCTTCTGAATTCCTCCTCATAAATACAGCATAACCCAGACAAGTGTAGACAGACTGGCTACTGTGATCATGTTAAGGCAATAAAGATAGTTGAAGAACACTACACTAAAAGACTTATGAAAGATGCAGATCAAGTGGAAAAGCATCCACAGAGTGTCTGTAAAATAAAAAGAGAAGTTTCATCAGATCAAGGATAGGAATATATGGCTTTTCATATATGGTTTTATGGGTTTAATACAACAATTAAAAGAGCAAAAAGGATTTATTTTGGTTACTGAGGTTAAGATTAAGGTTAGCTTTAGGTATAGGCATAGCATTAATTAGCTGCAGTAATAATTATGTCAGTGGAAGGTCCTCATGAGGATAGTAAGACAAATACATGCATGTATATGTGTTGCATGTGACTGGTATGTGTTACAGAGTACTGAATTGGAATCAGAGGTGGCAGGATGTGTGCGCAGAGCATTGTTTGGGATATTCAGGATTGTCATTGGCATAGAGGACAAACAGCAGTTAGGCAGAGTGGGTAAAACATAATGAGAATACAATACATGACCAGGGTCAAAACAGTTAGAAAGATGTAACACATGCAATAATTCACAAAGAGACTAGACTACAATACAGGACATTCATACTCTGGCTAAGATTACACAAGATGTATCAAACAAAGCACAGGATATATATTCCAATTTTACTTTTTGTGCTGCTGAACACACATCTAGAATCATTGTTATTTTGGTCAGTACATGTAATACAGATTCTCGTCCAATAGAATTCAGTGCTTGAGTTATTAAAGCAATAATGATGAACAGGAGGGTAGATGGAGCTGACCTTATTTTACCTTAGTCTGTGGAATAGTCACTGATTGCTGCAGATTATGTATGATTATAACAGCTGGTTGCATTACTCTTGTTCTTTCATCATTTTCTAATGAGTCAGTTAACCCTGTTAGGCAGGAAGCCACATTACAAAGCTGTTACAAAGAAAGTTTTGTTGCTGATTGTAGCATAGAAATATACATGAATCGCTGCACCTGAAACACAAAAATCTCATTACAGCTCAACGGCTGACTTTAGCTGCAGTACAGCTCCTCCTAGCTACAGTATATATGGCATTGGTTTGAACTGTCCAGTTTCTTTTAATTAACATCTGAATCCTGGTACAATGGTTCTTATTGCAGTCTTGGTATGCCTGCTGTAGATTACTTATAGCTATCCAGTTCTACTTCTCTTGTTTCAATGCAGCTATTCATGCAGTGCGTGCGTGCACACACACTCACACAAACACACACAGAGGCACACACACAGAGACACAGAACATTTTGTTTGAACAGCTGACAAGCATGAGTTGCATCTGCATCAACTTAAAATGCCAAAGGGAAATTATATGATTCCTTATATATGATTTTCAAAACAGCCTGAAGTGCAAAAAATGTTAAGTTCCTACAAATGTCCAAAAAAAAAGACATTTTGTTTTAAAACATTACATGTTAAAATTGTAGTTTTGCACTTTTATCCCTATATCTCCCCTATGAGACAGCAGTGGACATCATGTGATATTTGTGCAAAACAATGCTTTTCTATAAAATGTATAGCACACATGTATGTGGTTTTCTTAATGTCATGTTTAGGTCTTTGTGCTGTAAAGGTCTCTTCTCCAGGATACGTTCTAGTGCTCAGTCAGGTGAAAGGTAAATGCACAGTGTCTTTAGGTATACCTGCTGTGCTTGAGGTGTCTAGTTTGTTGTCTGTTGTTTAGATTGGGTGTGTCAGGTAAATACACACATGCAAACAATACTCAATTTTATTTAGCTTCTCCATACATCCAAACCATGAACGCCTGGAAACATGTGCTACCAGTGAGAGAGAGAGAGAGAGAGAGAGAGAGAGAAGGAGAACGTGTGTTTTTCATAATTCAAATGTAGTAGTTATACTATAATGTCACAATGGAATGTGACTGTGAGTATCAGACAGTGAGAGAAAGAGTTACACATAAAACAGAGAGAAAATATATCACCTTAAAAGGCTGTAGTATTTCACTTTAACAGAACGCAGAATACTGTAAGAGTTTATGAACACTGGACTCTGCTTAGACTTTCAAACATTTTTCAGAATAAGTGCTCGTCTTTTTCCTGTACATTCCACATACTACCTACAGACACTGACCTCTACACACATGCACGCACACACACATGCGTATACAATGAATCTCTCTGTGTGTGTAAACAGAGCCGGTAAGATATTACACAGCTCACGTCAAACATATGCACAGCAAACTGACATACCAGGGAGTATAAGTCACCTGCATTAATCAGATGCAAACTGTCATTTGATCAATTTGATCAACTGACATTTGTTTTAATTATTTAAAATATATTTAATTTTATATTCAATTAGTAACTGAAATACTACTACAGAACTCTTAACTAGGCATAATTAATACCATGTCACCTTATTATAATTTATATTGTATGTCATGGCAAGGGAATATTATCAAGTGCTTATATTGACACCCAAACTAATGTAAGTTCGTATTCCATATATATTGTTTACTTGTTCTACACACATTTTTAGGCGATTATATGTCAGTGTGACCAATTGATCAATGGTTAGTCACTGGGAGTGGATCTTACCTGCACATTCAAAAGAAATACCAATATAGACTGGTTGTCACACTGTATGCTAAATTAATTTTGTTTGCCATGTATGTGCAAATCATTTTCAGTCTGTTGAATCAATTTCAAAGCTTTGGGTTTGACTGTTAGATTACAATTTCTGGAATGAGGGAATCGATTTGAGTCATGTTCAGTCATTTTGGGCCCGTCATACAAACTTAGCAAAATGAGAACAAGATAATATTTCTGATATTGTATCGGAAAGCTCAATAAGTATGACCATAAATTTGCTGTGCATTTGGGCAGCCAGACAGAATATCATGTGGTTAATAAGCATGATTTAAGATTATGAGTCGAATTATTCTCCACCATTTTCTATCGAAACATTCTCCACCATTTTCTATCAAATGTGTGCTAGTGTAAATAAAGTGATGTAGGGTGTGCAGCATAGACCATAACATTGACCAACCGATTGATAATGAAATTCAACTATTGCCAACTATTTGCCATTCAATACATAGCAGAACATAATTATAAAAGGCCTCAATACAATCTATAACCCAACTGCTGTATCTATCTATCTATCTATCTATCTATCTATCTATCTATCTATCTATTTGTCTGTCTCTCTTTCTCTCTCACTTTCACTGTCTTCACAGAACCCTTGAACTAACAGAAACCTCCACTTGAGCTCTTAAATATACCCCTTCCTACGATGGGCATAACAGAAATTATCATGTCCTTTTTAATCGGTAATTCCATCAAAGTAAATGTGAATCTTGCTGTGAGACCAAAAGGCATTGAGGTGAAACTAAAATCCGGACGTTGTTTATTTTATGCTCCCCCTCACAGATTTATCTCATTATTAAAATCAAAAGCCTCCAACCTAAAATTAAGCCTCATATTGTGCTCTCATGGAGAGGAGATGAGTTAAAGAGAAACAGATGGAGTGTGAGTAATTTTCAGCCTGGGAATGCATCTGCAACACAGCTAGTGGCCAAAACCAAACAAACAAAACAATCACAATATGATTTTAATAAGGGAGTTACAGGAAATTCAGTATATGTGGCTGATTTATTTGTGATTGAGTTAAGATACATTATTTTATTTTAGTAAATTACTGTGGCATCTCAAATGATTAGTAACAAGAATCACGTGAAAACACACACACACACACACACAGGACTACTAGTTTCATTTCTACAATCCACAATCCAGATGTGCTCCTAAAGCAGGTATTGATAGATAATGCATACCTGAGTTAAGCCTTTTCTGTTTTTATGTTCTTTCCTAATGGATGAAGATATTTTACATTCCTCCTATAAGTCTCCTTTAAGCACAAGGGTTTTTACCTGTCAGTCATATAGATGGAACATTTAATGTATTTCTATGGGAGAAAGTGGGTCAAGGAAAGGGGGAGGGAGTATGAAAGTGAGACAAAGAGACGGAGAGAGAGAGAGAGTGAGCGTGCGAGACAGGTGGTGGTTCATGGCAGTAGGAAGTAGACTCTTTGCTCTGCCAGAGATTGGCAGACATTGATAACAAAGAAGACAAAAACAAACAGCAGATTTGTGCCATGTTTTTGTAAATTGACACACCCATAAACAGCACAGTTATTCCCATAACTATGCAATTTACTTTACTGTAAGTTTGTAAGTTTGAGGTTCAGGTTTCTGCTAAACTTGTATGTATACTTCCTTTATAACATAGCTACTGGTTGGGTGTAATTGTGTTGATTTGGATACGGTCCTTTTGCAAGGAAACCAGCGCAACTGCTGCAAGTAACATAAATATTGTACTAGGGCTCGGCTGGATGTGTTTTGTTTTTTACAGCTCTGAACTCTAGAGAATGTTGTGTGTGAAAATCCCTGAAGATCATCAATGTCTCTAATGCTCCAACCAGTAACTCTGGCACCAGTATCCATGTGATGGTCAAAGACGCTGAAATCACATTTTTCCCCTTTCTGATGTTTCCCCATTCTGATTAACTGAAGCTCTTGACCTGTATCTGCATGATTTTATACATTGTGGTGCTGCCACATGATTGGCTGATAACTGCACGAGTATGTAGGTGTACAGATGTTCCTATTAAAGTGGATGGTGAGTGTATATTGTGATAGATATCATGATATATGAAGACATACTGTCATACATATAGTGTCTTGAAGAGGATTTCAAGTATTATAATGGTTAATATGGTAATGGTTAGATATTGTTATGCCATTTTTGCCATATCGCCCATTCCTATAATGTACTATTTCAGTTAGTTACAACTCTCAGGCCACCTATATACTGTAGTTTCAGAACTAATGCCCTCAATAAAGCAGCTGAAATGAGTATTACACTGCGCTTGTAAAGGTAGAATGGGAGTAAGTCACACACTGGTCTCGTGAGCTGGTCTTCTATCTTTTGCTAGAGAGTGTGGCACTTTTCATCACTAATTATCAGGAGTGGAAAATACTTTGATAATTGTACTTTATTACTGTACTTACATACTGTTTTGGAAGATCTCTATTTTACTCTAGTATTATTGAAATTGAACACCTGTACTCTTACTCAAGTAAATTTACAAGGGAAAAAACATACTTTTTACTCCTTACATTTTCATTTTGACCTTCAGAGGTCTTGTTAAAAATCTCAAAAACTCTCTTTTTCTATTTTTTCCCCATTTTTTTCTTAGCAAGATGTCCTTTGTAGCGGTTACCGAGGATGAGGTGTCTTATTTGCCTTAACATTTAATTGAGTAAGATTTTGACACAGTACCTATACATTTACTTAAGTACAACTTCTCTGTACATTTTCCAACCCCTGCTAATTATGGACAGTAATTGTGCACTTTCACAAAAGTTAGTTTGACTGATATTGCAAATGGGCAACCTTGTTGACTTGCCACTAACAAGATTTCAGAATCTCAAACAAAATTCTCAAATAAGTTTTAAAGTTGTAAAGACATAAACCTTTTTTAAATCCAGTGACTTCATCTTGCTCCCTAAAGCTCACTGTATAATGGCTTGTTTTCCAATCAGAAACCAGTGCATGGAACTGGGGAGAGCCAATCACATTGCAACATTTTAGATTCTAATGCTTGTGCCCGGCTAAGTATGCATATGATTTAAGAGCATCAGAAACTGAAACTAATCAAACACACACACACACACACTCACACACACACAATGTTACAACGCATGTTATTATGCAGCACAAATCTGAAATGCAGTTAAACCTTGTTCATCGCCTTTAGTCAAATAGATGGGATAATACTCTACATGTCAAATTGCATCTGTATGGATTACTGGGGTTTAGATAGATTATATAAATTTCTGGCATTACTGGGATTAGATTTAGGTTGTAAACACTTTGATACAGTATCTGTGTGCTTACATTTATATCAAAAGCAGACACTGTGTGTGGTGTGTGTGCGTTAGGGGAAGCGTGTACAGGGCAGTCTTAAGTGGTGTGCAGGGCCCAGGGCTGTGCGTGTGCTATGCACATAGAATTGGGCTGTAGAACCAAAAATAACTAGTGTGTGAACAGCAGCATAGCAAATGAAACATTTCTTAAATACTTAATTAAGTACTCTTTTGATACAGAGTTTACACCTTGAATGCATTTATGCAAAGCTGTATTTACAATGGGTTTATGGAAAATTACAATATACACACATAGTAAATGTGGATGCCCATCTATAACATAGTTGCGTTTGGAGTAGTTGGGGTATCTGCTATTGATTTGGGTGCAGAATTGCACTTTGTAATTGCAATTCATTTTAATAAAAAGAGTGAAAGGCTCAGAAAGTATTAGCAGTAAATAGGTGTATGTATGACTAGGACTGAGGACCCTAGACAGAACAAATATTTCCCCCAATATTAAAATTAAATATGGTGTACAGTTAATCCCTAAAAGTTACTGACTGAATACAAATAAAATATAGTTCACATACAGCAGAGCAGCTAGCAGGTGATTACTGATATCGTTGTTTCGTTTTATTATTGACTCATTCTTTGTTGTCAAAAACACAGTTGTTTTTTTGTACATGCTCTGACAGATCCGCCAGGCTTTTGTTTATAGTTGCTGCTTTCTCTCACCTGCAAAATTCTCCCCATCCCCACATTCCTTCAAAGCTTGCTATAGTCTCTCGACAGCAGTTTGTCCTACAATAAGTAAAAAAAATGATCTGCTTAAAAAACCCTTGTAGTTAGAGTTCTCAGTAGCTGTTTTGCATTGTTCTTGCTGAACAGAGAATTTTATCTCAACGTCCATTTAACATACTATAATTTTAGCTAATGTATGATCAGCATGGGGGTCCTCAAAGGGCGGGGCTCTGGGTGACGGCCACTTTTGCCCACACTCTGAGACAGCCCTGAGTGTATGTGCACGCTTGTTAGTTGTGCAAAACATTCTGACCCATGTTCAGCGTGATAGTTAGAGGAGTGTAGAGGAAACTCGCAGTCTGGTCAGTAGTTGAGGATGGCCTGAGGGCTTTTGTGAGGATTCTTGTGTTAAAGGCAAAAATCCAGCTGTACTCACAACCTACAGCATTGTTCACACACATCTGTTTCTCTCTTTTTTTCTCTCTCTCTCTCCTTCTCGCTGGACACTTTAACAAGATCAGACAATCCACCTATTTCCCTTTCACAAACCTGTCTGCTCCCTTATCCTTTCTTGCCTGTCCAGTAGTGAGGTTTCATTAGTGCATATTCTTGTTTTAGCCATTTTCTATCTTGCTATGTCTTTGTTCTTCTCTCTACCCTTTCTCAGCATGCTCTCTCTTACTTTCTATCTCTTCCTCTCACTGTCCACATCTGGTTTTGATGAGATTGGGCTTTAGAATACATGTCTGGTGCATCATGCTTCTTTGATCTGGCATCAACAGACCAGCCTTTTTCATTTCTGGACATGAGAAGGACCCTCAAATAACAACAGTTCCCAACCTTCTGCTTTCTTTCTTTTCTTAGGAATGTATTCCCTTGCATGTTTTTTTCATAAATTTCTTCCTTTCTCAGTGTGTTTCTGAAAATATTATTTTGAAACAGTAGTAAAAATATGTCTATGTCCTTTTAAATGTAACCAGCTAAATTTATGATTTTCTAATATTAAGAAGAACATTTAAAAACAGCAAGACCCTGAAAGAGAGAAGTTCAGGACAGAGGAGTGCTGCTTTTCAGGTATTTTGTTTAAATTCATGCCCAAACCTCTGTTCATGTGAGACCCTTTGCTGCACATTTGACTGTTCACATCTGTTACAACCTGCTGTTCAGAGGGAGACAGAGAGACAGATCCCAAAATGCAGTAAGGCAAGCAGAACAAAAGATTGAGACAGACTGAGTGAGAGAGTCCAGTTTAACCTATTTGCTGGTATGAAGGCCACTGACATTCCTCAGAATGCTTTGTTCAAAAATTCATCAATATTATTCTTCACTTAAAACTGCAGACCATATAAATATTATCCACTCACACAAGCTGTAGTGTCTGTGTGTTTCTGTTCAACAAGGGTGTAACCGTACATTCCAAGGGGTCTGCACTCCTTCTTGCCCTCTCTTTCTCTCTCTGTCTCTCCCCCCGTCTCTCTCTCTCTCTCTCTCTCTCTCTCTACCACTGATGTGTTTAAATGTGTGTGTGTGTGTGGCTTAGAGTGAGAATAGAAGCTGAACAGAGGAAATGAAAAAACTTCAGTGGGTTTTCAGTGGTCTTTTTGTCCATGAACTCTCTCTCTCTCTCTCTCTCTCTCTCTCTCTCTCTCTCTCTCTCTCTCCATGTGTGTTATGCCTAAGTGTGTGTTCTCTATAGCGGGTGTGTGTGTGTGTATGGGGGGGGGGGGGGGGGGGGGGGGGTGAATGGATATGAAGTCCAGAACTGCCACTAAGGAAAAGTATGAAAAGACTTAAGGGGGATTTCCTCTGTTAGAGAAACTTTTCTCCTCCCCCTTTCTCTTTTTCCCCCTCCCTCCATCTCTCTTTCTCTCCCCCTCACTCTCTCCCTCCCTCTCTCTCTCCCTCCCTCCCTGAAAAAGTAGGAAGCAAGAGTACCAAACCAAGCAACAGGCTCTCTGGCATAGAGTAACTTTTTGCTGCTGTGCTGTAGAATGGCAGTGAGTTACTTCAGCCAAAACACAGCACCATCTCCAAATTGGACAGAAATGCAGATATGTCCTCTTTGGATATAAGTCTGTCTGCAAAACGAAACCAATTTCTGCATGGATAAACAAAGATGACAGCTGGATAACGTGGATAGTATCGCCAAAATGGTATGACCGTTGGTCCTGCTGTTACGTTTTGTGTACGTTTTGTGGTTGTGATATATAGTGCTGCGTGATTATATAAGATGATATAAGATGTTACTGCTTTTAAATAGGAATGGACACAGACTGTTTTTAAATAGGCATGCACAACCTGTCATCTTACTTTTTGCCTGAGGTGAATTGTGTTTGGTTTAATGTAAGTAGTGTTCTTTATCAGATGACTCTATCTTATATTCTAACTACTCTGCATAATGAAGGCTGACATGGGAACTGTGATACACAAATTGTTGAGCTTCACAGAGTTTAGTTTTTGTTTTTTATATATATACTAAAAGATTTTCTTTTCTAAGTATTGATTAGAATGCACTGTGTAGATTACACAAATATTTAACTTTGAGTGTGTACGTGAGGGCATGCGTGTGTGTGTGTGTGTACACCTTTTGTTGTCTGAGTCCTGTACGGTGCGTGGTGGAGTTTCTATTAGCACTTATTAGCTATGCCAAAGTGACTAGTCATGCTTTGACTACAGAACAGGTTCCATACCCAGTCACATTGGAGCTCAAAATTTATAAAGGGCGCTGCAGGAATGTATGTATGTATGTATGCATGTTGTAAATAATAATAATTTCAATGCAAGTTTGAAATATTTATCACTTCAAATATCCATATCTGTATCTGTATTTAAACCAAAGTTGTGACCTAAACAGGCAAGATTTTTTAAAAATTAAATATTAGCACTATGAGATGTTGATGAGATGTTCATAAACTAATAGCCTAATAGTCATGACCAGGCAGTTACTAAGGATGAATGAATGAACACTGTACAATCATATTAATTGTGGTTTTTCCCGTGAGTTTCATATCTGACCTCTCATTTGCGCCTGGCTCCCAGATATTGTACCTTGTGGGATACCAGTCCTGACGCACACCTCTAATCTAAACCAGCTACCCTGCGAACTACAAAAAAATTGTAAAAACATAAAAATGAATAGTGCACCTATTATTTGTATCCATTTTTATATCCATTTAGAACATATTACCTGCTCATTCTGAATAATGTATTTGTATTTGGTTATGTCCCTATCAGATGTTTATATGTATGTTTACTTCTACGGGGGGGGTACATTTGTTTCCTAATAAATTTTTAGATGCATACAGAAATATTTTTCGTCTGTAGGCGCTTGGTGAAGCTGGAGGGAAGCACTATTACCTCCCAGAATACCTTCCTTTTATAGCTCTCTGACTTTCTGATACTAATGAAGATACTACTAGCACTTAACCCTTCCAACTCGATTATTACAGCACTACACAAAACTGACCAATGGTGTACCTTTGCACATTTTCCAACAAATGTAACAATATACCACTTAGATATTAAATGAAGGACCTACCCTGAAGCATGATATACTTATCTGTGCAAGGATTCTGGTCTGTTTTTTCATCTGTTTTCATCATCTATTCCTCAACTCTTTCTGCAGTAATTCAGTTGAAGCATGCCTGTCCTTCCACCAATGTAATTACAGAACCTAAGTGGGCCTGGCTTTTCTCGGAATGCAGCGAGCCACCATTTAGGTCTCATAATGATTCAATGTCTTACTCATAATATGTGGGTGAGAATATGAGAGGCAGCTGTTTATTATTCCTAGGCATCCTCACATGTTTACTCCATGTACCCATAGAAAATGTGTAACAAAGCTATTTAGCTTGACCTTAGTGATTAGTAGTGTGGCCAGTCTAGACTTTGCAAGTGTAACATGGATGGAAAACATAACTTTCCATCCGAATTTTATCTCACTATTTAAGCGATATTATTTTAGTGCTGAAAATGGTCCAAAAATTGTGAGGCGCTGGGTTACCTCTTTTTAGTGACCAGCTTTTGATTTGCAATATCTATTGAAATTCAGTTGCCGATCCAGCCTAATTTTCAACATTGTTTCCTGCATCAAATTTGTTTGATGTAAAGTTCTGTATTCAACCTGTTCTTAATAATATTTACACGGTGTATAATGAGATTTTGTCGGGAGGAACGAGTTTGTCTCCCTAACAGAGCTACAGTGCGTGGTCACCTTAGGCATGATGTTGGAGAGGAACTTCTTCACGTTTTTTATATGTTACACCTTTACTCTAGAATGGATTTATCATTTTGTTTTCCTGAAATATTACAAATATGAGTACAAGTACATGTTTTTGGTACTTGCCAACTCCTAAAGTGATACTGAAATAAGTAACCTATTTAGGATCAGTCAATCAGGTACACCATGGAACATTACATTTAGCTCTGTTTATGTTTTCCCAGTTTACACAGTGGCCTTGAAAAGTGCACATATGCATGTTTGGACACTAAGGCTACTAGGCTTATTAGCTAGTTTATTTTAAATGAAGTGCATTCGGTAACTATATTAGTCACCTTAGACTGAGTAGGATTACAGTGGAGAAGAGCAGGTTTTATTCCACTTCAGCTGTCATTTCATGTTCTCTGTTTATTAGAGCAGCAATGGCTTACCTCCCACAGTGTCACATGATATCAGAGCATTTTTTACTAGTATGAGTAAATGAGCATTGTATCGGGCAGATACCTAAAACCAGTGTTGTTGTTTCCAATATAACCTTTGATATTACACTTGAAATTTAGCTAACATTAGCCAAGTTTCCATCCACTTTTTGTGCTTTTCTTTTATCGACAAAATAAAAGTGCATAAAAAACCTTGCGAAATTTCCTCCTGCCTGTTTCCATCCAATTTTACCAATAAAAATGTGTGTGTGTGATGACGTCATCCTTAAAAAAAATTGTCACATAAGTTTTGGCGTATCGCAAAAGAAATCTGTGCTTGAGCCGTTTCCATACATATTTTTGTGTATATCGCAAATTGTGTACCTTTTGCGTCCTGCATGTCCTCAAATCTTTGTAAAATGATGAGAGTATTGAGACAATTAAGTGAAATTGGCCAGCTTACTTTCATTTTAATTTCACAAATAATTACATCTGTACGAACTATAAGAAGACGATGTCAGAATGGAGAAGTTGCTCATCTGATAGGGCTCCAAGTAACTGCCCTTATGTGACAAGGCCCATGGGTCTGGGAAGTAGTGGTGGAGAGCTGCGCCCATCGCAGGTTGCCACCGACCACCGGGTCCGACCTGAAAGCGGACTACTATTGCCCTTTTCACGCAGGCAACCGGCGCCAAGCACAGAGTAGTGGGGGAAACTTTGGGGGTTAGTAAAACGACTGTCTATCGATGTGCATATGCTGTGTGCACAGCTATTAAAGAAAAATTAATGTGGCGTTATATCAGGCTGCCAAATGTAACGGAGGCCACTGAATTCTTCCCCCAGCGGCTGGATAAATTCTGTAATGTGACATTTTTTTTGTCACATGACAAAAACTGTTTCCAAGCTATTTTTTCACAAAAAAAACCTTGGATGGAAGAATAGCTATTGGTTCCACTGTTTCCACTGATTATCATTGAGATGTTTCTAGATTAACCTTTAACTGTGGTAAATTAATCTGATTGGACATAATTTGAAAAGGCACACTGCTATGTCCCAAAACACACAGCTTGGCGTCAGAACAAGTCTGGAAATTTTTGGTCCAGCCAGAACATGAACTTGACATTTCTGGAGAGACTAGAAAATACTTATACATACAATCTAATCTAGCAAGTTTTTTGGTGCCAGACAGGTTTGAGTATTTCAGAAACTGCTGGGATTTTCATGCACAGTCTCTAGAGTTTACACAGAATAAAAATAGAATAATTGAACAAATTTCTATAATAGCATTTTTCTTAAAGACTGATTTGGCTGCTGTGTTCACCTCTAAACACAAACCTAACAGGCAAATGTTTCAAATATATTTTGAGTTTTATGGCTTGTGATTCCCAGAGACTGAAGTGTTATGTGTCTTCTTCCCAGCTGCTGAGGGACAGGCCTCTGCACACTTGTTTTTGCCTGCAGAAGCCAGCATGTCAGTTTGGCAGCAATGGTCAATGGAAATTAACAGCTTCTAGCCAACCCCTGCTCACACACACAAACAGCTCACACTGTTTAGGTGTGACCTCTATGGATTCATGTAACCCTAAAAAAAATACTCATATAAGCTTACATAACCCTATATTTTACACACTGTGCTAAACACAAAGGTCATTTTTTCATTCTTTCCTTCACTAATGAGGGACTGATCCAGATTCAGCTGATAAAGCTCATGTATTTCTGCCTGAGCGCCCAAGCTGGGAGGAGAAGGCCTTTGTGCTGGCATGGGTTTGTTTTGTCATGGTAATAGAGTTGGTGCAGTACCAACTTAGAAGCATTAACTAAAGAAAAGGTAAAGGAGTAAGTTGTTGACAAAAGGAAATAAAGAGAAAGCCTCTTTTCTGTCAACACAGCTGTTAAGTCTGGACTGGAAAGTACCGTATGCAAGAAAAACTATAGTGATGACACAAAGTGATGCAGTGGGTCAGCAAAAAAATTCCCTGCATGTAACCTAATCTGCATTTCATCAAATTAATTTGTATTAGTCAAAGTTAGATTTTTATTTCTTATTTTATATTGTGACCCAGACAGGCAAGACAAGACAAGACACTAAAGGCAAGGCAACAGATTAACATTCAGATAAATGTGGTTCAAGGTTTAAATTAACATTTGATTGGGTGGTCAGTTATGAACATGGTCATGGTTAAGTGATCAATTATTGTCTCTTTTGAGTCATATGGACAAGTGATAGGGGGTTACACTCACCTGAAATTTCATTTCTGGGTAGCAAGAAGAGAAATTTCTTTAAAAAAAAATGTGTTTTTTTTTTGGCGTGTGTGTGTGTGTGTGTGTGTGTGTGTTTTATTTGTTCTATTTTTGTAATCTATTTTCGTATTGATAAAATATATGGAGTATTTGACACTATCTCAAGTATTTTAAGTTAAAGATGAATTAAACGTGATGTAAATACATATTCAAGGAAAAACTGTTGGCTCTGTTATGCTGTGGGGAACATTTAGCTGGCATAGTTTGTGTCTACTTGTTACTGTAGAATGAACACTGCAAATCAATACACAAACCAAATCTGACTGATCACATTTATGCTATAGTGAAACATTTCATGGGAGTGGTCTCTTTCAGGATAATAATGTCCCCATCCACAGGACACGAGGGCTCACTGAATGGTTTGAAGAGTATAAAAATTATAAATCGTATGCTATGGCCTTCAAAATTGTCTGATCAAACAAAGCAGCACTGATGGGATATTTTGGACTGACGTGTTAGACAGCACTCTCCAGCACCATCATCAAAACACTAATTGCGGGACTGTCTTTTGAAAGAATGGTGTTCATCCCTCTAGTACAGTTCCAGAGATTCTATGCCAATGCACATTAAAGCTATTCTGGTAGCTTTCTGGTATTTCTTCCTGCTCAGTACCATTCATCCTATTAGTGGAGAAGCTCTAAACCGACGGTGGGGCAATGTGACAGTGTGACATCTGTCCCTGGGCTAACCAGTTCATGTCTTAGACCACTTTTAGCTTGCAGAATGTTGTTTACTGACCCATTTTGTGGCCTAGTCAGGATTTATTTTTTTTCTCAGCCACAACTGGAGAGAAGTGACAATATGCAACATGTGTTACAAATTAATTTCTGTGTGTTTTGACCCTGCGAAGGACTGGCAGAGTCACACAGAGAGTAGACTTATGAGCTGTACCTCCAGCCAGATGTTCAGCCACTGACATCTGACAGAACACTTTGTTCTGTTATTTCTACATCAGTTGCACTTTTTGGTATTTTGACTCCATAGCACATTTCACAAGAATTCTATTTTCCATCTACTTTCCTATTGTTTGGTACAGAATATTGACTGCATAAAGGTGGAGCCGTGATTGAGGCTTGGAGTTTGCATGTTAAAGCAGTGGTTAGATCTTGCAAATTCTCCCTGTTTTTCTCCAGCTCTGCCCAGACCAGAGCAGGTGCTGAGTTTTGCATTTTCATTCCAAATTGTCTGTTGGGCAAACAGTACAGCTGAATTTGATTGTTGAGCCTTCCGTTCCTCATGTCCAACTTTTGATGGAAAGTGGCATTTAACATGGCATTTAAATCAAGATTTTTACTTGTTTTTACTTGATTTTTACTAGATTATCTAAAGCTCAGGTGTCCTGGAAGTTTAAGTTCTATATATCCCAGTTTCTCTATACTGAAAGCTTAGATTTACAGGAAAGGGTGGTTGTATTAATAACTTGCTAAGTCTAAGTCAAGAGTCCTCCGAATGTCATAGGTAATGTGTTAGGTTTGTATCTTCCAAACATATCTATCAGAGAAATGCTGCCTGGCAAACAGCAGAAGGCAGATTTGACAATGGCAAAAGGGTTAGAAGCTAATTTGAAAATTTCAAGTTGGTCAGATGGGAAGACGGTTAAACAAATGTGTGGATGGGTAAGCAGACAGCTTGTGCTCTGATGTTAGTTGGGTACACACGTTTTTTTGGGTTGCAATGTAAAGATCTGAAAAAGGACCCAAGCTGTGTGAATGGGGAACATTATGCCACAGGTCCCTCTGTTAGGAATTAAATAAGAGTGGCACCAAGACAAAGCCAACACTGTCCCCTTAAAGAAAGAGGGGAGGGACAGGAAGAAAGGAGGAGAGGAGGGAGATACCTGCTGAGAGAAGGGGGGGGGTTCTTTTGAAATTTGACAGCTGAAAGTACAAGACTTTTTCTGTTAAAGAATGAACACATGTTGGATTAAGGTCTGTTGGAATATGGAGCATGTGGATATTTTGGCTTGCCAGTCAGATCAGTTTTTTCTTATTCTCTCGCAGCAGAGAACGTCATATAGTCTCTAGATACACTATATGGCCAAAAGTATGTGGACACCTGACTATCACACCCATATGTAGTTCTTCCCCCAACTGTTGCCACAAATTTGGAAGCACATAATTGTATAGAATGTCTTTCTAAGATCCATGTTCCTGCATGACAATGCCTGTGCACAAAGCGAGGTACACGTTGGACTCGTGATCGGAAGGTTTAGAGTTCAAATCCCAGTACCACCATGCTGCCACTACTGGGCCCTTGAGCAAGGCCCTTAACCCTCAACTACTCAGGTGTATAAATGAGATAATTGTAAGTCGCTCTGGGTCGTCTGCCAAATGCCATAAATGTAAATGTAAATGTAAGAACTTGAGTGGCCTGCACAGAGCCCTGAATTCAACTCCAATGAACACTTGTGTGATGAACTGCATGCCAGGCCTCCTCATCCAACCTCAGTGCCTTATGGCTGAATGGCAAATCCCGACAGCCACCTCAAAATATAGCATAAATCTTTCCCAGAAGAGTGGGGATTATTATAGCAGCGAAGGTGGGGGGCAAACTCTGGAATGGAATGTTCAGCACGCACATATGATTGTGATGGTTAGGTGTCCACATAGTTTTGGTCATATATGGAAATCTGTAATATATTTATGAGAGTACTTGCTCTTGTTCATGCCATCCTATCAGTGTTCTCCATTAATGAGTCGCCATACAGTTAATACCATACTTTATGTGTTAAAGTATGTTTAAAGTATGTGTGAATTTGTGTCACAATACAGTGAGGGGGTAAACGTTTATGGGTAATCGTAGTGCGCAGATGCTCACTGGCAGGCTAAGGTAAGCTACGCTATCCCATAAACCCTTGATGCAAATACATAAACGTGCTTCAAAGCAGAAGTGTAAACCAGCCTTGACTTGTACAACTACAAAATTTTTAACAGAGTGTTGTGTGTATCTATGGTACTGTGCATCAGCCAGCCTTAATTCAGATGCTGATTGATTGAGTTAGCTGTGCACAGTACCCTCTATTGTTGAGATGAAACATGACCTTTGTTCTGTGGGCTTTATCAAGAGTTTTAGAGTAATACTCAAAATATAATCATTTAATCTGCCTGCAAACATAAGTTACACTGTTCAAATATAATGAGAACAAAGCATCTGGAAGGTGCTGATGTGCAGCGTTGTAGCGAGAGATGTGTAATACTGCAGCTCCACTTATGGGCATGTTTACACATAACTATATTTAGGCTATATAGAATTATTAAATAGTTTTTCAGTTCATGTTAGTTAGCTGGCTAAAGTGTCGTAGTAGTTTTTGGCAAAAAATAAGAGTGTTTTTGGCAAAAAATAAACTATCCAAGAAGTAGGGAGTTATTATACATTGTATTTTGTGAGATATCTGTGCTAGTTCTTGATCTTATTCTGTGGGGAAAATCTGGAAAAAAAACCCCAAATTGCATGGTATCAGTGATTTAGAACCCAGAAGTAATTAGTGATCCTCAGCATTATCACATCGAGTGCCTCTTCCCCATTCATTCTGCAATGAAATGTGCAAGTATAATTGTTGACACCTACATGACAACATGTAAGGGATGCCTTCACTTGTATGCAAATAAAGAAATGCAGAAGTATATACCAGGCCTAAGAAGAGGCAAGATGGCAAGACAGAAACAGAGAATGTTTACTAAGGGAGGGAGGGAGGGAGAGGAAGAGAAAGAGAGAGAGAGGGGGGTCAGCCAAAGGATCCTGGAGCCTGGAGAACAAAAAAGACCACCCTGTACTAGAAATGCAAGCCAGAGATATCAACTGGAATCTGTATTTATTTATGCAAAAAATGTATCTACAAGCTAACATTTTATATTGCGACTAACAATATAGTATTTCAAATTACTATCAATCATACAGAGATTTCAGTTGTCATTCTACCCTTTTTGGTGTCTATGCCTATCATCAGATTAAAGGTTCTTCAGTTGAACATAATAACAACTTGCTTCTGTCTCCAGATTTAACCATACCTTGAATGTTTGATTATAAGAGCATGTTTATAATAACAGGTTTAAGACCATGCTGTTACATTGAAGTTCTGGAGGAAGAAGCCCAGCTCTTGATGAAAAGGCAAACAGAAGATCACATCTCATAGGCTACAGCTGCAATGTATTACAGTCTTTAACACAGTCAGTGAATTCCACATCAGCACAGCTCAATGACTCTCTATCAAATAAATTCATTATGGCTAGAAACAAGCTTAGGAAAAATTCCAGCACAAGCATTCCTCTGAGGTGAGGGCACGACCTCAGAGACACTGCTGTCTGTATTACTGTATGACTAATAGAATACACCTCACACTCACGTCTTGGCTGTGGATAGAGCCTTTGTAGGGGAGAAACTGAAGCTCTTCATCATCTCCCTGTTTTCAATTGTGGCAGCCCACAAAATGGCAGCTAGTGTTATTTCACACTGATGTCACGAAATACTGTTTGAATGTTTTGAGGTTTAGGAACACATTTAATGCTGTAGTTTGTACCATACACATATTTCCTTAACTTTTTTCTTCATAAATACAGGTAATAGAATACAATATACCAAAACTTCCTCCCATAATTCAGTAGTAGGAGTTATACAGCATTGCTTATGTTATACCATTTTCAGTTTTTTTAATGCATTTAATTGAATTTGAAGTTGAGTTAAAGAGTAACTCATTCAGACTTTTTTCCTTGTTATCAAACACCTTTTGCCTCACCAGTCTGTAGACACTGACAGATCAACCATAGAAATATGCTCAGTAGAAGACAGAGCTAGGCACTTTGATCATAGAAATAATCATGCACATGATCATCACAGAGTACACACTCAGAGGAAACACTATCCGGCCTATTAACATATGCATTAGCTCACAGAGACCCACAATTGGCTAGTGCCACTGTGATTGACAGGGAAGAGAGAGTATGCCATTCCTCCCACCATGGCCAATTGTGTTCTCTTGACGGAATGGCCACAGATGGGATTCACTGTTGGGATTCAAACTCACAATCACCTAACGACAGGGTGAACGATCTTCTGTTGCACTACTTGGGTGAGGGAAAGTAGCTTTATACGCACTATTGTCATTTCATTTGTCTAAGATACATTACAGATACAGTCGTATCATATGTTTATAATAATTTCTTGGCTCAATATAGACAATTTGCACAATATATTTACACATGATTAGAGAGAACAGAAATGAAGCTCCTTGTTCCAGGTAGACAAGTTTGTTTGTGTTAGATATACAAGCACAAAGATGCAATTTGATGGTGTGTCATTCAAATTAGCCCAAGTCCATAGTGTAAGATGATGTCACAGACCCTGACTCACGTTTAAAGCCAACTTATCTATTTCAGGAAAAACACGTGTAATGGAATATTACTTTTGTTTAAACTGAGACATGATTAAAATAAGACAGAACATAGTTTAAGATGTTTTTGTTACAAATTTCATGAAATTCTCCAAAGATCTGTACACAATACTGTATCCTGCTGATTCCATCAGCAGGCAAACAAATAAAATCAAATAAACCAGTTATGCTATTAATAATATATACCCAGGTGTCAACCTTGCTTCACAGGTGATGTGGTATACTTTCTGATTATGAGCATTTTCCTTATTTTACTTACTTTCCTCTTTCCATTATTCTGCTACTGTATAATCATTGCTTCATTTATTAATAGCAATATGGCCAAGACATTCGGTATACACCATTTATATATTTTACCCGGAATGTGAACTGGGACTGGGTAATGTGACAACATGATATTGATATTGTGATAACATCATGATATACTTTTCTAAGTATTGTCATTATTGTTAGTTATCAGTGCTTTTAAAGCTCCTTTGTTACAGTAAAAAGTAACTGATTGGATATTAAAAACTATCTTTGTACCAACTATTGTCTTTTCTTCATGAAATACTTTAATTTTTTTTATAAATACTAGACTTTTTTTTTTTCTGATATTTTTGATATTTTTTTGGCACATCACCTACCTCAAATGTGAATGTTATATTTTTGAAAATTATGAATAATTTTCATGTTGTGGTGAAATTTCTGAGGTTACGAAAATAGGCATGTTTTTGTCTCTACATTAGCATTTGACACTTGACATCCTAGGGAGTGTTTTTGATCTGTTCAGTAGACGGAAATGAATATAAGCATTTGGTTGTTTTTGTTATTCAATACAGTTGTCTACAAACTTGATTAAACTTTATAGTAGACTAGCTTGTTTTATAATATACCAAACAATTGATTTTGACATATAGAATGATTTTCAGTGTCTCCAACTGACTTTGACACATTTTTGGTCCTCACGTAAAAAGACAACAGCAACTACATATATAATTAGCACCTTCATAAACTCAAGACTCTTAGCTCTAATGATGCAGTGTGACCAAGAAACAACTGAGTAGTCATTTCTAACAACAGTCTGATAGTTGGAAATCGGGTTATAATAGATGCACTGTACCGCTAATGTGTGTGTTTGTGTGTAAGTGTGTGTGCATGTGTGGTTCAGGTGTGTATAGTGTAAGTATTCAAATGAGTTTTATTGAAATAACTGAGGCTAGATTGAAGCCTAAATCACCAAGATTATTGTAATATTAAGAGAATGACTTGCAGATAACAGTTCTCTGAGAGTAATATTATGGGTGTTTCTTCTTTCTGTGGACTTGGTTGTTTGTTTCGCCGTTCCAGACAGATAAAATACTTCCTGTCTGAGATCTTATTCAAGCACAGCAATCAACAGCATCTGGCTGCAGTATTCTGCATGATTAATTGTACCTATAATCTCATAGCTGTAGGTTGATCTTTTTTAAATAGCTTTAAAAACTGCCAGAGATAGTCTTAACTGAAAATCCATATCTGACATACCTGAACTTCTGCATGTTTCTTGTAAGGTGATTGAACATTGAATATTATTTTGGTTTTAAGCCTATATCGTAGCATTCACATGTTAGACTGCATCTACTGTATTGCTTCAACTAGATTGTGTTGAGACTTTCCCACTTTACAAAAAAGTAAGTAATGGCATAAGTAATGCCATATATCATACATGCTATAACTAATGTTTTTCTATCCATGACTATAATTAAGTCCATAATGAGCAATATGAACTAGTGTCCTATTTAAATAGTATTATTCATATTATCAATGATTTTATTCTTCTTGGTTTATTCATTAAATTCCGTAAAAGTGCAACTTAAGGTTGTTGAAACAATTACACCCACTGACCAACATGATCAACGTGCTAATTTATGTAGATTTATTTTAATCATGAATGAAACATAAACATTGGTTAATGCAGAGCTTAATTTTTAAGTCAGTCTTTAAACGTCAATGGATGTTTACTTTATTATTACTTATGGTATGAGAATGCTAGAATTCATAGTTTACATGTTTTACAGGGAGCCTTACTAGTCACTGTCCATTTTGGATGGAATAAACATTTAGTTGCATATGTGTATTATTTATGTAACAATTATTGTTTATTTTATTGCTAACTTTTGTCATTATTTACAGTGTGTTAATTCTGTAGTTACCTAAAACAGTAAATAAGGTGAGTTAAAGTACCCTTAGTGTAAACCATTACCCACATACTCCTTATTCACACTCACGTAAACTCACACAAAGTGGAGTGTAATTATGCACAAATTGCACGCATGTGATTCAGACCATGTTTTATTATGTTTTCTTTTTTCTGTTCTAGTCTGGTTCTCTTCTGTGGGTGGTTAAGCATTTTAAATGAGCTGTGACTGGAAAACAACACAATATTCCAAAATGCACTCCTTGCTTAAACAGAAATAAAATTAATCCTAGCACTTCTAGGACATCCTAGCACTTCTAAGACAAAGCAAACAAAAGGTGGTTTCCCAGATGTCATGTTAAAACAGCTTGTTACATACTACTCTTCATTTGTGCATTCCCAATATATTGCAATCTTTATTGATCCTCTCTCCCAATCTCTCTCTCTCTCTCTGACATCTCTCTCAGAATTCCTCTTCTCTGGACTGGTCCATTCAGAGTGCACTGTCATCTCTTTACCCCCCATTTGAGGCCACTGCTCCAACGGTCCTGAGCCAGCTCTTTCGTACCATCGAGGCACGTTACCAGGGAGACGCACTGCAGTGCTTTTTGGATTACCTCATTCCAGCCAAACACATCCTAGAGAGTGTGCAACAGGCTGCCTGTGTGAGTACAACACATTAATCACAAAAATAGTGAAGTAATTTAAATTACTAGTCTTCTACATCATCATCTGAAATTTTCAATTAAAATCAAACATTAGACTAATCATTCAGCACTACACATATGCTTGAAGATTACTGTATAGTATGGGAAATATATTCTTTCCTGTATTATCATTACAATTCCTTTGAATGAGGTTAAGATGTGTTTGTGCACACCAAAGCCTCTTCTTTTTTAAATAAGGAACAATCAAATATGACCAGACTCAAAAATATTTACCTACAATCCATAGTGAAAAGGTAAGATCATGCAGAAAAAAATTTAGTTTCAATAAATCATTCATGCTCAAAGTTAATAGAATGTTAATAAAGGTTTTAAATCATAATCCTTTCCTCCATTCCTCTCTTTCTAGGCTGAGTACGCTGATGTTTTGTTCCGGTGTGAAGGTTGGCCACTCTGTTTGAGAGACCGTGTGGTGATCCAGCTAGCCCCCATTAACCCCTTACTGTTACGTCCGGGAGACTTCTACTTGCAGGTGGAACCCTTTGGCGAACAGTCAGCCCGTATAGTCCTTAAGAGCCTCCTTGTGCAGGAAGATCTCTTGGCACAGGAGGATCTGGTGTTACTAGCAGGTTTTAGGGCACAAGAAGGCCCTGCCGTGGAGGAGACTCCCATCCCAGAGACATCATACCCATGCATTTTCACTGAAGCGTGGTTGAAGGAAATCAATGAGGGTCGACATGGAAATCAGCTACATCAATGTGTGCTTTCTTCTGATCAGGGGATTGTGAAGGTGCCCTGGGCAGAAGTGATCAACCCTGAATTTCTGGACAGGCCAAAAGCTTGGCAGAAGGTTGAGTCTAAAACATGCACAAATGCAGGTTTAATACAGCAAGATAATTCTGAGGAAGAGCCCAACTCACAGTTTCCTGTAAACATGTCTTTTCCCAAAACAACTCTTGAACCAGAAACCATGATCCTTCCAGCTAAAAATAGTGTTGCAGTTTCACATCAATTAGTGAAAAGTGGCAATAGATTTGTTAAGACAGAACAAGGGAAACCTGTGAGCAATTCTGTAGGCAAACCTGTTGGTTGGGTTTCCCCAAATACGTGGGACAGTAGGCCCAGTCGAGAGCTGGAGGGGGAGTATGTAGATCTTTTGGATTTTGCAAAAGAGAAGGATGCTTTAAGCTTTAAAATAGCTGTTATACCTTCAGTTCCAGTGTCTTTCAGACCTCATTCCCCTCTATCAAAAGGAGGCAGCACCCCATGTGTTCAAGCCTCTGAAATGATGGATGAGCACTGTGTTCCATATTCAAGAAGTAATCAGTTTTCCGAAGAACCAAAGAAGGGTTCTGAATCCAAGGGTAGGCATCGTCAGTCTTACCTAGCAGCGATAAAAAACCCAATAAGTTTTGAGAAGGCAAACACAATACTGCCCCTGGATGAAACATGGCCAGGCTTAGGAGAAGCAGAACCAGGCTATGAGGCACAAGGGGTTGACCTTGGGAGTGAGTCTTTCAGCAGTTCACCAGTGCAGAGTTCAACCCAACTTGGACAAAATCTGATACAGTCCTGTCCAGATTCAGGTCAGCAAGATCAGAACTTAGTTCAAATTAATATGAATGCGATACACCTTTCCCAGAACACAGCACTGCCAAGTCTCAACACAGCTGAACAGCCAAAGCACTTGCTTACTGAAAAACCTCCAGACAATCTTCAGAAAACTGTACTGGAACACACTGGAGCAGTTAATGTCAACAGGCAACACTGCCTGACTGAGCAGGAACCCCGTCAAATGTGGACCAGTGTGCATAAGCATCACAAAACACAACCCTTGCCCAAAATGGGACTAAGAGCTTTGCCAGATCATAGAAGTCACCGACAAGAGACTGGTGCCTACAAATGTCAAGGTGTAGGCAAGGGAAGGCAAATAGATCAGTTTGTGTATGGCCTTGCAACTCCTCATAAATCGCTTCAACAACCTACAGGACAGAGACCTTCTCTATTTCCTCACCCACAGAACAGTCTAAACATGCTTCAAGAACAACACAGTCAATCAGAACAAAGACCTAACTGTGTAAACAAGCAGTGTGGTGAAAACCCTGCACAGGTATTGAAAGGTTTGGGGAAAAGCAGGTCTAAAGCCCGCTCTGCTTCCTCAGTATCAGAGCCAGCCATGGAGTGTTCGCAGGAGGATAGGCCAGCCAGCAGGAGTCGCAGTGATGTTTGTCCAGAGATCATTCCCATGGTTCCTGGAGTTCAGGTCCAACGAAGCAAGAAATACACTACCTTTGGACTTGTGTCGCCAAAACTAGACAGACGGAAAGCAGCAAAAAATGGTATGAAGCAACAAAGAATTCATTACATGCTACAAAGTTACATCCTAAAATAAAGTTGTTATTGGCTTTCATGGGTTTCCTCACTCAGTGATGTTTTCGATTAGAGAATAGTCATTCCATGGTAGATTTAATTTGAAACAAATGTGTTATGTTTATATCCAAACCTTACTTTTGTTTTCAAATGGGATGTGACTGGATCGTAGATACCTCTCTGTGTAATATGTATCTTTTACAGCCCACCTTATACATAAACATGTGCAAACATGATTGATATGAGTGATTGTTTGAAGAGAAAACACATCTGCTTTGTAGACTATGCTCTAGCTGTGTGTATGTCTGGTCGACATCCGGCAAGAGGGTCAGCACAATGTCATGTAACATGCTTATTACAAAACTGGTCCCTTACAAATGGTCTGATCAACAGATGACTTTGACTCATCTCCTTCACAAAGAGTGGAATGTGCAGTCCTGACAGTTTGTCCTGACAAAAGGTCATCCAAAAAGAGTACATAATGACATGGGGCCAAGTGTCATAGGTCGTAGTTTGTACAGCATTCTAGTAGGGAATTCTCCTCGCCTCCATCTCATCCCCCACTTCAGCAGAATGAGGCCATTTATGCTGGACAAAATTCCAGCACGAAGGGCCAGAAATAACTGCTCCCTCACTCTCCTCTGCAGGAAAAGGCTGTTTGATGTCTTTTTTTAAGTGAAGACAAAAGAGACTTAGTTGTACTGTAGTTAACAGTGTGTGTTAATCAGAGGGAGAGAGAGAAAGAGAGAAAGTGCCCAACTGCACCACATAGTGTAGCCGAATGGTCATAACAGCAGTTTGGAAATTAATAACTAAAGTACTGTCCAGATGGGATTTCCAGAAATATATCTGTTAAGTAATCTTGTCGAAAGACATTTGTAATAATTATGATTGATTTGTGCATCATAAACAATCTCCATATAAATCACAATGATGGGAGTTTCTTCATCATGTGCGCATGATCATCACAACATCTTCTAACTTTAATGCAAAGTGATTGTTTTGACAATTATTATAATCTCTTGTTGTAGGGGTGCACTTCATCATCAGTAGATCTATGCTAGAATCTCAGTAGCTTACTTAAACCCCCACAAGGCCTTTTGAATATCACCTGTATTTTATTGTTATTTTATTGAAAATAAACTTAAAATCAATAAAATCAACAACAAATCTTTTCCCATCAGATATAATGGAATATTTACAACGAACATGTCTACTCAGATGGGATATACAGTGGATATAAAAAGTGAAAAACAAATAGAAATATTTTAGAGAAAAAAAACTTACAATAACCTGGTTGCATAAGTGTGCACACCCTTTCATAATGGAGCATGTGACCATGCTTAAAATGAACATTCACACTCTTATTCAAAAGTAATAATCATACAGAATCATTGATTCTGATTAACTCCAGATAAAGATCAGGATTTTCTTGACGTATTCTTGACATCTCCATGCTGAAGCCATGGTCCGCAATGAGCTTACAAAGCATGTACGGGATCTCATTGTGGAAAGGTTTTGAACAGGACAGGAGTACAAAAGAATTTCCAAAACATAAGACAATCATCAAAAAGTGGAGAACCACAACTTTTCTCTAAAAAGTTTCTGTTTTATTTGTTCATTTTTTTATTACTATATCTCATTAAAGGTAGAAAAAGATCTGACATGGTTTATCTTGGTTTCATTTTTTATACCAGAAAAACATGCAATTTTATCAGGGATGTGTAGACTTTTATGTCCACTGTATTACCTGTACTATGTGTGCTATAAGGACACAGAAAGTTTCAGAGTAGGTTATAGGGTTTACTGGGTTAGGTCATCGCACAAAGATAACAATGCCATGCTGATGTAATAGGGCATAAGGACATTTGATTATAGGTTGAATTTGTGCTGTAGAAAAAAAAAGTAAATGCTTAATTTTCTTTTGCATTTTAAGACATGTCAGCTGCTGGGTCTGTTGAACAGTTTACTGCACTTCAGAATGGGGCAGTGCTCCAGAGCTCCTCAGCACAATTACAAAGTGTCTCTCCTGAACATGGAAGTCAGCTTACTGCCCTTTCACATGACCCCACCATCAAGAATGTTCTCCAACTGGGCATCATTTGTCTGCCAGGTGACCTGTTCTGAGCATCTATATTTTATTCAATTTAGTTATTCATTTATTTAAAATATTTATTTGTCCAAAGTCAATAGCAATATACTGTTTTTGAAGCTTTTTTGTTTTTAGACTGCTTTGCAAAAGCTAGTCACTGTATTTTAAACCTATCTTAAATCAAGGAAAACTGCTGATGTAAATCCCAAGTCATTTAAAAAAATAATTATAAAGGTTTTAGATTTTATCTACCACTTATCCCTCCACTAATAGGTTGTGATGTGCATTGATGTGCTAATAAGTGATTAGTTACCTTTATGTTTATGTACACAAATGGATTATACTGATAAAATCTGACAAAGGTATATCCTGCTTTCGATGGCAGTTTATCATTTACAGATAGTCTTTGCTGAAAACCAATAGCCCAGGGGTGGACCTAACCCACAAAATGTTGTACAATGTGGAACAACACACTTATCAACAACACACTAATCCAGCCTGAAACCCACAGAAACTCCACCCAGGTAGGAGGAGGTGGAACAGGTCTGATGCCACCCCATGGACTTTTGGTTCTGCACCGAGGGCTTTCTTGGACAAACAGACGTTGAATGCAGGATATGCTTTTGACTGATTATGCCAGTGTAATCTGTTTCTGTACATAAACATTAAGATACCTCACTACACACTAGCAACAAACATATATAGACACATGGATGGATTCTGAACCTGTGGAGCACATGCCAGCCTACTAGCGCTGGATAAGTGGTAGATAAAATCTAAAAGCCTTACACTGATTATTATTATTTTACAAAAAAAAAAAAAATCAGTTTGTTCCCAAAAATTCACACACATAATATTACTGTTTGTCTGTGTAATACTGTCTTTCCTGTGCCTCCCATAGGCAGTCGTGACAGAGCTGGCAGAGCTGTGCTTGAAGTCCATGGGGGGAAGAATGGCTGGGCATCCCCTCTGCTCTCTCCTCTAGTACTCTGCAAACTGGTCCTTTATCTTCACACCATTCCGAGGTACCTGAATAAAGGTTTTAGGTTTGATTATCTGTTTAGTTGTTTTGATGCAGAGACTTGTCAACTGAATTGGCCTTATAGTAAACATACATTTTGGGTGCAACTGTAACATCATATCTTGACCACTAGATGGCAGAATGAGGCAGCTCAAAGTAATTAGTAAAGTAATTTACACCATTAAGTTAGTTCACCTGGATTTAACATGTCTAATCTCTTATGAGTTTTAGACTACAAACTGATTGTAAACTGTGACTATGTTGGACTATGTTGGACTATGTCCAATTTAAATGCCACTTATAATTTCTTTTGTTATCAAGAGGGAACCACCCTGTTGTAGGGCTTTACATAGAATCTTTAAGGATTCAATCAAAAAGACTGCTGAATACTCCTTAAGCTAGTAGCCAGTGTGTACATAGCTTTAATAACTTAATGTAGCTTAGTTTCAAATTTTCTGATTTCTGGTTCGATTGCATTTAAATTGTTATTTGAAAAGAATTTAATTCCCATCAATAGGAACTGACTGATAGTGGTGCTTACCTCTCATAAACACCCCTATGGTTAAGTGTCTTCCTACTCACTGTAGGTTCATAAATATAAGGGGTCATTCCTGCCTTTGTTGACATCCTCTTTGCAGCATGAAGATATGCTTGCACAATATGCAGTTAAGTGCATACTCATGAGGGATGAAGAAATGGGAAACTAGGGTCAGAAATAAGATGGCATCTATGGAGCACAATAGGTTAAGGGCCTTGCTCAAAGGCAGTTTGGCTGTGCTGTAAACTCACAACATTCTGATCAGTATCTCAGAGCCTTAATCACCGAGCCACCACTGCTGTAGTAACACGTACCACAAGCATGTCTTCATACCAGAAGAGGAAGTCAGTAAAGGCAGGGATGGACCCCTACATAAATACATTCATTAAGTGAAAGTAAAGACTATAGATTATTAGCTGTTAATTTAGTGTTTTTTTTTTACCCCTTGTTTGAGAATTTTCAATTCTTCTCACATTAATTGCACTGACAACATCCCACGAAAGTCAAAGTCAACTTTATTGTCAATTCTGTTATATGTACAGGACCACTGATATACTTTGTAACAGCTAGCTATATTCACTGTAATATTTTGTGTTGCCTCACAGTCTTGAAGTTACATGGAGGAATGACATAAAAATCCACTTGACTTGAGCTGAATTTCCTCTGTTTCTGTCTGTAAATTCTGTCTGACTATGAAACAATGGAGACCCACCTTTACAGCAAACTTAACCCTTTTCAGCCTAATGTGGTCCTCTAAATCTTTAACTGGGTCACAATGTACTGTTGTGAAGAGCAGATTTTTTTTGTAAGGTGGACAAACCAACACCTTACATGCTTTTTCATTCAGTATCCTTGAAGTTCACATAGTTTTCCATCAGTGATTATTATAACTATTTAATATTATGATTCAAGTCATGCAGATATTTCAAGAAAATTTTCTTCACAATTGTAGATTCATATAGCAGTAAGATCCTCAAACATAGCTGTGGAACAGCACAAACAAATTATTCATAATTATTTACAAAGTGACTCCTCTGTGGTTTACTGAACTTCTGTGTAACCCATTGTAGGAGACAAGTGAGAGATCTGGGATTAACAGTCATAATTAACAGCCGGAACTGTCCAGTTCCCTCAGTGCTCTATAAGGCTTTGCTAATGGTCCAGGTGAGTTCAGTATCTTCATACTAGTTATAATGATCGAGTTATTTGTATATCCCGAAGACAGAGAAAGAGACAACCGGTTACATACTACTAAACATTTAGTATCACATTAAACTTTCTTTCTTAATTTCCAGTTTTGTGATATCAGTTTATACTATAGACTTGTACCTAAGAACTGCTACTGTAGTATTAAAGAATATTAATATTAAATATTAAATAATAATAAAGTATTAAAGTAGTATGCTCATACTGAACAACCTTCAACATATTTAGTATGATTTAAAACCCCGCTATCAGATGTCAGAAGAGGATGGGCATTTTGAAAACAGTTCCTTTCCTGATTTCTTTCTCACGTCATCTCAGAGAGTTTTCCTTGCCACTGTCTCCTTTGGCTTACTCATTACAGAATTAAATCTGCATTTCTGTAAAGCTGCTTTGTGATAATGTTTTTTGTTAAAAGTACTATACGAATAAAATGGAATTGAATTGAAAGGTGCAAACATATGCACAAATATGCATAAAATGACCTGTTGATTTTTAGGAGCAGGTTCCTCGTGCTGTGCACAGTGTCTTGTTGTTGGTGGAAAAAGACCAAAGTCCTCGAGCAGACAGGCCACCAGGATTACAGGTAATAATATTTTGAATGGTGCAGTAAACTTGTTGATTATAACTTTCCAACATGGAAATTGTGCTTAAGGGAATAGTTTTACTAAATCAAAAAATCAAATGTACATTGTTTTTCTTTTATATACACATAAACATATTTGGTGAATTAGTTTTGCACTGTAGCTACTAGGTTAATATAGCTAATGAGTAATGGAAGTTAAATCCAAAAATCATATATGTACTAATATTCACATATTTGCTTAGATATTTTTTTATTTACTATTTTTTTACTATTCTTACTATTTTAATTACTCCTTTAACAAAGGGGTAAATATGATTATCTAATGGATACACCACAACACACACACACACACACTCCACTCTGTTTCACATCTGTGCTTAAGTCGTATTTTTTTTAAAACAAACATTCTTTTTCTTTCTACGCTGACACAATCCAGATGGATATTATTACTTCACTAAAAACTCTTCATAAGAGTGTTGATGGACAGCAGCTGACCAGTGAATTTGGAGGATCTTTCCCTTATAATCACGCTGACTGGCTACAATTCTACCAAGTAAGAAAATACACAGTTATTCAGTACAACTGCTCGATGTCATGTCATTATTAAGGCATTCTTTCCAGAGAAAAAAGCAGCTGGCTTCGGTGTTAGCTGACTAATCAAATTTTTATCTGTTTTATTTTCCCAAGAGTTAGGACATATCACAGAAATATATGTATCATCTTTCCAGTTATAGTGACTGTACTCATTCATTCCAGCTGTTATGTATTCTACAGAAAGGTGTTACAGTGTTGTAAATGTAAACTAAACTACATGGCAGTTCTTAGGCCTTTTGAGCCTCTGGTCTTGAGTTAAACAAACTTGGGTTAAACTAATGATTCAGGCAAATAAGTGTAAGGCACAGTTCAAATCACTGGCACAACTTTCTGTCATGGACTATATACAGTCCCCTCCAAAAGTATTGTAACTACAAGGCCAATTCTGGTATTTTTGCTCTACACAGAAGACATTTGTTTTGAAATTATAGATCAGAATTTCATTTTTCATTTCTTGACATCTACATATACTGTAGATGTTTTAAGCAATTTAGAACATGGTACCTTTGGTCCAGATTGCTTAATTTTTTGGTGATCAAAACTATAGGAACAGATAATGTTAAAGTAAATTAAATTAAATAACACTTAATATTTAGTAAGTGTGGGTCACTGTCTTGCTGCATAATGAAGGTCCTCCCAATTAGAATGGATGCATTTCTCTGTAAACTGGCAGACAAAATGTTTCTGTTGACTTCTGAATTAATTCTGCTGCTACTATCATGAGTTACATCATCAATAAAGGGTAGTGAGCCCATTCCAAAAGCATCCAAGCAAGCCCAAGCCATTACACTACCTCCACCGTTCTAGATTGATGAGCTCTTATTTTTTGGATCTTGAGCAGATTGGTTCTTTCTCCATACTTTATTAACCTTTATTACAGAACTTTTGTGGCTCCTCTCCAGTCTGGCCTTCAGATTCTGGTTTGCATCTTGTGGTATGGCCTCTATATTTCTGCTCTCAAAGTCTTCTTCGAATGGTGAATTGCGATACCTTCACCCTTGCCCTGTGGAGGTTGTTGGTAATGTCACTCACTGTTGTTTTTGGGTTTTTCTTCACAGCTCTCACAGTGTTTGCCTCATCAATGGCTGTTGTTTTCCTTGGCCGACCTGTTCCATGTCTGTTTGTTAGAACACCAGTGGTTTCGTTCTTTTTCAGGACATTCCACATTGTTGCAATGGCTATGGATAATACATGTGTGATTTTCCCTCTTTGCTCATGGCTTTCTTTTCTCCCATAGATAGCTCTCTGGTCTTCATCTTGGGTTCCTTTTTAACCACAAATGCAGTCTTCATGGCAAAACCCAGGGCTCAAACCAAGAGTAGACATAGAGAGCTATTAATTGTTTAAACAATCAATCTAAAAAAAAGAAACACTTGTCAGTCACATGTTCCAATATTTTTGATCACATGAAAAATGGGTGGGTTCAAACAAAAGGTGTCATGTTCTAAGTTGTTTAATACTAGATGTTAATATCAAGAAATGAAAGCTGAAATTCTGAACTATCATTTCAAAACAAATGTCTTCAGTATATAGCAAAAACAAAAGAATTGGCCTTGCTGTTCTAATACTATCATCTCATATTCATCTTTTTGGAAAAAAAATTATTTGGAAAAAATTGCTTCATTAGCTGTGCAGGCAGAGTTCTTCTGGGGATGAAGTAAAACCAGTGGATATTTGAAATGCTTCATGATGGAATACACAACATTCATTCCTTGGGGTCCCAGAGTTCCAAAAGTGTAGATGAGCTCCTTCTCCTTACGTTTCCTCAATTCATTGCTCCTATAACAACAACTGGCAATGCACACAGAGATATCATTAATGTTATGTCCATCACTGTTAAAGTGTCTTGCCACTGGAAAGGAGAAATCTTTCATTGTGATGGTATGAAGGATTTTGACAAAACGATTGGCAAGTCCCCTCTTGGTTTCTCCAATGCATAGCTGACTACATCTCTTACAGGAAAAACAACTCCTGCAGTGATGCACAAGGAGTGATGGGTAATAAAAAATGATCGTTTAGGGCCTATGATTTTAGTGACTATATTAATGAATTTGCATGACTAGAACAGTTGCATGCAAGAGTGCCATAGATTCTATTAGCCTGATTATTTAATTTACCCCTGACTCCTGTCTTTGATCTCCTCTGTAGGAGATGAGTGGAGGTTCCTTAAACAGGGAAGGTGTCTCAGTATATCCTGAAGGATTTTGTAGTTTTTAAATATAATATCCATCACTGTTTTATTACTGGGATGATATGTAAGCACTAAAGGAATTCGCTGTCATAGCAATGGAATGTGTAGAGATTCGTGCATTTGTTCTCTCAGTAGTGGTAACACGGGCCATGGCATTATCTATGACTAATCTTATCTATTACCTTTTCAGGGAATCCACGATTGTAAAAATAATTGCACAGTTCCTTACTTTTCAGTAGAAAGTCTTCATTCTCACTGTAGATGTGTTTAAGTTGCTTTAGCTGTGAATAAGGGATGGAATTTTTGCAGTGCTTAGGATGTAAGGGGTAGGAATGAGAGTCTGTCAGTTTGTAATCGATGGTGGTTTTCAAAGTGAATGCACTGACTTCAAGGATATGTCTATAAATGGTATGCTTAAGCCAGGATGAGCAATACTCCATGTATATTCCAGGGCTATAAAAATCTGGAGCTTCTCAACTGTGCAGTTAGCAAAACCAAAAATGTACCTAAGAAATAGTGTGGGTATATGTCCAATAAATTGTTTAAAGAACCTTTGCTCAACAAATCCATTGAAGAGGTTTGCATAGGAGGATCCCATTTAAGTGCCCATACTAATGACTCTTACTCGGCAACCCTCTTGTATCAAATGTGAAGAGTCGTAAATAATTATAATAATTATATATATATATAAATAAATTATTTATGAGACACACACAGTAACTAAGCACTTTATTAGGAACACCTGTACACCTATTAATTCATGGAGTGCATAAAAGTGCAGTGCATAAAATCATGCAGATATGGGCCTGCAGCTTTGGATAATTTTCACATCAACCATCAGAATGGGGAAAAACCATGGCATGATTGTTGCTGCCAGACAGGCTGGTTTGAGTATTTCTATATCTGCTGATCTCCTGGGATTTTCACACACAACAGTCTCTAGAGTTTACTCAGAATGGTGCAATAAAGAAAAAACATCCAGTGAGCAGCAGTTTTGTGGAAGGAAATGCCTTGTTGATGAGAGAGGGCAACGGAGAATGGTTATACTTACCACTGTACAACTGTGAGCAGAAAAGTATTTCAGAATTCACAACATGTTGAACCTTGAGGTGGAAGGGCTACAACAGCAGAAGACCACATTGGGTTTCACTTCTGGCAACCAAGAACAGAAAGCTGAGACTGCATTGGGTACAGGCTCACCAAAAATGGAAAACTGGAAAAATGTAGCCTGGTCTGATGAATCTCAATTTCTGCTGAGGCACACAAATGGTAGGGTCAGACTTTGGCACCAACAGTATGAATCCATGGATCCAACCTGAGTTGTGTCAACAGTCCAGGCTGGTGGAAGTGGGTAATGGTGTGGGGAATGTTTTCTTGGCACACTTTGGGCCCCTTAATACCAATCAATCATCGCTTGAATCCCACAGGCTATTTGAATATAGTTGCTGACCACATGCATCCCTTCATGGCAACAATTTACCCATCTTCTAATGGCTACTTCAAGCATGATAATGCACCATGTCACAAAGCACAAGTCATCTCAAACTGGTTTCATGAACATGAAAATGAGTTCAATGTTCTTCATTGGCCTTCCCAGTCACTAGATATGAATCCAATAGAACACCTTTGGGATGTGGTAGAACGGGAGAAAGTGTACCTGAAAAATCTGCAGGAATTGTGTGATGCAATCATGTCAACATGGACCAGAATCTCAAAGGAATATTTCCAACATCTTGTGCAATACATACTATGAAGAATTGAGGCTGTTTTGAGAGCAAAGGGAGGCCCTACCCAGTATTAGTAAAGTGTTCCTAATAAAGTGCTCCTTGAGGATATATACACCGATCAGCCATAACATTAAAACCACCTGCCTAATATTGTGTCCGCCTTGTACTGCCAGAACAGCTGTGACCCATCAAGGCATGGACTCCACAAGTCCATTTTCTTGCAGGATAACAGCTTGACCCAGGAGCAGCATTAAGTCCAGTTTGTTGTGACCACAATATGTCATCCTGGAATTCATGCTTTGGGCTATGGAACTATGGAATACAATTTGAGGACAATACTAATACATAAATATGACTGTATTAATTAATTAATTTATGTTTTGTCTTGGTTAATGTCATTTAATCTCACTCTCTCTCATGGAGGAGTTCAGAGGAGACAGCAGCTTAATCAGAGACATTTCTTACCTTAAGGACTGGATTTTATTATAGATAAAATTATGAATTTCACTTACTTAAAGTTAGTTGTAAGTGTAGCAGATGAAAGACTTATCCCTCAAACCATGGGCACATTTTCTTTACATTAGAATACAAAACATTATTTAAAAAATTGGCATTATTTTATTAATTTGACAAGTCAGAATAGTTCATTGAAGCTTGATATTCACAGTGCTACTGCATGAACTTGATTTATTAGCTTTAGGCCACATTAAACTAATAGATATTAGAGTATTTTTTAAATTGTCTATTTATTGCATTTGGCAGCAAAGAAAAAAGTGTGCTTCTTCTTCAGTCTGCATTATCTATCCCCCAGTTTTTTGGGCTTAAAGGCAGGTGGTTGTGTTTAAAAGTTGTGGTCTGGAAAAACTCCATCTCAGACACCTCTACTCCAGAAAATTCTACCAACCTCAGAGGCATGAACTGCACACGTCATTTTAATAATGTGAATGGCCCATCCAAAAAGTCAATTTAAGCATCTGCATAAACCAGCTCTGAATACAAGAACTTTCCCTGCAGACATATTGATGTACATTTTGAACTTAAGTCACCAAGTCTGAATATGGCTCCAAAACTGTGTCCCAATCCAGCTGTGAAGCATGTGTGGGAAGGCATGACAGGCATGAGTTTAATAAATGAGCACTGGTTCGTAGAAGTTCAGTAACACTGACTCACTGTGATGTACCCAAAAATGGCAACTGCTCCTATCATTCGTGCTGCTTTTATTTAGTTGTTCATATTATTGGAGGTGCCAGTATCAGTTCAGTAGTAACTGTGTGTATGTGTGTGTGTGCCACAGAAACTGTTCCTCTTTGAGATGGACCTTCAGGGAGCAGCCTTGTTATTACAGAGTGCTATAAGAAAACTGAACAGTAACAAGAAAACTGACACGGCAGAGGTACCAATGGACACTGGATTATTTTCTTAAAATCTGTAGCATATACAGTGCCCTTGGCTTAAAGTAATCTATAATAAGATTTGTTTAACCAACCCAATACCACAGGATGTAAGGAGGTGTAGCCAAGAACAGAAGAGTGCCATGAAGCAGGTACTTGAAGATACACATATGGTCACGCTTCAGAGGGACGGTGGTGCTATACTAGCCAGAATGCAGAAGGAAGAATGTAGATTTGCTCAGTCTGAAGACTACAGGTAAGCTTTTGTCATCTTATTTCAGTATTTTTACAAAAGAAGGTATGCGCTATGCTAATGTGACTATATTTAGATTAAATTTTTTTTTTCAAAATAAATGTGCTCTCTCTTTTTTTACAGGGACTCAATGAAGGCTGTGATGTGTCTGTATAACCAGGTTGAAGAAGGAGTCCACACCCTGGTTATGAGGTCCAACCAATCACTGCAGCATCTTGATCATATGCTGCTCCTGAGGGAAACAGAGGAACAACTTAACACAGTGAGACAACAACACTGTACAGCTAAATTTCCTTATGTTAGATATGATGTAGGCTGTGTACATTTGTTTTACGTTACCTACCTTGAGCATGATTATAATTTAACACCTAAATAATGTGGACAAAGGAAGAATCTGTATTCTCAACTAGAATTAATATAATTCACAGAGCAGAGAGTGGTGTGAAGAGGAAGCTAGGAGATGGCAGAGGGACCTCAACCCAGCAGAAGAAACCAGGGAGATACTAGAGCAGAGACTCGCAGACATTCATGCTGTCCTCACTCAGGCAAAGGTAGAATAATGGATCTAAATGTTCTTTTATATATGAATGCAAATGCACACACTGAAGGTAACATAAACCATGTAGTGGCTTGCCATACACAGGGCAACTAGCTGTTAAATTTTCTAACTAAATATGTTATGTAATGTGAATTATGGCTCTAAATGAATGTTTTCTGCAAGAAAAATTAACTGTCTGTTCAAGTTATGAAAAATCACTTTATGGTATTAGATAAGATTAAGTGGAGATTTATTTGGTTTGACATTTTTAATGTATCTAAGAAACTGCAGAACATGCACATCCAAGGAAAACTATAACTTTCTTTTTTTTCAAAGGAGCGAAAAGAGAAAGCAATGTCATTGATGAAAGATGTGGAAGGAAAGATCCAGGGAACATGTTATCCTGAAACTGACATTTTCCATATTCACATGACAAAGTTCAAAACCAACTTGGGAGCATTTGTGTTGCAAGCAAAGCAGCATAAATCTGACCTGGAGGCATTTATCCGTCTGTTTCATTTCTGTGAGCAGGTTAGCACAAACCTTTTATAATGTGATTATTTAATACTCTGAGAAGTGATCTACTCAGTTGCTCTATGTTGAATTAAATGCCAAGTAAAAACACAAGTTTATGAAATAAATTTAAATTCATCTTTATTTGTCAGGCCTTTACTCTTGCAAAAGAATGCAGAAATTATCTGGAACACATGGAGATGGGCTGCTACCCAGAGACGGCCAACATAAGCAAGATGAAATCTTTTCAGGAGAGATTTAAAGACTTTTCACCTGAGCACTTTGAGGAGGAGAAGAGAAACACTATGAATGAGAAACATCATGGAGTGGTCCGTGTGTGGAGTGAGGCTTGTTCGGTGTGCCAAGAGGTCAAGCAGACACTGGAGGAGAAGCTGCTAGAGTTTGATAGAAAGCAAAAGCTTCAAAAATTTCCACAGAGGGATGAAATGATGTTGAAAAATGATGAAGCCTCTTTGCAGACTCCTACTTCCTGCCTAACCAGCTCCTGCCTGGGTAATGTTAAGGCCCAATCTCAGCAGAGTGAAGCTCATAGACAGACACAGAATCAAGACAGTCATGTTAGGGGTAAATCTGTAAATATACACAAAGATTCAGCATTAGAAAGCATCTTAACCGCTAAATTAGTGAAGTGTCCCCATGAACACCATAGTGAGACTGATCTCAGGAATGTTGACCTTATTGGTAGTAATGAGAGGAATCGAGCATTAGGCCGATCCCATAGTGAGGGCTCCTGCATAAGAAGCTTTAGACCTATGTTAACTGGGCCTCCATTATCTGTGTGCCAAAACACATCTACCAGTAAACCCAATATGATGCTATCTGACAGAGAATGTGTTACATATCATCAAGACAGCTTCTGCTCAGACTTTTCCAATATGAAACTAGAATGGATCCAAATGGATAGTAGAGATAAGCCCAGAGTCACTCTGGATGATCAAGATTCTCAAATATCTCGGCAAGAGAGCTTCTGCTCTAGTGTGTCCAGCCCAAGACAGGGCTGGATGAAGGAGGAACCTATAACTCCAGACAGGCTAAAGGATACCTCAGACTGCAACTCTGCCTCAGAACTGGAGAACAGCAGTAACTTACTGTGAGTAATCAAGAGAAGAAATCCTGCCCAACTTACAAGAGCAACATATGCACACACTTGAAGCAAGCGGCCATTTGTTTTCAATGTACGATCGGTGACTGTGGTCTGGTTTCATTTATTATAAGTGATGATGTCAAGTACTGGTATGCAGCTTTATATTGTTTATTAGCAAACATATGCTGATGATTAAATGTGGAGCATGTTTAAAATGGCCAGACATTATGGGAATTGGGGCTTGTGTTCTCATGTTTGGGTATTTGAGACATCATAGCAACATCACATGGCAGAGGTACTCTATGACTAGAGATATCCTGCTATAGAGTACCAATCACCTTGAAACATTACTTTTAACATAACTCTGACCCCAAAAAATAATGCAGTTACTAACTTTAAAGTATGAAAATATTTGACTCTTCATGTTGCTGTGTTGGCTGGGCAGTAAATTGCAGCACATCATGGAAGAATTGTTGCAGACAGAAAGAGAATATGTGAAAGCACTGGGCTATGTTATGGAGCACTACTTCCCAGAACTCGAGCGCCAAGATGTACCACAAGATTTAAGGGGACAAAGGGGAAGCATCTTTGGAAACCTGGAAAAACTCAGAGAGTTCCATCAACACCACTTTCTCAAAGAGCTAGAACTTTGCCTAAGACAACCTTTTCGTGTAGGACGATGTTTTCTACGACATGTAAGTAAGTTCTTTGCATATGATCCACTTAAAACACAGAGTTCTAAAAAATTACTTTCAGCATTCACAGTGTTGCACTCCCAAGCCACCATTATGTTATTTATGGCTATCTGTCTGCACTGAGACTTACCCACATCTTTCCCAAATCCAGAAAGAGAGTTTTGGTCTCTATGCTCTCTACAGCAAAAATAAACCTCGTTCAGACCACCTGTTGATCAACCATGGAAAAGAGTTCTTTAAGGTAAGAGGTAACAATTTCTCTAACAATGAAATGATACACATACAGATGAATGACACATTAAAGGAAAAACTAGTGGCTCTCATGTTATAGGAGCATTTTGCTTATCTAGTTTGGGTCCACTTGTCCCCTTAGAGGGAAGTGTCTCTGCAAATCAATATAAAGTGTTTCTGAATGATCACCTTTACCTTATGATGAACCATTTCTGATGGGAGTGGTCTCTTCCAGGATGACAATACTCAATCCACAGGACACAAGGAGCCACTGAATGGTTTGATGAATGGTTTATAAAATGCTATGGCAAATGCTATGGAATGCTTTACATTCACTAGATCTCAACCCAATCAAACACGTATGTGAGATTTTTGAGTGATGTGTTAGACTACTCTTTCTTCCACCTTCATAAAAACTCCAGCTGAGGAAAGATCTTTTGAAACAATGGTGTTCATCCCTCCAGTACAGTTACAGAAACATATAGAATCTCTGACATGGCACATCAAACCTGTTCTGGCAACTCACTATGGCCTAACACCTTAGTAAAACATGTTATCTTGTTTTTTCCTTTAATTTGTCACCATCTGTATTTGGAGAAAAGTCTTAGGAACAGCAGAAAATGTGATCTTGAACAATTTTCTGTGCTTGATAGGTTATAACTTATAACTTGAAAAGAGCCATCAACATAATGTCTAAGTAGGAGGAAAGCCTTATTTTGTGGATTCCCCCAACTATTCCTTAGTAAATCCACACATACTGTGCTACACACACATTTTACTTCTGAAGCAGAAACAGCAGCTGCTAGGAGACAAAATGGACCTGTCATCATACCTGCTGAAGCCAGTGCAGCGCATCAGTAAATACAGTCTGCTTCTGCAGGACATGCTACAGGAGTGTGAGGCAACATCACACAAAGCTCCTGAGCAAGCCGAGTTACAAGCTGCATTGGAGGTCATCCAGTTCCAGCTTCGTCATGGCAACAACCTCCTTGCTATGGATGACATCCAGGAATGTGATGTGAGTGTGGTGGAGGGGAAAGAATAGTTCATCTTTAGGGGGTCAAATTAAAATGGATTAAAAGTTGGCAGTGCATTACAAATAAATTTGTGCTACCACTTTCTACTCTTTAAAGAATGTTCCCCTTTTAATGTATGATGTGGCAAAATCATGAAAATAATGAAATCTTGAGATATATTTACTTATTAACATTTGGAATTTGAAACAAAAATGATATGGTATTGGTGGGTACCTGGCTGATAGATTTCTAACTTATTAAGAAATAGTCATGTTGTAGTACAGCACATCACTTCTGATTGCTCGAGTAAGAATTCTGTGGTTTAAATTGCTCTGAATAAATAAGTCTTCTGAAAGTACATCCTTTTCCATAAGGTTATTTTTACACTGTTAAGTAAACAAATGACAGCGTGATGCACTAATAATACATCTGGTTTATGCATGGTGTTGTTTTTGCTGTACTGTGATGGACTTTTTGCTGTGTGCTAGGTGTTAAACAATATCTTTATTACTATGAAGACAGAGTTGAAAAAGTTCTGTACTACCCTGAATATATTTTTTACTTGTGTATTTGTGCAGGTGAATCTGAAGGAACAAGGGCAGTTGATTCGCCAAGATGAGTTCCTGGTGTCCTTTAGGAAGAAGAAATATTATAGACATATTTTCCTTTTCCAAGATCTTATCCTCTTTAGCAAGACCAAGAAGACAGTGGTTGGGAATGACATATATATCTACAAACAGTCATTCAAGGTAATCACCCTATATACAGTACATCCCTATGCAGATATTTTTAAATCACTCAACTGTTGTCGCACACTGAAGCAAAATACAAAAATCTGTCCAAAAGCAACTACTTTCCCCTCATTTTTTCTATTTATCCCCATCTTTTTTTCTGTATCCACTCCCTGTTCAGACCTCTGACATTGGGATGACACATAACCACGGTGATAGTGGGCTGTGCTTTGAAATCTGGTTTCGGAGGAGGAAGTCACAGGACACATACATACTACAGGCAAGAAGTTATGAAGTGAAGGAAGACTGGACCAAAGACCTGGAGAGGATTTTATGGGAGCAGGCTTTACACAACAGGGGTCAGTAGACAGGCCTTTTCTAACTTTGACTACTAATTTGTCCTTGTGTCTCATTAATTACATAGTGCATTAGCACAGAGCAGCATTTTGTTTCCATTAGAACATGACCAGTTGGAGAAGTATAAGAATATTTTGTTATTTGAAATTAAAAAAAAAAAAGTGCAATGGGTAGCATTGTCACCTTATAGCTCTAGGGTCCCTGGTTTAATCCTGAGCTCAGGTTATTACCTGTGTGGAGTTTCTCATATCTTCCCTGTGTCCATGTGGGTGTCCTCTGGCGTCTCTGGTTTCCCCCGACCTCCTAAAAACATGCCAGTGTGTGAATTGGCTACTCTAAATTGCTTTAGGTTTAGATGAGTGCGTGAATGCATGTGCTCGTTGTGCCCTGTAGTGGAATGGCGTCCCATTCAGCGTATTTTCCCGCCTTGCATCTGGGATAGGGTCTGGATCTGACTCTGATCAGGAAAAAAAGGTTACTATGAATGAATGAATGGGATAAAACAACTGTCTTTGCCTCTCATAGACCATAACAGGCATATACATCTGGCAGAATGGGGCACAACAAAAGTACATCTCCAACACTTAGCTATTTTGATGCTATTATTATTGAATTGCAAAGGTAGCATATTCCACAAACTCAAAAGTTTCAGCACTAAAAAAATGTTAAAGGGAGCATTATCTCATGGAAAATTAGTTGCTCCATTTTCAACAACAAAAAATGTGAGAAATATATCTCCTATTTAGATACATTTGCATTTAAACATAACATTGTATAGCTACTTAATGGCTGTTACACTGGATGCTTCACACAGAGATTCGTATGCAAGAGAGGGTCTTCATGGGAATTGGAAGCAAGCCTTTTATGGACATTAAGCCCAGTGAAGCTGCCATCTGCGACCGTGCCATTAACTGTGCTCTAGCAGGACGAGGTGAAGAGCAACATATACCTTATGTATTAACAATGATATTAACATAATGGATGGTAAATTGAAGGATTACTTATAGTACACACAATGTTAACACATCCAAATAAAATAATGTGGTGGAATAATTTATATTATAGTATAGAGTAATTCATATATTTCTGTTTCTGGATTTATTTAATGTTCTCAGACTGTAAGGCACCTGTTTTCTCTGGGATGTCTGACACTGAACGAGGATTTCCTGTCCAGAGGCCGAATTCTACTGGTTCAGCCAGCTATGTGTCGTCTTGCAGCCACTCATCTTCATCCTCTTCCTCAGGGAGAGGATCTGTCTCACCTGTTGGTTACCACATTGGCCTTAGTAGAAGAGTTGTTTCCATGTCTGGCCCTGGAAGATTCTCTAATCCAGAAGAGCATGACTTAGACCAGGAAAACGTCAGGCAAAATCAGCTCGGTAAGGCTTTAATAAAATAAAATATGCTCTCTGGCCACCTTCTATCATGATTTATCCTAAAATATATAAAAGAATTCTTACTTGTGTCAGAATACCTGAACACTGGACAAAAAAGTTTTCAGTTGTGTCATTTTTATCTATCTTGTTCCAGTGGAAAGTTCAGAATCTTCGGGCGAGAGTGTAAGTGGCTTCAGCAGTTCTGGCTACAGTTTCCAGTCTGTGATTGGAGGAGAACATGAGGTACACTCCTTAGAGGTGTCTGACACTGGTCTGGAGAAACCATACCCCCATAAAATAGAGGAAGACCAGCAACACAATGACAAATATTCTGAACTACAAAACCAAAAGATGGACCAACCACTCCAGGTGGGTTTTGTTAAAAAAAACAAAATAAAACAAACAAACAAAAAACCTGTACACAGAGTCTATATTTGTTATACATGGAAATTATTCCTTTTTCTTGTTCCTCACAATGCAGGTTCAAGGGAATAATCACATGGGAAAATCAACTGAAGTTTGAATATAATATTATTTCAACCAAGGAGCATTATGGACCATGTGGAACTACCGACTTGTATCAACTTGTAAACCTTGTAAAAGTACATGTTGGTGCTTGTTCTCTGAATATTACAGGAGGACGCTCTCAGTCACCACAGCCTTATCCTGGAGATTGTGATTGCTAAGCTGTACAACATATTATTTATTATTGTTTTAAACATTATTTTTAGAATCTAGCAGTTTCTGCTTACTTGTTTGCAATACATTGTTTTGTACTCTAGTTGCTATCAAAATTGTTAGCTTATCCACTGTTACAATTGCATTGTGGTTCCTGTATGTATTTTGTTTTTCCTTTTCTGTATGAGCTGATTGATGATTTCCTGTTTCCTGTTAAATATGCATATGCAATATTGCAAAAGGGAGTGAAAAGTACTGATAATTTTCTGCAGTTGCAATTGGAACAGGTGCTGTATATGTGTGAAAGCAAACCAAAATTAAAAGTCAGCATTTTCTACCTGCATAAAAATGTGTGACTGCAATAGGCAAAGGGACACACTCTACTGGAACTTTAGGAAAGACAAACTTTTGTTTCCCTTCTTTACATGATTCCAGCAGATAAAGTTACACACACATTTTACTGAAAATATCAACAACAAAAAAGTAGAGAGTTTATCAAGCAAACCCAAACTGACTTCCTTTTGGTTTGTAACATGTTCACCAAGCCAAAACAATTATATTCTAATATGTTCAGAGAGAAATGGTGAAAAGCAAAATTATAATTGTGCATTTGTATCTGGTTGAAATTTTTTGGCAGATAAGAGTCATCCATGTCTCACAAATTCACAATATATAATGCTCACATTGTGTTCACATGTTAACGTTTTTTGTGGCAAAAAGAAAAAGTTAAAAAAAACACAACTTTATTGCTTGTGCAAAATTGCTTTTGTTTCAGTAATTATTATAAAACATTGGTAAACAGTGTAAGAATGGCCCTGGGGTCTCATTTATCAATTATGCATATACTTAGTTTTGTGCATAAACAGTACATATGCACGTCTCTATACAAAGAATGTGATTTGTCTAATTCTTCTTGTGTGTGAGGATGTGCGTATATTTATGTATACTCCTGACTTGTCAATAATATCAGCAAATCTGACAGAATAATTACTGAATTTGGTGCTCACAATTAGATGCAGACCAGTGACACATGAAATGTGAGGTAAACTTTTATAAACGGCACACCTATAGACTGGGATGATGCCTTACTTGGAGATTTAGTAAATGCAACTTTGCACTGGGAAACATTTATAGACTTTTATAGAAAAATGAAGGCATACAAGCCTCTTGATTGAGTACAACTTTGTTGTTTGTGGACACAATCATGACATAAATGTTTTGTGATTATAATATCGAGGATCATTGTCACATTGAAAGCCGATTTACTGACATATGCCATAAACTCTAACTTTAAATTTCTTGAAGTGAAATAAGTAGCTTTATGTGAGCTACACAAGTTTGTTAAAGTAAGATAAATTAGGCATGTTAGCTAACTAACAAGCCAAGCCTGTTAAATTCTTTGTTAGCATGCCAAGTTCTGATATCACTGATATCATAGTTAGCAACTTAGGCCAGATGAAATGGGCACTACAAAGATGGGCATTTTTTAATGAGCTCCTCGAACCAGTTATCCTTCGTAATTGCCTGTAACCATAATTGTCTTCTTTTGACTTGGAAAAGAATTCTACAGTATGGAGTAAAAACAATAGTGACTATGAACACTTTTCCGATTCTGACACTCAATAGCGTAACGCAACATTTTAGAAAATAAATTCTGGCTCTGCTCTTAAGAATCACTATAGACTCCCGTTTTGTTTCTGCAACTACGAGGTGCAGCTGACATCAGAGTGCCGTGTCTTTCCCAGGGGTCTATAGCTAACATAAATTGTTTGATCTTCCTATATTGTCAAACGTATATTTATTTTCATGCCTTCTTATTTCTAAGAAACAAGATACTGAGTAAAAATACTCTTTTCTCCATCAAACCAGCAATTGTACCAGAATTCACCAGAATTTTTCAGGCATTTTCTGATGGTATCGTGGTTCCTCTGCTACTTGATCCGCATCCCCTGCCCAATTTGCACCACACATGCACAGCACAAATTGGATGGGGAATGTGGATCTAACAACCATGTCCTCTTCTCTGTAAGCACAACTGGGCTTGCAATTCACATGGTAACACAGCACGGTAAAGCAGGTATTTTCAAAGTCTTTTAAGCTGTGGTTCAATCATCAAACACATTCATTTCATCGATCCCTGGCTCCCAACAACTTTCATTTTTTGTATCCCCATCTAAAATATTTATGTTAACACCTTATAAATGTTGATAATAAAGGGTTCCACGCATTGTTCCAAAATGTACAGATTAACACCCAGTCTGTACAGGCAACATCTCAGGACACCTAGAGAGAGAGATACAATCAGAGCTCGTCTATGACACGAGAAAGAAGGTTAATCAGTTTACTGTTTGGACGGAACAAAGCTGCAAACATTTAACATGTACACATTTAACTGCAAAATTATTATTATTATTTTTTAAATCTTCCTACAGAAAGATCAGTATGAAATGTCATGTTTAAAGTCTTCTAAACACCTCAACTTCCCACATTACCCATCATGTCTACCGCAGTGGTCTACCACAGCAGCAATGACAGTAACAGCCTTTCTTAATAAACTGCTTTATTCTCTTCAAATATGTGCGTGATCTACTTTATTTTACTTTATATAAATACAAAGGGATATTATTTTGCCATGCCCATATTCATAAGAATTTATGAAGCTGTACCTATAAATGTATTGTCTCACTCTCTCCAAATGTGCATGCTAATTCAAACATCTTTGCTACACGTCTAAAAATGAGCCCATTGAAATATTAGAAGTAGACTCTAAGGTGGATTGCTGCATGTATTTGGCCTCCAATACAACTGGCGCTGTTATCAAATTTATGAAAAAAGTTCTCTAGCTATAATGCACAGCAATGGCTGGACATTAACACACTAGAAAGTGTACTGTAGTTGCAAAATGCACTGATTAATAGACATTTGAGAAGTTTCAGGATGCTTTGGCTAATACTGGTTTCCACAGGGAATGCTATAGCCAATTTACAAACAAGAAAAGAGGAGAAAAGAAAAGGCTTCCAGATAAACAGATGACTTGTATTTAGCATGAGAAAAAGTCTGTTTGCACTTTACCCATGTAATGTAACTTATGTGCAAAATTAGTACGTAGCCTGCGTGCAACTATGCACACAGTGTAAGGGTTAGACAAAGCTAAAGCAAACAGAGCTGATTCGGAGATTTGACACAGACAAGTTAGACACTGTATAGTTAAGGTTAGATTATGTTTGCAGTGGTACTGTGTCACACTTTGACAGTTCCAGAGGGTATAGTTTTAATTGAATAAGCTTTATTATACTTGAACATGCCATTTGAAATCAGTGAGACAAAAGAGGTTAAGAAAATGTATCCAGAACCTGTTGTATGTTCTTCATTATATGACCAAAACTTTCCTAAAGCACTCTACACCTCCTTCCCATAACCTGCATTATATACAAAACAAAACACACAGAACAGAAGCACACAGTGACATTTCCATATCTTAACTTTAGATTTACAACACAATGACCTTGGATTAATAAAAATCCAATGTTTGGAATAAAAATATATACCAAACATAACGTAATATTACGTGTGTACGCGTGGTACAGATTGGGCAGCATCATCTCTACCTGAACCGCATCACCTACACAGTTGGCACTCTGCATGTGTGGCTCACATCGAGCAGGGAACGGGCATTGGGTAACTGTACCGCATTACCACATGATGTGCAAGCCCAATATCATCAGAAATTCTGACTGAAAAACTTATGAACTCTGGTAGAATTGCACATTTTGTAGGAAAGAAATTATTATTATTATTATCTTATTTCTTAGAAATAATAATGAATGAAAATAAATACATATTTGACAGTACAGAAAGACTGTTGTACACAAAATGATAACACCAAAAATACTGTTAATGAAGGGAAAAAAGTACTAAATCATTGCCTACTGATAAATATCATAATTAAATATTATGACCCTACACAGATTTTGTAGTGTTATCAATTTACTATGCAGTTATAGTGCTTTGTATACAAAATAAAGTGCCAGTTCTGCCATAAGACCATACTAACCCATCTTAAAAAAGACTCTAGAGCTCAGTAACACATGGAAGTAACACATGTTAGCTAAACTCATTTATCTGATAGTGGCCACCACACTGCTACACAGCTGGACAACACCTGCTCCTGATAAACCTAGCATATTTTTAATCGTCTGTGCCTGAGTATGGTCCACTCACGGCAAAAAGAGAGAGAGAGAGAGAGAGAGAGAGAGAGAGAGAGAGAGGTAACAATATTGATAGGTACCGAAAATAAAATTAAATAACTAAGGTCCACCCTGATTTAGAAGTAGACGTCTTCCCTTCCATCCTGCGTAGATGTGGTGTGGATCGCTTGAAAATGCCTCATGCCCATATTTGGAGTTCATCTGCGACTGTTACATGACTAATTGGCTGAATCCACTGTCGCGACACGTTAATAGAAAAGTGAAACATAAACAACGTCCTACGTCACACAGTGTACTATAGCTAGTTAAGACCGAAATTAAGTTTCTTGAGATTCCAGTAGACTACTAAATACAATTCTGACAAAATAACTGTGTACACAAATTATAATAATTGAACAAAAATAACAGTTGTATTTCTTTATCTAATTTTGGGAATGCTTACAACAGTTAGCCTAGTGTGGGGATTTAGTCATAGGATTTTGCTAGTTCACGAGCTCTTCCGCCTCTCTGAGACTAATTCAGCTCCATGACGCTCTCCGTGTAAAACGCGATCTCCTTGCAGGCGCGAACTCTGGGCACTTCCGGCAAGCCGCCTTTAAAAAAAAAAAGGTCTCTATAGGTGAAAATAACTCAAAGAGTGCAAAGTAACGTTCTAAAATAAAATAAACACATAACTAATATTAAGAAAAATGTACAATTACGATAAATAATATTAAAATAATATATTAAACTCCAAAACTAACTCAAATAACTGAGGGTTATTTACACTCGCACCAAATCATGAGTGGCTATAAATCACAAACTTTAGTCGCGAATGATTTCTAAATTAAATTTTCTATTTCTAAGCAAACACAGAAGTGAAACATTCTACTGTGAATCACTTAAATCAAAGGATATATCAGGAAGTTCAGGCTGCCTCCAGCAGCAGGACCAGTTTCTGCACTGGGCGCTCAACTATTGTTGATTTGTTCAGACATTTACCATCCTTCCCCAATTTTCTGTCTTCAAAACCTATCTTTACTCTAAACCATCCTTGTCAACAACAGTCTCAATAACTTCTGCCAAGCGCCACTCATTCCTGGGTAGATCGTCTGCCTTCTCTAAGACTATGTCTCCCACTTGCATGTTCCTTCTTGGTGTAAGCCAGCATTGTCTAGTTGTGATGTTAGACAAGTACTCCTTCCTCCAACAGCCCCAAAATTGCTCTGCTAAGTATTGGACATGACACCATCTCTTGCGAGCATACACGTCTTCTCGGACAAACTTACCGGGGGGTGGTAAGGCTTGGGTAGTTTTCAGGGTGAGCAGATGATTTGGGGTTAGAGGTTCAGGACTTTTAGGATCATTAGGATAAATTGTGTTTGGCTATTTACAATCACCATAGCTTCGTAGAAGAAGGTCCGTAGAGAAGAGTCATCAAGACTTCCAGAAGATAGAGACAGAGTGGTATTAAGAATACTTCTCACCGTCCTAATCTGTCTCTCCCAAACTCCTCCAGTGTGGCTTGAACGGGGCGCATTGCAGACAATGTCACACTGGTTTTCTGCTAAGAATGTTACCAGATGATTTGTGTCGATCTCCTTCATGGCCTTTGCAAACTCATTCTTGGCTCCAATGAAATTACTGCCTTGGTCACACTTTATCTGACGGACTGCTCCTCTGATTGCAATGAAACATCGAAGGCCGTTGAAGAAGGAATCCGTGGACATGTCACTCAGCATCTCAATATAGATGGCTCTGTAAGAGAAACAGGTAAATACCCATACCTCTTGTACGATTTGCACCCTTGTTTGGTGATGAACGGAAAAAACAATTCATTCCGCAGTACGTAAATGGAGGGGATGGATACGCGCTGAGGGCAGGTTAGCCATTTTTTGCTCTTCTGTGGGTCTGAGAAACTTACGACACTTTACACACTGTTGTACAAAGGAGGCTACAGTCCTATTTACTCCTGGAATCCAAAACCCTCTTGATCTGATCTCATTTATGGTCAGGCCCTTACATTGATGTCCAGTTGTTTCATGTCAATCAGCAATGAGACGTTTTGTGAGATGGTGTTCCTTCGGAATTATCACTGGATATCACTGAACAGAAGCATCACAAAGCCTTCCTCCCACCTTAAGCAATCCATCGTGATCTACCAAGACATCAAGATAGTAAAGCCTGTTGTTGCGTGGGAGTTGCTGGTCCTTACTAAGTAAGGCTATCCCTTCTGGATACATCTGGCTCTGTAAATCCCTGATGATGATGTGCTTAGCATCTTCACGCTCTACTACTGTACTGTGAATGCTTGACCTGTCCTTCTTGGCTCGACGGAGTAGGTGTGCAATTGCTTGGATGACTTTGGAGCATGAAGAAAACCTTGAGAGACTGTTGGATAAACTGGGATACTCTGCTGATTGTGTATTCACAGATTGATCCTTCTTGACCTCTGGGTCTCCGATCGGAAGTTGTGCGTTAACATCCACAGAGAGAGGTATGTGCCTTTCCCATAAAACCTTTGGTCCAGTAAACAAACTGGAAGTGACAAGACCCGTCAACACTCAGACCTTGTGACGCATGGTCAGCTGGATTCTCGTCTGAGGAAATATATCGCCACTGTTGAGGAGTTGTGCTGCGATGAATTCTCTGAATTCTGTTTCCAACGAACGTGTGGAAGCGCCGGTTTTGTTGCTGATGTAACCCAACACTACTTGAGAGTCAGTCCAGAAATATGACCCTGCATCTGTAAGATCCATTCCTTCCTTTAACACATCATTTACTGCAACTGACACAACCGCAGCAGTCAACTCTCACCGAGGAACTGTTGTTACCTTGAGTGGGGCTACTCTAGATTGTGCCATGAGCAGAGCACAATGGACGTTACCTTGTTCGTTTGTGAGCCTAAGGTATGAGCACTGGTCATATCCTCTTGTAGTAGCATCTGAGAAGTGATGAATCTCTCTCCTTGTGATTCTGCCAAACCCCACAGGCACAATACAATGAGGAACCTTGATCCTTTCCAGGTTGACAAGATCAGCCTTCCAGTGCTCCCACCTTGGCTGCAAAACATCAGGTAAGGGATCATTCCAGCCCATACCATTTCTGCTCATTTCCTGAAGAACAGCCTTTCCTTTAAGCAAGAATGGTGCAAGAAACCCTAACGGATCAAACAACGAGGCCACAGTAGATAGTATGCCTCTATGAGTTGCTGGCTGGTTCTTAAGGTTGACATGAAATCTGAAATTGTCATGTTCCACTTGCCAATAAATGCCCAAGGCTCTTTCCAAAGGCCGATCAGCAAGGGAAAGGTCAACTGCTTCGATGTCTACAGCACACTCAGAGGGTGGAATGCTGTGCCTTGTCGTTGGACACAAACTTATGCAGCCTTAAACCTCCTAGTCCACAAAGCTGACGAGACTCTCGAGCCAACTGGATATCCTTCTCTGTGCTTTCCACGCTGGAAACTCCATCATCCATGTAGAAATCACGCATAATGAATTGTGAGCCCTGGGGGTACAAATGCTCACTTTCTCTTGAGAGATGCTTTAGCCCATAGTTAGCACATCCGGGGGATGATGATGCACCAAACAGATGTACTCTCATGCTGAAGGTTTGAGGCTGTGAGTTGAAATCTTTGTTTCCCCACCATAGAAATCGCAAGTAGCTGTGATCTGCTTTGCTGACGTGGAACTGATGGAATTTCCTCTCAATATCACACATCAGGGCTACAGGGTACTGTCTGAAGCGCAAAAGAATGCCAGTTAGACTGTTCATCAGGTCAGTTCCTGTAAGTAGATGGTCATTTAAGCTGGTTCCCTTGTATTTGGCAGAGCAGTCAAAAAGCACATGGAATTTTCCTAGCTTCTTTGCATGATGTACTCCGTAGTGAGGGATGTACCACTTTTCTCCTTCCTTTCCTTCATCAGAGACATGTTCTGCATCACCATTTCCTATCACCTCTTCCATGAACTTCGTGTAATGTTCTTTATACTCCTTGTCCTTCACTAATCTCCGTTTGAGGTGTTGAAGTCTCATGACAGCAAGAAGCTTATTATCTAAAAGATAAGGTCTCTGCTTGAAGGGAAGGGACATTTCCAAGTGACTGTCTTTGTTCATTTTGATGTTTTTGCTTAGTTTATTCAAGAACATTATGTCCTCTTGAGACACAGCCTTTGTGTTTTGATCGGTATCTTTGAAATATGACTCCAACACTTTGATGACATCTGCAGGCGTTACAGAGGGAAACTCCTTAATTGATACTCTGTGACACATGCTGACTCCACTTTGTAACTCATGGTGCATCAGTGTAGGACCCACAATACGCCAGTCACACTGGCACTATCATTGAGGTGTTAGCAGATATACATCCAGATTCTACACTCAAAGATGTTGTCACAACTTTCTTGTTTGCATTGTCTCGGCTTTGAACAGGGGAGGACTTCACCTTTCTGAAGCTGTCATCGTGTAAGCAGGTCGGATGTCTACCCTTGCAAGTATTACATGTATGTCTGTAACGGCAGTCCGTGGTGCTGTGACCAAGCTTCAAACAGCCATAGCACAGCTTAGTGTCCTTGATGAACTGTCTGTGCTCTTCAAGTGACTTTGCCAAGAATTTAGAGCAACCATGAATTTGATCTTCACTGTTTGACAAAGCAAGCATGGTTTTGTGACTTTACTAATAGGTCTCAAGTTCACATATTTGGTGACAATCTTCGTATGGAAGACACTGGCTTTGTTCTTACTAACCTTGGGGTTATAGGTGGGTTGCAGGCTACCTCTGCCTCAACTGACATGAAGGCAGCAAAGTCATGGAAGGTTGGGAAATCTTGAGTCTCACTCAGCATTTGTGTAGTTTGACAATTCTAATGGGCGGCTGCCCAGTCAGGCAGTTTGCTGATGAGTTTCCTGTTCTCTTCACAGTCATTCAGTATCTCCAGTCCCTTCACATGAGGCATAGCGTCTTGACATGCATTCAGGAAATCTGAGAAATTTCTGAGTCCTTTAGCATCCTTGGACTGGATTCTGGGCCAGTTTGCAAGTTTTTCTTGAAATGCTCTTTGTATAATGAATGGCTGTCCATAAAGATCCTGAGGTCTTTTCCATGCATCCTTTTAGGCTTCCTCGTCATTTCTGTAAAAGATGCCTTACAGAGTTTTACGAGCAGCACTCGTGACATACTTCTTCAAGTAATATAACATAGCTGCTAGGGAGATATGCCTTCTGTCGATAAGTGATTGGAATGATGCTCTCCACTCAATAAAATGAATGGGGTCACCACTGAAGACTGTGCGCTCTGGCATAGGAAGTCTGTTTAGCATTATGCTGTCTTGGACGGCCTGTGCAAGGTAAGACACATCAGCATTGGGAGGTGGCAATGATGCTCTGTCATTGGATGTTGGTCTAATTGATGATGGATACTCAGGTTCTTGTATAGGGGTGCTTATAGGCCACTGCAGCTTATCATCCTGGTGAGCAAAATGAATGATTTCTTCCTTGTCATACACTTCTAGTCGCGCTCTGGCTGCTCTTACCTTCTTTTCCGTTTGTACTCTTTCCAGCCCACTTCTTTGAGCATCAAGTTCTTTGCTTCTCTTCTAGAAGTTGTATTTTTTTTCTTTGATTGTTTTCCTCCATTGCCGCTTCATATTCTGCTTCCTTTGCGGCAAGCTCTGCGGCTGCCTCTATGCGTTTAGCCATCAGCATGGAGTCAGTGAAGGTTAACTGGGTGTACTCAGCTTAGAGCTGATACGTGAGACTGTAGAACCATAGATGGAGTGAGCATAATCTCGGTCAAGCAATTCGCGGAGATGCCCCTTTACTCTTTCACCGCCGAAGTCTCCGTCGACACCTGAGATCCTCTCATAAGCAATCATCACAATGTCCTTCGTCACAGCATCACACACATCAATCTGTCTTCTTATATCAGTGGGTGGAGTGACACAACTTTGAATCCTTGAGTATGCATTCATTACATTGTCTCTTTCTCTTTCCAGTGTGTCTACTGTTGCAAGTTGACTCTCAGGAATGTCTGATTTCAGCTGCTCTCTTGCCTTTCGAGTCTCAGCTTTCCATCGCGCATATATGTGCATAAGTCTTCTCTCTGACCTTTGTGACTCCTCCTTTTGGTATGCAAGCTTCTTTTCTGTTGGAATTCATTTGCGTTTGGAGCGACGTGCTTCATCTATCTCATACCCTGTATCTCTGCTTTGAGAAGGTAAGATTTTTGATGCTTCCGTTTCCTTCACAGGAGTGCACAACTCGGTTCCTTGTTCTGTCATTATTTACATCAGCAAATGGAATCTTTGGAAACAAGCTCTTACTGTAGCAGCCCAGTTGGAGAAATAAAGGATTGAGCTCACTAACTGAAGTTGTACTGTCTTTCTATCTTCATTTATTGTCCTTATTAACTCACAACACCGTAAGAACTAGAACAGATAAACAATATTGGGATTCGTTAAAAATTCTCATTCATATAAATGAAACAATTGACTATTTAACAACAAAATTATGGAAATAATACTAACATTTATCACAACAATATAAAATTACATAAATAAAGCAAACACATATTAAAGAATCATAAAGTAAGACATGCTATATTATATATATATATATATATATATATATATATATATATATATATATAGTACAGTACAACTTCAGTTAGTGAGCTCAATCCTTTATTTCTCCAACTGGGCTGCTACAGTAAGAGCTTGTTTCCAAAGATTCCATTTGCTGATGTAAATAATGACAGAACAAGGAACCGAGTTGTGCACTCCTGTGAAGGTCAGGAGTAAATATACATGCATAAATATACATGACTACCTTGTTCTCCCTTTCAACCAGGTGCCAAACAACAAAAACAAAAATACAAAAATACTACAAAAATAACACAACAAACAGTGACTGGATGCCTAAATTCGCTTGAGAGTGTCCTTAATTATGTAATTCAGCTCCGTGACTCCGTAACCCATCTCCATCTACGCACAATCTCTAGGTGCGAACTCTGGGCACTTCCGGCAAGCTATAAGAAAATAACTCAAAGAGTGCAAAGTAACGTTCTAAAATAAAATAAATACATAACTAATATTAAGAAAAATGTAGAATTACGATAAATAATATTAAAATAATATATTAAACTCCAAAACTAACTCAAATAACTGAGGGTTATTTACAGTTAGTGCCCAACAACCGACATTTATCCTATACTCATAAATGTAGGCATAAAAAAAGGTTACTTAGGCCTACAGAATTTTGTGTTTAAAATATTTTTATTTATTGTTTTATGTATTACTGCATTCTTATTTTTCATTTTGGTAGATCCATAAATTACAAATTGTTGGTTAAGGGCATTATATTTATGTCATGTAAGAAGGGCTGAGACGAATGCATGTGCAGTTAGGCATTTTATTTGAATGGCAGGCAAAATACACAAACTAGGGAAAAGTACAGGATCGAGAACCAGAGAACCACACCACAGACCGAAAAGGCCCGGTACAGACAGGCGGGTAAACCCTGAGCAATACTTCATACTGAACAAAGAAACACAAAGGTTTAAGTATACAAACTGTATAATCAAGGGGCAAACTGAAAGCAGGTGAGAGTAATCAGGGAACACGAGGGAGACAACCAATGACAGGATACGGGTGGAAACAAGACATGAATCAAAACAAAACACACGTGGCAACGTGAACAAACACGTGACCTCACGGGAGAATGCGCAGCAATGCTGAGAGTCTCTGTGGAGGAACACTCGAGGAAATACGTCACAGTTTATATAAATTAAATTATAAATTAATGAAAAATGAAATGTTTTCCATGTATCAAGTCATTCTTCTCAGTCTGCATACACATATTTCAGACACTGGCAAATAGTTTTTTTGTTTGTTTGTTTTGGTTTGTTTTGTTTTTAATAAATCCATTCTGTCTCAATATTTCAATTATCTGTGCAAAAGCCTGGCCTTTGTACAGTATGTGCTATGTTAAAACAAACAAAAAATTATTTGTATGAATTATTTGTATTATAATAAGAATATAATAAATTAAACATGCATTCATTTCAATAACACACACACACATATACAGTCAGGTCCATAAGTGTTTGGACAGTGACACAATTTTTATAATTTTTCCTAGGTACACCACCACAATGGATTTGAAATGAAGCAATCAAGATATGAAATATTGCATTAACCGTTTAGAAATTACAGCCATTTTGGAGTCCCTCCATTTTCACAGTCTCAAAAGTAATTGGACAATTGACTAATAAGCAGTTTCATGGCCAGGTGTGGTCTGTTTCCTCCTCATTTCATGACAAATTAAAGAAATAAAAGGTCTGGAGTTGATTCCAAGTGTTGAATTTGCATTTGGTAGCTGTTCATGGGAAGTCCAGTCCAAAGATGTGTTGACGCAAGTGAAAGAGGCCATCATTAGGCTAAAAAAAACAAAACAGACCTATCAGACAGACAGGATAAACTTTAGGAGTAGCCAAATCAACAGTTTGGTACATTGCTCAGCAACACCAAAAGGCCTGGAAAACCACAGAAGACAACTAAAGTGGAGGATCGCAGAATTCTTTCCTTGGTGAAGAAAAGCCCCTTCACAGCACCCGAGTCCCTTTCCCAAGTCAAGAACATTCTGAAGGAGGTAGGCGTCTTGTCAAAACCTTTTCAAAGTCTACAATCAAGAGATGCCTTCATGAATGTAAATACAGAGAGTTTACCTCAAGATGCAAACCACTGGTAACACTCAAGAACAGTAAGGCCAGATTAGACTTTGCTAAAAAAAAAAAAAAAAAAAAAAACTCTAAAAAAGCCTGACCAGTTCTGATGCAAGATTAACTTGTACCAGAATGATGGGAAGTGAAGAGTATGAAGAAGGAAAGGAAGGGCTCATGATCCAAAGCTTACCACCTCATCTGTCAAACCTGTGGAGGAAGTATTATGGCATGGGCATGTATGACTGCCAATGGAACTGGATCACTGGTGTTTGTTGATGATGTGACTGCTGATAGAAGTAGCAGGATGAATTCTGAAGTGTATAGAGTTGTACTTTCTGCTCAGTCAAATGCTGTAAAACTGATAGAACAGCACTTGACAGTACAGATGGATAATGACCCAAAACATACAGCAAAAGCAACCCAAGAGCTTCTAAAGGCAAAGAAATGGAATGTTCTTAAATGGCCGAGTCAGTCAACTGACCTCAACCCAACTGATGCTTTTTACTTACTGAAGACAGACCTGAAGGCAGAAAGACCCACAAACAAGCAGCAACTGAAGGCGGCTGCATTAAAGGCCTGGCAAAGCATCTCAAGGGAGGAAACTCAGCATTCGGTGATGCCCATGGGTTCCAGATTTCAGGCAGTCATTGACTGCAAAGGACTTGCATCCAAGTATTAAAAATAATCCTAATATTTAAGATTGTTAGTTAGAAAATGGATAATGCAATATTTTTGTAAAATCCCTTGAATTAAAGCTGGAAGTCTATGGCTCCGTCACATCTTTATTGCTTAATTTCAAATCCATCGTGGTGGTGTACAGAGGCAAAATTACAAAAATTGTGCCACTGTCCAAATACCTGACTGTGTATGTATATGTATATGTATATATATGTATATATATATATATATATATATATATATATATATATATATATATATATATATATATATATATATATATATGTGTGTGTGTGTGTGTGTGTGTGTGTGTGCTATTCAAATTGAAAACCCTGTATTGCTGTATGTTTCATCAGGGTTCATTCTGATATGTGTAAAGTGGAAAAAAGCCAATCAGGGTTAAAAATTTTGGGGAAAAAAAGCACAATAAATATATATAATATAAACAAAGTATGAAAAATTTTGGAAGACATTTTGCTAAAAAGTGTTAATTTCCCCTATGTATGGAGACTTTTGGGACACCCTGTAGAATAAAATGTTTATGTGAAATGCATTGTCCTTAACATATGGCCTGCGGCTAAGAATGACTAAGAGCCGTCTCATAACTTCCCCCAACATACCTACACACACTCAGATACACACAGTACTTCGTAGGAATTTTAGTGACGTTGTAGGGATCACTATAAATATAGTGCCGCCCCGCAGCTCGCGCATAAAGCAGCGCACAGTGCAGCAGTGAGACAGAAGCGCAGCGTCCAGCCGCACATCCACACCGCAAACACGCAAACATGGGTGAGTTTACAAACTTCCTTTGAATCTTTTGAAAGGTAAGAATTGAAAGAATTTTTACAGACTATGGCACGACATGAAAAACTAATTAGACTCTGCTTGTTATTTAAATTATCTTACATTTATGTTAATCTTAAATCAGCTTTATTCTTAATTTCGTCTTAAACCTAAAATGTTGTATGAACTTTATTTTAGAGTAAGCATGCTCCATGCCGCTGGACTGCCGGAGTCCAGCACAGTTCACTAATTTTCCTGCTTAAGACACCCATTAAGCTGGTAATTATCTTTCTGGTGTCTTTGCGCAGGGAAATACGCATCCAGGCCCTGCACAACTAAATCTGGGCTCCCATGTTTTAGGCTCTGCTACAAAGGAATTTCAGCTGCTAATAATTCCCAGGAGAACGTGTTGCTTTTAATAGGAACATCCAAATAATGCTTTGAGCAGAGCGCATCATGCCTTACTCGCAGTTCTGCTGTACATGAATGCTGCACTATGAGTAACGTGGAAGTAACAGGCTGTCTGTTAACCTTAAACTGTAAAAATGATCCAAATATAAAATATTTTCCAAAATCCGACACCAGACAAAAAGCTATGACTTGGATTTCTTGTATTTTGTTGATTTTTAGTAATAAACATATAACACTAAGTAATAAACCTCACCTCCTATGTCAAGAACTATATAACTTTAGTGGTAGTAAGTGCTTTCAAGTGATGTTAAAGTCAAGGAGTGATTGCACAACATTGTTAATGGAGGGGTCATGACTAGGTGTGTGCAATCAAGGAGTGATTGCACAACACTGTTAATGGAGTGGCCATGACTAAGAGTGATTGCACAGTATTGTTAATGGAGTGGCTGTTAACAGTGGCCACAGACTTTATGGTTAAATGTAAAATATGGTTACATGGTTTGTTAAACAGCAGATAATAAAAGTCAAGAGGCTTTTTGTCAGAGGTGTCATGCTACAATGCTGATGGACCACAATACTACAGAGTTTAGCATTTTACCTCTTTTAACACACATATTCAACTCATTTACCAAGGACTACATGGGCTGAATTTGGTGCACTAAGGACCAGAGACACCAGTGCCTTTAGCTTCACCATTTAAGCTGTTTTCAACATGTAGACTAGAGCAAAGAGCTTCAGTATGATAATTAATATTAAAGCCTGTCCACTAAATGGCTAAATTAAGTTCTGCAGCTGACTGCAATTTTTAACGTGTCATAATTAGAGATTATTTTGGCACCCATGGTTAAAAAAAACCTTGAAGTACTTATGAACTGGGTGGGGAGAGTAAAGTGGATGACCATACAGAGACCCATTCTGTATTGATACCTACATTCAGCAAACAGCACTAAGCTAAACCCAAATGGAAAACTACAGCAATGCTGTTTTTAAAAACTTTTTCAAAGGCAGTAAATGACAGTCTTTGAATGTAACTTTGTTTTTTTTCTCTAGGAATTAAACAAATCATTATCCCAATATCCCCTTGAGTAGCATATTCATTCACTGAATCACTTGACATCTGTGTGTGTGCGTGTGTGTGAGTGTGTGTGTGCCTGCACAAAGGAAAGTGTTGCCTTTCGCTAGATGACGCATTACACCTCTGTTTTATCTCAGATTTGTCCACAATGACACATACCGTTTTGCAATCAAGCATCTCTGTGTCTATTTCTGTAAACTAGGATGACAAGCAACACCTGATACACACATGCCCACACACACACACACACACACACACACACACGCTCCCACAAACACCCACATCTATAATAAGAATCACAAAAATATAATAATCTATAACAATATTAAATGAATATGACTTTTCATAGGCAGAAAGCATCAAACAACACAATGTTTTTCCACTTTCATCCAGGCCTGGTTTAAAGACATCCAGATGTCAATCCTAATAAGGCAGTTTTACTGCTTCATAGCTTAAGGAAGTAGACAGTATGTACACAAGATAATTAATGGGCTTAAATATCCTTGGAATGTTTGTGTGCATACTACTTCCTTAAGAACACACATAATGAGCTTGTTTGATAGGCTGCTGCAGATATTTTCCAAAAAAACCCCGATAAAACACTTGTTAGCATGTTTGCCCCGCATTGCCGGGGTTGGGGGTTCCAATCCCACCTCCGTCCTGTGTTCTCCCCATGCTTCGGGGGTTTCCTCTGGGTGCTCCGGTTTCCTTCCCCAGTCCAAAAACATGCATACATGTAGGCTGATTGGCATTTCCAAATTGTCTGTAGTGTGTGAATGGGTATGTGCGATTGTGCCCTGCGATGGGTTGTCCAGAGTTCCCTGGGATAGGCTCCAGGCTCCCCATGACCCTGTGTAGGATAAGCGGTACAGAAAATGGATGGATGGATATTTTCCCCTCTAGAGTCATTGGAACAAAAACTGGAAATCGGGAAACAGGAAAGGGAAAGTCTTCAGTGGCTCAATTGTCTTTTCACTCCTCTATTCCCTTGAGAGAAGGAAAGGAAGAATTAACACACCACACCACCCAGTACTTCTTATATCATTTCTCCCTGCACTAAAACCCTATCCTCATTCCATATGCTCTTAAACTATGTGAGATATGATTCAAACACAGGTCAAGAAACAGTATCTTTGAAATGTTGAAAATGAACAGCATAAAACCAGCTGACAATCTGCTGTATACATTTGCAGAGTATAATGCATGTTCTGCATATGCTGCGGCTTCAGTGCACATTCTCAATGATTTTAATATATGATTTATTGCAGTGGATTAGTAAGTTCACATTTTTGCTCCCTAGCCTGATTTTTTCCCCTCACTTTTCATTCATTCTTCCTTGTTCATTTCCAACTCCTCAGCTCTTGACATTGATACTTGGGACCTTGCATATGAATTCAATAACACAAGCCACCGCACAGAGCTGAATGGCACCGATCGCCTGATAGTGAGGAGAGGACAGCCATTCACCATCAACCTCAAACTTCGCTCAGGCTCCTACGAGCCTGGAGTCCATCAGCTCCACATCATAGCAGAGACAGGTACTATCTCTTAAATGCTGCTAGACCAGGGAGTGGGATTTTGTTGGAGATGTACTGTTTGCTCCAAGCACAGTTATGACATGTTACCTTGTTTAAATCAAATACTGAACAGAGACTAAATAAGGCCACTGTATAAAACTAATGTTCAAACATTACTGTTGGCCCTATTCCACCAAGCTCCACTTCAGATAAATGATTCAAGTGTTGTCAGTGAGACTGTAAGACAGACCTAATGATATCAGGCAGGAGAAAGAAGGGAAAAGAGAAAACTAAACTAAAAAATGGAAACAGATGAATAACAAGAGAATATGTCTACACATGAAAGAAGTATTTATAAATTCAAGTAGAAAGAAAAGCATGTATTTTTGTGTGCTTGTGTAACTTTTTTATTGCTACCATAGTCTGAGATATTATAATATATAATAAATTAACTACTTTATAAAGAGATGCTCAGTTTTATCCATAAAGACCAGTGTGGCTGCAGAGTTTAATTCTAACCAAGCAGAAAGCCCACCTGATCCCACTTTACTCGTTTGGTCTCAGTCTTCAAACGACTTCAAAATTGAAATCATGTGTACCTCTTGCTTGGTTGGAAAGAAAACCTGCAGCCACTTTGGCTCTTTGTGGATATGACGACAGCCCTGATGTAACCTATTTTACTACATTTTATTCTGTGTGCAATATAATAACCAGAGGTGACCAGCTCCAGTCCTCGAGTCTCTGCTCTCATTCAACTCACCATCTTATTCAACTCACCAATGAATTACCATCTCCAGTAGCAGGGAAATCAACAAACTATGCTGAATTCCAGCCTTCCAGGACCGGAACTGTGCACCCCTGGTCTAAAATAATTATTAAAGACACATTCATGTAACTAATGTAAAAAAAAAAAAAAAAAAATTGAAGGTTTCCTACTTCAGAAATTTAAAATGTGGTTTCTGTGAAGTTGTGAAGTAGAATGTCCAAGAGTGCTTGTTATAAATTTATTATTTAAGTTTTAAGTTTTATATAATTTATATAGCCTGAGTTTGCTTTACAAAAGGGTACAAACATGTAACAGTGCATGGAGGAGGACTTCCCTAATAAGAGAAAATAGGAGGGTAAAGGTGGTGAAAGTGTTGAAGAGTTTCTCTTCCTCTTGTTAGGGTATTTTGTTTCCTATGCCACAGCAAGTATAGATTAAATATTAGTCAGATGTAATTAGTAAAATAGTTTATTTATAGATATGACTAGAAGAATACAGAGAAGCAATCAAATTCATAATTAATGAGATGAGTGTCAAATTACTAAGAGGTTATAACAGCCAGTCTGAAACTTCCAGTATTTTCTGTTGAGAAATGAAGAAGCTGCTCAGTTGCAACACAGGAAACAATGAAAGCATCTGGTCAGAGATAGCAGCATTATCAGGGAAGAACTGTATATAGGGTGAATGCATATTTAGATCCATGCAAAAAAGTATGGTTTTCTTATTCTGCCACCAGTTTGATGTATGCAGTGGGATTGACTGTTATGCCTAAATCTCTTCTTATTAGTTATTCTGGGATTGTTCACACCTGATTTGGTGATTGGTTTCTTAGGTGTTTTGTGATAATGAGCAGCCATGAAAGATGATTATCTCTAGCAAAACTTTTGTCCTAATCCTGATTGTATTTTACTGATTTACATATACAGTAACTATTTAGATCTCACTTCACAACAACATCACAAGCTATAACAGCATCATAACATTGCATAAAATGAATATCCCATGTGCATATAGAAAAGAACAAGAGATTCTCTCCTGCTCCAACTTAAAAGGAACAATTTCCTGGAACGTTTCCCAGTTACAGAAATTCCAATGTGTGTGTTTGTGCATGAGACACAAGGCCTGGGTCATACATCCTGAATTCCCAGAGACTCCCAGCATTTATTTTAGTAATTATGCACACACTCCTGCTTAAGGTATTTGTTTAGGAATTATGGAGAAATTTAGATTTTGCTTAGTATTGCTTGTTTCTATTTTTAGTGAAAGATTTCTTCAAAATGAGGACTGTTGTGTGACCATTAGTAATTAAAAAATGCTTCTGATAGGTACAGAATTTGGCAATAATTTGCAATTCTGAATATGCTGGTTTACTTTTTGTTAGTTTTGTGAGTCCTTGATAGTTTTGATCTTCATATCAATGTTTATAAATGTCTTTCTATGAATGTCTAAAGGGCCAGATCCTGTGGAGCAGTATGGTACCAAGGCTGCTTTTGGTCTGAGTGATGATATTGATGATACACAGTGGAGCGCTGCAGTAACCAGTCCACCTGGGGACATTGTCTCCTTGTCCATCTGTGCTGCCCCTGATGCACCAATCGGCCACTACACTGTGACTCTGGATGGCAGGATTCAGTTTAAAATGATACTACTGTTCAACCCCTGGTGCCCCCGTGAGTGAAACACGAAACAAAAGCAGCATCAATTTATTTTTATACTCTATCAGCAGGCCACATACAAACCCCTAAACACTCAAAATAACACACATTACATGTTCAGTCTCTATTAAAGCTATCTGATGTTTCCCTCAGGTTCATGAACAATGGTGTGTTTGGTTTATTTGCTGTACAGGAGATGCAGTGTACATGAACAGTGAGGAGAATCTGAAAGAATATGTTTTGGCTCAGGATGGGATCATCTTCAGGGGCAATGCCAAATATCCCATCCCTTCAGCATGGTTTTTTGGCCAGGTGCTGACACACACACACACACACATACACACAGTTTATGTAAGTTATTATCTATCACCTCCTTCTACATATACTACAAATGTTGGACGTAAGCCAAAAACAACTCTCACTCTACCTCCTTAAAAAGATATGGCTTACAACCTAAAAAGAGATATGACTTAGAGACTGAAAAAATGCAGAGAAAGGACATAATGGTACAGGAAATTTTTAGGGGCGCCAACATTGATAAGAGAAATCATTAGTAATAAGGCAGTGCTGTGTCAATGCTCTAGGGTACGAGCTTTGATCCTGAGCCCACATATTTCACACGTTCTCCCCATGTCTGTTTCGGTTTCCTGTATATGCTCTGGTTTCCCCCAACCTCCCCCAAAGTGCACATATGTATCATGTGTTTTGGATTTTGTAAGAGGTTTTAGGTATAGTACATACAAATTAAACTAAAAAAAAAAAAAAAATGTATAAACAGTCTTAGGAAGGTGTTGGGCCACCACAAGCCACCAGATCTTTGCAGATTCTATAATTCTCTGGAAGTGTACTGGTGGGATGAGCCCCATTCTTCCAAAAGATATTCCTTGGTGTTTTATTGATGATAATGGAGGACCCTGTCTAATACTGGTCCAAAATCACCCATAGGTGCTGATCTGCCCCACAGCAAAACAAGGCCACCAGAGTTTTGTTTGATTTGTCATCTGCCTGTATATGTAGCATTTTTGCAACTCCATACAAAGCCTGGGTTAGGGTCAAGGCTTGCATGATACAATTAGTGTTAATGTGAAAAAAAGCAAATGTTTGCATGACTGAAATCTCATGGGATTTCTAAAACTCTTAGTAGGCAAACAGAGCAGATGATGAATGTTGGCACACTTGTCACATTGCTATTTCAGTAACAAACCTTCCTAAATAGGGTAATAATACTGGCTAGTTTTTGCTTTTCTGTAATTATTAGTTTGAAGAAGGCATTCTGGATGTGTGTCTACGAATTCTGGATGTGAACCCTAAACACAAGAGGAATGCTGGGAAAGATTGTTCTGGTCGCAGAAACCCTATTTACGTCTCTCGAGTGCTTAGTGCTATGGTGAGAATTACAATTCCACAACTTTGCTCATTATGCTACACATGCATTTAAATAACTTTTGAAGACATTCTGCAATGCCTATATGCATCCACACTCACACACAAACACACACTCGCAGGTGAACAGTAATGACAGAGATAATGGGGTACTGGAAGGCTGCTGGAAGCAAACTTTTGAAGGTGGAGTCAGTCCCATGTCATGGAGAGGGAGTGTGGAGATTCTCAAGACTTGGAACTCCACTTCTTGTCTGCCTGTCCGCTATGGCCAGTGCTGGGTGTTTGCTGCTGTTGCCTGCACTGGTAAGAAAATGTGTGTTTTCCCCATATTCGTAGCAGTTAGATAAACCTGAGAATGGACTGACTTAATTCAATTTGGCATTAAGATGTGCATTACAGCAGTTATTATGGCAGAATAATTAACAAGGCATCAATAATAGCACATTAAAAGCATTGGTAATGGATTTCACTTATCTGCATGAATAAATAAGCCAAGTGTCTTGGACATTTGTCCTCAGTGTCTCGAGCGCTGGGTATCCCCTGCAGAGTGGTAACTAACTACCTCTCAGCCCATGACACCAACAGCAACCTGGTGATTGAGCGCTATGTGGATGAAAATGGCCAGCTGCTGAACACCACCAAAGACATGATCTGGTAACAACAGATCACTTCTTCTTCTGTAATAGTCAACCCAACAGCATTTATGTCAGTATTGTAATACATCCATATGTGCAGCGTTAGCCTGATATTTTTTGAGTTTTTTTTTTAAAAAACTGTATTATTGTTGCTGTTGTTGTTCTCATCAGGGTTGATGTCCCCATAGCCAAAAATACGTAAGTATGGAAGTACCACTGAGGTGCAGGACTGCGTTAAACATAACAGTGCGGAGTTTAGACTTTATTTGCTTTGAAACTGGAGCCAGTGTAATTGTTGGGGTATGGGTGTAACATGTGCTGAATGCTTGGTATAAGTAAGCAGCTGAATTTTGAATTTTCTGAATTTTCTCCCCTATTGTCAAAAGTGAATTATTTGTGTGGGCTTTAGGACTATTCATATTCAGACATATATAAATGCAAATGTGTATGCTTGTGAATAGCCCTATTCATATGAATGTTGTTCTTCCCTTGAATTACTCACACACATGAAAGCCTACCTATTGAGAAAGCCTTGACTTTTGGGCAACAGTGACTAAGCAGGTATTTATAGAAAAGGGAGGTGTATTTAATGAACAAATCATCCTATTTGTGCTGTGTTTATAAATGTTTCTGTATTAAAAACATTCAGCTGTCATTTGCATTTGGTCAGGAATTTGCTCACAAATGAGGTCAATAAAATCTGACATGACTTTCAGTGTGCAAGACTCAGGTAAAGTTTACAGTAAGGTTTGCAATTTACTGTAAATGTAAAACAGTCTAGTACACACAGTAATCTGTAAAGAGTAAAAGATGTTTTCATATATAAGGTAATACTTTTGGATTATAAATTGCTCTGGATAAATGTCTCTGCTAAATTAAATGTAAATGTAAGGTGGGTGTTTTTGAATACAAGTGAGTTTTTTCTTGTAGGAACTACCATTGCTGGGTGGAGAGCTGGATAGCTCGTCCTGATCTGAAAGCAGGCTTTGATGGCTGGCAAGCCAGTGACCCCACACCCCAGGAGAAGAGCGAGGGTATGGACACAATTTTCCTTTCATATCTATTTTATAGACTATAGTATATATAGACACAGTATATTATGCAGACTAACATACATTATATATATATATATATATATATATATATATATATATATATATATATATATATATATATATATATATATATATATATATATAATAATATTGTAATGCATTGTAAAAACTGAGTAAAATCTTATCCATTTCTTTCCAACTCCATTAGGAGTGTATTGCTGTGGGCCAGTCCCAGTGCAAGCCATAAAGGATGGAGAACTCATGTGTAAGTATGATGCTCCTTTTGTGTTCTCGGAGGTAAATGCAGATGTGGAGACCTTCCTGAAGTACAAAGACGGCAGCACAAGAAAGATCATCAGTACTACTGAGGTTGGCCAGAAAATCAGCACTAAGAGTGTTGGAAGTGACAAGCGAGAGGACATTACACACCTTTACAAGTACCCAGAAGGTAATGTATATCCACCCCTATCCCCTTGTGTTCACCATTCACACTTCTACCACAATTTGTGCAATCATTAAGCGAAGTGAACACCAACATTAAAGCCCCAAATTACTAAAATATATCTGACATTGTTTTAACTTTGTATTTGTTAGGATGCGAAATGTACAAACAGATCCTGTAACAGCTGTAGAATATTGCATTTCCTACACTGTTAGAAAAAAGCGCCTCAAGCGTTCTTTGGATAGGTACAGCTTTTTAGTTTCCTGGGCTGTTACTTTTAATCGTCTAGAGAAACTCTTTCTTGTAGAACCTCAAAAGTGTTCCCACAGAGGGACAAACTGAAGAAACCTTAGGGTTGTAGATTTACTGTTTTTATTGAGAGTGTAATGACATCCCTGACATTTGACCTGCTTTAATGTTCTCCTGACACAGGCACTGCTGAGGAACGAGAGGCATTTAAAAAAGCCAACCATCAAAACAAACTTCTGAAACAGCCAGTCAACACCGGCCTCCATGTCACCATCAAGGTCAGCACGGAGATGAAGAAGGGCTGTGACTTTGATGTCTTTGCCTTGGTTACCAACCAGACGTCAGAGTTAAAGAAGTGTCGTCTGGTGTTTGCTTCCTGTGCCATTTCTTATGATGGAGCCATTGGGCAGGAATGTGGCTTTAAAGACCTGCTCAATGTTGAGTTACAACCTGGAGGAGGTGTGTGTGTGTGTGTGTGTGTGTGTGTTAGTGTGTGCTTGCACAAAGGAAAGCGTTGCCTTTGGCTAGATTACACATGTGTTTATATGTGGTGTCGTGGTGGTTTGTCACTGTATGCAGTTGATACACGCGTATATGTGTGTGTTCTAGAGCGGAAGGTCCCACTGAGGCTGAACTACAGTAAATACTGCAATGCAATAACCCAGGACAACCTGATCCACTTGGATGCTCTACTGATAGACAACAGCACCAGGGAAGGCATTCTGGCTATGCGCACTATTGTCCTTGAAAACCCAGAGATCAAGATAAAGGTACAGGCATGCTGCCATGACAACTTCTCATGAAAGAAAAACAAGAGGCTGGTGACAGCTCTGTTTACAGCTGCTTTATAACATAATGATAGTACCACATTAAATCTAACTAAAAATTTTTCAAAAGTATAATGTGTTACTCAGTAATAAATAAAAATTTTTAATTGCTGGCAAATTGCTGTGGCATAAGAGGAATAAAACGTTACCTAAAACACTACCACAATGCAAAAATCTAGGTATAGGTGCAAGATTATACAGCATGTGACATACAAATGTAGAAAAAATAAATCAACAAATAACAAGTGCCAAATAAGGAATAAAACATGTCAACAGACAATAAAATGCCAATAAATTAATCACTGAAACGGTTTCTTGTTGCCACTGTGAATTGGAAAAGTCCTCTATTATTCTCCTTAAAACACCACAGCAATTTTATGATACTTTTAACTCTTTATAGCTACATTTAATGTGGTGGAACATTTGTGAGACAAGTTAATTCCAGTTATCACTTACATTGTAGGGGGTGTAAACTGTCACCAACCTCTCTTTTTCCCTCCCTCTTGATAATCAATTATTTGTTAATCAAAAAAAAAATTTAAAAAAAAGAGAGAGAAACCAGAAAGTACGTTGTCCTGAAGACTTGCCTATGGTGGAAAACCTACTGACTGCTACATGATGCTGATGCCAGAGACTCCTTCCATAATGTTAAATAAACATCTCCTTACGAAAAACCTCAACAAATCAACCATTAGGTTTTTTTTTTCTTTGTTAAATAACAATGTGATATTTACTAAAAAGGTATGTGGAGCAGTCATTGTGCTTTCAATGACAGTAATCGGATGTAAAAATTCAACAGCACTGCGATATAAAACTATAGTAAATTACAATAACTTGTACTGAACACTTACTTATCATATTATGTGCATGACATTGTGCCTTAGATCCTGGGAGAACCCAAAGAGAACCGTCAGCTGGCTGCAGAAGTTACGGTGCAGAACACACTGCCAGAGCCTTTACATGCATGCTGCTTCAGCATTGAGGGAGCCAACCTCACTGGAGGCAAGACCATCACTGAGAGGTGTGTTACATTAAGCAGACCTTGTCTACATTAATGGCTTTGTACATGAATTATTTCACACATGAGCTGCAGTCTGAGGTATTAAAACATGCAGCACAATAACCAGTGGTTTATAAAATATGAAGCCTTGCGTATTTTTTTCCATAAACAGACCAGAAATAATTACTCGGATAAAGTGGCATGTAAAAGCAAGCAAAATCACTTAAAACACTCTGAATGGATATAAAACTAAAATAATTAGCAACAGAGTTACCACAAAACACTTGGCTTTAATAAATCAAGGATGGCTGCAGACGAAGCAGACAACACCAATTTTCCCTTAGACCATACTAGTTTAAGGTTTGCTTGCCAGTATTAAACTCTGGCCCAGCAGCATTTGTTTAGTAACCCCTAAAATATTTGAATTGCTGCTAATTTGCTAATCTAGTTCAATGATGGATGATGTGGGGCTAAATAATAAGAGACAAGAAAAATGTTTGCAGCTGAAGTTTGATAAGAAAAATGATGTGCATAGTACAATCCAAAATGGCTTGCTAAATACTACAAGGCTCATGATACTGTAAAGTACAGTAATATAAAAGCTTAGTGAGTGGATCAAGGAACAGCTGCAGTACAAAGAACTAAAGATCTTATAATGTGATTCATGTTGACCATATGCTGGTCTCCTGGTACATCAAACACTTGATGGCAGATCTTTATCTCCGGGCAGGAAATTAACACTAGATTGTTGAAGGTTCTGTTTTGTAAACAGTGTCATTTAACTGCTTGCTTATACTAAACTCCATGCCCAATATGTAACAGCTATATATTCAAATATAGTATATATTTTAATGGCATGTTTTGAATTTTTTTTTCAAAATATCTACTGATTTCCCTTCTTACAGCCTGACAAACACTTTGCCTGAACAGCTGATAAAATGACCTGGATGCACTGGACTGTCTCCCTTATACTAAACTTAATGTCCAGTATCTAACATTTAAATAGCATTAAAATTGATGCTGTAATCAGTTGCGATGGGGCATGAGTGTGATATCTAATTAGTTTTTATATTTTTCAGTGTTTCAACCAGTATTGAACCTGGACAAGAAGCCAAGGTCAAAATCTACTTTACACCCACCCATTACGGCTTGCGCAAACTGCTGGTGGATTTTAACAGTGACAAACTTGGTCCCATAAAAGGGTTCAGGAATGTTATCATCGGCAAATAAAGGCTCTTGATCCCTCCAAACTTGCTTCAGTGAAAACCAAATGAAAGAATGTTTCAAGCCTAATGTGTCATTTCTGGGCAAATGCTTAACTTTGTGTTTGGGGGAAAAAAAAAAGTTTGCACCAAAAGCATTTTGGTTAGCTGTATCAAGCCAAGATACATTTCCATTTTAATCAGTATTTAAATCCCAACCAGGTTTGTTTTGAATTACATGAGGCAGTCTTTTAAATACTTGAAGAAATAATGGATGTTTTGGAAGTCTTTAAAAAATTTGTTGTTACAGTTTACTTGTCATAAATCAGTCCTTGTCCCTGACACACATCTTTGTCACTGCGACAAATGTTTAATTTGTAATCAAGGCTTTTTGTTTCTTATATGTTCTTACAAAAGTAAGTGCCCTATCTACATACTTTGGAGTATAAAGCAGATTGAATAATGAAGGCTGAGAAAATTCTCTTATTCCCCAGATGTTTTCGTGTGTCCTACTTGGCTAACTCAGCATGACATCAGTGAACTATATGGCCTATATATCTTTTATATTATTTTTTCATATGTCTATGCTGCAATGATTCTATAAACATGTTGCTATCATATAACATATAATCCCATAACTAAGTGCCTTATTCTGCAGCTTTAAATCCAGCATTATGCTTGAAGCTCTCTTTGTTCCTGACTGTAAAAGTGGGTAGGTTTATATAAGGAGGCCCAGTGCTAAAATGTGACAGTAGAACAGTATATACAAAAGATAGTATTCTAAAGTTTTCAATAAAAATGCTTACATCTCAGTTAATGTGAATCTTTTATAGTATTGTTTAATGCATGTATTTTTCTATGAAGCAGTTACTCTCCATTAAAGTCTTATATCACTGAGAAATGTGCTTTTAATCACAGCTTATTGAATTACACCTTAAATTTAATTACATACATGAACACAATAATTTTTTTTAAAACTTTAAATTATTTTCCAAACAGTACACCTTTAAGATAGCAGCATACCTCATTTCTCATTCATCAGCTGTTCTCCAGACTAAAATAAAACAGATTATCTCAAAAATAAATATTTGTGGAAAATACTCGAGTAATTGAACTTTGTTACTATGCTTATTTTGGTGTATTTATACATTACTTGAGTATTATTGAAATTTAAGTACTCTTTTTTAAGTACACTTACTTGATTTCATTTCCAAGGGAAAAAATGTACTTTTTACTCCCTACATTGTTATTTAGACCTTCAAAGTACTCTTTACAAATTCTGAAGGTCTCTTCTTCTCTCATCTTTTCTGTGACTGTATGCTACACATTAATTGAATGGGCACAGTTTAGCATCTAATCATTACAATGTAGCATCCAATCTAGTTCATCAATGTGGAAAATAATCTCTCAAGAATCATGCCAATTGTCAGTGTCCATGGCCTTCTCATGCTCCACAGTATAGTTAATGCTATAGCTATCCATGTGCATTTAAAGATGGATAAGCCAGTGGACTGTAGTGTGGAACTTGAGGATAAACGTTCCTGGCCCTACCTCGGTAAAATGTTTCACTATGCTGGAGTAAGCAAAGACTTGTATAAAATGAGGCATCTCCTTTGCCACAGCTAAAAGCTATGAACTCCATTTAATTTGAAAAAGCATGTTGAGGTAAGTGTTGCAAATTTGCTAACATTATCTGGCCATATTTAACTTAGCTTGTTTTCTTTGCTAATGCCAAGTTAGACTAGCACTGATTCCAGTAGCTAACATAATTGGCAAGGCAGCAAGTCAAATTCTAGCTAATGGTAAATATTGCAAACTTACAGATACAGAATGGTGACATATTTGTTTTAAAAATCTAACAGTTTTAGATAAGAAATAAACGTTTATATGGAAACATGACATTAACTTAATTTCATCAGTTAAATCCCACTTACTTTTTAATTTTCGAGTACAATTATAAGTAGCAACTTGTTTACTTACAATTGAGTACATTTTTTGGCTGTATATTTAATCAAATAAGATTTTGAAACATTATCTATACTATACATTATCACTTAAGTACAGTATACTTTCTCAATACTTTGTCCATCCACTCTTGCTTGTTGTAGTTACTTATTATCATATGGGAGCAATGATTGGAAATGTAAGTTATAATAACACAATTCATTGATAATATTTTATCTCTTAATACAACATTTTTGTTGTCCCTAAAACTAATAGTGACTAAAAGTCTTAAAACTGATTTTTAGTGAAGAATTCTGGGCAACTTTATCTAGTGGGAGACAACCCATAGAACAACAGTGACTCATTTTACCATCTAACAGAAAGGGAAATAAACAGTTGGCCTTGTCAGTGCATATTTGGGCTTTTAATGCTGATGGACCTAAACAGGTAGGCGTACACATGTTTTGGGTATTGACACGCAAACATAGTGCATGGTAGATTTTAATGTAATTTGGGGATGCATGCTTTCTGGTAAGGAGGGTGACAGATTCTGGGATAGTAAAAGCAATGGTTTAAAAAAAAGTTGTTTTTCAGTTAATATTCAGCTGTTTTGATAGATTTTTATCCAATCTATTAGATTAAATTTAGTAGCAACAACAATTCCTTGAGAAAGAAAGGAACAATAAAAAAAAGAAACTCGCTTTTTAGTAATATTTAAGTAAATCTGACAATTCTTTGAGTTTAAATGAAAGGATAATCCATTATTTCTCAGAGCTTTCAAGATTATTCTCCTCCTTTTACACTCAGCCATTGCAAAGCTGTCATGTTTGCAATTAAGCATGCAGGCCAAAGGGATCTTTGGACAAGCTGTAAGGATGTCAGAGATGGAACCTTAAAAACAGCTATTTAAACCTCAGTAATGCAAAACCAAGAGTGCAAGTCTCATCAAGTCCTCATTCTTTTCGCTGCATTTAGCTTGAACCTTTTTGCCTGTCATATCATGAGGTGAAGAAGCTGTAAGCACATTGGAATTTTGGCTGCAGCTCCTGAAAGCCAAAAGGTCAAATTCAAACTGAAACCTGGAACAATAGCCAAAGGGACTGATATCTGACTACAACGTTGGGGTCATAAGTTTACATACGCCTTGCAGAATCCGGAAAATATTAATAATTTAAAAAAATAAGCGGGATAGTAAAAAAAATTGCATTTCGTTTTTTATTTAGTACTGCCCTGAATAAGCTATTTCACATAGCAGATGTTAACATATAGTCCACAAGACAAAACAATAATTGAATTTACACAAATTGAACCAGTTCAAAAGTTTACATATGCTTGATTCTTAATACTGTGTGTTGTCACCTAGATGATCAACGACTGTTTTTATGTTTTTGTTTTTTTTTTATGATAATTGTCCATGAGTCCATTGTTTTTTTCCTGAGCAGTTTAACTGCACACTGTTCTTCAGAAAAATCCTCCAGGTCCTACACATTCTTTGGTTTTTCAGCTTCTGCATATTTGACCCCTTTCTAACAGTGGCTATATGATGTTGAGATCCATCTTTTCACACTGAGGACAACTGAGGGACTCCTACACAGCTATTACAAAAGGTGCAAACATTCACTCATGGTCAAGAAGGCAACACACTACATTAAGAGCCAGGGGGACATAAACTTTTGAACAGTATGATCGGCGTATATTGTTATTTTGTTTAGACTTTTGTAATAGTTGTGTACGAGTCCCTCAGTTGTCCTACTGTAAGTGTGAAAAGATTTATCTCAAAATCATATAGCCACTGTTGGAAGACCAAATAATGTACAGTACCTGGATTTTTCTGAAGAACAGTGGACAGTTTAACTACTCAGGACAAATAAGGGTTTCATGAACATCACAAGACATGAAAACAGTCATTGACCATCCAGGTAACAACACACAGTATTAAGAATCAAGCATATGTAAACTTTTGAACTGTTTCATTTGTGTAAATTCAGTTATTGTTGTGTCTTTTGGACTATATGTAAACATAAGCTTTATAAAATTGCTTATTCAGGGTAGTACTAAATAAAAAACAAATTGCAATTTTTATGATCCCTCTTTTTTTCAATTATTAACATTTTGCAGACTCTGCAAGGCTTAAAGTGTAAACTTAGGGGTAAACTTATGACCCCAACTGTATCCTGACAAGGTTCCAAGAGCCTTTTGAGGAAAAACAGACCCATAACATCACAGACCACCCATATTTTACTGTGGGGATTAGGTTCTTTCTTTATAACCATCCTTCTTTTTTACAAGAAATCCACCTTCCAATCTTATGCAAATCTCCAACCAAATCTTGATCCTTGAAGACATTTTGCCTCTCTAATCAGCTTCCTGTACAAGGGGACAAAATATACTTGCATCCTGTTCCAGGCAGGTTCATTACAGCTAATGTTGTTTTAAATTTATTAAGTTGTTCTAACAGTGGATATTTTCAGGCATGTAGCTATTTTTATAGCCATTACCTGATGTATGAATTTCAACACACTATTGTCTCATTTCATTTGTTTAATTCCTTAATCTTCTCAATGTTGATGAATGACTAAGGGAATTTGGAATCTGTATCACTTCATATTTAAATGCTGTAAGTCATAGGTGACTGCTTAAGAGTTCTTACTCTTAAGCAGTCACCTAAGTCAGGTGAAGTTAGAAAAAGTCAAATATAAACAGTAAATATAAGAATTTCTAGTAGAAGGTCATAAGAATTTCAGTGTCCTCAACAGCTTCAGGGTAATAGCTTCAGTTGTGTCCTCAGGGCTACTGTCTGTGTGTAATTTCTGTGCATGCTTTCCCCATGTCTAAGCAAGTTTCCCCTGTTTTCTCTGTTTTCCCCTGAACTCCCAAAAACATGCCAGTAGATGAACTGGCTACTCTAATCTACCCTTATGTATGAGTGCATATGCTTAAGAAATGAAAACATTCCTACTGCCATTTAAATCTCATCTTCCTTTTGGACACAGATACAAGCTTATATGCAGAGAGCTGTTCACATTCAAGCATGAAGGCCTCCTGAGGGTGGATGACTAATCATTACTCTGGCTTTTAAAATCATTGAGCCTGGTTACAACCTTATTGTAATTATGCTTTTATATGTTGCCTAACACCTAATTTTATACCAAAAATTGCTGAACAATTAGCCTATAAACACTGTCATATTTGAACAGCTACAGGCAGTGGTGTTGCAATCCTTTAAAATGTAGGCGCTCACTTCTGTCAGTTAATTTAAGTGTCTGAGCCCAAAACAGCTACCATGACTATATACAGTATTTTGTCAGGTCAGTACACCACCATGCATTCAGTACTCTTTTTTCAAAACCTTACCATATTTCTGTGAATTGGGTGTGAATACAATAGTAACAGCTTTTCAGTTAATTACTAAGGGAGAACAGGGAGCTAATGCTCCAAGTTTGATTATATAGAGCACACATTCATAGCCTTTAGAACTGAATGAAACAGGAAAAGGTCATGTGTGACCTCTACAGGAAGATTAAGGGAAGTACACATTTATGGCATTTGGCAGACGCCCTTATCCAGAGCGACTTACAATAGTGCTTTGAAGTCTAGCAAAAATACATTCTGATATTGGCTCGCTAGGTCACAAACTAGGAATACCATCAGTACACATATCCAAGGAATTTCTATCCTCATACAGCATGTGATATAAGCACTAGGAAAATGACACTAGGACACACTGAAATGACACACATAGCGTTGAATACAAAAACACAGCAGAGCTACTCAACTATTCTGGAAAAATCCCTTCTTTAAAATATGCTTTAAAGACAACAAAGAAATATAGTACATTGTACAATGTGCAAACTTGATAATAGTCATTTTAATTTCAGTTTTTTTGGTACTGATCAGTAGGTTGTGGAATCAAATCCTAGAACTGCCAACCTGCCACTCTGGGGTCCTTGAGCACGACCCTTAACCCTCAACTGCTCAGTTCTATCCTGTCTCAAATGTTAGTTGCTTTGGATACAAGGGACAGCCAAAAGGGCTTATGCCAATTAAGAAAACTCTTCTTTTTTGGTCATTGTCTATTAATCATTGTAATTAATGGAGCAAATAACTGCTTGAAATATAGTAGGGAGTGTTAATTAAAAGTGGTAATACTAACTGAAGCCCACAAACTGAATTTCGTTCATGTTAGCTATTCCTTCATGTAAGCCTAAAAACCTTTTTTAAGCTTAACTGAAGGAGGCACTGAAGCTCAAGCTTTATAGTGGGGCAGCTAAGTGTAAATTTTTGGCAGACTTTGTGATACAAGCATCAAATTTCACACAGGGACTCATCTAGGGTTAGTTAATATAAAAATAACATTAGCCACTTGAAAATCAACCTGTAGTGGTAATTATATGTGTGAATGTCATGCACTACCAGGGCACACTGGTGACATCACTGCTGTGAATCTCAGCATGTGGCTTGCTATATACCTTCTTCAAAACAGAAGCACATTCAAGCAGTTCTACTCAAAAGACACTGAAGGAGGACTACCAACTTATCTCTCAACTTTTCATCTCTTTTCAAAGAAGGGAGTATGAATTAATAGAATTCTTTCAGCATGAAAACAATCCATTCCCTGCCTCTATGAGTGACAATGGACAGCTTCATGTAACCAAGAAATCTCAACTGGCTGATATCCTTGAATCCAAAGTCAAGATGGCAGATGTTGAACCAGCAGCAGACGCTATTGTGATCGTTGGCTCAGCAATAATGAATGCCTTGGTACCCTGAGCATCAAAAACTTCCGGTTACTATTCCATGAAAGATGTTGTTCATGCAGTAAAGGCTTATGCCACAAATATAAACGCTCAGATATAGTTTTTGATGTTTATGTTCCATATAGTCTGAAGTCTGAGGCAAGAATAAAGTGAAGGCAGCGAATGAGAAGGAGCATGACAGACTTCACCAAAACACCCAATAATATGCACAACTTTCTGTGAAACAACACCAACAAAACTGAGCTCTTTCATTTTCTGGCAGAAGAAACTGCTGGTGTCCAAACAACAAATACGATCATTCTGACCAAAGCAAGTATTGATTATTAAAGCAAATGACACAGATGTGTCTGTAATAGCAGTATCACGTTTTCCATCCCTGAAAGAGCCGAGTCTTGCAAAACTGTGGCTGTGTGACTGTGTCAAGGACAAAGCCTGAAATGGATCCCTGTTCATGAAATCTGCTCTGTACTTGGGCCAGAAAAAACAAGAGGAATCCATGCTTTTAGTGGTTGTGATGTAGTGTCTGCATTTTGAGGCAGAAGAAGTCTGCTTGGGACACTTGGAATGTGAATGATCAGGCCACAGTCGTCTTCTCGATACTTAGCCAACATCCACCAGTCATTGATGATGCTGATATGCAGACTTTAGAGAAGTTTATAGTCACCATGTATGACAGGTCCAGTACTGCTGTAGGAATTAACAAAACATGACTGGCCTTGTTTGCAAGAAAATAAGGGATATATAACTCTATTCCACCAACTCAAGATGCCCTCCTTCAACTTGCAAAACGTGCTGCCTTCCAGGCAGGAACTATATGTAGGCCACAGTACCTGAATCCTAGTGACAGGGGGTGGACAAAACATGGCGAGGGATGGAAGGTTTGCTGGACAACTCTCCAAACTATTGCAAAGTGTTGCCAACAACTGATGAACTGCGTAAGACTGAATGCCATGGAAGATGCAAATGCTATCGCTTTGGCCTGAGCTGCACTGCACTTTGCATTCCTAATGTTCAATAAATACACAATGATGCAGCCTACTTACCATGAAAACTGAATCATCAAGTAAAATATTAGGCAAATGAGACATAAAATGTCTTAAACCTTCCAAAAATGATGAATTAATCCATCCTACAAACCCAGAATCTCCATGTTTCAAAACATAGGAATTGACCCCTCAAATATTAATCTTGGACAGTTTGTTTTGATTATTTAAGGATAATTGCATCCAGTAGCAACAATTTGGTGGCCATCTTCAAAAATGACGCCCATATTGGATTTTCGTTTGGCTAACGTTAATTCCTTAATAAGCAGCCTAAAGGTGAACCACATGCAAAATTTCATGTTTGTATCATCATCTGAATGATTTTGCACTTAGCAGCCCCACTATTAGTTTGAAGCACACACACACACACACACACACACACACACACACACACACACACACACACTTGATGGATTTCAAGGGTATTACAGCATTCCAAAAAATAAAAAAACATCTTTCCAAACATCTTTGTAAGTTTTAAATGACTTGTTTAATATTTTACATATTTTTGTCCTTCTACATCAACACACAAAGGTATTTCGAAATGTACTATGTTCATATAATACAAAGCAGAACAAATTCAATGTGAGACATGGCAAAGAGTTATTTTTTCTTTCCTGTAACATGAAAGCAGAAAACATTGACACTGCTATGCTGCAGTTAATTTTGGTCAACCTTTATGCAAAAGCTAGTTTGGAAATTTAGTTGAATTTCAAGGCATAAACAGTCATTATCCAAAACTGTACTGTATGTAGTATGCACACACACACACACACACACACACTCACCAAGAGCATTCTGAAGAGACGCAGAGCAGAGAGGTACCGAAAAAAGATGTCTACCAGCAGAATCCAGCCTTTGGACAAATCAGCTAGGCCAGCATAACATAACATAACAAAAAAAAAAAAAAAAAAAAAAAAAAACAGGCACGTTTGAAGGAAATGCACTGAGAAACAAAACCTTGGCGATGTAAATAAACTGAGATATTGTGTATTAATATACAGTACACATTGATAAAGTGTATCCAGTTCTGTTAGATTATGTGCCAAAAGTATTGAACAAAATTACGAGATTTATTCATTCATTCATCTTCAGATGTGACAAATACAAATAACAAGGGGGAAAACATACACTGGACCTACAAGTTCACTGACTCGTAGCTATGCACCATTCATTGATTTGAACTGATTAGATGAAGCCCAAGCCTGTGCATACAACAATAATATAATTAAATATAAATCACATAATTTGCTGTAATCAAATTTTTACAAGCTGTTTTCTCTGAAATATTTTAACCAATATTTACCTATATTTTCAGCAATAGATACTTCACCAACAATCTGGTGCTCCAGATAGCTAGCAACCATAAGCCAAAGCACCAATTTTAGCTAACAGTTAGCGTAATATGGTTATACACTCATCGAGCACTTTAGTAGGAACACCTATACATCTACTCATTCATGCAATTATCTAATCAGCCAATCGTATGGCAGCACAATGATTGAATGATTGAATGTATACAATCATGCAGATACAGATTAAGAGTTACTGTCAGCCAAGAACAAGAATCTGAGGCTACAGTGGGCACAGGATCACAGAAACTTGACAGTTGAAGACTGGAAAAAGACCAGGCGATTTTTTTCCTAATCTTCAACCGTCGCATTTTAGAGAACCTTTGCCCACTGTAGCCTCAGCTTCCTGTTCTTGGCTGAAAGGAGTGGAACTTGACGTGGTCTTCTGCTGTTGTAGCCCATCCACCTCAAGGTTTGATGTTTTGTGTTCTGAGATGCTTTTTTGCTCACCACAGTTTTAAAGAGTGATTATTTGAGTTACTGAGTCCTTCCTGTTGGCTTGAACCAATATGGCCATTTTCCTCTGACCTCACTCAACAAGGCGTTTCCACCCACAGAATGGTCACTCACTTGATGTTTTTTGTTTTTAACACCATTCTGAGTAAACTGTAGAGCCTGTTGTGCGTGAAAATCCCAGCAGATCGGCAGTTATAGAAATATTCAAACCAGCCTGACTGGAACCAACAATTATGCCACAGTCAAACTGAGATCACATTTTCTCCCCATTCTGATGGTTGATGTGAACATTACCTGAAGCTGCATGATTTTATGCATTGCACTAATGCAACACAATTGGCTGATTAAATAATTGCATAAATGAATAGGTGTACGTGTGTTCCTAGTAAAGTGCATGGTGAGTGTATAAGCACTATTTTATTAGCTACTGCCTTGTTTGCGGATGCACATATACATGGTAATATGGGTGGCATCACACTATCCAGTTGGATATTTAATTAAATTAAATTCAATTAAAAAGTAGTCAGCTAATCAGCTAAATTGATCTTGTATCTATACTCATTTTTAGTTTGGCATATCTATAGTGTTCTTTCTTGGTCCAAGGCATAATTTATGTCTTTGAGGACAGTTCGTATGGAATAAAACAGAACACAGCATGCTGTTTTAGGAAAATAAGTTTCACGCTGGGGTGGTGTGACCCAGCTGGACACGAAATGTCCTTTATAAACATGTTTTATTCCTCTTATACTACAACAACTCTAACAATTTCAATTTTAAATTTAAATTACAATTTTTAATGCATTAATCAATGACATGTAATGACAATTTAATGCTGTGGAATATGAGACAACTTTCAGAGCCCTGCTGTAATATAAAATTATACCACAGCAGGATTTAATTCTCAAATCTGATTGGTCAGAAGGCATGTATTATTTATGTATAACCGCACAGCACAGTAATTCAAGCTCTAACATGAACAATGGATTTAGGAACTAACTTGTCTTGTGGACATTCCACAACATTAATCTAACTATAAACTATTAAAAAGTGCAATGTATTGTGCAATAATAAATGACACTGTTTATTAATAAATTAAATTGATTAATAAAATAAATTGGTAATTGTTGGCAAATTTCTCTGGTGTAAGTGAAAATAATCCAATTCCGCTTCGCATCAGATTGTATCACATCACCCCAGCATGTATAATTTTCATATAATAGCATGGTCTGTCCTGTGTGATTCCTGAACACCTTCTGACCAACTAGATTAAAGAATTCAATAGCGCTGTGGTATAATGGTTGATAAATAATTAAACTGCTCCATGCTATGAAGTTATCACATGGTAAAAAGCAGCTAAATAGGATGATATCACATTATAGCTAGCATGTACTTATATGCGTTATATCTATATAGGCTACTGCAAATGTAACTGATATCAACTGGTAATGATTAATTGGCTATTCTTGATTATTTTACCAGTCACTCTGGTAAATTCTAGTTGGCCAATAGGTACTTAAACGTTTTTCCTTCTTCTAAGACCCACCTGTGAAAAAAGTGTGCTTGAAGTCAAAATAAACGAAAAAATTCCAGAAGCGCAAACTTTTGAAATACTAACTGTAATTTAATCTTATTTTAGCAATTTAGTCTTATTGTATTCTTATTATTTTGTATTTGCACCATCTTTTTCAGATTTTGATAGTTAATGTTTTTCTTGCAGATCATTTACTGCTGTTTTAACACTTTTGGTACAAAAAAAACTTCAACATTTCTCTTTGAAATTAATGAACATTCTTATGATAATGCATTTACATGCACAACTTTCACTGACTTTCCCTTCATTCTCTTCTACTTCTTTGTCCTTTCTTTTGCAACACTTAGAAAAGTGTCTTTATTTCCTATTTTCTCTTTTTGTTTGCTTGTTTTTCCTCTGTACTGCTCTAGAGCATACAGTCATTGGTTGAACAGTCATTGGAATGCAACTCTGTAGCATGTTCTTTATGCCCTTTCACATCTGACTGGTGACTTTTTGTTTCCCTCTTCTTGCTTGACTGTATGTGTTTGTTCACCTGATGGTTATTCCCTTCATGGAGATGTTGATGCTCCCTTAGGTTATGATCTCCGTGATGTAGAGCAGAAGGCGAGTCCTTCTTCCCTCCTTCATTTGCCTGAAGCCCATGATGACTCTTGTGATGATCAATCTGATGAAGCATATAGTCTTCATGTTGCAGCTCTTGGTCTCTGTTATTGTGCTTATCTCTTACTCTGACCTGACTGTCCCCCTTGTGCAAATGATGTTTCCCATGATGAAGATTCTTCTCTTTGCTGTGCAGGATTTCTTCCTGGTGGAGCTGTGAGTCAGGGCCTGGTGGCTGTACCTGCAAGTAAGCTCGCACTCTGTAGTGCTGTATGCGGTTGTTGCTGAAGTCGATCACTCTACATTCATACATGCCTTCGTCTGAAGGTTTAACGTTTGACAGGCGAAGCCGGTGAGAGATGTTGCTGCCAGCCACCTTCACCACCTTTACAGAAATATTAAATAAGACTCTTAAAACCCTGAAAGAGGCATTTTAAATAATTTATCCTCAAACCTATCTAAATTTAAAATTAGGTTTTTAAAACCCAAAGTAAAGACAAAACGGTGGTTAAAACCTAAAAGCCAAGAACAGATGAATTCTGTGAATTTATTTTCACCTTTAGTGTTAGTCAGCTGTTATGGTTAAGATACAGCCTTAACCGTACTGTATCTTAGTAAAAGATAAAACTTAAAAAGATTAAACTTAGACTTTGGCACCCTTCAACAGATTGGGCAAAAGTATTTGTATATTATTTAAATTTTCCATTCTAACAGTTAAAGAATCTATTTACCTTTCCACTAACGAAAATATATTTTATCAAAAAGATATGTGGTGTATACACTATATGGCCAAAAGTATTTGGACACCTGACCATCACACCCATATGTGCTTGTTGAACATCCCACACCAGATTTAGTCCCCCTTTGCTGTTATAATAACCTCCGCTGGAAAGGCTTTACATTTGAGCGTAGCTTTTCAGCAAGAGCAGGCACTGATTTCGAGTGGCGAGGCTTGGGGTGCAGTCTGCATTCACAGATATTCAGTTGGGTTGAGGTCAGGGCTTCGTGCAGGCCACTCGAGTTCTTATATTTACATTTGGGATTTTGGCAGATGCCCTTATCTAGAGCAACTTACAATTATCACATTTATAAGGGCCTTGCTCAAGGGCCCAGCAGTAATAGCTTTCGATCAGAAGTCCAGCGTCTTAACCACTGAGCTGCCACTTGCCCAACTTCTTCGACTCTAAACTTGGCAAACCATGTCTTCATGGACCTCACTTTGTGCACAGGGGCAGGGGCACTGTCACACTGGACCATGTTTGGGCCTCTTAGTTCAAGTGAAGGGAAACTGTAATGCTACAGCATACAAAGAAATCCTATACCAAAGTTTGGGGAAGGCCCACATATGGGTGTGATGGTCAGGTAGCCACAAACTTTTGGCCATATGGTGTAAATAGGATACTGGGACTCCTAAAGAATATTTAAAATAAATATATTGGCATGCTAATTTAAAAATATATATATTTTTTCAGTCTCCAAGAATTTAATTACTGCCTTTGAACATGTCCTTTTTAATTCATTACCACTGGGGAAACTGAAGAGCTTTCAACAACAAAAGAGTTGAACCTGAACATATAGACAATCTCCACAACAATTAGTTGTTTTGAAGGATTGGACACATGAAGATAAAAAAAATGCTGAAATCTGACATGTCTCAAAAGTCCCAAGAACCCCACTGTAAAATATGGCGATACATCACTGATGCTTTTGAACTGTTTTGTGGCAAGTGGTCCTGTTACTCTTATAAAGATTGACTGCAACATGAATTCTGTAAATAGCAGGATATCTTTGCTAAAAAACCTAGCTGCTTTTGCCAGGAGGCTAAGATTTGGCAATAGATGGAAAAAATTAACAACCTCGAACACGCACCAAAATCAACACTGAAATGGAAAACAAATTCAGTATTTGGCAATGGCTACCTCACTCTCCAAATCTGAACCCTGCTGAAAACCTATGGTCTGAATTGGACAGTTCACATGCATATACTTAAGAATTAAAATGAGCCTGCAATAATGAGCTTGTTGCTTGTGAGCCTGCAAATGAAAGAACTGACCAAGATCCCTTTACAAGTGAAGCCTTGTTAAAACTTTATTAGACATTACAAGAAGGGGCTTAGAGCAGTTATTCTCTTCAGGGGAGGATTAACTATGGGTGCACTTGTATAATTTTGTGTAAGTTTATAATTACAATCTTATCATTTTTAATAGTGTTTGGCGAATAACCACTACTACATAAAATGTTTTTATAGGTTTTAAAAATAGTGTTTAAATAGAACTATAGAATTTCCCCATATGTTTAACATTAAGGTTAGAGTATCATATGTGGTTTATTTTATTTGTTTTGCTAAATACTACTAGAGTATTCTTGGACAACGTAGACATTTCATACAGTCACAATCAGCTTGCAGATTTAGGGTTCATTTCTGCACCTCAGATGCAGTGTGAGCTACTCTTGGACCATGAAAAAAGGAGGTGATTAATAGGATTTGACATTTTATGGATATTTTAGAATACAAGTAAGGATGATTACTCAAACATTTCTTTTAACAGATATAAATCCTGAATATTGACATTCTCCACTCACACTTATTTTAGTAGCATCCCTCGTCAATTCCTCAATGGGAACGACCTGAAATGAGAAGCAATAAATGGGAGTAAATGAAATAAGAATGAGAATGCTAGTATACCATATAAATACAGCACATAAGGCAACACATCAGGAAAACAATGTATGACAACTATTTCACTCTGAGGGGGGTACTCTAAAGCTGTTTCCTCTTTGCTGACTGTACTAATTACATTGGGTTATTTCAGCAGGACACCAGCTGGCTGCTGTTCACACATTTAGGGGAACCAGGCAGCATGCTATGATCCCATATTCTGGGCAATAATCAGTAATTGGGGATTGGAGTGGCTCCTGCTAGGCTTCATGGGTTATTACTCTCTATGTCAGGAACAGTGGCAGAGAGGGTACAGGACCATTGTACTTTTTATTAATCATTTACCATGTATAAGAGCAGTCAAGACTTTAATGATTGTGTACATCGTATGGCATAAGGTATGAGACACATCTTCAATCCGTGATGATTCGTAAGTGTGGAATATGGAAAACATACAGTATTTCTACATTTACTGAAATATGTGTGTGTATATATATATATATATATATATATATATATATATATATATATATATATATATATATATATATATATATATATATATATATATATACACACACACACACACACACACACATACACACATACATATATATATATATATATATATAGTTGTTAGATATTGTTTATAGATACTGAAATTCACTGTTCAAATACAAAACAATGAAGCACTATTTAGGGTTTTTACCAAGTCATATCTACTTGATGAACCCTAAAAATATATTAGAAAAATTGCACAAATGTAGTTTCAAAGAAAAAGGCTGACCTGATTGGTTGTCCAGGCAGCTTTCTCAGACCATTCCCTATGGTACTGCAAATACCACCACTGGATCTCCAACGAGACTGAAGAAGAGCCTGCACCCCTGAAGGAGCATGCCATCTCCACATCCTGACCAGTCTGACTGATGATGTCATGAGGAACTTCTGTGAAAAGAGCTGAGAGAGAGACAGAGACAGCAAAAGAATAGTTTGTCCTATGAAATATCATTGTCTTTTTCTGCTAAATGAGGTTCTGTCATTTAAGCCAGAGTGGGACATTAGTGTTAACTGAAATGTGTGTGTTGGCATTATTCATATTACTGTACTGCGATCATATTAGTAGAGAGAGGCAACCCTGCTATGATCACAGCTCTGCCCCAGCAGAAAGCATGCCACTCAAACCCAGGTAAAACCAGCAATAGTGCTCTGTTACATAATTACAGTCGAGCATTCTGTACTCCTCATCTCTTTCCTACTGTCCTTTAATTAGTATCAGATAGGAAGCAATTCATGGAGCTTATGTGTAAATTTGTTTTTATTATTTGTTTATGTGACATTTTAACCATATTCAACAGTCCTATTATTTGCAACAATCCTCATGAAATGCCATTCTTTCAATAACTGTGCTTGTTTTAAAAAACTGAAGTGCCAGACAATACATACATACATACATACATTCATACATTGGCAGGTGACCAAATTAGGGAGAAAATAAGGGGAAAAGTAATGAAATAAAATTTGTAGGTTCTGTAGATACATAGGCACAACTTAACTACATACATCATACAGCAGGTTGAATATAGGCCTATATTTGTAAGTTGTTCTGCCTGACAAAGAAGCTGACTTTCTTACCTTGGCTAGCTTTCTTACACACAGCTAATTAACTTGATTGATTTAAACTGATTAGATTAATAACATAACAGTGAAACTCTCACTGAATGTTATGATGATACAAATTCTTACTGTGTATTGTTTCCCACCTGTTCCAATCTGTATACACTGAGGTAAATACAAGCCAATACTGCATCACATCAGTACTCTTGGACACAAAGCTGATCAAACCCACTCTATTCCCAGACGAGACTGAGCCAATATGCCTGTGAAAGCGAACACTGTTGGGGTCTAGTTCCTAGTTTCAAGTGCACATGCTACATCTGTGCTCTAGAACCCAACTGGAGGCCATATAAATTTTCATTATTACACATGCCAGCCAGAAGGACACTTGGACAGACTGAGTGCAAAAGAGTAATGGTTCAAGCCCCCCTTATCTCTCATTTATAAGACTGATATTCACCCTAATGCTCTTATAACTACTGTTGATTTTAGATGAGTCAGTAATAACTGTAGTCACAAGTGTACCACAAACACCATGTTTCCAGTGCACAGAGAGATAAAGTCTGCTGCATCTGCTTGTGTTTTATTTTAAGACACTGGTAATGGGGCAAAACCAACACAAATAACTACATTAGCTTTTGCACTCTGTCCCCAAAAATGCTCAAATGCCTTTGGCATAAACACTTGACTTCTCAGTTCAAATTCGATATATAATGGACTGAAATGCATTCTCTTTGTGATATCTAAGTGAATTTAGAAAACTGATACTCAACTCATCAGATCAGGGCCTAGATACAATTTCTTTACCTAATTACTGCTCAAATACCTTGAGCCTGACCTATTGCTATCTCCAATCCAATTACAATAGAACAACATCTAGAAAACACTTCGAAATTGAGCTCTACAGTAAATAAAAGAACCGTAAACAGAATTAGATATAATTAAACAAAATTGATGACAAGATGAGTTATTAGTATAGGGCTGATGTGCGTAGGTGCATGTGTGTGCATACACTGATCAGCTGTAACATTAAAACCACCTGCCTAATATTGTGTAGGTCCCCCTTGTGCCACCAAAACAGCTATGACCTGTAGAGGCATGGACTCCACAAGACCGAAGGTGTGCTGCGGTATCTGGCGCCAAGATTTTCGTAGCAGATCCTTTAGGTCCTGTAAGTTGCGAGGTGGTGACTCCATGAATCAGACTTGTTTGTCCAGCACATCCCACAGATGCTTGATCGGATTAAGATCGGGGGAATTTGGAGGCCAAGTCAACACCTTGAACTGTTTGTCATATTCCTCAAACCATTCCTGAACGATTTTTGCTGTGTGGCAGGATGCATTATTCTGCTGAATGAGCCCACTGCCATTAAGGGAATACCACTGCCATGAAGGGGTTTACTTGGTCTGCAACAATGCTTAGGTACGTGTCAAAGTGACAACCTCGTGAATGCAGGACCCAAGGTTTTCCAGCAAAACATTGCCCAGAGCATCACACTGCCTCAGCCGGCTTGCCTTCTTCCCATAGTGCATCCTGGTGCAGGACGCACCCGGCCGTCCACATGATATAAAAGAAAACGTGATTCATCAGACCAGGCCACCTTCTGATGCCCACGTGCCCATTGTATGCACTTTTGGAGGTGGACAGGGGTCAGCATGGGCACTCTGACAGGTCTGTGGCCACGCAGCCCTATACCCAGGTATAGCTATGATGCACTGACACCTTTCTATCATAGCCAGCATTAACTTTTTCAGCAATCTGTGCTACAGTAGCTCTTCTGTTGGACTGGACCAGGTGGGCTAGCCTTCGCTCCCCACGTGCATCAATGAGCCTTGGGCGCCCATGACTCTGTCGCCAGTTCACCGGTTGTCCTTCCTTGGACCACTTTTGGTAGGTAGTAACCACTGCATACCGGGAACACCCCATGAGACCTGCCATTTTGGACCCAGTCGTCTGGCCATCACAATTTGGCCCTTGTCAGAGTCACTCAGATCCTTACGCTTGCCCATTTTCCTGCTTCCTACACATTAACTACGAGAATTGACAGTTCACTTGCTGCCTAATATATCCAACCCCTTGACAGGTGCCATTGTAAGAAGATAATGTTACATTATCTTTGTTATTATCAATGTTATTCACTTCACCTGACAGTGGTTTTAATGTTATGACTGAGTGGTGTATATACCAAGATCGTGTACCATTATTGAACATTGAGAACGTGAGTAATTCTATTATTACAGAGACCACAGGTCACATATGTTGTGCACAATGCAGGCAAATTTGAAGACACATTAATTACGTGGGAGGAATACCTCAGAATAACCTGTGTGGACCCATTCCATTCTATCAGTTGGAGAAATTACTTAGCTTTCCTCTAATGAAAATAGGTAATAGGTAGCCGTCTGCAGTGTATAGTGGATTAAAACATACATACATATAAAATATACAAATGCCATAACAAGTAATTGATTTTTTAAAAATGGCACAACAATTTGGCTTTGTACATGTTTTAATTGAGTACTAAATCAAACAATGCAATCATTACCTTTCATGGCTAGAAAAATTTGGAAGCTGTAATTGGAATCTTTGTTGAAATTCAATTAAAGAATGTTAACAAAATACTGTATCTGGATACAGAAAAATAGTTCACTCACTGGTTCAGAGAGTAGTCTAGGTAAATAATGGATGAGAAATATGTTGGTGGGCAATTATTAAGGCCTGTACAGCTAATACAAAAAATAATAATTAGATGTTTTTCTTGGAATAACTGAGAATGAAAAGAAATACTATTTTAATTGAAGGTTTGTTTGAATACTTTTGTTACATTTACACACACTATCAGAATTTCACAGAATAAGTAGCTGCAATTCTTTCAGCAGGGGTTCCTGCTGAATATAATGAGGCAAAACAGTACAAACAAAAACACAGATACAGACACACACAGTATGGCAGGTGTTCATAGCCTAAAGGGAGTCTACCATTTCCCAAAGGACTTGATTGGGTAGACTGAACTATTCTCTATGGATGATGGGGGAGTCAGGTATAAATTCTGTCATCTCTCATTCCAGCCAAAGCCATTTCACACCTAGACGTATCTTTTCTCCACCCCCAAGCATGAATTAATTTTCCTCAGAACTCCTCCAAAGGCACATGCATGATTCATGACAATGTCTCTGTTCGCAGTCTGATTTATTCTCATACACAATGACAAGCACTTCAAACACTAAGCATCATGCAAGGCTGGCTTCAATAAGCTGGAGGAAAAAGGAATGAAACTGGGAAATAGAAGTGTACAACAACATATGGAACAAACAACAAAATATGGAATTTTAACTACAAATTATGCATAGATGTTTTTCATAGTTGCAGAGCTTATTTGCATAATGAATAATTTTGGAAATTGTAATCATATGCCAAAACTGTACATAACAGTATGAATACCAACACTCCTGATTTCATTCAGTCCTGAAATGTTGTCTCTTCTGGCCACTGCTAAGTGTATGCTATACATATTGTATGCTAGAGTTGGTACTGTCTGTGTCTGTTTTTTTTTTTGGGACAAAACTACGCTGCCAGCTATTTATTTATTATTTTTTTACTTTCTATGTATTAGTTCATCAATCTCTTTTACTGAGAGGTGTCTTAGACGTATGTATCAAAATGACAGCAACAAATGAAATCAAATTAAATGACTGCATGTTATTGCACAATAATACATTGGTGCGCTCTCCCAATGCATCAAACAGACAAATACTGTATACAGTGAAACATTTATGGAAGAGGCTGAAACATGTACAATGAAATATTGAAACCCATTCATTTGTCATTTGAATTAGATATGACATCTGCATGTGAGGACCTCTGCCGTTTAAAAATAAATCAAAGCCATGAGATTACATCTGGATCACCAGTGAAATAAACAAGAAACACAATTCATGAAAAACACTACTATGCATGTATGCTGTTATGTAGAAAGCTTTGTCATAATATTTGTTTAGGTACCTGGGTATGTGTGTGTGTGTGTGTGTGTGTTATGTACTCTGGGAAATAAGCACAGGATGCATAGGATGTGAAATCAGATTGAAATGAAGGCTGCAGCGAGGCTAATGCAATAAGACCTCAACTCAGGCAAGGCGACCCCCCCAAACCCCCTTCAGGAGTGAATTGCTTATAACCCCAGAGAGTGGTATAAAAGAGAGAGAGAGGCAACACTACGTAAGTGTATAATAATTCGGGGAAAGTAAAATGACCATAGTGATTCACAGCGAATTATTTAAGGCTGTTCAGCACACCAGACATCTTCATAAAGGACATATAGACCCATAAACCTGGTTGAATTATATCAACTCCCTGTTATTTCCTTTATTTCACAATGTATTTGGCTGACTTTAATTTACAGTGATGACATTTGGGTGAGAATTACTTTCAACAAGATAGCAAAGCAATCATGAGCCCCAGTACAGTAAAAACAAATCAACATCTCCCAGCTTTCTCTCTTTCTCTGCATGCAGAGGCGACAGTCATGGATGCACATCCTAATTAGGGAAACAAAGAGAAAGAAAGACAAAAAACTGTCTCTCTTGTGGCTCCACTGGTTCTTAATATGCACAGCCTTTCTCGACCCTACAGACATTACAGTAATTAGGCAGTGCCACTGACGCAGCATTGCAAATGTCTCTACTGCCTAATGTCCTGTAAACACACAGGCATACCAACCATTCAACGATTTCATTCCACTCATACTAATATCATTCTTCTAAAAATTTATGAGTACCTACAGTACACAAATAAAAGAGCATGTTAATTACAATATGATACATATGAAAGAAAAACACAAAAACAGTTAATAATGAATTTGATGTTTATATTTCTGATGTGTTCCACATTAGAAGCAGAAACTAAGATTTCTGACATATAGAACATACTGTACAAATACAATATACAAATATACCATACCGTCAATAACTATTACCTGGATATACAGTATTATGTGTTTTTGTACTTTCTTCGATACATAATGCAATCACAGTGTGTCATTAATATTTGGTGTAGGATTCAAAGTTCAACAAGCTGCTACCAAAAACCCTGCTGTCCTAATTATAACCAAATGTGAAACATTACAATATAAATAAAGCATGTAATGACAACGTTATCATCTGTATGATATCTGTATTATCTCTGTCATAACTTTACAAATAGACAAAAACAACTGCTGTAATACATGGGTGAAACAGGTGAGATTATAAAACAGCAATATGTGCTAGTGTAACAAGTCTACAAAGTTAAACAAGAACACTAAAATAAGTCAGGAAGATATGTCCATCTTTGCATAAATAGCGCATGTCCATTTTTTCAGTTTTAATAACAGACAATAAGGGACAACAAATTTGCCTGCTGGAAAGTCTAACGTAAACATACATTTTTAAAATAAGCAAGTTTTTAATAATGTTAATACATATAAAAGGTAAACAAGAATAACACATACTCCTGCTTGTATTTATTTAGTTTTTTTTTTGTTTTATTTCAGTACATACATTCTGTTAGATGCTCCTGGGGAATAGAGATATGTAGCAAAGACAGAGTCACATATTGTGACAAGGGCTCTGGTATACACAAATAATTTGACATGGATCTCTGCTCCTTTGGACACTGAATAATAACCTGCCTCTAACTGACTGACGTGGTTGTGTGGTTTGTGTGTGTATGTGTGTGATTATATGAGAGAAACAAATAGACACAAATAGAGCTCACAGTCTCTTTGCATATTTTTTGACAGAGTAGTATAATATGGGAGGAAAAACAGTGAGATGCTTCAGGAGGTGTTGGTGTTGGTATGGAAGCTGCAGCTCAAGGTGAAGGACCAATCACTGTTGGAGTAAGACCTATATACTGACGAAGTAAGGTCAGGAAGCACTCGGAGAGGTCAGGCACAGCAGGGGATGTCTATCTGTGCTTGAATATGTAAAGGACAAAATTCTGGAGCAGCAGGAAGGCTATAAGGTTTGATCTATGATTATTTTACGCACAAATAATTATACTAATTATAAGCTATAATAGTTATAAGTAGTTATAGCTACTACACTCAATGTACATATGGTTAATACAGACTTTACACCCTGACCAAACTGGCTGCTGGTAATTAACTGGTTGAACCGGGTGTGCTAGAGGAGGGAAAACAAATTGGGCTGGACGTCACAGACTGGCTGTTCTAATTGAGGAAAGAACCTACTCCTGCTAAGGCAATTTGTCAGACCAGATCTGACAAATGCCTAAGAAAGAAGCAGAGAATAAGAGAGTAAGGAGGATTAAAAGAAAGATTAAAAACACCTCTGAGAAATACACAACATCAAAAGTAAATGATTCCAACAGTCTGAGCTCTTTGTTGACTCTTGCTCTTGCAAGGGTGGAGGTGGGAGCAAATATTCTTTCCTAGTTAGTATTACATATTATGTCATCTCATCATTTAGTTAAATTTAAACATTTTTGGTAAATAAAAACATAGTTAAGTTAATGCCATGTTAATCCCTTTAACCGACAACTATAGTCCAGCCTCATATTCCTCACTTTTGACTACATACATTTTCTACTGGTTTCAAATTTGCTGAATAATTCATAGTAGTTAATGAATAATGCATTCTGAAGTGAGTGCAGTAAAAATTTAAGGAGTTAACTGAAAATAGTTTCTGTCAAGGTTATTAAAATCTCTCAAAAGCCCTACAAATTTAACATTATCCATGTGAAAATTTCCTATATTTATAAAATATAAAACATATGCAGGACAGGGTGGTGAGAACGGTGGCTAGCGTTGCTGCCTCACATGATAACAGGTTCGATCTAGAGGCAGGGTTACCATCTTTGTGGAGTTTCTAATGTTCCTCCTGTGTCCACATGGATACACACTTGGATATGGAAAAGAAACAAACAAATAAAAACAAATTGCACCCATGCGGACAGTGGAAACATGTGAAACTTTTCAAAGCGTTTTCTGCTATGGTTTATGTCATTTTCTGCTAGAGTTTTTCAGATATTATTAATAACATGATGGGGAAGTTGGTACTTATGCCATATATGATCACAGCTTAAGATTTTGTTTATATTATTATGTGGAACTGGCATATGAGAAGGGAGGCATACATCAGAAAGGGAAAAATAAAATGGTGGGTTTTAAATCTCCAGAGCTGCTTCACTGCTGGGGCCCTTGTAAAGATCAGTGAAATGGAAAAATCAATCAGGAATTTTCAAAGCTGCTATTTATTTTGGTAGAAATCTGTTTGTCTCTGACAACCAGCTATGGGAGACTGCAGTATGCCCAATATGCTGACTGAAATTTAGGAATGGTTAGGTGAGTAGAAAATCAGCATTTTCTATGGTCATCATGTACTTGAGCTCTATTGAAAGTTACTGAAACCCAAACTCTATTAAAACCCAAGGAATGAGTTTCTTAATGTACAAATGGTCCAATATCCCTTCCAATGTAGTACACATTGGGGAGTCATTAATTATGTTTCTTTGTAGAAAAATTAAATGTAAAAGTTGATTTCAAAACATAATTAATTCAGGAAAATATATTTCTAATATGGCAAAAATAGTCTAATTAACTATCACATTGTCACAATACTGTCTTGCAGATCTACTGTAGAAGATTTGTTAGATTATTGTATATTACACTTGTCATAAAATTTCTAAGTGTATGATTGCTGTTGCATAAAAAAAAAACCTATATATATATATATATATATATATATATACGCCGACAAGTCTGCTGCGGAGGTGTGGAATCTAACATCTAACATTTTTTATCTTCAGCTCTTTTCCTTTAGAATGATGACTCTTTCTGGCAGCTCAGGGACTCTCAGGGACTCTCAGTGGAACTTTTCTGCTCATCCTATTGTAGTAAAGATGATGACTCTACCATGGTCATAGCAAACGGTAACGTTTGTGCAATCATCATCTCATCACATGAACACTGGCTCAATAATATAATTTCTTATTTCACACTCTTACTCTAACATTACAACATTAACCTACAATAGTTAGGAAAAAATAAAGTGTTAAAGCATTTTTCACACATATACATGGCAGTTAAGACTAAGCTGAACCCTAATTTTTATTGGACTCACAATAGAAGGATCACAAACTGATTTATTTCAACAAATCCATGACAGTTAATCTGTTGTCACCATTTGTATTGAGTATGTTTCATAGCCTAAGGAAAGAGGAGTCTCTAACAAGTATGCAGTCTCCTTTTCACCATTAAAAAACATTCATAGAAAATAAAAAATAATTCACAGGTGGGTTTTCCTTATTTAAATATAACTATATTTGTAGTAGTGGTAGTAATAATAATACATGTAAATGCTGTAACAAACACCATAGTTGAACTCTAAACTGTTCTTTTTTTTTTCCAGTCTGGCTTTTGAGGAGAGTCTGTTGCATTGCCACCTAATTTTCTCCTTTTATCATAAATATATTAATCTATGGTTCAACAACTAATGCACTGATTTAATCTTTATGGTAAATTGGGTGAACTATAACTCAATCAATAAGAACTGAGAATACAATGCCTCAACATAGCTGGTAGATACAGTTATTCAGATAGCACAAGGCAGTTCTAAAACCTGAATGGTAAAGGGGAACAGATCTGTACAGATCCTTTATAATCTGAAATGAGTTATGAGCCAAACATTTTGTAGGAAATATATATGTTGCTATATAATATGTTAATATATAATATGCTTCATTTCAATTTAAATATAATTATAATCTACAGAATATTGAGAATCTATAGAAAGTCTACAAGAAAGAAATGAAACAACAGCTGTACCAATAAATAAAGATCAGTAAATCAAAGTGAATGTATTAGTTATTTTTGTTTATTTCAGTAGAATCTCAAACCATTGTGCAACAATATCAGTGTGACTATCTGCATGATTAGCAGATATCAGGGCTGTTAGTGAATAGGTAGGGCTTCTTTCTTTGTTCTTTTGTATCTCGGTTGCATCTAATCCAGAGAGTATTTAGGAAGCACTAGCAGACTGTAAATTGGATTCATTTAAACAAATATTCATTTTGTGCAGAAGGAACGAGTAAAACAAAGAGCAAAGTATCTTCTTTCCCACTGAAATTATGCCAGTTTTTTCTAGCAGTAGAAGCAGCAACTCTCCTTCACTAATACATTACGCCTGTAAATGAGAGGGAATGGCGCTGAAAGCACGAACTCATCTGTCCGCTTCATATGATTAAATATAACGAAGTAGACAATAGCGCTATTAGCGTTCATTTATCAAGCCCCGCCCCTTCACACCAAGATCCTTACTCACCGCGCGAGGCCACGCGTGTGTTCAAACTAACCTGGACAGTGCTTACCGTTACCAGATACATGGTTGTCACCCTCCACATCCCCACTCGCGTTCAGCTGAAGAAAAAGTCCCGCGTAATGTGAAATCCACAGCAGCGCTGCCAACGGACCCATTTCGTTTAGCCGGCTTTTCATCCAGAGTTGTGTTTGTTCACGCACACATGTGGCGGCGAAAGTGTCAGATTTACACTCCTTCCAAAGGCACTATATCATCAGGCCAAAGTTCCTGGGACGCCGAAAACAGGTTAATACGCCTTTTTTTCCCCTAAAGAAACTCAGTTTCTCGTCTCAGCTCTCTCCAGCGCTCACCAACTACCGAGCGGTAAGAGTGTGTGGCGTAGGAACATCATCAACAGGAGGAGGGAGGTGTGTGTGGGCAGGACTTTGCGGGAAAATCAGTTAGGCGGAGTGATACGAGGTGCTAATTAATTCATTAAATATGTATGACGCACAGAGATACTGACTTAAAATCCACGTGCGAAACGGTGTGGAATTGATTAACTTATCAAACATGCAGGAGTGTGTGTTAGAGACATTTCATTGTGAAGATGGGATAAATGGTCGTTCACAAAATTACACAGAATTGAATGTTCACTAAAACAATTAGCTGTGTGGAAAGATGACTGAGTCTTTATTGGATTATTTATTTGCATCAGTAGTTTGTTATTAACAGACAGACAGAGAGAGAGAGAGAGAGAGAGCGAGAGAGACTAGGAACAAAAATCATTTGGGGTTAGTTGCTTTCAAGTGGCCCTTTACATTTGTCCAAAATAACAAGTGGTGACCCTACTGCAGTTTCTCCATTGCTGGACCATGTAAAGCCTCCCCCATGTTTTGCCTGACTTCATTATCACCTGCATCCATATAAACAACAGCAATCAATTAAACAATATGCTAAAGGTGAAATGAATTATTCAGTTCATTTTCTATACTTCAGTATTTTATTTGATAAAGCATTGACTTGATGGATTGGTAAGATGATTTTCTGGGCAAACATTAGATTTCATCAGGTAGCACTGATGCTCCCATTTGAGAAAGCAAGGAGCAGCCACCAAAGTGTGGATGTGCTGTCCACAAAATGTGTGCCATAGCAGGATACCATGAAGGAGAAGTGTGACGAATGTAACCTAGCTACTTAATATTAATCCTGATAGCTGTAGTATCAGAGGAATGCCACATCAGGACAAATTTCAATAGTTAATCATCACTTGCCAGTTGACATTTTCCTTAAGTTGATTAGTACATTTTTTGAGATAGAAAAAATGAGATTGTATCACAATCAGTTCTAAATAAAGGCCGATATACAGCAACACTTATCATTCTATTGCCTTATTTAGCTAATTAAAATGGAATTTTACATTTGAATAAAAAAAAAAAAATTAACTTCTTTTTGAAAATTTTGCAACCGCCATTCCCTGAAAAAAAAGGGGGGGGGGGTGTAATGTCAGAGATGCAAAGCAACAGCCTCCTTAGCTATGTTTTCATCAGTGTGAAATTCTGCATTTACATGCTTAGTGCTGTGAAGCAGTACATGACAGTACTGAATGTGGGTTTCACACTTAGGCATGAGGATCATAGCCAGCCTTATATACCTGTAGCCCTAATGCTCTAGAATCTCTGACCTAACATTGCATGCCTCCTGTAACTGTCTTCCCCAGTGTTTAGATTATTGGACACAGTGCACTCATCAATAAGGCTACAAGTCCATTGTAAACCAGACAGCTAATTATGTCACTTGGCAGGTATAAGACATTGTGGGAAGCACTCTCAGACCACAACAGCACAAGGCCAATATGTGAAAACATCAAGGACCCATTATTGGATTCATTGCATCCACAGGTTTTACACTCAGCAAGATGTGAGAGAAACCACTTTAGGACCTTGGAGAAAGTCTAGCTCTTCAGTTCCTGAACTGTACCCTGACTCGACACCTTCTTCACACATATCACTCACCTCAAGCCAAGAGGCCTCATCATTCATGTTTTTTTTTTTTTTGGGGTGGGGGGGTGGGGGGGCTTTGCTCTTAAAGGCACTTCTCTGTCTCTGATTGTTCTATGGTCACACCGTGACTGTGGCAGCCTTCTGTTGAACAACATATTGATTCACCAGTTTACTGTTCAACTGTTCGCCCACTCACTTACTCACTCACTAGTTTGATACTGTGGCAGCAGCACAACTGTGGCAGTTTTGTCTGTGTCTTAAATGGGAACTGATCAAGTACAGTCCATTTGTAATCGCAAGGTGACATCATTTTTGGCACCGTATTCTAGCTTGCTGAAAGGAAACAATGACTGAGGTTAATTACGCAAAACACAGCTCTTTTGATAAGTGTTTCCATCAATTCATGTGACTACAAGTAAGTAGCTGCTGAGCTGGTTCTTGCCAATCACTCCATGTTTTCAGGACATGACTATGGAATTCTGAGCCTGAGTGTCTGAACCAAAGTGACATAGGGAACCAAGGGCATTGTGTGAACTTCAAATACCCAAAGACCAATGCATAGAAGCAGCACTAAAAAGCAACAATATTCCATGTTCAAGTGTAGAGTAACTGTTAAGCGTAACATCACCTGATTGGAGGGGCAAAGTGTGGATGGGTGGATTTAATAGATCTTTGTACTCACAGAGAGAACATGATTAATTTTGACTCTAGAATCTATTTAATATCAGTTTTCACTGTATTCACTGACTACATGAAATGAAAAAAATTTATAAATGTGTGCAATAAGGAAAAATGTCTCCATTAAGAAAAAACTGAATAACTGCTATACCAAAAGAAGCAGAGATTGTCTATCCATATGTCAGCAACATTTACAAAGAAATAAGAGGTTATCAATCCAAAAAGTTGGGCATACCATTTTCTACGGAAGGAAACTATATCTTTCCACTTCTGCACTCTGCTGCACTGCCAATTACACACACAGAGGTTACCCCTCTTCTCTTTCTCTTTCTCTCTTTCTCTCTCTTCTCTGCACCTGTCACCCACTGGAGCAGAGCAGGAAATGAAATATGGTGATAGGAATTCCTGCTGGTGTTTTGTGGGTCAGTGATTGTGGCGAATAGATGGAGCCCTCATTTCTAGCCCAATTTCAGGCTACCTGTTTGATAGCCACTACTGTCGAATTACCTCAACCCCTACAGCCCGAGATACCAAGTGGACAATGTCTCACTCCCATGCCACCCTCTCCTCCTTTCTGTCTCTTTCTCTCTACCTTCATTCCAATAATCAAATGATGATATTTTGGGAATCTTTGTTAATGTTCAAAATGACCTGTAAGGTTTTTAATTCATGATTCAATTTATTTTAATTAAACATCCTTATTTTGTGAGGAAATTTATTTATTTATTTATTTTTTTTTTTTTACCATCATGCATAATCTTTGTTGTAAAATGAAGGGCAAATTGTCAGCATAATTAATTGATTCCATACGTTGCAAAAACTGTGCACTTAACTATGCACACAACGTAATTTTTTTTCCCCCAAAATTCTGCAAGGCAGTTTGATAGGGCTAAAAGCTGAGAACCACTTACTTTTGATTATTGATTGGCATTTTCAAATCAGTCAAGTAAGTAAAATGTGTAATTTTTTTATCATTAAAAAAAGAAGCAAAATATCACTAATGTGAGGCACTATTTTTACAGAGTAAAGCAGGAATTTATTCTTGTGCTCATTTGTACTGTATTAGACATACTGTATATGTAGCTCTGATAGAGAGTAAGCTAGTGTAGGTGTGTCCGGATCTGACTGCAGAAATATCTGATACAAGGAGAAACCAGGAATGTGTGAGACCCATGATGTGCTGCATCAATCACTCTCCTTTCAGGTTAGGTGTAAGGTCTTGTCTAGTCTCGTATTGTGATGGTCTTGTATGATGAGTCTTCTCCTCAGTGCCATAGTGTTTTGTAAGCACACATGAAAAACAAAAATGCATACACGTACAGGGAGACACTGATGTCAGACCACACATACATAGTCAAACAATAAATAAACATATCTGTGTATAAGTAAAGACAGAGGGTAGAAGACCCAAAAAAAACCTTGTCCCTTGAGAACAAAGTTTACCGGTGTGCTTATCACACTTTCCATAAAGGAAAACAAGACAGGATGTCAATTCAAATCTATTAAGCACATTAAAAACAAAAATAAACAACAGGAATGAAAAGACTGAATTGCAATGCATTACTGCCAGTTCCACAAGGCTGTCACTATCCTCTCTATATTAGCAGGCAAGCCTGTAGGCTGTTCAATATCACTGAGTTAACAAAGGGAAATTTATTTCATGGTTGTATAGATTTAGTCCCTTATGGCTGCATTGCTAGCTGTTTGGAGATTTTTTTTGCACCTCAGCTTTTAATTGATCAATTAAAGTAATTGACTGGCCAGTGTGACAGCTTTGCTGATTTTCACAGTCTTAATGAGTTAGTGATTAAATGGTAATGAGGGGCCAGACACATAATGCAATATTATAGGTCATGTGGGAGCTGGAGAGATAGGAACCACAATGTTTTACAGCATGCTGGGTCCTAAAGAGGCAAAGAGAGCATATCATTTGCCTGATTACTTTACCCCTTTATCTATCATCTTATTAGTCAGTTGTTCACCCCAAAGCATGTTATTCATTCATTCATTCATTCGTTAACCACTTTATGTTGGTCAGGGTCATGGTGGATCCTGAGCCAGTCTAGAAGAGGTTCATTCCACCACCTACTGTAGGCACCAGAGCAGAGAAGAACCTAGATGCATGCCTTCTTTGTACCCTGAGAGAATCATCAGTGTTTTAAAATTGATGCAAGCAGCTACAGGTAGTATTGGGGAACTTTGGAAGATTAAAAACCTTCCAGAATCCTGGTGCATTCTGGATCATTTGCAGAGGTCAAATGGCACACAGAGGCAGACCTGCCAGAAGTGAGTTGCTGTAGTCCAGTCTCGAAATAACAAAGGACTGAACAGGCACAAGACAGTGGATAGAATTGGATGAATCCTTCTGATATTGTAAAGGAGAAACCAGCATGAGCATGTCAGTTTGGCAATGTGAGGTGAGAAGGACTTTGATTGTCCATGGTTACCCCATGGTTGTGTGCAGTGACAGATGATGAGATCTGAGAGTTGTCCAGGGAGATCACAAGATCCTAACATGGAGATGCATCTCCAGGGATGAACAGCAGCTCAGTTTTGCCGGGATTAATTTTCAACCGATGAGCTGCCATCCATGACTATCTACTGTGAAACTAATAGTAAAGGTAATGCCTTCGCAAGTGTAAGGAATGTAAGTCTGAACCCCCATGGGTCCTAGGAGGTTTAAGGTTTAGAAATTCCTAATTTACATATGGGTACACATATACAGATATACAAATCAAAGGAAAACTGGCAGCTCTGTTTTTGGGGGCATTTTGCTGATATGACACTCCTGATGGAAGTGATCTCTTCCAGGATGACAAGCCACAGGTATCCCCCATCCGCAGGGCATGAGGTCTCACTTTATGGTTTGATGAGTAAGAAAATAATGTAAATTATATTGTCACATTGGCATTGACAATTCACTGCCACACCAACAGAAAGCACACTCCCCTGAATTTTAACGCTCTTTTTTGTTGATCATTTCCACATAGTACCAACAGTATATGTAAGGCACATGGACTCTCACATTCTTCGTAAAGCCCTAAAGTTTGCCTGTTCATCCTTGTAAGTTGAGCCATTTATATTTTGATTGATCTCAGTGTATGACCTGTGCCTTGCCTACCTTGTTTGCCTGTCTTGGATAGCCCTTTGTTCTGATTGTTCTAACTTGTACCTATATTTGCACGTGCCTTTGACTATGTGTTTTGAATCTGTTTATGGGACTGTGTTCTCCTGTGCCTCTTTTGTGTATGATCTGGATCTGCTCATTGTTTACTATATTTGGACTTGTGACATTTATGTTCATAAACCTCTTGAATGTGGACCCCTATCACCCCTCTGAGTCTCCCTCATTACAGAAGGCTTTGCCCTATACCTTGGATCCAGCAAAGGTATGGGATCTCTACTCTGCCATGGTCTCCCAAGGGCAATTCCTGGGTAGCTATGCCCAGCAGCTTCAACACATCTGGGAAGAAATCATCTGGGCCTGTATGAGGGAACCTCTAGCATCTCCACTGTCACATCTGAGGTCAAATATGAGTAGCCCAATTCTTTCTGCTAACCCGGAAGTCAACCACTTCAATGTGAGTATCGTTCTGCCAGACAAATGTGATGATTCTCCAGGAAAATATAAAGGATTCTTCATACAACATTCAATCACATGATGCTGAACCAAAGCTATGCTGAGTTTGAAAGAGAATTTCACAAGGCATTTGACCATCACGAGTCTGAAAAACATCTTTCTCTCTCTCTAACAAGATAAACAATCAGCTGCCAATTATGCATTTGCCTTCTGAGCTCTGGCAGTGGAGAGCAGATAGAATGAGCCTGCTTTAAACAAAGTTTTCTGCCAAGACCAAAAAGATACACTCCAAATGGAACTAGCATGCCAAGATGAGTTTCAAACTAACAATCTCATCCAATGCCATAATTACACCAATGATTGAAAGCAAAAGAACAACCCTACCCATAAAATCATCATGGTGCAATAATACGTATTTCCCAGCACTCATTGATTACAGTGCTGCTGGTAACTTTATGGATGAAGCTATGACTAAAATTTTTAATATTCCTATTGTTCCTCTCAGAGGTTCACTAACTGTTAAGGTTGGCACTGCACTTGGAGGGGGAAAGGTTACCAAATTTTGCATACCGAAACTCTTTCATTCATTTCATTCATTGATTACTGGGGTTTGACTGCTGTCACTGTGAAATACCAGTATCCTCTTCCTCTAGCCCCAGCATCTCTCAAACAGGTAAGAGGCACTAGGATTTGGACCTCTGGAGTACATATAATCTAATTCACATCAGAGAAGGTGATGAATAACAACAACAGGCATTTATGAATATTTGGCCATGCCATGTGGCATTGTTAAAACACTCTATGTCTTTCAGGCCTTTGAAAATGAGATCTTGAGGGAATTTTTAATCATTGTGTCATGTATACATCGACAGCATATTGATTTATTCCTCATCAGAAGAAAAGAATGTCAAGCAGGTGAGAGCAGTCCAGCAGAAACTTTTAGACAACCACCTGTTTGTTAAACTAGAAAAGTGTAAGTTTCATCAATCTTCTGTCAGGTTTTGAGGTTACATCTTTGATGAGAGGGGTATGGAGATAGATCAAGCAAAGGTTGAAGTGGTACCTCCCTCCTTAAAGGGAAACCCAACATTCTCAAGAGGTCAGACAAAGCCACATAAGCCTTCAGACATCAAAAGGACCACTTCACCATACTCTATCATCCAGACAAATAATTTTCCTTAATGAGTGAAATTGATGCATCAGAGAACAGAGTAGGAGCAGTATTATCTCAAAATCAGTCTAACCCAGCTAAAATATTTGTCTCTCTTGATGTCTGCATCAAGTTACACCAAAAAATTATGATTTGGGAAACCATGAACTGCTAGCTATTAAAGCAGCCATATAAGAGTGGCATCATAGGCTCAAAGCTGAGACATCATGAGAGCACAATGAGAGGACCCAATTCCACACAAATGTCTTGTGTGCCACAGATTATGAAAGAGAATGTCCTCCAGTGGGTGTGCACCTCACTAAGCTCTGGACACCCAGGTATCCAGAGAATGAAGAGGTTAGTAGAACATAAATTCAATACAATTCAATACAATACAAATTGGGGGAGAATCTACCCTCTAATGTCAAGCAGTTTGTCAAAGCCTTCTCAGTTTGTGCTCAATCATGCACCTCATGACAGTTACCTACAGGTCTCCTAGAACCATTGCCCATCCTACAACAATCCTAGTCTCACATCGCCCTTGATTTTATCACCAATCTCCCCACATGTCAAAGAAACACCACCATCCTCACAATAATTGACCAGTTTTCAAAGTAATGTCATCCCCAAGTTGTCACCCTCAATCCAACAGCCAAATGGAACACCTCAATCAGGAGATTGGAAGATTCTTGAGAACCTACTGTGCCAAAAACCTGCATGAATGAAGTTGCTACCTTTCTTGGGCAGAGTATGCACAGAATTCCTTCACATATTCCTCAACAGGTCTCACTCCATTCCAGTGTGTTCATGGATGCCAACTGCCTCTGTTTCCCCAGTCTGGGGAACCTTCAAATGTTCTAGGCCTCAATTATTGGATCAAGAGAAGTTATCAAACTGGGGAGATTGTCCATGTAAGATTTGAACGAGCCACCAGAAACACCAGCGTCCTCTCTGACAATTGAATCCAGGACAGACGGTCTGGCTCTCCACACCACCAGAGGGCACCCTCACCTGAATGCTTTTCTTTGTTGATCAATTCCACTTCCTGACAACATACTATAATAGCGCATGTTAAATGTAATATAAAGCACATGGACACTCACACTCATTGTTCATACTTCTAAGTCCTGAGAGATGTAAAGTGTGACTGATCTCTTTGTATGGATTGTTCTGTGTATCTACCATTTGCTTGTGCCTTTGACTACATCTTGGAATCTATTTGTTAGACTGTGTTCATCTGTGCCTTTTTAAGACAATATTGAGGTAAGACAATATTGTGAGGATATTTGGTCTTCTGTATTAGAGTTAACCATTTATTATTATTAACAATTAAGCCATGTAATAGCAAGGATATAATTACCCCAAATTTTGCAGCAAATTTCAGGTTTTTGCTTTCTCTCTCTCTCTCTCTGTCTCTGTTTCCGTATGTGAAGTTTAAAGTGAACTCATACACCTTGAGGGCTGGTCATACCTTGAGGGCTGCTTCTTACCTTAAAATGGATTCAAATGACATTCACTCTGCAGCGAGGGACCTTATGGAAGATCTGAATATCATTCTTCAAATGACCCTACCTAGAAGGAATGGTGGAAATGTGCAAAATGGAAAGCACCATGATATAGAAAATTTCCTAAAGAATGCCATAGAATACATCTGCTGATATCTAAGAAAGAGCTATATTGGCAGAAACGTGATTGTGGTCTAAAGCTTCTTAAAATACTTTCTGTATTTAGCATGTTTCATCATACGAAATACAAAACCACACAAAGTGCCCTTGCCATAACCGTGTTATGTCTCAGCTTATTATTTATTTTAAATTATCCAATAACTAATATTAATTATTCAGTAACTATTATATGATTATTCAGTAAGTACAATGAATGTACAGGAATGCTATGTACAAGAGTGAGGAATCTGGGCCCATGAACATATCCCGTGAGTTTATGGGGATAACCTTAGATTTCACTCCCTTCAAATTGAATACTGAACCCACGCAAACATGTAATACATGTAATACTCAAACACACACAAATTTTGACATAACGTCAGAGCTGGAGCAGATGGGTTTTCATTACAGTATTTCATGTTGAGTAATGCCAGCTCTGGCTGGCATAGTTAGCTGGCATACCCTTCTCTTCTCCCAGTGGTTATGCTTGTCTTTTTGCTTGTGAACAAGTATTCACTGCATGATGCCAGGCAAAAACTGGCTCAGAAGATGCATAGAACAGAATTCGATGGAGGGCTTACAACTGAGAGCAGCTAAATTAATAATGAAAAATAAAACATTAATGAGGAATGAAGTAGTTTTGGAAACATTATGCAAATGTTAAATAAAAGAAAATAAGTGGAAAATGTACTTGTGCATATAGTATATTAACTCTAGAGTAAAAGTAATTGTGGCTCTGTGTTCCACTACACTAGAGTATAAAATGAAATAAGAGATTAAAGCGCAGAAAGTCAGGTTTAAGTGTGACAGTGGGCCTCCAGTCCTGCTACATAAAACTCTGCATGCTCCTCACACGACTGCTACCCGGGTGCTAAAAGGACAGTGCCACGTCAGCACCAGTGTTATGGAAAGCAATAGAGCATGTGGCTGCAAGAAAGGGCGTCAAAATAAAGCACGGTTGGCGCCTATCAATTACAGCGGCAGCTCTGCACCCTCTGCGAGAAGCCAAGAGAGTATGAAAGGGCACCGTGCGACCCTGCGCAACACCACCAGCGACTCATCTCCCCTTCTCCATTCCATGACCCACAGCCCAGAGAAACCAACCAGCCTCACTCTTCCTTCACCTACACCTCCACACCTCTTCACAACACTTTCAAATCAATAAAGAGCACTTGGTTGTTGCACTAATCCTGCCTGTCCTTTGTCTGTGTTCTGGCTACCACAGCTGCGAGTTGCTACACTGGTGGAGAAAGTGGGCAGCATGAAAGCAGACCAGACCATCATCATGGACCCAATGCTATGACACCTACTGGAAACCAACCTCCAGCAGCAGACAAGAGCTGGTGCAGCAGCTCAACACTGCCACAGAAGAGTTGCTGGCCCTCTGACAGCAGAACACTGCCACCGCTGTTGCCCTCCCAAACTCCCACTGAGACGCCCAGCGCCTCCTCACTAAGATGATGGAAGACAATGACACAGAGGTCTATCTACATACCTTTGAGAGGGTCGCCACCCACAAAGGATGGCATAAGAGGGATTGGGCCCAAACTCTGACACCGTTCCTCTCTGGGGAGGCCCAGTTGGCCTACTATGCCCTCGTGCCAAGGGAGGCCTCTGATTGCGAAACCCTTAAGGGAGAAATCTCAGCACAATGTGGCCTCTCCTCTTCCAATGCGGTGGCAGAGTTCCACAAGTGGACAAGCCTGGAGCCACCCTTCAAACCCAGATGGACAGCCTGCTGCATAACCAGAGCAGCTCACCTCTACTGAGGTCATCGAGAGTGTTGCCATGGTTCAGTTTCTGAGACCTCTGCTGTCGAAGAGTGCAGAGCAGTCGGCCTGTAAACCCCCCATTGAACCCAGAGAAAAGGTAGAAGCACTAGAGTGTGCCCTAGCCACGCTGGCGATCGGCCAAGGGGAGAGGAGGGAATTCTTTGCCAGGCACCGACAAGATAACCCCCATGATGCCCTGACCCTGGCAACAAAGGGGATGGGAGAGCCCCAAGGAACCACCCCACCTATGCCTTGCCCAGGAAGAGGACATCATATTTTTACTAAACCAATCTTGTCTGTGTTCCACCAGGTCACCCATGAGAGCAACTTCGGGCGAGAACAGAAGGAGGATGAGTGCGACAGAGCAAAGCATGTGACCACCTGGTGGTGACCTGCTCCAAGATCAACGTCCTAATGCACCTGGCCAACTCACACCCCTTGGGCTGTCACCTGGGGGCCTGCAACACCTTGGAGAATCTGAGAAACCGTTTTCACTGGCCGGGAATGGAGGCTGAGGTGTGAAATTTCTGCCATTGGTGCCCCCAGTGCCAAGGTACATCCACCAGGAAGCCCATCTCATCTCTTCTTCAAATGGATTGGCATGGACCTCATAGGGCCTCTCCAGAGAGCTACCTCCCGGAACATCTCTAGGGAGCTCGTGCTCCTCTTTAGCCATGTGGGGATACTGAAAGACCTTTTGACAGACCAAGGTACACCTTGTCTTGTCTCGACTAATGTCTGATCTCTGCCAGCTGTTGCAGGTGAAGCACCTCAGAACATCTGTATATCACCCCCAAACCCATGGCCTGGTTGAGCAATTCAACCAAATGCTCGAAAGCATGCTTTGATGGTTAATGGATGAGGAAGGAAGGAACTGGGAGGAAGAACTTCTCCTGCCCTATGTCCTATTCTCCGTTGAGGAGACTCCCCAGGTCTCCACGGACTTCATCCCATTTGAGCTCCTGTTCGGCCAAAGGCCTCGAGGACTGCTGGATGTGGCCAGAGAAGCATGGGATGAACAACTTTCACCGTTCCACAACATCGTCAAGTACATCCAGGATATGCTGGACCGGATCGACCGGGTAGCTCCCATTGTCAGGCAACACATTGGGGAAGCACAGGCTGAACACCAATGGGTCTACAACTGCCCAACACAGCTTCCCCGACAGAGTACTCCTCCTGCTCCTTTCGGCAAATTCCTGGCCCACTGGCAGGGCCCCTACACAGTCCTCGAGCGAGTGGGCCCAGTGAACTACCGCCTGCAGCAGCCCGGTAAGCGCCTAAGTAACCAGTTATACCATGTCAACCTGTTTAAAAAAATGGATCCTGTCCCTGTCCTGTCTGCCTTTGCTGATATATCCCCAGGTCCACCTGGACCAGTTTGACACACCTGGTGTGACCAGCCTCCAGGCCCTGAAACAGGCGCTCACCAGCTCACCAGTCCCCAGGAACCCAGATTTTGACCAGCCCCTCCTCGTCCACACTGATGCTCCAGAGACCAGCCTGGGCGCTGTGTTGTCCCAGCACTTCAACAGCGAAGAACACCCAGTGCTGTACATAAGCTGAAAACTGACCCCCGCCAAATGGCGATACGCCACCATAGAATGAGAAGCCCTAGCTGTAAAGTGGGCCATCGTGGAACTCAGTCACTACCTTGCAGGCCAATGGATGGCCAAGGCCAAGGACACCGGTGCTAGGGTAACTCGATGGTTTCATTTGCAGGACTTCTCGTTCCAGGTGCCACACTGAGTGGGAGCCTCATGGAGGTACAGTCTCTGGGCACAGACACCGCTGGCAGTGGAGCTGAGGGGGGGTACTGTGACGGCGGGCCTGCAGCCCTGGCACATAAAACTCTGCACCCTCCTCACACAACTGCTGCCTGGTTGTTGCACTAATCCTGTCTGTCCTGTGTCTGTGTTCGGTCTGTCGCATCTACGCATTGCTACAAAATGCATGTATAAACAATGCACAGGTGACCCATGTGGAATGGTACTTTTGTACTTTTTATAGTACTGTTGTTTCAGGGACCTAGTTGGACAGTTGGACAGTTGCCTGCACAGTTATTTCTTGGCCAACTGTGTGCTGTTGCATCATTTGTTTATGCTCAACAAAAATAACAAAAGTAAAATTAACAATGAACTTAATACTCATAGACCTAGTAAAACAAACAAAAAAAAAGAAATGTTTTGCTGTGTTGCATTTACTGACTGCTTTGGATATTTATTTCATCAAATAAACATATTTATTTCATGTTTTAAATATTCAAGAGCATGGTGCCCTAACATATCTATTACGTTTTATTCAGACTTAATTGATTGTCTCTGTTAACATTCCAGATACAGGAATTGATTGGCAGCAGAGACAGTCAAGTTCCCAGCCAACACACCATCCCACTGGTTCTGTATATAAACATCAGACATCTGTAGGTGAGAGGAACATGACAGTTGGTATTTCTATAGCAAGGTAAGTGTCCTTCATGAGTCATGAGGCAGAGAATAGAATTCCCACTGTCAACTGCTCTCTCACGTTCAATATTAACAGTATTTTCTTATGTGTAATGGACAAACACTTTTACCTTGTACAAAATGTGAATATTTTTTAAGCTTAATTCAAAGGAATGCTGTTATTCACTGACTGCTTCATATTTTGAGATGCAGTGATCATAAACCATCACAAGAAATGAACATTTCTTTCTTATTTTTTTTTCTTTGTTTGGTTTCAATTCTGTAGAACTATCTCAATTTCATGAAATCCTACATCTTATGAGTAGTTGGTGCCTTCGGATAAGATTAAACAAATTGAGAAAGCACCAGAAAAATGTCTAACCTTGACTTCTTTGTGCAACTGACATGCTTAATAGAAACAAATAGCTGAATCTAAAACACTGGCACCAAAAGCAATGTAAAATGCGAAGCACTTCATTCTCATTAGTACAGAAAATAGCTCCAACAGAAAAACAAACATATTCAGAAAATATGTCGCAATTTCTCAGACCCAGGAGGGCTATATAAAATCCTAATTTTTTTTTTATACATGTAGACATTTGTTTAAAAATAACACAAATTATTTATTAAAAACTATTTGTAAATCCAAATACAGAATCCAAAATGCTGAGAGATACGCCAGAGCTGTCTTTTCCATTTCCATTTTTTTTTACCAACCTTCCTCTCTGCTTCCTCTCCCCACTCTCTTATTGTCCCTGTTTTTCCTATACTCTGCTCGCTGTGATTCCTTCGCCTGTCACATCAGTTTACTACTCTGACACCTCAGCATTTCCTGCTTATGAAAACTCAGAGGGATAAAAAAGCAGAGGACTATAGAAAGAAGCAGGATGAAAAGCCATGAAGCAGAAGAGAAAATTCTCTCCTTCCCTTCAGAGTGAGGCAACAGAAAATGCTGAGCATAGAGTGTTTGGGATTTTCTGACTTATACATGCCATAAGTCAAGAATTCACCACACTGCAAGTGCTATAAGATGGAGTATCTACTTCCACCTCATAAAATACTGTCTTGGGCCAAGTGTAAAAAATGTGTTGAAATTGTGGTCTGCAATGCTGGAATAACGCTGTGCCATGTGATGAAAAAAAAAACAAAACTACCTGTCAGATCAGGTACCACCCTGAAAATGATGATGGTGTATTGAATTGTTACCAGGATCAGTGGAGGATGAATGGATTACAGAGATATTCAGCAACAAAGCCATTAGTAATAAAGCTGTTTATTTATATATATATATATATATATATATATATATATATATATATATATATATGTATATATATATATATCCATTTTCTATAACCACTTTTCCTACACAGGGTCATAGGGAGCCTATCCCAGGGAACTTGGGGCACAAGGTGGGGGAACAATCACACACATTCACACACCACAGACAATTTGGAAGTGCCAGTCAGCCTACAACCGAGTCAGAGTACCCAGAAGAAACCCCCATAGCACAGGGAGAATATGCCAGCTCCATGCACACAGGGTGGAGGTGGGATTTGAGCCCCCAACCCCACAGGTGTAAAGCAAACATGCTAACCACTAAGCCACCTTGGGGGAGAGCTAGTATTTAACTATATGAGAGTTACACAAAGAGCGCATTTATATTTATACATCATGTAGCTTAACATAGGGACATATACTCATAGTTTCTTCAGTGATTTCTCCAATGGTTTTCTCTCTCTCTCTCTCTCTTCTCTCTCTCTTTCTCCATTCTGATGTTTGAAGTGAACATTAACTGAAGCTCTTGACCTGTATCTGCATGATTTTATGCATTGTGCTGCTGCCACATGATTGGCTGATTTGATAACTGCAGTGGGGACCCCCAAACAACTTAAAATTGGAAATAAACAGAAGGTTTTAGAATTTTGAAATATTTAAAACAACGAAAGTAAATGTTCAATATCTTGAATATTTAATATTCTAGATTGTGCACTATTTCTAGGTCCCTATTTAAATGTAAGCAAATTTGTGTCCTCATGCCTAGTCTCCTCCATTGAAGCATGTGTTCAAAGGACACTCCGATTGTTTTTTAACCAAAATGGATCATAAGGTTTTGCACAAATTGTGGAGTCCATGCCAGCTCAAGTGCACACTGTCATTAAAGCGAAAGGGGGGTATACCAAATACTAATATTTCAAAGATTCTACTTTTCACTCAAGTTGTTGTCAGTGATATAATTTGCAATGAAAATTTTTGAAGTAAATTGGAAAAGAATGCACAATAGAAGCATTTTCAGTAGTGACCCCAGTGTATATTTTTAAAAAGGTTAAATATAGAACCTTTAAAGAGTTCTTTGCTTGTTCCCCTATGAGAATCATAACAACTGAGTGTTTTCCTATTTGAATGGGCTTTTCAGGAAGTTAAGAACTCTTCACTATAAACAATTGTTGTAATTTTACAATAACTGTAATCCTAATTTTCAATAATTTATAGCAATGCATTCTGGGATGCCTTTCTTATTTCCAACCAATTACCAGAAATCAGCTTTTCCTGAAGGACTGTTTTTGTCTGGTTTGCAGGTTGCAGTTGTTTTGTCTATGCTGCAAAAAAAAATTATGTATTTATGTTAATGGATTTAAATGACAAGTTATTATGAAGAGACATTGTTTTATTTAATGATCTCTGAATAACAGAAGGTAAATAACATTTTTTATATGTTATTGTTTTTGTGTTATTGTGTTATTGTTTTTATGCCACAAAAAGCTGTTACTATTACTATTAATTTATGGTATGTAGTTTTTCATGTGTTTATTTAGTCTTACAGCAATTTACAATATGATACTGCATTAGTGACCATTTTAATTGTTCAACCTACAACCTTCTATTTGCAGCTGAGACCTATTGCAAACTTGCACAGCAATTTAATTTGTCAGTAATTCCATTTTTTGACCCTTTTTTTGTAGCTAAAGAATGCATGACACCATTGCATGCATGCATCTTTTTATTTACAGATAGCACATACTTTCTGACCAAACATGTCACATTACCAAGCTCTTGACTTTGACATGCAGTCATGTAGATAAATAACTGCCTAATGTGATGCTTATAAACCAGATGTCTTTTTTCCCGGTCTGAATAAGAATAACTAATTCTAGTCAGCCACAAGCCATAAACAACATGTTGCACTGTTTGGAATCCAAGCTGTGGTTATTTGGTTATTCAAAGCCAAATCAGTTTGGCAGGGCTAAAAGTTTGGTCTCTAAGAGGTCATTTTAAGGTGTATTAATCTTGGGTATCCTCCTCACTCATATGAAGGCGCTGTGTTTCACAGTGAGCTCAGTGAAGAGCTCCCTTCAGGAACTGACAGACAGTGGGAAGTATCCATCTATACTAAAAGTGTATATGACGGTCATTACAGCAAGTAACAGCACAATGGATAGTATCTGTCTTGGGGTCCTAAAATAATTTATGACCTTTCTGAAAGGTGAAACTGAGAACATTTTTCTGTTGTGCCTAGTGCTTACGCTACAGTGCTAATTCAAATTCAAATTTTATTTGTCACATGCATAACCATACACAGTACGACTTGCAGTGAAATGCTTTGTACAGCTGTTTCAACATAAAAAGAAAATATAGAAAAATATTAAATATAAAGAAAAATATATACAGCAGCAGTCTGACAGTACCGATATATGGGTATGTGCAGTTTAGTGCAATATGTGCCATTTTTGTGATGTATGTATGTGCAATGTGCAATAAATGCAATATAAATACTAAATTGTAATACTAAAATAAATTATTAGTGTTATGTATGTAGACGTAGATGGAGGTTGGGTGTTTGAAGGAGATATATGGATGAATGATTGATTCTTAGTCCTTGGTGTTGTACTGGTTGAAGGCCTGAATGGCCTGCGGGAAGAAGCTCCTCCTCATCCTCTCTGTATTGGCCTTTAGGGAGCGGAAGCACTTCCCTGACCGCAACAGAGAGAAGAGTCCATTGTTCAGATGGTTGAGGTCTTTCACTATTTTCCTGACCTTGTTCCAGCACCACTTGCTGTAGATAGAGTGTACATCAGGGAGCTCTGTACGGATGGTACGCTCAGCTGATCGCACCACCCTCTGTAGAGCCCTCCCGTCCTGCTGGGTGCTGTTCCCAAACCAGACTGTGATGCTTCCCGTCAGGATGCTCTCGATGGTGCAGGTGTAAAAGTTCCTTAGCACCTTAGCGGGCAGTCGAAAGTCTCTCAAATGTCTAAGGTGGTATAGACACTGCCGGGCCTTCTTCACCAGGGTGTTAACATGGCAAGACCATGACAGGTCCTGCGTGATGTGAACACCAAGATATCGGAAACTATCCACTCTCTCCACTGGGGTCTTGTTGATCGTGAGGGTTTGGTAGCTCCTCTCCTACTTCGTGCTGAAGTCCACAATCAGCTCTTTGGTCTTGCTGATGTTCAGGAGGAGATTGTTCTCCTGACACCAATGCTCCAGGCTTGTTATCTCCTCCAGGTAGGCCTTCTCGTTGTTGTCGGAGATCAGGCCCACCACAACAGTGTCGTCAGCAAACTTAACAATGGTGGTAGAGCTGGAAGTGGCTACGTAGTCATATGTGTACAACAAGTACAGCAGGGGACTCAGAACACAACCCTGTGGGGCTCCAGTGCTGAGAGTGAGGGAGGATGAAACATGTTTGCCCACCCTTACTGCTTGTGGTCTGTTTGTGAGGAAGTTGGAGATCCACTGACACAGAGACAGGCTCAGTCCCAGGTCCTCCAACTTGGTGGTGAGTTTGGATGGAATTATAATGTTAAATGCAGGCAGGGAATTATAGCGTTAAATGCAGGCAGGCTGGAGTTTCTTTGGGACAGGAAAAATAATGGACTGCTTGAAGCATGTGGGGATTGTCGACTGTTCCAGGGAGAGGTTGAATATCTCCGTGAACACCGGTGCTAGCTGGTCAATGCAAGCTTTAAGGATCCGACCTGAGATGCCGTCTGGTCGTGCTGCTTTCCTGGTGTTCAGCAAGGCCATCCTCACATCATGCTCTGAGATGGTGAAAGCGTTTTCAGCTCTGACACTCTCCGCATTCAAGCTGGCATTGGCACTGTTACCACTATTAGCGCTGCTAGCGCCATTAGCTGCAGCCTCGAAACGAGCATAGAAAGTGTTCAGCTCGTCTGTCAGAGAAGCGTCTGCATTCACCATTTTGTAGTGCGTTATTGTACTCAATCCTTGCCATAGGCTCCTAGAATCACTCTGCTGGAACCGTGACTCTCGTTTCCTTCCGTAGCACTGCTTCGCCTCCTTCACCGCTCTGTGCACGTTGTAAGACGCAGCCTTGTATTCGTCCATGTTCCTGGTGGCGAGCCCCGGTTTTATCCACCCACGGCTTCTGATTTGGAAACGTTCTGATGATCGTTTACTTAGACCAGCCGTTTATCATAGGGAGAAAAACTTGTCTAAGCAGAGGCTGGCCCACTAGGTGGTAGATGTAATCACTATGGCCTGAAAGCAGGCTGAACACCTGGCTCCTACCATGACATACCTACTTACAGTGTCTCCTCCTCATGGGTATTAATTACAGGCATGTTTAGCATTGGTTTGTTACAGGAGGTTTGTGCTGCTGCTACATGAGCATCACCCTTCCCAGTGACGAAAGTGAAATGGTCAACGCCGAACACCTTTGCAGTTGGTTGGTGGGTCTGTTCTTAATGACACTGACCTAGCAAGAGCTCAGCAAGAACATATCAGGCAAAGATGGCTGTATGTCACTGGTTTTTATTGCAGATGTGTTATGCCACATTTTGACTTTGTTGGAAAGTCTCAGTATGCATGACAAAGTATGAAGTTGATTCTCACTGCCTCAGAAAACAATTACATTTGTAACTAGCGTTTTGTGTGTAAAATAAAATATTCATTACTATCAGTGCATATCAATGTTATATCAATCCACTTGTGCTTGTGCCAAAATAACGCTATCAGCCATAGATGGGAAAAGATTCATTATAATAAAAAAATATGAACCCATTTTATATAGTGTTAGACTGGCTCTTAATTCAACCCAGTGTGTCAAAACCAGCATGTTAAAACCATATTCAGGAATTCCTTTGGAGCAAAATGGAGAATTCATATGCCAATAATTCAAAGCCTCTGATACTTGCATAGAATATTGTTTATTAAAATATCTGCTCTCCTCAAGTCAACACACTTATGAAAGAAAATTGGTGTAAACAGAAATCAAATGCAGCCAGGGGATTAAGGAAAATGTAACACAACTGGAAATTACCTTTTCCCTTCACAGCCACAGCAGATTACATATCCATATAATACCACTTGATTTTACCAAAACAATGTCAGTATATTAATAATAAAAATAAGAGTAAATATTAAGTCTGTATACCACAGGCTGTCACAAATAGCTGTTTTTCTATTGCTTTTGTCCAGAGTCTTGAACATCTCAGCTTGCTCTTCTTATTCTGCCATTGACACTGTTGAGAAAACAGCAAGGATAAATATAAAGGCACAAATTTCTTGTCAAGCTCAGTATAAATTGTTCAAACACGTTAACCAGAAGAATCAGTATCTGGAATTATGTTGTAAATCACTGCATAAATTATAAGCAAAGTATTCATGTAGAAAGGGCTCTATGTTCGTGCCAACCCAAGTATAATTTGCTGGTTAATGCTAGCATGTTCCTATGATAGTCGGCTGCAAGTTTTGTTTTGTTTTTTCTGTTCATGCACTGTTTGTATTTTCCTGCTCATAAATTAATGCAGTGTGCTGAAATGTGTGGAGGGCTGCAAAATTCGCTGACACAATGGGATTTTCAAACCCCCTTTGGTTAAAAAATGCATGTTTGCTACCATCTCCCATTTGTTTTGACATGCAAGTGTAGCGTGAACTGCATAGAAATTCATCAAAATCCACTATAACTCCAAAATAATGTTGCTGTATTCAAATAAAGTAACTGTATTTACATTATAGTCAGCAATATCTGCTAGAATGCTGTTAGAATACCATTAGCATTATCAGTCAGTTTTGCACTTAACTTGAGGTCAGACTGCCACACTTTTTTCTCTCACATGACCTTCTTTTGATGCTTATTTAGGCCCTCTCTGAAAAGATGATCTCAATATCATCCAATAAGTGTACATAGGGTATGCCTATATAAAAAATGTAAAATTGTTTTTCACTGATAAAGATGGTGTGAAGCAAATTAACTAGATAATGCTCTTGGCACAGGGCTTTAATAAGACTTGGCAGAGATTGCATTTTGCAAAGAAACTAATTTCCAACCCATTAAACAACATGTGTTTGCTTGTAGTGCAATTACACGTAATTAGTAGGCTACGTAGTGACTCATAAGTATTCAGTTTCACTGATAAAAACAAGTTAGAATTAGTTAGAATTAGGTATTTATGCACACTCAGTTCTTAAAGGGTTTTAGAGCAGCTGATTTGATTGGATATAGCAGCAGCACACTTAATCACACCTCCTGATAACGTATTCGCTCTAACCCAACTCTAACCCTTTTTACATTTGTGCCATGTAACACCCTGTGCTGACGTTAACGAAGATTCCAAAATTATGCAGTGTGCTGAGTTTATGCCTCGTTATTGGTCACAAAAATAGAGCCTAAAGTGTTATTTTATGAGCTGTCTGGTTTGGAAGAGAATAGTGTATCCCTCCATCCTAAACAGATGGTCGGCAAAAATAACTTTGAATGTGCAGTAGAGTGAGAAAGGCAGCTTGTTCGATCCAGATCATTAAGATTTACAGTCCTGGCTAAATCACTATAACCCACCCTTGGAAATAGATCATTATTGAATACTGCAGTGCCAAATGCAGTTATCAATACAACAGGAAATGAAGGCGCATTTGTAACAACAAAGAAATTGTATTATCATGTTTCATGAACAGATGAGAATATGGTAACAAAGTCAGGTACTCAGCTGAGAACTGCAACCTGGTTTAAATACAGAAATTGGGCATATTAAGGTTTTTATATGTCTATTTTCATTGTGTTTTATAAATTCTAATATGTGACTCTAGGGTTTTTTTGTGATGATAAAATCAAAACAGCATGTGTTGTTCTACTGCAGTCTCTTTGTTGTTTTCTCTCTTCCTTGTTTCACCTGAGTGATAGAGAGGGAGAGAAAGGGAGTGCTTGCTCAGTGCCTTGCCTCACCACCTGAGTGTGAGTTTGAGAGGTGATCAATAGAGCTGTGAGATTGTGTATGTGATGCAGGTCAGACAGGTGGAGCAGTGCAGAGTGTGTGTGTGTGTGTGTGTGTGTGTGTGTGTGTGTGTGTGTGTGTGTGTGTCTGTGTATGTGCGCGTGTGTGTTGTATGCTCAGTATACAATACCCTGAAATACCCTGGTGAGAAGGATTTGCTGGGAGGAAATCACATTCTGTGAGATGGAGACAGAATGAAAATGCCCCTCCGTCAACACACAAAAGACAAATGTTATTTTCTTTTCCACATCAAAAATTAATTAGCATGAAAATTTCCCAATAAAATTGCTTGATATTGCATGATTGAGCTATAATGGAGTGAAAAAAATATGATCCTCTAAATTTCTTTCTCTGTTCTCATCTAATAAGCTTTAACTTTCTCCACTCATGCTCACTCCTGCTCTTATAGTGCTCTCGCAATCCACTTTCCTATTTCTCTCACCTTTCATTCTCTCTTCTTTCATCTCACTGCAGAGAAGGTGGCTTTCAGCTTTCATGTAAGGTCCGCAAGGTCAGCAGAATGAGAGTGAGAGAGAGAGAAAGAGGGAGGGTAGGTCCATAAATCTATAAGCCTGAGGTGTCTCAGGTAGAGATTGTTGAACCTTGTCTCTGTCTGTGAAAAATAAAGGGAGATTCTTAAGGGAGGTTCACTTCACAGTAGGATGGCTGCCCTTTAAAATCTTAAGCCTTCCTTACATTATTCCTTCTCTTTGTGCTGCACTGCAGCCCACCATGTGCACTACTGGAAACAAAACATTTAATATTCTCTTTTTCTTTGTTTCCTGTTTGCAGCTCTTGCTCTGGACACCTTAGTTACTGCTGATTTGTTCACTCCCTTGCTCATTCTTCAGCAGATCATCAATTCTAAACACACAACCTCTCAAAAGAGGGTTTCACTGTGTTCCACTCAGCTTCAGCTGAAAAAGGCAGAGCAGATTTCCTTTCATTTGTTTGGCTTTGTCTGATGATTGATTTTGGGGTTGGGGGGCTGGGTGGGGTGAGGGGTTATAAATAAGGACACTGCATTGTTGATAAGAGAGTGCGAGCTTGATTAGAGAAACATGCATTTAAAAAGCAATCATAAGTCCACTAGCAGCAGGAAGAGGGTGAATAGCTCTGACAAAAAGAGCAGGTCATCACAGTAGTTCTTCAAAACTACATACACTGCTGAAATGCAGTATGGCAGCAGTTTAAACCTACACTTTTTAAAGTCCACTTTAAATTCCACTGTTCATAGTTGTTCTAATACTAATGATGCGAATGAGCAATGATAAGGAGGGATCGGCCCAATTTTTCTTTTAAAAAGATACCATACATGCATCATATGGAAAATAAACTAAAATAAACAAATAATGATATGTGTTTTGAAGTGGCATTTGTTACTGAACCATTACCTCATGGTGCATATTCAAATAGACAAAGGAGTGTGTCTTTTTTTATTTATTTTATTTATTTTTTATGTTTTATTTATTTTAATAGATTCTCTCTTTTAGTAAATTTAAGAATGGGCCACTGTTATTACTAACCCATTACTACTCTGTTCCTTAGAACACGTTACATGGGATAACTTGAACAATCACCAATGCACTGCATCCATATTAATGATGTGGTAGACAGCTAATTTAATCAGTAGCCTAAACTCACTACACGCCATCTTCCCAGAGGGTTTTAGGAGAAAGTTATCAGGCCAAGTTAAAAATGTACCAAAGCGTTAACTGAAGTGGGAACAGACTCTCATTAATAGAAATAATACAAAGTTATTGTTTGTATGTTTGTTACCTTTGTATTTTTGATAATTGTTAAATTGTGTATTTTTAATAATGGCTATAACAATCAAGGCAGTATTTAACTTAGACAACTCAACAGTTCCAGGGTAAGAGTGCGTGTGAGCTTTTTAATGTGGACTCGTGCCCTGTCAGTAGCCAGTCAGTAATTTAATGTACAACTTTTTTTTCAAAACAACTGCACCTAACCACATCCTATTCAGAATTTGCTCTGCTCACAATGTTTCGCTGATGTCTCTGTCTCAAGCTATAAATGAAAAATAGATAAAGCCATCTCTCTCACTGTCTCACCAAAGGGCTGAGCAGAAGATGGATGGAAAATACTCGTGATATCTCTGAAAATGGAAAGACATTGAGCCTGGGACTGGCACCCAGAGAGTACAAATGTTCTTATTGAGTTCTCATGAAAACAAGAAACTAGGTGCAGGCTACAAATGCACATATCACAAAAGAGCATTGCAGTTTTAAAATATACATCACACTTGATTGAGTGAGACAATCCAATATAATGAGGGAACATTGCCATTGAAAATGTCTTGAATTTACACTGCCATGTGCATATGTGTGTCATTTAAACAAGTGCGTTGACATTGCAAGGTCAAATTCCTTCATTTTTCACTATGTCTGTGTTCATGCACATTTGTGCATCTGTCCAGGTGTGCTCAGGAATAGAGAAAAGTGATGAAGCCAAGCCTATAATCTGTATTTTACGATGGTGGTCACATCTGAGCAGAGCAGAAACTAAGAGCGATTATGATGCAGCCTCATGCAGGGATGTGTTGTAAAGAACACACACAGCGCTCAGCCTGCATATCAAATTCATCATGCACATTTGACACATACATCATGACCAGTTCATCAAAATACCTGATGTGTAATTTGCACATAGCCTCATACATTAAAGTATAATACAATTTCATATATACGTAGATATGGTCAGGTCCATACGTATTTGGACAGTGACACAATTTTTGTAATTTTGCCTCTGTACACCACCACAATGGATTTGAAATGAAGCAATCAAGATGTGATTGAAGTGTAGACTTTCAGCTTTAATTCAAGGGGTTTAATAATATTGCATTAACCGTTTAGGAATTACAGCCATTTTTTGAACAGTCTCTCCATTTTCATAGGCTCAAAAGTAATTGGACAAACAAACATAATCATAAATATTAGGATTATTTTTAATACTTGGATGCAAATCTATTGCAGTCAGTGACTGCCTGAACTCTGGCACTCATGGACATCACCAAATACTGAGTTTCCTCGCTTGAGATGCTTTGCCAGGCCTTTGCTGCAGCTGCTTTCAGTTGCTGCTTGTTTGTGAGTCTTTCTGCCTTCAATGTTGTCTTCAGTAAGTGAAATGCATGCTTAATTAGGTTGAGGTCACTGGACATTTAAGAACATTTAATTTCTGTGCCTTAAAAGAAAAGTTGCTTTTGCGGTATGTTTTTGGTCATTATCCATCTGTACTGTGAAGCGCCGTCCTATCAGTTTTGCAGCATTTGACTGAATCTGAGCTACTTCTATCAGCAGTCACATCATCAATAAATACCAGGGACCCAGTTCCATTGGCAGTGATATAATCCCATGCAATAACACTGCCTCCACCATGTTTGACAGATGATGTGGTAAGCTTTGGATCATGAGCCCGTCCTTTCTTTCTCCATACTATTAGCTTCCCATCATTCTAGTACAAGTTAATGTTGGTTTCAATTTGTCATGAAACAAAGAGGAAACACCCGGCCATGAAACTGCTTATCAGTCAATTGTCTAGTTACTTTTGAGCCTGTGAAAATGGAGGGACTCTGTAAAAAAAAAAAGCTGTAATTCCTAAAAGGTTAATGCAGTATTTTTGTTAAACCCTTTGAATTAAAGCTGAAAGTCTGCACTTCAATCACATCTTGATTCCATTATTTCAAATCCAAATTGAGGCAAAATTATGAAAATTATGTCATTGTCCAAATACTTATGGACTTGACTGTATAGTGGTAACACTTGAGGAGAATCTACACTGGCACTTCATAATACATTTACAAAAATTGCATAAATTCTTTTATAAAGCAATTCTGAAGTTTGATGAAAAGGGTACATAACTTGTTAGGTGACGTTATAGGTTTTATGTAGTTATATTACATGAAAGAGAGGAGAGGCCTCAGTTATCAGTATGAATGGACGTAATGTTAATGTATCAACATATTAATGTATTCATCTGCTTCATGAAGTGCCATCCCATTAATAGATAACTTATACAATTTCACTTATTTAAGTTAATATGTCAACGGAATGCATGATTTTTGCATGAATGTTGTTATAAATTGTGCATTTATAACAGTAATGAAGCAGTGATTTATATTGTGTACAATATTACCTATTTAAGAAGCCCATATGTCAGCAAAATGAATAAAAATGAAATGACACATCATTGAAGACATCATGATTGACATCATGAATGTGTTATAAAAGGCATACGTTGGTGTCCATCAAATAAAGTGTGATTGAAACATTTAATTCTATCCAAATCTCTGTCCACAAGCATACACCTTTGAGAGTCCTCATTGTTTTGCATTCACCCCTATCTGTACTCCACTCCTAGGTTCTCAACGCTCATTCCTAGCTTGTTAAAAAAGCAATTCATCATTCACTTCTCACTGTAATGTGTTAGCAACAATGCAATCAAGACTTTTGATTTTGTCTGGCCAGAACGCAAAGGATGCATAAAAGAGGTAGCATGGCCAGACATCACAATTATTTTTAGAAAGCATTACTAACAGAACTCAGATCAGGAGCTATATCATCTTTTTTTTTATTATTATTATTTTAAATTAATAAAATCAGTATCAGGACAAGCAGAAAAAAATTGTATCAAAGTGCAACAAATGTCTTGCATACATAATTTAATTGTGTTACAGGAATAATTACAACCATCACAATCATATTTTATGTTCTAGTTCAGAGCTGTCCGATCTTATCCGGAAAGGGTCGTTGTGGGTTGAGGTTTTCATTCCAACCAAGCAGAAGCATAACCATACCTAAAAGCTTATATAACCATACATAATTTACTTTTAAATAATAACACACTACCACTTCAGTAGTTACTTGAATTACCATGTGTGACACTGTTCCAGATCACCATTAACTACTGAAGAACAACACAAAAACACTTAATTCATTAGAAAACAATAAATTAAACAAAATTATTACATTGCCTTTTCATTAGAAAAAACACCTTCTGTATTTTATCTAATATGAGCAAACACTATGCTAATGCTATTGTTTGTTCAGTTTATTATTATTAATTGTTTTAAGTAATTAAAAGGTAAATTTTATATTAACAGCCCTGCTTCATATTATAACAGCTTCAAGTTGTATGAATCACTGAAATATGTTTGCATGTATTTTAACTATATGGATATGAGTTTAAACAATAAAGTGAAACTCATTACTAATGACTAGTGTTACTGTGTTGTTCTTCAGTAGTTAATGATGATGTGGAATAGTATTACTTATGGTAATTCATTATTAATTACAGAAGTGTTAGTGTTTTGTTATTTAAAAGTTAATTATTCACAACACTTTTGAAAGTATGTTTATGGGGAATATTTGTAATTGCTACATTACAGCCTTATACTTTTGTAGGTTATTGTTGTCCATTTCTTTCTTTAGACCTTGACTTGCTAAATAAAACAACAGTCCAAACCTGTACACCTCTGAGGAGACCCATAATAACTCACATAGACATTTACATTTCAGACACTGAGATTAAGGTATATTAAGCAGCAGATCTCCAGGAGCAAGGTAAGGCTTAGCTACTGAGAACTTGTGTTACTAGTTTGTGTGTGTGTGTGGGTGAGTGTTTATATAACTGGAGATTTATCTTAACATTTATCGTAACAAAAGTGTTTGTATGTTGTATATTTTGTATTTGAGAGAATAATAGTAAAAGATAAAATGGTCAGATACCACAGAACTCCACTGATTAGTGCGAGCAATGCGGGGGGAAACAACACTTTGGGAGCATTTATTTTTGAATCGAGTGGAATGGAATTGTGAGAAATGTGTATAAAATGAAAACAGTGAAAAAGAGAGAGAGAAGGGGGGAGAAGGGGGGAGAGAGGGAGGAAGCGAAACCAATAAGGAACTGTAGTATGGCCACTGCAGAGCCAACTCAATTACAGAGTCCACTTTGTCCCAAGGCCTCTAGAATCCTCTGTCATCTGATTCAATAGCACTGGAAATTCCATCCAGCTACATCCATCTCCCAAATGAAATGAAAGCCTTCATCTTTCTCTTTTTTTCCATCTACTTTCTCCCTCACTCTCTGTGAGAATGGCAATGCTGAAAAGGTCAGAAGCAGACAGAGAATTAGAATGAGAGAAAATGTATTGCCATTACATTGTTTCACCATTTTGGATGTGTTAGCGTTTTAAAGAAGATCGAGCTTATGACATGTTTATAATGACAAATTCATATTGCCAGATATGGTGGGTTACCCATCCATCCATTTTCTGTACCACTTACCCTACACAGGGTCACGGGGGAGCCTGGAGACTATCCTAGGGAACCCGGGGCACAAGGCAGGGGACACCTTGGACGGGGTGCCAACCCATCGCAGGGCACAACCGCGCACACATTCACTCACTCACTAGGGACAATTTGAAAATGCCAATCAGCATACAGTGCATGTCTTTGGACTGGGGGAGGAAACCAGAGTACCCGGAGGAAACTCCTGAAGCACAGAGAGAACATGTGCTCTGTGAACACAGGGCGGAGGCGGGAATCGAACCCCCACCCCCGGAGATGCAAGGCAAACATACTAACCACTATCAGACTAAAATAATCTACATCACGATATCTGTTGACTCCACATTTATGGCATATTAAGCAATCCAAAACATTAAAACCACTACTACTTCTACTGCAACTACTACTATTAATAATAAGAAGAAGAAAAAGAAGAAGAGGAAGAAGAAGATGACAATTACTGAGTCAGGGGACAAAAAAATACTCTGTAATAAAATGTGCCTGAGCTGCTGTGGGTCACCCTGACATTCCTGTAATAGTAATTCAATTTGTATTTATACAATGCCTCCAGAAAGTATTCACAAGTATATCCCAATAATTATTTCACTTTTACTCTATTGCAACATCAAATTAAACATATCAAAATTGGATTTTTTTTCTGAGTCTTTAGAAGTGACACTACAGAAATACAATTAAATAAACCATTTAGATGTCCTCAGAATCATTTCAAAATAAAAAAATATGAAAACTGCTTAAGTGATAAGTATTCACTCCCTTCAGTGTGAATTGTCCTTTTGCAGAAATTACAGATTTGAGTTGTCTCAGGTGTGTCTAGATAAGAGTTGCCCATTTTGATTTTTGCCATTTTCTTCCATTCCTCATTGTAAATTTTCTCCTACTATACCAAATTAGATGGAGAATGTTAGTGGACAGCAATTTTCAGCTCATGCCACAGATTTTCAATTGATCACAGGAATGGTGTTACCTGAGTGTTTGGCTGTATTTAGTTTGCACCAAACATTATGCTTTGGCTTTAGATAAAATGGCTCAACAGACCACAAAATCCTTTTCCAAAAGCTGTCAGATTTTTCAGATGACCTGATGATGGCTGATGACATTGTTTAGGTCTGTACAGGTTCTCCTATTTCAGCCAGCGAGTTCTGTAACCCCTTCAGTGTTGTAGCAGGATGTATTTGACAATTGTGCTTCTTGCCTGAGCACTGAGTTGGCCTGATCTTGGTGGTGTCTGGGTTGTGGCTTGTTTTTCCACTTAGTCATCATGGACTTCACAGTGCTATTAAGAAGGTTCAAAGCTTGTTTTATGCCACTGTTTTAATAGCTTCTCCAGCTTTTTTTCCACCTAACAACAACATCTCAAAACTTCACAGGCCGTTCCTGGGTCTTCAAGGCAGCAGGACCGATCTGATCTGCCATTTAAGCTGAGACCTCCCAAAGTCAGAGATATTTATTGCACAAATGATTCAGGCATGATGGAACTTTTTGTTTGTTCTCTAATTTGGCAGGAAGCTACTGAATGAGCTACTGAAAGCTCCTACATTCATCTGATTTAACCTCTTTTGGTTAACTTAAGTTGCTAAGATTTTAAGGTAAGGGTATAATGATAGCTGACAAATGGAAAACTGTATGATCTTTCTGTGTATTGCTGAACTTCAAACTCTGTTATATCATCACCAGTTTCATCCAGCAGTCTCTTTCTTTTAGTGACCAGAAGTGTTAGTTTTGTTCTCTACACTGTTTTTTTTTTTTTTTTTGGCTAATGTTTTTGGTTTTTTTGGGTTATTAGCTAGCTAGTTTTAGTTATAGTATTATATTAGTCATACCATTTGCCATGGTGATGCGCTTAGCTTCAGGGAAAGCCCTTATATTCACCCCACAGTCTAGGACCAAGCATCACGCTACTTGATTAGAGTGGAGCAACTCTCTCTCCTGCAACTAGAACTTACATTTTAGCTAGCTATCTAACAACATTTTAGCTTGCTATCTAACAAGGTTATTAGTTTATTCTGTATGCTATGTGCTGTTTATGATTTCTTAGAATGATCAGAGTTACACTGCAGCATCGGTGAGGGCATACTCCTGCTCAGGGATGGATTGGCCATCAGGAGTACCAGAAAAATCCCAGTGAGCTTCCATGTGTGGACCAATTAGAGAGATGTAAATGACCAACTGCATTCTCAGTGTGAGGCAATTTGTGATTTGTTCACACTTATAGTTTTTAAACAGATTAAACAATGCATGTTGTATTTGTTCTGAGATGGGAATACACTGTGGATAGAATGCCATGATGTAAACATACACTACACTACAGCTTGGTGCTCCAGAACACCAAACTGCCAAAACTACTCTTGTGCATTTCATTTAGAATGAAATACACCCTGAATTAGCATGGCTGCTAATTACTCTCTTAATGATTGTGAAAGTAGGAAAGGTGTACTTATTTTTTCCCACCTGGTTTCTGAATGTTGGTCTACTTTCTGCGAAAAAATTACTACATTTTCAAATCTGTGTTTTTTGTTTGTTTGTTTTGTTTTGTTTAGTCACCTGAGGTTATTTGTTTGTTTACAGAAGTTGGTGAGGACCACACAACTGCTATTTAGACCCTGATAAATAAAAACATAGAATTGAAGGAGGGTGTACTTTCTTTTTCACATGCCTGTAAATATCAGGAAATTAATGCTAAAATACTGATTTATGGTCTTGTATTCATCATTTGATCTGAAACGCAAATGTCTTCAGTGTATAGCAAAAACAAGAGAATTGGCCTTGCTTGATGGGACTGCACAGTAAGTTGCCATGACTAAGCAAGTATGGGTTTGTGAATGTGTGTTTGTTACACTGTTACACCATATATATATATATATATACACTGCTCATGCTGGATATCTATACTGATATGGACTGGGTAATGTGTTAGGAACGAAAGGATGCTACATTGTTTGATGGAAATGAAAATTATCAACCTACAAAGGGCTGAATTCAAAGACACCCCAAAAATCAAAGTGAAAAAATGATGCAGCAGGCTAGTCCATTTTGCTGAAATTTCATTGCAGCAACTCAAAATGGTACTCAGTAGTTTGTATGGCCCCCACATGCTTGTATGCATGCCTGACAATGTCGGGGCATGCTCCAAATGAGACGACGGATGGTGTCCTGGGATATTTCCTCCCAGATCTGGACCAGGGCATCACTGAGCTCCTGGACAGTCTGAGGTGCAACCTGGTGGCGTAGGATGGACCGAAACATAATGTCCCAGAGGTGTTCTATTGGATTTAGGTCAGGCGAGCATGGGGGCCATTCAGTGGTATCAATTCCTTCATCCTCCAGGAACTGCCGGCATACTCTCGCCAAATGAGGCCGGGCATTGTCATGCACCAGGAGGAACCCAGGACCCACTGCACCAGCTTAGGGTCTGACAATGGGTCCAAGGATTTCATCCCGATACCTAATGGCAGTCAGGGTGCCATTGTACCCTGACTGCCTGTAGAGGTCTGTGCGTCCCTCCATGCATATGCCTCCCCAGACCATCACTGACCCACCGCCAAACCGGTCATGCTGACCGATGTTACAGGCAGCATAACGTTCTCCACGGCTTCTCCACACCCTTTCACGTCTGTCACATGTGCTCAGGGTGAACCTGCTCTCATCTGTGAAAAGCACAGGGTGCCAGTGGCAGACTTGCCAATTCTGGTGTTCAATGGCAAATGCCAATCGAGCTCCACGGTGCCGGGCAGTGAGCACAGGGCCCACTAGAGGACGTCGGGCCCTCAGGCCACCCTCATGAAGTCTGTTTCTGATTGTTTGGTCAAAGACATTCACACCAGTGGCCTGCTGGAGGTCATTTTGTAGGTCTCTGGCAGTGCTCATACGTTTCCTCCTTGCACAAAGGAGCAGATAGCGGTCCTGCTGATGGGTTAAGGACCTTCTATGGCCCTGTCCAGCTCTCCTAGAGTAACTGCCTGTCTCCTGGAATCTCCTCCATGCTCTTGAGACTGTGCTACGAGACACAGCAAACCTTCTGGCAATGGCACGTGCAACCTCTGTAGGGTCCAGGTATCACCTCAGTAACACTGACCCTAGCCAAATGCAAAACTAGTGAAGATGAGTAGAGAAAAAAATGTCAGTGGCCTCCACCTGTAAAACCATTCCTGTTTTGGGGGGTCGTCTCATTGTTGCCCATCTAATGCACCTGTTGTTAATGTCATTAACACCAAAGCAGCTGAAACTGATTAACAACCCGTTCTGCTACTTAACTGACCAGATCAATATCCCAGGAGTTTAATTGACTTGATGCTATACACTGATTAAAAAGTGTTCCTTTAATTTTTTTGAGCAGTGTATATATACACACACACACACACACACACACATATATATATATATATATATATATATATATATATATATATATATATATATATATATATATATATATATATATATCTGACAGACAGGGTTAACACCCCAGTGAACATGGTAGACAGAATCTCATCCCAGGCCTCTATGCAGGGCTGCTGCTTTAATCAGCCAAATGAACTGGGTTAAATGAGTATGACTGAAACTCATACATTTTAACCAACTCTCCTTCTCTCAATTTCAGCTTTCATTTCACCCTCATTCCCTCCATCAGTTATCTTTGGGCCTTATGCTGTCAACCTCCATCAGGCAATGGGTAGAACACACATACACACACACACAGGCATACGCCTGGGTTAATCAGTGTCGTTAATGGAGGATGGTGCTCTCAGAGAGATGGCCATTACCAGGTGAAAGGAGGATCATTCAGAAGCAAATGCTACTGGCAGGCAGAATTTCAATCAGCCACCCTATCTATACGTGACATCTGTACCTCTCAAATCCTTCATTTCATCCTGCTATCCATATTGGTGAACAATTTTTATTAGGGTACTATGATTACACTTGGTATTACAGCATTACAGTCTTTAAAATCAAATCGATTCATTCATTGTTCATTGTTACTGCTTTGTGTGCACATATGTTTCCTTTCAATAGTCTAAGCATGCCTTCCAGAGCAATCTTACTAATCCTATTTCTCACAGAGAAGACAACAAATATTTTATTTTATGGTCAGTAAAGTTTCATTCTAATATGCATCAATATAGCATCTGATGAAGATCATTATGGCATTGTGTCACTGGCATGGTGGTGCACAATACTGGTCACAGACAGGAAGGTATTTCAACAGCAGTTCAACAGCAGCAACTAAGAAAATCTAGTTCATCTTCCTGTTAGCTCTAAGTCTTACCTTTTCTTGCCACCCATTTTCTTTTGGCAATTTCTTTTCTTTTTCCATCTTTTGGTAAATTTTCGCATCCATGTCACAGACTCAGTCTTTATGTCTATACCTATTCATCCTCCTCTCTATCTCTTTCCATTCCCTCCTCTTTTCCTTTGTAACTGTGGATGTCAGGGCAGAGTAGGGAATTAATCTTAATTCAGATGAAACTCAATTCCAGTAGCAGGCTTAGGCAATGATTAGAAGGGAGCCGTGCTGTAATCTGTGTAATCGGAGGCCTGACGAGCCTGACTGGCTTCATGCTGGGAGCATCACCATGGCTACACTGCACCAGCCAGCTCCTCCAAACATAGAAAGGTCATTGTTCTACTCACCACAGTAAAAAATAAAATAAAATAAATTAATTAAATAAATGTCTCACAGCCCTTTGCTAGCTCTTTTTTCAGTTGCACAAACTAAAGGTCTAAAAACAGTAAACATAATTATTTTTATGTTATATATGTTTAATGATAAAGAAATTTCAAAAGTAAAAATACATTGTAACTAAGCTCCTTCTTAGGTTCTTCTAAATGTTCTATACATAATACTTACTACACTCTAAATAATAAAAGTAATAGCTACTATACTGTTAGAAAAATGTTAAATCTTGAACCCTAAAAGGTCATTTGGCCTGTCCTTAGGGACAGACCCTTAAATGTTCTATGTAGAACCCTACAGCAGAAGGCTTCCTCATCAGAGAGGTTTCCAAGTAGGACCTTCTATGCAATAAAAATCCTTAACTATCCAGTGAACCCTTGAGGAGCCCTTTTTTTCTAAGAGTGTAGGTGATTCTTAAAGGAACCACTGTTGGTCAAAACTAGCATGTTTAGAGATGCTAACTTAAATGGATCCAGTAAAGGAGAAAACATGTCTCCTTTAATGAAAAAAAAGAATAAAAGGAGCTGAAGTAAAGGGGACACAAATGAGATATGTGTTTGCAACCAAATATTCCCTATACACAAAAGTGATTCATTATTATTTACACAACGTGCTGTATAATTCCAAAATGTGTAAAGACAACCAACCTCATAGACATTTCGTAGGAATTCCAAGGAACAAAAATATTTTATTGGATGTCCTACAAATGAATTAAGAAAAGAAACGACCATTTAACCCTGCCCACACCCTATAGTTGGCTCATACAAAGTTGTATGAATTTGCAGCTATGCACATATTCTGGTTGCAGATCGGCATTACTGTACAAGTTTACCGTGAAACAGTAATCTTGTTCAGCGTTCCTGTTCTAGTCCATTTTGATGTAAGCCTGTGTATGAGAACATATACAAAAAAAAAACTAAACACAGTTTAAGTTCAGTGTTATGTTATGTACACAGTTATGTTCAGTGCAGTTATTGGAGAAACATAATTGTCACAAGAACCTAATTTACAAAGTTTAAGTATTTTCTGTCAAGATTATTGACAATCCTAAGAAGGAATATTTAAGATTAATAAAATCATGCTAGTAAAATCATTATATTTGAAGTTTTTTTTTCCTCTCAGTTTACAGGAACTCTGTTTTTGCCTTGACTTGTTTCCATGGCATGTAAATATATGTGTGTAAATCAAAGTGCCTGCAGCATAAGAGAGATGGTTGTAATGTTCATGGCTCCAGTAACAAAGTATAAGTAATAAGTAAATTCAGTTACAGTTGTGCTTTCTTAATCATAATTGCATTCACTATATAATGCCACTTCAAAGTGTTGCTAATGTGAGAAGTTAATTAGATATGTAGTTTATGCTCATTAGGAGACATACTATCTACAATTACAATGTATGATTACAGTTTTTTTTTTTTTTTGACATACTACTTCTGATGTACACAAATCCAGTTTTAATTCCTGGGACACAACTGCATAAAATGAAGCACAATGATCAATTTCTATAATACTGATTACTTCTCGTTCATTTGATTTCTTAGTTACAACAGCACACACGCATCATATCAATCACAGTACAGTATGAGTTCATGATATTGCGATATTACTTCACATCAACGCCAATTTAATCCACTTAATCTAAAAGCTGAAGGACAAGCACCTTCTCTCACCAAATCTGAAGCATAATCGAATGGCAGAGAGACATAAATTTAGAACCTTTACAGACTAATGTAGAATACAATAGGCAAATCAGGCGACATTATTATGTCATGACGGAGCCCATGGAGACAGACGCAAATGCAGAACTTCTTTATTGGGGAACAGAAACTCAGGGAAACACAGAGAACAGAAAAACCAAAATAATAGGACAACCAGGATAAACTGGGCTAGAAAAACTTAAACTATCAATATAAGACTACGCAAAATACAAACTGTAACTAATCCAACCAAAACGCAATGGAGCAATGAGCAAAACGCTTACGGAGTCCAGGAGATGCAAATGCAGAACTTATACACATCTTATAGAACAAATACAGAAAAACCAAGGAAATAGAAGAACCAAGGTGGAACTGCCCCTTGGGGCAGAGACAGATTATGGTTCAAAAACAGAAGAAATAGGTCAAATTATATGCAAAATATAATTCCAGTGGATATTTTTCAAACAGAGCAAGGCAAGGCAATTGCCAGGGTACAGGCAAGTAAAATTTTCTAGAAAATATTAAGAAAGTATGGATTTCCTGAAGAAACTGTATCTGATAGAAGGGTTCTTTTTACCTCACATGTCTGGAAAGCATTTTTTATACAAATTAATATCACAGTTAATAATAACAACTTTTAAAATAACACTTTTGTCAGGTTATTACCCCCAGTCTACTGGCCAGGTGGAAGAAGTTAATCAGGAAATAGAAAGGTTCCTGTGGTCCTACAATCATAATATTAAGCAAGACTGGAACCATGGGCGTGGGGTGAATATGCAAAAAAATTCCATAACTCATTTCTCTGCTGGACTCATCCCTTTCCAGTGTGTCCAATGTTAACACACTTATTTATTTCTGTGGTCTGGAGAACCGTCCAAGGTCCTAGCAGTGGACAATTATGCCAGAGCGAAAAAAAAAAAAAAAAAAAAAAAAAAACTTGGGAAGCTAGATTGCAAGAGCTGTTCAAAGACAGGACTAATACCTGGCCAGATGGTCTGTCTGTCCATCTGGGCTCTGTATAAATTGTCTCCCAATTTCCATGTCTTTACAAACCTGTTTCTTTTTCTGCCCAGGAACTGACACGTGAAGTTGAGCTGCCCTGGAGGACCAACTTACAGAGTACGGAGTCCACTTGACTCCAAGATACAGGGTTGTTGCATGTATTATCTGGTGGACAGGAAGGAGTACAGTTCTGAGGAGTGCTCCTGGGTCTCCTCAGATGACTTTCTCTATACAGACCTCCACCACAAGCACTTGGTCTGGCCTGCCCCCAAGCCAATGGTTCATATAAGAGTTACATGTTGTAAGTAATAAATGACTACACTACACCGCATTCCAATGATACACTGATGTGGAATGTGGGAGATGCTGCTGTTTCACTGCACTACTGTATATGTAAAGACAAAGTTATCATAGCTTCCTCTATCCGAGCTTTATTTCTGTCAGGTAACACCATTGTCAGTTCAGATAGCTCAGCCTATCTATCATACCTATGTGAAACAGAGAAAACAATACACGTGTGAACTCATCTCCACTTTGAAGGATGGATTCTGGGGGGTGTTCTTTAACACGTTCAACTTACCAATTACTTGGGAAAGATTTCTCCAATACACCAAGTTGATGTTCAAAAGTCTACTGAGTCAGAAAACAGTGGGGGAATAGTGCTGCTATCTTCTTCCCTGGGTAGGAGAAAAAGGGAGAGACGTATACAACACATGGACATTAACTCCAGAAAATGCTAAAATGCTTAAGACATATTCTGATCAATTAAATGAGTAATGTAATGGCAACAACAACAACAACAAAAACCCCATTTTTGCCTGGTACAAATTCCATAACTTGCCAGTCAAAGTTGCTAGTCAAAGACTGCAACTATGCTAACACTGATGAAATGGTACAAGACTGCATTGTGTTCACTATGAACTCACTATAAATCAGTGAGAAATTAATGAGCCATGGACCTGAGCAACACAGAAACAGAGAGTAATGCCCACCAAAAGAACGATTATGTAAGAAATGTGTCAATTTGAATCACCCCAGCCTCTCACAGCAGCCCCATCCAGTTGGCAGAGAATGATCTTATAGATGCAAAAGTATGATTTTGTCATCTCTCACCAACCTGGCACAGACATACCTGTGGCTGACATGTTGTATACAAAAACACTAAAACATTATGATCCAGTGATCATATGAATGAGTGAACACTCACATGAGTCATGAGTAATGTTCCAGTAAGCAACAGAAAAACTCTCTGAAACACACAACTGGACACATAGCTTGCCAGGCTCCAGCAAATAATACAAACAGAATATCACAATCTGAGGAAAAAATGTCTGTCTGTAATTGCAGAATGCTGGAACTACAGAGATGAGATCTCCAAAAGCCAAGGGGAAAAGATAATGTTTCTGCAAGCACTGAGATCAGAAACACTTCAACACACTGGGTACATGGGTATGGAGAAAAGCAAAAGGGACAGGAATCTACTGTTTTTGCCAGGAATAAGAAGACAGATCGAGGATGCTGTTGAGAAGTGTCATGTTTGTCTCCGAGTCTATTCTTGACAAGGCACAAACTTAAAAGAAAGAGCATTACTTGAGTTTATTAGAATATAGAAAAGAACCTGTAGACAACTTCAAGTATTGCCAATCCAGCACTACCACAGGGCATTGATGTGCTGGAAGAAAGTGTTTATTACTGCTGACATACACTCTGCTGATACAGACACTCCAGCACACATTTACCTAAATGTGTAAAATGTAAAGTGTGTAGGTGGTAAATCACAACATATGAACACATGTTCCAAATGTTAAATGTTAAATGTCAGTATTGAATGCCGACTGATGATGGGGGAAAATGCTTGGAGGAGATGTATGGGGGTGTTCAGTCACAACAGCCCAGGACAGTACGCCTCCCTGCCAGCAGAGGCCAGTGTCACCTGTGTTCATGTTCTGTTGTTCTCTTACTGTTCTTACTTCATTTGCACTTCCTGATCATGCCCATATAAGCACAATCGCATAGTATGACAGTATATACTGCATTTGATTCAGTACCTACTGCTTGGCCATTGATACGGTACGTACTGATCAGTATATGTGTGTAGTATGAATACAGTCTGGACATACTACATCTGCCATGTTTGTCATGTGACCTACAACTTCATAGTAACCGCAAAAACTTAAAGAGCCTGCCAGCATAGAGCAACTATTTTTTCTTGTTTAAACCTTCAACAAGTTAACAGTTTACTCAGGTGTTGTTAAACAAGTACAGTTTAACAACAAGGAGCAATGTTTAATACCTATAGCACTTACACTTAAAAAGAGGGATAGTGCAGTGTCCATTGTTTCCATACTGCAGACTCTCGGCAGAAGCAGTAGATCATCAGGGTATTTCTCGGCTACTGTTTTATGAATACTGAGAATTCCTTGCCTGTGTTTTGAACTTTTTGCTATTCATTGTCACCACTCTCTTGGATTATCCAATTCAATTCCATTCAACTCAGTTAAATTCAATTTTATTTACATAGAAATGATAACAATGCACATTAACACAAAGTAGCGTTACAGAAATCTGAATATAGTTTTAGATTTAGATCCTTAATGAGCAAGCCAGAGGTGACACTTCCACAACTGTATGCTGTAAAGTCAAACATTACTCAGTGTGTTGAAAGGATCCTCAATAAGAGCATTAGAATCATATTTGATTTTACATATTTGACATTAGATTTTTTAAACTTTAAATCTATATTATCTAAGTGAAATTATCCAGTGAATAATGATTGAGACTTGGGCATAAACTGCTTTTAGTACCATTCACAGTAATCTTTAGGCTATCCATGTGGGCGCATGTTTCTCAGGTTAAGGAAACTCTAAGCAGAAGTAGAGCATTCGGATGGATCGGGCAGGTCCAGATTACGCCTGCTCTGAAGTTTTGATGCCTTAGTATATGTGACCATTGTCCATTTTTGAGCGCACACTTTGGGTTTTGTTTAATATGGACATGCACATGCACATGCATCCTCACACCTCTCCCAAGTCTGGTTTGTTACAAGAATCTTGGTTATCTTAGTCAGTCAGCTGTGCCCCACTTCCTGCTGTGGGAGAGAGGTCAGCTAGAACGATTTAGTTTACGGTGTTTAAAATTAGCCACAGCATCTTTCATTTCTGCCTGGTGAGCTGTGTTTGTGCCAGCATGCAGCACTGGCCATCCGTCAGCCCATGCCCCTCTGTGCCAGAAAGACACATCATCAGTCAGCAACACGACCCTGTCAGTTCACGACAAAGGTGCAAGCCCATGAGAGCTGCCTCTTCACAGGAGCAACAAGCCCAAATTCTCATGTGACTCATTTTCACAAATACACAAAAACTACTGATACATATGCACAAACTACAAACATGTATTGGCATCAATGTGTTTTTATTAACATAATTAAAGAAGATATAGATTTGATATAGTATCAAATTACATTTTCTGTGAGCAGTGCAGTGGGTTGATCATTTTGCAGCTGCTTCAAATTTGTATTATATTGTTATTTTTACCAAAAAAAAAAAAAAAAAAAAAAGCAGCATGTTTTGTAGGAGATCAGCACTCATTAGCTAGTTGCTACTGGAAATTACTTAAAATGTTGTTACCATGGTAACAATCTAAATATAGAAATTTCAAAGAAGATGCAAATGGTCTCTTGACAACATAAAATATAAACAAAACACCTACAAAAACGAGATATAAATGAGAGTAACATATAGCATAAATGAATAAAATTAGGTTAATGAATAGTGAAAGCGAAACCTTAGAATACCTTTTGGTTTCACAGTATGCAGAAAATACAATATATACAATAGAGTAAAACTAGTAATTAGAATAACAATGGAATCATTTTGTGCATACTCCACTGGATTTTATGAGGGCAACTGCCCTGTATGCATTCAGGAGTCTATTTTACATATTAATATCCAGTTCCCAGTGTAGGTCTGTGCACTTACACACTTGCCTCCATTAATGCTTGTGAAGCTCACTACTGCATTTATTTAAACCATCAGCTAGCATGATTGCTTTTAATGCGGCATGTAAATGAGAAAAGCAATAATTTTACACTGCCTCACTGTAATGTGACCATCCATGATGTTTGTGTTATTTTGTAATGGTGCAAGCAGGGACCACAACAATGTATCTAGTATTCAGTGAATTATGGCATTGCACAAGACATAGCAAAACTGGGACTGAAACTTAATATAGGCCTGGCACAGGTATATGTTTATATTCAGCAATTATCCAACTCGACCTCAAATCAGTTAGTGACATAGTCATTTCAATGGAAATATGTATTACATGCTATAGTTATATGATCTCCTTTGCTTCATAATTTGAGATATTTTGTGAGAGTGTCACAAATTTTTGTTTATGGGACATTAAGTTGCATTTCTCAGGAAAGATGATAATGTGCTCCATCAATCCAGGTGTAAGGCTATGTGGCAAGTGTAATATCAGTCGATGAGGAAATCTGGGGTTAAAGATGGGGTCGGCCTTTTCAATCACACCATAGGACTTCCTACTTTCAGTAACCAAATCAATATCTCATTACTGTGTGTCTTTCTCACACTCTTGCTCTCTTTCTGTCTTTCACTCTCTTGGTTTCTTTCTTTTTTTCTTTCTCTCTGTCTCTCACTAGCACTGCCCTTTTTCCTGCCCTTTTTTTTCACATTGGCACATGTGGGTGTGTCAGACTTTCATGACCACTGACATAAGCACTAACTGGTATTTAATTATTTTTGTTAGACATTTTATTGATACCCTTAATAATATGATGTGGCATGCATAATGGCAGGTCAATGTCTGATTAACATTTAGAAGCCACAACTGAGTAGCACAAGCTGTAGGGTGACGATGACATTAATAGTGTCCCTCCATAAAACCTTTCTTACAAAAAGAAAGACATATGACAAGATCTTAAGTATGAATCAGACAGTTGTATCTGACAGCCCTCACTAACACACACACATGCACAAAAAAAGAAATGGTCTGCTTTGCTTCATAATTTGATTGCTTAGACACACATAGATAACTTGACACAAAGACATGTTCTGTTACTTTGAACCTCTTCATTACAAGAAGAAAGGCAAGCATTACGGAATAAATAAAAACAAGCTGAAGTGGTAATATCTAATGATAAATTTTGAAAGGTGTAATTATCATATTTTGTCAGAGAATGGTATTTTTTCCATGTATTCACTAAAATACAGGGTATGACATTCTGTTTGTCAGACAGATAATGTTATCTGTATACCATGAATGTCACATTGTTTTATTTCAGGCTTTTTAAGTGAGCTGTGAGGAGAAGCAGGAACTCCTGTTTAGCAGTCACATCACTGTTGCTCCTCATGACATTTCAACTAATTATATACCAATGATGTGACAACCAGAAATGCTCTGAATTTTAAGTGTGTGTGTGTGTGTGTATGTGTCAGGATCTGCTGATTGTGTGTAGCGAGAGACTTAGATTTTTGTGTTTTAACTCAAATTAAACTAATAATTTGAATTACTGTAAAAAAAATTTAAATGGGCTCATGACAGATTAAACTACTCATGGAGAAAAAGAGAGTGCATGATAAAGAGGGAATGGGCCTCATTTATCAATATATTAGTAAAGTTGTGTGTAAATGTTTGTGCACGCCAAACCGAACTAAACTTTTCCACTGGATTTACAAAAGTTTCTAAAAGGCTGATTTTCTTCATTCCTTTGTGCTTATGTTGATTACCTGTAAAGTGCAACACATGTTCCTGACACAGGTCATTTAGTGATGCCCACAAAATGCCATAAAAGGTCAAGTGCACAGAGGGCTGAAAACATGAAAAGGCAGAAAGGCAGAAGTGGAAGTCATTTTGTTTCACTTCTATGCCAGTAAAAATATTTATCAGTGTAACAGCACCTGAAAAGGTCAAAATCTAGAGACAAATTACAGAAAAGGTGCATTAGGTGTGAATTAAGTGTGGTGAACAGAAAATGGTGTGACATGAAAACAGAGGAGAAAAACGATTTACATTGTACCCAGGTGATCATGCACACCAAGAAGAAGCTGTTATTTTTAAATTATTTAAAGTGTCTGTGTTGCACAGCGTTATAAGGAGATGCTGTGGCAAATGAAACCAATTTATAAGCCATCTTTCATCCTCTGAAAAAAATCACACCGGTTAGAACATCCATTCTCTCATAAGTGTGACCTTAATCTTCCATCAGCTGAGGCATTTGTTTATAGCCTATGGCTATGTGCAGACAGACTAGCCCATCTTCAGTTTATATGCCGCATTTCTTTTGTTATAATTGAATGACTAGTTTTATTTGTCTTAATTTATTTTTCATATTCATTAATTTATGCCAATAACATAAAATGATCTAGTAAACTAGCATGAGGATGTGTGTCTGATAGAGACTACAAAGCACTTCTATAAGTCTACAAGGGCGTCTGCTAAATGCTGTAAACATAATATAAATAAGCAATATAAACTTGGCAGTATAGTCCATGTAGAAAGGTGCAGTAATCCATGCAAAGTAAATGATCTGAAGTTGACCAAGTCGAGATTTAGAGTAGTTAGTCTTCTCTCTGGAGCATGAGTAGGATATGAAAGTTTTTTCCGATTGAATTTGTTTGTATCTAGCCTGATAAATGATGCCCAATGTTAGCACAAAGTGACAAAGCCTAGTAATTATTCTCCAAGATTGAGGCCTGGTTTGGGCACTTTATCTCTTTAAAATAGGAGTCATGTATAAAATTATAATTTCCAGTTATATTTAGAAAATGAAAGCAAACTGCTTGTTGATGGAAATCTGTTTGTTTACTAAGTGTCCTTCCACAGTCTTGTGCACTGATGTGATACTGCTATAAACAAAGACTAGTGTTAAGCGCAAATCACTCCACAGTTTAGTCCTCAATCCGGCTCTCAAATCAGCCCTCAAGACAGTCCTCAATGCACTGCTCATATCAGCACTTAACCAGTCCCTCAAGTCAGTGCAAGATAACCATGAGCCCAGTAATCACTCATCTTAGCTGCCTACCAAGCCCTCAACTCAGTCCTCAACTCATTAATTAGATCCTCAATACAACCCTATAATCAGCCCTCAAATGGGTCCTTATATCAGCCCTCAGATCCTCAACTCAGCCAGCAAATACAGCCCACTGCCTTGTTTCATTCAGCCCACATGAACTTGCAAAAAATAATATTGAAATGGCCCACAGTACCGCAGTATTTTCACACTATCAAGAATTCATACCAGCCCCACAGTATACAGAGCCTGCTTTACAGTGCGGGCTTGGCATCTTACAGGGCTGAAACGCTGGATAAAATCAATGCCCATCTAAAGCAAGTCAGATCTGTTCAGAAGAAGAGTTGTGGGATTGATCTTCAACTGTTTTTGCCTTGTTTGTTTTGATACTGGCCTGGACTTTTAAGTCCATATTGTATGAGATATAGTAAAACACATAAAGAACAACACTACAGCACTACTATTAGAATCCAGGTAAAATTGTAAACACTGAACAGGCTAAAGTCAGGTGATCAGCAACAACATGAACAAAACAAAGACTATAAACATGGAACCAGAAAATAGTAAACAAGATCATAAACCAGGTAGACTATGATGAGGTGAAAGGTTTGATAATGACAGGTAATGAAACACTGAGCATATACTTCACAATTAGTGAATGGATGAGAGTCCTTACATTGTGAGTGTAATATTCTTCATTTTCTGTTTATATAGAACAAATGAATAGAATTGGTAATGCAAGTCAGAGTTCATTAGACTTTCTGAAAACATTCCTCTATTTTCCTCTGATGGTTTGTCCTGGACCACTTGAAGCCTCAGTGCACACTATGAGAACTCTCTTCACGAGCTCTTAAGGTGAGCCATCAAGAGGAAGAGCATATGGAGGAACATTAGCCAGCAATCTTAGAGTGAGTTAAGTAGTCAGTTTTGTTCTGTCCTCAACAGAATCTGCACCTGTCCTGTCATTTTGACTCACATCACAGAGACTTTCTGATTCTGATATATAATACAGACATGATGCTAAATCATCATCTCTGACTTCCTTCATGAAGGAGAGCATGAAGGCACCCTTTAGCCACTGACCTGCAGAATTAAAGGCTTTGATGATTTCCATTGGAGTTCCAGTTTTTGAGAGCAGTTCTTCATACAGTAGATCTTGTCCATGATCATATATTGGAGCTGCTTTGGGATGTGCTGACTGTCTGCTACATTTAATATTTAACATTTAGATTTAAATTTACACTGCAACTTTAAACTATTGTTTGACATGAATAGCTATCAAATGTTCCAAAAATGTCAGACAGAAAAGAGTATTCATTTTTTTTACATTTGGCATAACATAGTCATGGTGCTGTGCAGTTTACTCTTAATTCTTCCATGAATTGAAAATCTTCTCACCACATTACCGCTGGATACGGGAAGTGTGGCGTGAATGTGGAAAAGTCTGAAAACAAAATATAAAAGATAGTATTTCAAACAGTGCGAGGAGAAAACATGACACCTCCATTAGGAGAAGGCAAATAGATGATTTGCCTTGTCCTTAGGGAGAAAAATGTCCTTGGCACGTATTATTTTTATGGCATGATACATAAAAGCTGCTATCATGAAAACCAGCCAACCACATCACATAAATAGTTAATTCATGGCATCATATTTGTGTGTGAATAATAGATGCATTACTATCCTGTCTTCTGCCTGACCACACATCAGACACGTATGTGCATGCATAAACCTAAACCGTTACTACAGATTACTTCTCCATCACTTGATCTCAATCTCTTTAATCATTTAGCATTAAGAGAGTCAATGCAAAAATAAAATTCATTGGTCAAATGTGCATTATATATGATCAGCTACTTGGGTAATGAAGCTCAGTGTATCTTGCCTACCATTATTCTTGGTATTCCCACATACAGTCAGGTCCATAAATATTGGGACAGTGACACAGTTTTGGTAATTTTGCCTCTGTACACCACCACAGTGGATTTGAAATGAAGCAGTCAAGATGTGACTGAAGCGTAGACTTTCAGCTTTAATTCAAGGGGTTTAACAAAAATATTGCATTAACCGTTTAGGAATTACAGCCATTTTTTACAGAGTTCCTCCATTTTCACAGGCTCAAAAGTAATGGGACAATTGACTGATAAGCAGTTTCATGGCCAGCTGTGCCCTGTTTCCTCCTTATATCATGATAAATTAAGGAGATAAAAGGTCTGGAGCTGATTCCAAGTGTTGAATTTGCATTTGGTAGCTGTTCATGGGAACTCTCAATATGCCGTCCAAAGAGGTGTTGATGCAAGTGAAGGAGGCCATCATTAGGCTGAAAAACCAAAACAGACCTATCAGAGAGACAGCAGAAACTTTAGGAGGGCCAAATCAACAATTTGGTACATTCTTAAAAAGAAGGAATGCACTGGCGAGCTCAGCAGCACCAAAAGGCCTGGGAGACCACAGAAAACAACTAAAGTGCATGATTGCAGAATTCTTTTCTTATTGAAGAACAACCCCTTCACAACATCTAGCCAAGTCAGGAACACTCTGGAGGAGGTAGGCCTATCATTGTCAAAGTCTACAATCAAGAGCCACCTTCATGAATGTAAATACAGACGGTTTACCTCAAGATGCAAACCGCTGGTAACACTCAAGAACACAAAGGCCAGATTAGACTTTGCTAAAAAACCTCTAAAAAAAACCCTGACCAGTTCTGATGCAAGATTAACTTGTACCAGAATGATGGGAAGAGAAAAGTATGAAGAAGGAAAGGAAGGGCTCATGATCCAAAGCATACCACATCATCCGTCAAACATGTGGAGGCAGTGTTATGGCATGGGCATGTTTGGCTGCCAATGGAACTGGGTCACTGGGGTTTATTGATAATGTGACTGTTGATAGAAGTAGCAGGATGAATTCTGAAGTGTACAGAGCTATACTTTCTGCTCAGATTCAGTCAAATGCTGCAAAACTGATAGGACAGCGCTTCACAGTACAGATGGATAACAACCCAAAACATACTGTGAAAGCAGCGCAAGAGCTTGGAAATTAAATATTCTTAAATGGCCGAGTCAGTCACCTGACCTCAACCCAACTGAGCTGCTTTTCACTTACTGAAGACAAATCTGAAGGCAGAATGACCCACAAACAAGCAGCAACTGAAGTTGAAGTTGGCTGCAGTAAAGACCTGGCAAATCATCTCAAGGGAGGAAACTCAGCATTTGGTGATGTCCATGGGGTCCAGACTTCAGGTAGTCATTGACTGCAAAGGATTTACCTCCAAGTAATAAAAATAATCCTTATATTTATGATTATATTAGTTTGTCCCATTACTTTTGAGCCTGTGAAAATGGAGGAACTCTGTAAAAAATGGCTGTAATTCCTAAACGGTTAATGCAATATTTTTGTTAAACCCCTTGAATTAAAGCTGAAAGGCTACGCTTCAGTCACATCTTGACTGCTTCATTTCAAATCCACTGTGGTGGTGTACAGAGGCAAAATTACCAAAACTGTGTCACTGTCCCAATATTTATGGACCTGACTGTACATGCAGCGCTGCATATACAGTATATACTTATGATTATTTTTCAGTGTTTCTCTTGGAGAACATCTTTGTATTGCATACCTCTCTGCATACAAAAAGCAAATAATTTCTGAATGCATTGTGCTCTAAAAATGTTCATATTTCTCATGTTACAGTCTCAAAGCTGTGATCTTTAGCTCCCTACATGCAATATTGTTCACTCTTGTGGGTAAAACAAGTGTATTCATAAGTCCATTTGGAATTCATGGTAAACAAGATCTGCAAACACTTCACTTAAGGTTCATTACAGTCATGCTCTGTTAGGCAAGGTTGATCTGTAGATGAGTGACATGCATCAGTGACTGGCTAGTTCATAGCAGAAGGGAATGTGACAGATTTAGTGAAGGAAGAGAAAGAAACTCCAGTGTGCACTGAATTGTGCTCTTTTCATTATCCTGCTACCAATCAATAATAGCTGCATCTATTGCCAACAGAACATCACACACACACACACACACACACACACACACATACACAAAAGCATTACCTTAGAAAGGGAAAAAGAGGGCAGGGGGGATACTTTTGGCCCATACTGAGGATAAGGCAGTTAATTCTCACAGAACCAATCTTGTACCAATCAGAACCAATGGCTAAAGTACTAACAGGGTCACTATGCTGTTAATAATGATCTGCTGCTTTGAGCATTGATTCTTTCATTCATTTTCAGTTACTGCTTTATTCTGGTCAGGTTTGTGATAGATCTGGAGCCTATCCCTAGGAGCAAAGCAAGAATACACCCTGGATGGGATGACAGTTAATTGCAGGGCAATTGAGCATACATTGTTATCCTCAAACCTTGATCCAGATATATGTACATAGGTTGAGGTGTATAGAACACCAAAGCCCTGATTATTTGCTCTACACCAATAGTGAAAATGTACTCACTATGTATGTATATCACTGAATATTTAGTGCAAGTCCTTTCTATGAGCACTTTTAGTCAAACTGGTTTCTGTCTTATCTGTTAACATGCAATGGTCCAGTAATGACCTATCCTATTAAGAGGATCTGTCTGCCTAAACATTGCAGCTAATCAAACAGACTCAATTTTGTTGTTTTGTATTTGGGCAGGAACTGAGTTTTGTAGGAAGGTAGACCTGGGAATATGTTTGGTGATCACGGCTTTATAAATTCAGTTCAATGTGTGAGATTGTGTTAGCGGGACTGTGCTGGTTAATAAAAGAAACATAATGCCCTCTACTGGCCAAACCTCTCTATTAACAGCTCCCCCTGGTGTTAGAAAAGAACAACAGCTTTTTCTGCCAAGTTGCGGAGACTAAAGAACTAATGTTAAAGAAGTATTCTTGTATTAGTTGTGTATTAGGATTCATATTTGTATGTCTGGTTCTGCCCACTGAGTGATATTATGGAGACACAGAACATGACAGAATATGATAATTTATTATCAATCAACAACAAGAGAAACATATATACACTATATTACCAAAAGTATTCGGTCACCCATCCAAATGCTCAGAATCAGGTGTCCTAATCACTTGGCCTGGCCACAGGTGTATAAAATCAAGCACTTAGGCATGCAGACTGTTTTTACAAACATTTGTGAAAGAATGGGCCGCTCTCAGGAGCTCAGTGAATTCCAGCGTGGAACTGTCATAGGATGCCACCTGTGCAACAAATCCAGTCGTGAAATTTCCTCGCTCCTAAATATTCCACAGTCAACTGTCAGCTTTATCATAACAAAATGGAAGAGTTTGGGAACAACAGCAACTCAGCCACGACGTGGTAGGCCACGTAAACTGACGGAGAGGGGTCAGCGGATGCTGAAGCGCATAGTGCAAAGAGGTCATCGACTTTCTTCATAGTCAATTGCTACAGAGCTCCAAACTTCATGTGACCTTCAGATTAGCCCAAGTACAGTACGCAGAGAGCTTCATGGAATGGGTTTCCATGGCCGAGCAGCTGCATCCAAGCCACACATCACCAAGTGCAATGCAAAGCGTCGGATGCAGTGGTGTAAAGCACGCCGCCACTGGACTCTAGAGCAGTGGAGACGCGTTCTCTGGAGTGATGAATCACGCTTTTCCATCTGGCAATCTGATGGACGAGTCTGGGTTTGGAGGTTGCCAGGAGAACGGTACATTTCGGACTGCATTGTGCCGAGTGTGAAATTTGGTGGAGGAGGAATTATGGTGTGGGGTTGTTTTTCAGGGGTTGGGCTCGGCCCCTTAGTTCCAGTGAAAGGAACTTTGAATGCTTCAGGATACCAAATCATTTTGGACAATTCCATGCTCCCAACCTTGTGGGAACAGTTTGGAGCGGGCCCCTTCCTCTTCCAACATGACTGTGCACCAGTGCACAAAGCAAGCTCCATAAAGACATGGATGACAGAGTCTGGTGTGGATGAACTTGACTGGCCTGCACAGAGTCCTGACCGGAACCCGATAGAACACCTTTGGGATGAATTAGAGCGGAGACTGAGAGCCAGGCCTTCTCGACCAACATCAGTGTGTGACCTCACCAATGCGCTTTTGGAAGAATGGTCAAAAATTCCTATAAACACACTCCTCAACCTTGTGGACAGCCTTCCCAGAAGAGTTGAAGCTGTAATAGCTGCAAAAGGTGGACCGACATCATATTGAACCCTATGGGTTAGGAATGGGATGGCACTTAAGTTCATATGTGAGTCAAGGCAGGTGACCGAATACTTTTAGTAATATAGTGTATATATATATATATATATATATATATATATATATATATATATATATATATATATATATATATATAAAATGACAAGTCTCTACAAAATATTTATACATTATACATTATATATATAATATTTGATACATTACTTAAATATTTGAAAATGCTGGCCATAGATAAACTTACATCACTTTGTTATCAGCACAGTGAGTATAGTTAGAAAAACACTGCAATAAATAAATAAATAATACAATTTCACATAGTTACAGAGTTTCATATTAGTTTCTTCAAGTATAGTTACTATTCAAACAGATAAACATCTTACAATCAGTGGCTCTGGTACTTGGTTCTGATTTCCCTTTTCATGCTGGTCGGACTGTAATGGTTCTGAAGCCACGGATAACAATGCGGTTGATATCCAGGCTCAGTCTTGCGTGCAGCATCTTCACTCCTGCCATCTTTGGTGTAAAGCGTACCACAGTGTTCATGGTCTCTCTGGGCTGCAGAAGTGCAACACTGTAGCAGGGAAGAAGAAGGCAGCTTAGAAATGAGCACAGCGGACTTACTATACACTCAATGTCAGTAATATAATTTTTACAATTTGGTAATATTGTAGATATATTGGAAGAAAAATAATAAACAGGTAAGTTGCAGAGATCATATACACAGATCGAATATACAAGGTATAAAGCTTACTGGCTACTATTACATTTAGTTTGAAAGCAACATTCATGCTCTCTTTAAGATGATTCTGTGTACGTACTGTACGTACACTCAATACCTGAACATTGTTCAGTATATACATCCTATTCGATCTGCATGTCTACATTACATACATATTTTACATACAGTTTCTTTGTGTGTCTCATGCTAGTGAAGGTAAAGAGTTGCTTAATTCTGACGATACTGAAGTTTCTCATCTGCCAAGTTGTCACCGCACCCAGTTTAGGCATGAACTATTTAATTATTTAGTGGGTGGAAGCTGACGTCATGACACTTTAACAGATGCAACAGTGCTTTTTTGTTGCTCTTTCTCTCCGCTGTATGACCCTTCAGGAAAGAATGTGCACACTCATTAATGGCACCGCACTGAATCACACATTAGATTCTATTCCAGTGAACTTAACTGGCTCTGATAAGATTGAGGTTTAACTTTTCGAAAGTATACTTGGACAATATTTACAGTAAGATAGTGGCATTACAAGTACTTTCACCCCTTTATTCCAAAGAAAGGAGATGATTAGAGATGTTCTCATTATTGCAGCACTTTCAGGAAGCCAGGTTGCAATCAGTGCAGGAAGGAATGAGGTTAGATTGACTGAACTGCAACTGAACTGAAAAGCTTTTCACATACTTGATGAGCACTTTGTCCTCCAGCAGGCCTGAACCTGCTACAGTCAACGTGCCTCTCACTGCCACAGGGAACGGATTGGTGAATGTCACCATAGCAACCTGGTGTCGGCGGGCAATGATAGAATCCTCATCAGCAACCTGGACAAAACAAACAGTGATATTGATACAAGGTCAGACAAATTTCTACAAGTTTATAAGTAAACATTTCCATTAAACATTTAACCTAAACTTTAACATTAATTCCCAATGCTTGATAAAGTAGATTATAATTATACCACTGACAGTTTTTTAATTCATAATTCTCCCTTTTTGACTATATCAGCTCTGTGCAGTGTTTCTTGATAATGTACACTATGTACGTAGATGTGTATATAAATGTGTAATTAAAAAGGTACACAAAGTAAAGACCTCTTCTTCTTCTAACATGTGTTTAGCCTGGATCTCATACCTTTATGTGGATGATTGGGCTGGTGATGTTAAACTCTTCAGAAGCCAGGACTCTCTCCTGAGTGGCCACATCCATTACGACCACTGCCAAATTGACTAGCTGCTCATTCCCCAGTGCTGAATACTGACTGTATGAGATCTGGTGCTGTAGCACTTTACCTGAGTAAAGAGCAAGAGAAAAAATATATATTAGACTACAGATGACATGATAATGTTCTGGTTTAATTATTATTTATGAACATGAATATACCATAGAAATTTGATTGATAAAACAATTTCATCAAATTTCCTACATAATACTGCTCTATTGCAAAATAATCTTGAAATGAATGCATTACATAGCCAGAGAGGAAGGGTTGGTGATGAATGATAAGCCACTGACATGTTTCTTTTCACACAAAGACAAAAGGTTAGTATGGGTTTGGTAAAATACTTTTGCTCTTTATCAACACATCACAGACAGTCTGGTTTATACTAAATAAATGACTGTAGATCTATTGTTACCCATTGAAGTAGTCTTTTCCAACATGGATAGATTAAACCTTTCACTAAATTTAGATTTAGGCTTAATCTGATTTTTCAAAATCACTTCAGGTAAAAATAAATTCTACACACTTGCTCTAATACATACTTCCATTAGGAGCAAGCTGGATGATCTTATCGGCCTCCCAGAAGGTATCAGATGGACTGTGGTCATAGCTCTTTGCCTGAGCATTGACGTATTCTCTCACTGTCTTCACAACACTGCCATGATTAGTCACAGTGACTGAGAAGGAGATATTTTCTCCAACAACAGGTGCTTTAATGAGGCTCAGACGTACAGAAAGACCTTTTGCTGATCCTATGCACAAGGATACAAAAAAAAAAAAAAACAGACAATGTTTTATCAGTCTTATCTCAAAAACAGCAATTAACAATAACAGTGATGAAAAAGTAATTTAAAAAAATAACAGTTATTTTTCATTAACAATATAGTAGAAATAACAGTAGGAAATGAAAGAAGTTACCATGGTTGTTGGCTAGACGTGGTCCTGGCACTGTAAGCAAAAATATTCAATACTTAATAAGGCCTGTTTACTATTAAGATATATATTCTCATTACTATAAAATAAAATATCAAAAGTTAATATTACACAGCAGGATAGGCTGTACCTAGCAATGCAGTACAGACTGAAAAGACTTACTTGGACTTGTTGATCTGACAGATGGCTGTAGAGCTGCATTGTTGGGAGGAAAAAGATTTAAAGCAATTTAGAAACACATTTAAAAAACAAACACAAAAAAACAACAATTAAAAATATATCCCTCTATCTCTCTCTCAGTCTGTTGCTCGCCCTCCTATTTCACCTTTTTTGTGTTTGTAGGTAGAAGTGATATCCTGTGGTTGGTTGGATCCCAGGCTCTTGGTGCATATGAGAACACCAACTCTGTCTGTCTCAGTGGCGTAGTTCAATACTTGTGCTTGGCGCACAATGTACACACACACATCAGCATTAACTTCAGCATAGATGAATGGGACATCATAGGCCATGTCGATCTGACGCTCCCGAATGGCTTTTACTGGGGCAGGACCACACCTGTATACTCCTATAATGGGAAGGGACATGGGATGGGTAATTCAGCATTAAGTACTGTCACAATTATATTACTATACCCATATGTACTACTAATATCTACTAATAACTTTAACTGATTCCAGAGATTCATGATATGCTTCAGCTAAGGAAACAAGACTGACCTCTGCTTCTCTCCTGTGGAGTGGGGTCAACCACCTGCCAGCCATCAAATCCTGCTCTTAGATCTCCTCTCTTCATCCAGCACTCCACCCACACGTGAAAGTTCCTGCAAGGAAAATATAACAGGGCTTATGTGCCAAATTTTTGTGCCTATCATAATTAATGAAATAATAATAGTAACGCTGTATAGTAACTGACCATGAAAGGTAAGTAGTGTAATCAGCACTGGCAACACTAACACACAACTCACCAGATGCTGTCACGATTATGAGGCAGCTTTTCCCCTTTCTCAGTGTAATACTCCTCAATCACCAGGTTCCCATTAGTGTCATGAGCCGAGTTATAGTTGGTGACCACACGAGTCGGGATTCCCAGGACTCTCATTACTAATGAAGACACAGCTTGTAAGGATGCATTTTTCCCCAAAAAGCAGACATTTGATATCTTTCTCATCAGCAGTGAAGGCTTATATTATTCAGTACCTGTGCACATGACAGCAGCAAAAACCCAGCACTGTCCATATTTCACAGGGCTGAAGCCAGATTTGGCCCACTGTTTCAGAATGCTTCCACTGCCTGTCCACTCTGACGGGTTGACACCACTTCTGTAATCCTCCGACCAATTCCCTTGCAGCACACCGCAGTCATCATTACTATTTATCTGCTCAAAAAAAACCACTATCAGTACACAGAAAAAAGTACTGAAACAGACACAGGAGAGAGGAAGGAGAGGACAGGGAGAGGTTGCTCACCATAGCTGAGACAACTCTGCTGATGTAAACAGGGTCAGAGCGATTAGCATAATCACTCTTCCAGTTTTTCTTGTGTTCATTGCTCACCTGCAGCATCATCATACAGATCTCCAAGATACCACTCTCATACTGAAAACATACATAATAAGTTAGTCTAGTGCACCTCCACCCACAGCAACCTGACCTTGGCTGACTGCCTCCAAAGATCATGTTGAGAAAGGAATTTACCATACGCACCTAAAAGAGGCTGTCTAAAACTTTGCTAGCTATTTTCTTCTTTATAGTGAATGTCAGGCATTGATCAACTTTTTGGATAGTTCTGTGCCATAGTGAAGTGGACATAAATGTAATCAGTTTCGTTAGTGATCAGACACTGGCTGTCAAAATGTCTGCGATGTGCTGGGCTCTCACCTCATCATAATCATCAAAACAGAGAATAGCTTACACACTCAGATGCACAGATGACAGCGGACAAAGTTTTAATATGTTTATTTGACCCAATTAAAAGACAAAAAATAATGTTATGTTTTACATAAATAGATTAGGTTATAAATGTAGAGATAGGCAGGGCATTTCTCAGTGTTTTTCTCCGTTTTCACTTTTGGGGTAACCAGATTTTAAAATGCTAGAACACTGTTTGTGATTAAGACATCAGGTATTCTGTAGTTTTAAGAACTATATATAGTATACAGTGTCAAACTTTGAAAATGCGAAGGGTTTTCAGTTGTAGCCACACATATATAGTAAATTGTAATCTGGGTACACAATTAAATTTTCTGCTAGTATGATCAATCAATATCAGTGTGAAGGTTTTCATTTGAAAACTGGTCTTACATTTGAAAAACACCAAAGGTCAAACTTATCCTCTACCATTCCTCAAAGTAACATGCTGAAGCTGCTCTCACCTGATCAAAGCCCCATGGCCTAAAGCTGATGTTTTTGGCTGTGCCCTGGTACAGCAGGCCAAAGTCATTCCTCACATACTCTTCCCTCTGATTTTCTTCAGGCAAGTAGACAGAGTCAGCTAAAAAGTACAGACACACACAACACAACACAACTTCAGTATCTTGTGGCATCTTTCCTACTCATATAAACTTTGGATAAATGAGACAGAACAGTGTTATTGTGTAATAGCAGTATGGTTAAGTGTACTGTATAGTGTAACCTCACATGTGTTAGATGAAATGTTTGCAAATTCAGGAAAATCCAGACTCACCTGTGCACCATGGATTACACAGCAGGGTCAATTGTCCAATCCTGCGGCTGGAAGAGCCATAGCGAGACATGAACAACAGATGGAGATGATACACTCCCACGATAGCAGTGGGCGGACTGTACACACACACAGAAGCCTTGTGAGGGGCACTGGGGTCCAGCATGCCCTGCAGAAAGTAGGCAGACCACTGGGATTGAGATGTGGCTTTTGAGGATGTGATGGGAATGTCACAGTAAAGGCGATCTGCAGGGAAGAATGAAAAGAGGGAGAAGGTTATAGATTGAGAAAATTGTGTACAGTAGGGTAGCTGTTTGAGGAAGACCACTTTTTTCATATGTCTGAAACTGTGTATTTTATTTAGAAAGTAACAGATGCTCCTAAATTGCTGTGATAAATGTTGTTATCTCTGAATGATTAAACTTGCTTTTCACTTTGTTAGTACTGTCATCTAGGTGTTTCAATCAATCAGTCAATATTTTGAATCCTGTACCTTCCCTGGCCAAATGTAATTTGACAAAATTATAAGAGTTTTTTTATCTGTCAAAATAAAAAGTGTATGAATGGCAAGATGAAAGACATAGTGAGACAAAAATAAAGATAATTCTGAAAGATAAATTTAACATGCATTGTAAAAAAAAAAGTCCCTTATACAGCCAAAAATGGGGATTCATACCTAGTTCTATCCTGAGCATGAGGTCATCTTTGCTTGACATATAAGGTCTATTGAAGCTCAGTGTGAGTCTAAAGGGCTGTCCCCTTCTCACTACCAGAGAAGTGGAGTTTAGCCCTTCTGTCTTGTGCCACACATGGTTCTGAGCTTCCTCCAGGCTAGCATACATAAGTTTCAAACCTGCACACACAAATATACAGAACAGTAACAAACTGATACAAGAATATGATTTTAAAAAGACTTAAAATGTAAAGCTGGAAATCAGTTAGACCTTAGCAAAACGTTGCAAAAAAAAAAAAAAAAGATAATCTGTTTATGCTTAATCTAGGAGTATAAATATTATCTAGTATCTATTATATGAACGTATCACGCATCATGAGCTAATCAAAAGCAAAACACATATACATGACAGAATTGTAGAAGCTCACCCTCCATGAGTCTGTGCTGTGTTTGGTGTTTAACACTGCTTTTTGTAAACACATCTTTGCTTTATATCACCAGCATTGTGCCACTCCTTTCTAGGCAAAAATTTCCAAAGAATGTCTTATGCAACTACAGAGTACAGACGTGTAGTGACACCCTCCCCAGTGCTGAAGTCACACATTGTGTGCGTCTTGCTGAAGCTATCATCCGGATATAAAATTGCTTATATTATTCAGAACTAATTTGATATCATAGCACGTTGCAATTATCAAATATCATTAGATTTGATTTTATCCAGTTTGTAGAATCTGTTTACACAAAAATATGGTTTATATAAGCAATTAAATATGTGAGTGATAAATTTTCCCATTTTTCCTCCTGTCCTGAATTTGGTGTTTAGTTTAATTATTATTATTTTTTTTAAATCCTGTTCATTCATCCATGGTTTCACTTACAAAAGCATAACCCAACACACCCAAATACACAATCTGAGGTGACATGCCCCAACCATGGACAGGCAAGTGTACATGACAAAAAAAAAATCTATAAGCAGCAATCAGCCAACACTTGGGTGAGGTTGCTGAGTGTGGACCTGCCTAAGTTTCATTGGCACTGGTTCAGGCCTGATTGACGTGACATGACCACACATTTCCACAGGTGTGGCTTATAATGAGTAAAAATGGGATGGAAGAAGATGTAAGCATCAGAAAATGTACATTTGCTTCCAAAACCTTTAAACTGACTAGCAATTAAAATGATTTTTTTTTTTATTTCAAAATGTTATTTTGTAGATCTCCCCTTTTTATTTTGGAGGCCATCATATATTAATCATTACACATTACTTCACCGTGTTTAATTACAGTTGTCAGGTAGAGTTGCCAGGTACTTACTAATTAATAGCTACAGCATTTTTACTGTATATTTTTGTTTACCAAAATGGACATGTTGTACTGCATTTTTACAGCACTACTTATTGATAACAGTATATTCCTGTAAAAATCACTACTGTTATTTTACTGTACTTTTTTTTAGCTTTCATTGCCATATATATACATCTTAAAATAAATTTGAAAATGCCAAAAAAAAAGCTAAAAATAGTTCTAAAAATAGAATCCAATAAAACTGTGCTAACTAAAGCAATTTTCATTCATAAAAATCTATAATCTAATTAAATAAAATAAAAATGTAAGTACAACAAAGAAATGAAAGAGAATCTTAACAGAACATGAATATAAAGGAATAAAATATCAAATTATATCTTATACCTGCTTTTTTTTTTTTTTTGCAGCCACCTTTACATGACAGTAACCATGGTAACCATAGCAACCACAGCATTACCATGGAGTACAGGCGAGGGCATGGGTGTGCACTTGGAAGGAGCTGTTTGGGTACGAGCTACAGGAGTAATGACTCAAGTGGCACACCTGAGCCCTGTTCTCTAGTTGTGTCACTTCTGTTTACATTACCTTTTTCTCACTATCACTCCCTGAACGGTATTTATTGACTACCACGCCAATGGTACAAGCCCAAATCAAAAAGTTGAGCGGCACACTGCCAAGATCATTACACATTGTTTGAAAACCATGTTTTTTTTCTACCACACCGTGTTTTTTTCATACATTCTTTACCCTATTTACAGTAGATTTAAAATGCATTTGCAGTTCTGTGTTTTCTTGCACAATTTTAGAACTACATTATATAGCCAGAAGTATTGTATGTGGACAGCTGACCTTCCCCAAACTGTTGCCAGAATTGTCACAATTGTATTGAATGTCTTTGTATGCTGTAGAATTAATTTTCCCCCTTTACTGGAACCTGGTCCAGCATGACAATGCCCATGTGCACAAAGCAAGGTCCATGAAGACATGGTTTGCCAAAATTGATGTGGAGGAACTCGAGTAGCCTGCACAAAGCGCTGACCTCAACCCCACTGAACACCTTTGACATTTTGAAATATTAATTGTTTAAACAATCAATCTAGCAGGGCACACCTGGGCAACAAGTTCCACATGTTCCAAAATTTTGGAATAAATTGAAAAATGGGTTGGTTCAAACAAAAGGTGCCATTTTTTAAGTTGTTTAACGCATCATGAGGCAAATATCAGGAAATGAAAGCTGAAATTCTGATCTATCATCTCATATTCAGCTTTTGATTTCAAACCCAAATGTCTTCAGTGTATGGTCTTGCCACTCCAATACTTATTGCAAATAATTATATGAAATATGAATATATAGTTCTAACTCTGAATATATAAATGTAAATCGTGAATACATAAATGCAAATCTGAATATATATTGTCTACATCTCAGTATAAATATATCTTTATGATCAGGCATGTCAATAGACAGATGTTCTTATTGAATTTTTTTATGAAATCAGTAGGCCTATACATCCTGTATACATTTATCAATGCAAATATTGTACTATTATATAATTATTTTTATATAATAAAAATAAAACTGTCCGTTAATAGTGTTAATGCTTTTCTGCAGAATTCAGCATGACTGAGAGAGAAATTGTCAACAATCTGTTGACGAATAATGATTTTATTGAGACAAAAACAAAAATCGATTACAACAAGCATGTTTATTGGTTTAGTCAAATATTGAAAAATTAAGACCTTGTCTATTAATATGCCTGATAAAATCTATGAATATATAATCAGGGTTTATAACTATATATTCAGATATATAACTATAAATTCAGATTTGCATTTATATATTCAGGATTTATAAATATATATTCATGTATCATATAATTATTATAATTATTTCCTGTTTGGCCAATACATGTATACACACACACACACACACACACACACACACACACACACACACACGAGTAGTATCATTTCCCAAGTCTCCAGTGACCTCTAGTGGCACATTGTAACTAAGGCACAGAAATGTGTGAGCAAACAAAACTTACTGTACGTGCCTGTGCATAAGTCATTAGTGCATTTGTACACATTTCTCAATTTAAATCTGATTAAATTGAATTTAAATCTGATTTCAGATAACTAAAGATCTGGTCGTTCCACTTTTATTCTTTGTCTGGTGTGACCAGCACATAAGCCTCTTATGCTCAGTTGTTATCAGGCGTCATGGCCTTGATATTTTTGTAAAAAGCTCTTGGCAAACACACTATTTGGATGAGTCCTGTAAAATATGCAAAAAATAAATCTACAAACAGCTAAAGGCAGTGAAAGGATCATGAAAAAGTTTTCACAGACTTTTTTTTATTTTTAAAAGATTTTTTTTATTATTATTTCATTTGGCTATCTCTGTATTGATTAGTGAAATAAGGACATTGCTTGTTTAAAAAAGTCAACAACAAAAGCAGAACATTTAAAGACAATTGGACAGAGAAGTGTGTGTTTATTCTCTGCTTCAAGTTCATCTCCTCCGTGTCCTTGGTGCTACTCAAATGTGGTCATGTGATGCACTACTATGAAACAAAACATATCCAGTTCAGATTAATGTGTCTTATTTATAGTAATTAACTACTCATTAATGGTTTAACATTAAATTTCATTATTTGTGTTTACTGCACATCAGTACCTTTTTAAGCAAAGAATTAGGTGGACCTCCAAAAAATTTAGTTGAATATCCAGGAAATAGAGACTACATCTCACTGCATCACACAGAAGTCCCAAAAAGCAAAGGAAAAAAATGAAAATGTCAGAGCATGTCAGCATAAACGATTAAGTTGGTCCACATTACTGAGCTGCTACAGCAAGGACTGAAATAAGTTAATACTTTGACACCCATAAAGGTCATAAACTAAAAATAATTACGCATGAGTGATCGGACAGTGTCAAGGACTAACTGATAAGTTTAGAAACTGTTTGCTTGCAGTCACTGTTGCAAAATATATAAAGTTAAAGTTCAAATAGGACCTAGTACATTGCCCTACATCAAAGAGCAATAAAAGGTTAAAAAATAACTAATTTAACAAACAATTAAGTGTTCAAATTGTGTTTTGTTATTCATTTTGCCGATTATGAAATAGTTCTCTTTTTGAACACTAATTTACAAATGTGCAAAAAAGTACAAAATCAGAGGTTATCATATGTTCATTTAAAATTAGGATTACACTGAGGAAATTATGTAACTTGTGATTGACAATTTTCTCACCATCATCACTAGTTGTGGTTTAATAGAAAAGAATGCTCAAGAAGCTTAAATCCGTGGTGTGTTGTATATGAGAAAATCAGACAGGTCGTGCCATGTGTTGCTGTTGTGGTAGAGGTAGGTCATAGAGGACTGAAGTGAGGGCTGCAGTGTGTGAGGATGGTACTCAAATAGCCAGAGGACGATGCCCCACACCAGTGTGGCAAACAGTGGGAAGGGGTCTCTTTTGGGCTTGGGGATGTAGCCCTTTTCCACAGCCAGGCGACACAAGGCAAACAGAATTCTAGATAGCAAGTACATATTTATCTAAGGAATAGAAAATAATGATAGCACTGTGTCAGATGCATTTATGAGACCATATAAAGTACCTATATACAAATCAGTCAAGGGGAAAAAAATTCTTGCTTTAAACAAATGGCTAGATTCCTTTCACATAAAATATGCACATCTATTGATATGCAAAGTACATAACTTACCTGGCTGTTGATATTGTTATTGTCCCCAAATACCAGCCAACCTCCAAGACAAGCAGCCAAGAACGAGTGAGACTGAAGACTCTTTCCCTGAATGTACTTCTGAAGTGCCAACAGTCCTTTATATGAAAATACAAAGAAGGCTAGGTTCCTTGAGTGTGTATATGTGGCTTGGGCTATAGCTTTCAGCTTGGATTGAAGGCTAGAATGCAAAGACAGAATACAAAAAAGGAACTATAAACATTTACACATATTCTTAAAAAGTCTTTAAGAATATATGTTCAGTGAATAACATTATAAACTCTAGCAGTACTGGTCTAGACTTAATAGTAAAAAACTATTTGCTAAATAACTTTCTTGAGTTTTTTTTCCTCTGAAATGTTGGTGGAGTTTTGCTACATAAGGAACTTAGATAAGGAAATTACAAGCTGTGCAAAAATATCACTGCAAATAATTTCACTCATGAGGCTAATTTAACTCACATTAAATTAGACACTAAACATGTATAGTAACCTGCTTTACCTGCCACTTCGAAAAAGAAAGGTCATCACCAGTGCATGTGGAGCCCGGATCTTGGCACCATACCTGTAATAAGGTTTGCCATAGATTAATGACAATCATAACATTAATATACACACACACACACACACACACACACACACACACACATACACATCTAGTCATTAAGACTAGATCCAAAACAATATAGTACTCCACCTATTTTAGAAAACCTCTCAACATAGTACAATGCTTTTTTGGACAGAGCCAGGTGCTGGTAGATCACATTAGTACTAATTATCTGGCAGACAGAATATTAACTTATACTGCATTTCTGTGAAACACTCATATTAAACCCCACCCAAGAGCAGAAGACCTTTCATCACTACCAAAATAATAGGCTTGCCATTATTTAGCACTGGATCGAAAAGAAAAACAGTGGTATCACCCATCCCTACTGTGCAGTATGCCAAAAAATAATCACATACTGCATTTGAGTTTATAACCTACAAACAATAATATAGATTGCACATTAAAATACCCGGATAGCACAAGAAAGTGAAGAACCCTTACTTCCATTGTGGTCCATACTGGACCTCATATTAGGCAGAATTTAGTGGCCAACCAGAAGGAGTAGTATTGTACACAGTAGAGTGATGGGTTGTGCACTACAGCAGTATGTGGTTTCGAACACAGCCAGTGATAATGTACTGACACATGCGCACTGTCTCATTCAAACTGAAATGAATGGGTTCTAGTTAGTGACCTGTGCCCCATTTGCCGGTTCACTGAATTAGCACAGAGGCTGTGCAAGTTACTACAGGAGAAAGCCGGTTCTCTTTTTTTTTAATTATCAACCGACACTACAATTTATCAAGGATTACGCAAACAAGTTATAAAGCTGTTAAAAGTGCTAGCGAACTTGTGTGCAAGATGTAAATATAACAAAACAACCACTATGTAGAACCAAACTCTTCCGAGGAACAGAAGACACTCACACGGCGCCATTCCTGAATCCTTTAAGCACAGCAAGAGCGGCTTTGTATTTTTCCTGCTGGAGGAAGGTGTTGATTGTATAGAGCAGGGTTTTCAAAACATCGACCCCTGCCATATCTGAGTAATAGGGTTTCTTAATGCTGTGACAAAGTCACGCGTGCACAGCGCGTGCCAGTCGATCAGAAACAAGGGTTGGCAAAAAAAGGTTCCGCATTTATGCAAATATGAGTGAAACCAGTAACGCATGAACATTATGATCCAGTGTGCACGGCTAAGACCAAGTGCGGTACTAATATTGACATAAATATTTAAAAGACACAAATATATTTGTATAAATTGCCTAATTTGATGGAAACTTTGTCAAAAGAAGAAATACACAAATTTTAATAGAAACTGCATATCAGCAATTAAAAAAACAACTATATAATAACAAACGAATCATACTTTTCTTAAAATTACTTTCCCTTATATCCTCCCCATGATCAATAATATTGTTTTTTAAAAAAAATCTTCCTTTCCCGGTAAAGAGGTTTAATTCATTCGCTTTGTCCTGGTCACTACAGGCGGATCTAGGAGAAATTTAGAGTAGCAAATTTAACTCACTGTGTGTTTTGGGAGGTGGCAGGAAACTCACATGCACAGGAGGAGAAAATGTGAAACTCTACACAAACTGTATATATATATATATATATATATATATATATATATATATATATATATATATATATATATATATATAACTATATATATATATATAGTTCAGTGCTACAGAACAAGCATTATTCCACTTGAGAACTAGGGAGCACTGGCCTGATTTCGTATGTGGACTTGTTCTGCTCTTCTTTTCCTTTGAGTGTATTTTTGTTTCTCTTTAACTTTTAAAGTACCGCTGAGCTAGCAAGCTAGTTATGTTATCTCAGGCGTGGTACTATATTGTTGTACCTGCCTTCATAGTCTAGTGCTGAGTAACTGCCCGATATTTTTCTCAGCAATGAATCTGAAGGACAATTAAGTTTTTTGATTAGGTTGGGAAAACATCATCCCCAGCTGCCTTTTCATCTGAGTCTGGTGCCAAGCCCAGGACTGTAATAGCTGCCGACGATGCAGCTGAGCTAGTCACATTACCTGGAAGACGTCCAATAGCTACATGAATTACAGACTGTCAGGATTAACACAGGACATTGATAAATGTGCATGACAAGGACAATTTGTAGGTAGGCACTCAGAGCAAAATAAACTGAATTCATTTCATTTCGATTTTATTTGTATAGCACCTTTTTTTAAAAAAAACAGACATTGTCAGCAGCTTTACAGAAATCTGGGTGTGGGTCCCTAATGAGCAATCTGAGGCCCACATCCTGGCAAGAGAAAAAAGGAAAACAAGACTCTTTTTATGGTCTGTTCTATTTAGAGGTGGTTTAATATGAAATGTCTGCTACAGTTTTTCAAACCTAGAATATGTATGTAAAAAATATAGTATGGTATAAATCAGTATATTGAACTGTCTGACTCTCTTCTCTCAATTAACTAAGATCACAGTATTCATGCTTTTTAGCCATCATATGAGCCTTTCATACTTAATAATCTATTTTATCTGTGTGTTGAGCTGTGTGTGCCAAATCGTAATACACTTCTTCTAATGTGACTCTTCAGCCCCTATATACCTGCCTAATTGACTTTGATGCTCTGTTACTGACCTTCTCCTTCTTTTTCTTGGAGCCTTCGGCCCCTGTAACTCCTTTATGAACTGGTGCTGTAATCATAAAGACTGTCTTATGCTTATTCCAGGATTCCAGTCCGTAATATGATTCATAAATGTCCTTTCAGCACATTTAATGCTGTTTGTGTTTTGTCTGTATGATTGTCTACTGTAATACATATAATCCCACTATCTGGTGTCTGGAGTTGGGGTCCTCTCAAAATTTCTTCTTTATGTAATCTCTGTGATTTTTTTTCCCCCATTGTAATGACTGATTATTGTTCTCTATCATTTTAACTTTTGTCTTTTAACTTTTAAACTGAGAATTCTTTGATTCTATTCTATTTTAAAATAAACCATTAAAATATGGTTTATGGTAGCTATCACAACATCATTGTATCTGTACTGGCATTGTACACTCCTGGGCAAAAAAATGACCCAAGGCCAAAATTGCAAATATTAATCTTTTAGTGGTCTTAACAAAAAATAATTGGTCAGAACATTAGCAAGAATTAAGCAAATGCACTCCTGAGACCTCCTGTGCCACCATTTGCTTGTTTACTTTTGCTGCAGTGAAATGTTTGGGGAAAAGCTAGAAACCGAAGTAATTCACTTATATAGTCTTTTTGTACACAAAAGTAAACTCATGATAATGATTAAAATGTTTGATGTAAAATTCAGACTAACACGTGTTTGGGAGTACAAATTTTTCTAAAAATATCTTCTGGGATGTTTTTTTTCTTCCACACCTGATGCAGCCCATCAAGGGCCACAAGGCTTAAACATTTAAAGAAATTGAATGGAAAAGCTATCTCGTACTAAGTTCCTTTACCTATTTGTTTCCCCCCGTAACCCTGTGTAGGATGGATGGATGGAAAATGGATGGATGGAAATGCAACGAGCCCATAATTCAAATACTATGTACAATTGCGCAGTTTAAATGTTTTGCGTTTGCTCAGTAAAGCCTCACTTTGCTCTGGAGTAAATAAGAAAGGCCATAACCAGAATTGGAAAAATGAAAACGTTCTGGATGAATGTAGAAAAGTTGAAAGGAGAAATATGAGCAAATGCCATAATATTATTATTGCCATAATATACATACTGTACAGTCCCGCATTGCATGATTTCATATGTGCCAAGCATCTTATATTTCTCTCAGGCATAAATCTGAATGATCATATGAATTACCTGAAATTCAGCACTCCTGGAAAAACTACTAAATCAGATGTGCTGCCTATAATAAATGAATGAGTGTAAAAATCCAACTTTAGGTGAAATGTCATGTAACATACTCAAATATATTAATATAAAACAATACACATTATAGTAACAATTCAGGACCACCAATCATCACACATCTGCAATAACCATCCAAACCACCAGGAGTCTCCCACTGCCTCAAAAAGTTATTTAGTGATTTTAATGGATGTATTCATGATCTGCAGGATCATAAATACCCATTAAATCCAGGAATGTTGAATTCCAGGTGATTCATATGATCATTCAGAAGATTTTTGATCTGCAAAAACCTCCCAAACCACCAGGAGCCTCTCACTGCCTCAAAAAGTTTTTAGTGTTTTAATGGATATTTATGATCTGTGGGTTCAGGGTACTTCTGTCCGAGGTCCTGTGTCAAAGCTGGAGAAAGGACTACATTTCATAAAGATTCAAATCTGTAAGTAAATCATTCTATATTGTGCAATTTCTGCATGAGCAATTTGTGCTATGTTGGGCACCTACGTCACACACTGCTGGCTGATCTACAAATCTGCCTCATCACTAGTATTAATATGAAATTTCATAAAGACAGACTGGCTAAGAAGTTCATGTAAAGCTGTCTGAAATCCATTTTGTGCTGAACAGTGGGTGTGTACATTTCCTGGAAAATGGAATTAGAATATATGTTACATTTTAAAATGATAAGTGTAGGTTAAACATTTATGAATGGAAAGTATTTGTCTTACTTGCAAGAAAAATCACTTTTTTATCACAGTTATCATAATCTCAATTATCTTATCCTCGGTTTAACTGAAAATGGACAGAATATGGCCAAAATGTTTATTTATTTATCTCCAGTGACACCTTTTTCCTGGTGAGGGTGAATCTGGAGCCTGTCGCAGGAAGGTGGGAGGTGGAACGAAACTAGACAGCAAAGAGGAAATCCACATGGACAAGGGGAGAGTATGCAAAACTCTCCACAGGCAGTAACCCTAGCTGTGGGGACCCGGGAGCTGTGAGGTGATAACGCTACCCTCGGCGCCACCCTACAGACAAAATCATCAAAATGTAAATATAGCAATGGTGACTTACTGGCTAAGGCTTTGGGATACTGCCCAGATTGTTGCGAGTTTAAATCCCATCACTGACAGCGTTGAGTACTTGAGCAAGACCGTTAACCTCCACTGCTTGTATCATGTCACTTTGCATGACAGCATCCAGTCCAATGAGACCCCAAGCTCATCCTGTTGTCTAGTTTGTGTATTTTAATTTAAAATGGAACTAAACTGTAAAATTGCTGGAGGTTGATGAGGTCTAAAATGAGGTGACACTGCCTTTGATGTAGGTTATTGAGATGTACCTAGGAGTTTTAGTTATTAAAACATGTTCTGAGAGTAGAAATTGACTACTCGCTTATCTTAACTGATCATGATACTCATGTACATGAGTAACATGTAGACTTCTTAAGTGTGATTTCTTCGTTTGCTCTCTAAAACTGCATGACCAAACATAACACACAGGGTACAACACAAGAGGAAATCTATAACTTATGATAAGAATCAGCACTTCAGTTCACTATAACATGCATATGATTTCACTGTAATAACTAACACACTTATAGTTAATAGTAACTATTTTGCTTTGTTTATTATAGTTTTAATAACTGCCAGTGAATAGGTCTGTTATGATAATATAATCATTAAGTCATCGTAATACATTTTTGCAAAATCATTACTTGAACAGCGTGGATATTGTTGTCACTTTGTAGTCATCTAGTATAGCTGGGGAGATTTTGAAAGATTTTTTTTTAACAGAAAACCCAATTTGTTATGGCATTGACTAAAAACAGCTCTAACAAAGGAATAAAACTAATAAACTATAATGCAGTTGTGAAGATTTACTTCTTGTGGAATGCTACTTTGTTTTCCAATATTTACTTTTATATTTTACCTCCTCACAACAACATAAACAACAATGCCATCCAAATTTATTAAATGAATTTCATATTAATAGTCACAGGGAATTGCCAGACTATGATATGGAGAACAAAACTCATTCATTCATTCATTCATTCATTGATTATTTGTGTTTTTGTTTGTTAAATTTGGGTTTCAGTTACTGGTCCATAGATATTGAAAAAAGCATACATAATTTTTCATTTGCTTACAGTCCCCCGCAACTTTATTGCTGTTAATTCTGTCCTGTTTCCCTGGGGTATGAACATCAGGTTGCACACATATAAAATCCCTTTGCCATTCATTGTTATGTGGAAAAACCCCCAGCACAAAGAGACAGATTGTTTTGACCTGCTCACATCAGGTAATAAAAAGCCATGGGTTAAGCAATTTGCAAACAGACTTTCAGAGGACTAAACAAGAATTAAATGTTAAAAAAAAAAAAGAAACAGGGTCTTTAAATTTACTTTTTTTTTTTTTTTTTGACACAGCTGTCATTTGGTGCCACATTTGTATGAGATTGTTGATGGTACATATAGTTCAGAAATGGTTCCTGGGCACTTCTTGTAATGCAATTATGTATTAATTAACTTAAGAGAAAATGAGTGTACTTATCACAGTGCCTATCTTTTTAGTTTTTGTTTTTTTTTTACAGAGAATTTGATCAGCTAATCCAAGTTAGAAACTTGCTGAAAGTGTGGATCAAAATAACTCTGAGAATCCTTGCTGTTACTTGCAGGTGTTTTCACTGCTCCAGTGAAGGGTGTCTACATTTTCTCGATCTTTTTCTTTGCACAGAGTTCTGCAAGGAATGGGACTGTCCTCCAGGAAGAATAGCAATATGTTAGTTAAAAGGGATGTTTAGGGAAAGGGAAATAGGTCACCACTGGTAGTTTAAACCGATCTCAGAGACTTGTAAATAATAAAACATAAATATAGCTTTCTCTAACTAACACACGCGCACACTCACACAGAGGGGAGAAAGGGCATAGGTTATACAGAGAGCATAATTAGCACCACCAGGTGAACCCACTCACTAATTAACCCTCCTATTCCTCCTCCAATCTCCCCCTCCTGTTACAACATTCACCACAACAACACCCTACCTGCTACATAGTCTATGCAAAAAGTGATGTAAACAGGGATGTTTACCCACTCTGAGCAATATGGGGCAGTCAGTGTGATGCTCCAAGTTTATAGTGATCATGACTTTACAACATTCAGTGGAACCCTGCTTTTCGCTGTGACATAATCAAGACTAAATACTTAGTTTAAAACTGTTGTTGCTTATCACAGCTTACTTGCAATGTAACTTATGCTGTAATTGTCGGGGTCCAGGGTGTCTCCTGCCTTGTGCCCCGAGTTCCCTGGGATAGGCTCCAGGCTCCCCCATGACCCTGTGTAGGATAAGCGGTATGGAAAATGAATGGATGGTGAGGTCTGTGGGTTGAAACTGGCACAGCATTGAGACAGATGGCAGGTCTAAGTTAGATAAACCCAAGCTTTCTACAGTCTCTTGCCATTTTCCATATTTATCAGGATATTACCAAGAGAGTACAAATTCTCAGTGGCCTCTTTATTATGTACATTACAGTGTCCTCCAGAGTTATTAGCATTCTTTTTGAAAATGAGCACAAATAATATATAAAAAGAATAAGACACGCAATAATATTAATAGTTTGACCTCAAACTTGCAGGGACACTGCAGTTTTATTGAAACTTTTTTAGTTTTTTTTTTTTTTTTTTTTTTTGAAGTAGTGCAATTCTTTCTATAAAACACTTTTACTGACACCCCTATGATTAATATTTTGAGACAATTGTCTAACAAGTTTGGACACACTAGTGGAGCAATCTTGGTCCACTCCTCCTTGCAGAACATTTTAAACTCCTTTTTACATTTAAGCATGTGGATGTCCCTTTTCAATTTAGACCACAGGTTCTCGGTAGGGTTCAAATCCAGAGACTGCGGTGGTCATTACATAACACTGATTTTGTGTTTCTTTAGCCATTGCTCTGTTGATTTTGAAGTATTTTTGGCTCATCATCTTGTTGAAAGCTCTATTTAGAATGGCCAAGTCTGATCCCCCTGAAGCACCTGATATTTTATGAGCGGTATCAGTTTTTTTTCTTGTATGAGGTCCTCTTTTGTTGCTAAACATGCTGATGGTGTATATGATCAAAAAGTTCAAATTTGGTCTCATCAGACTACAGCACACAATGGCCATTGTGGTTCTAATGATGCTTGGTGAAGTTCAGGTTCTGCATTTTGTGAGATGTTTTGTGTTATGAAAGTTGCATTTAACTAATGAGTTTGAAACTTGACAACCATAAGAATCAACTAAACAGTGCAATTCTAAAATAGTGCACTTTTTTGTTTACCTTCTTCACCATCCTCCTCACTGTGCTCACGCGTCCACTTCCTGACATGTTCCCAACTGTTTCAGCATGTGAAACCTTTTTGTTATGGCCCTAATTATGCTTAAGTTTAGTGTATTTTTACAGTTGTGCTCAAAAGTTTGCATACCCTGGCAGAAATTGTGAAACCTTTGCATTGATTTTGAAAATATGACTGATCATGCAAAAGGATAGTGATCACAAGAAGCCATTTATTATCACATAGTTGTTTGGCTCTTTTTTAAATCATAATTATAACAGAAATCACCCAAATGGCCCTGATCAAAAGTTTACATTACCCTTGAATGTTTGGCCTTGTTACAGACACACAAGGTGACACACACAGGTTTAAAGGGCAATTAAAGGTTAATTTCCCACACCTATGGCTTTTTAAATTGCAATTAGTGTCTGTGTATAAATAGTCAATGAGTTTGTTAGCTCTCACATGGATGGACTGAGCAGGCTAGATACTGAGCCATGGGGAGCAGAAAAGAACTGTCAAAATACCTGTGTAACAAAGTAGTGGAACTTTATAAAGATGGAAAGGATATAAAAAGATATCCAAATCCTTGAAAATGCCAGTCAGTACTGTTCAATCACTTATTAAGAAGTGGAAAATTCCGGCATCTCTTGATACCAAGCCAAGGTCAGGTAGACCAAGAAAGATTTCAGCCAGAAGAATTGTTCGGGATACAAAGAAAAACCCACAAGTAACCTCAGGAGAAATACAGGCTGCTCTGGAAAACAACAGTGTGATTGTTTCAAGGAGCACAATACGACAATACTTGAACAAAAATCAGCTGCATAGTCGAGTTGCCAGAAAGAAGCCTTTACTGCGCCAATGCCACAAAAAAGCCTGGTTACAATATGCCCGACAACACCTTGACACACCTCACAGCTTCTGCGCACTGTAATTTGGAGTGACGAGACCAAAATGCAGCTTTACGGTCACAACCATAAGCGCTATGTTTGGAGAGGGGTCAACAAGGCCTATAGTGAAGTGAAGTGAAGTGACTTGTGGCCAAGTATGGTGACCCATACTTGGAATTTGTGCTCTGCATTTAACCCATCCAAGTGCACACACACAGTAGTGAACACACACCCGGAGCAGTGGGCAGCCTTTTTTGCTGCGGCGCCCGGGGAGCAGTTGGGGGTTCGGTGCCTTGCTCAAGGGTCTCACCTCAGTCATGGTATTGAGGGTGGGAGAGAGCGCTGGTCATTCACTCCCCCCACCTACAATCCCTGCCGGACCTGAGACTCGAACCCACAACCTTCAGGTTCACCTTCGGGTTGCAAGTCCGACTCTCTATCCATTAGGCCAAAGAATACCATCCCCACTGTGAAACATGGTGGTGGCTCACTGATGTTTTGGGGGGGTGTGGGCCCTAAAGGCCCGGGGAATCTTGTGAAAAGTGATGGCAAGATAAATGCAGCATGTTATCAGAAAATACTGGCAGACAATTTGCATTCTTCTGCACGAAAGCAGAAAAAAGTGAAGGTTCTGGAGTGGCCATCACAGTCTCCTGACCTTAATATCATTGTGCCACTCTGGGGAGATCTCAAACGTGCAGTTCGTGCAAGACAACCAAAGACTTTGCATGACCTGGAGGCATTTTGCCAAGACGAATGGGCAGCTATACCACCTACAAGAATTTGGGGCCTCATAGACAACTATTACAAAAGACTGCATGCTGTCATTGATGCTAAAGGGGGCAATACACAGTATTAAGAACTAAGGGTATGCAGACTTTTGAACGGGAGTCATTTCATTTTTTCTTTGTTGCCATGTTTTTTTTATGATTGTGCCATTCTGTTATAACCTACAGTTGAATATGAATCCCATAAGAAATAAAAGAAATGTGTTTTGCCTGCTCACTCATGTTTTCTCTAAAAATGGTACATATATTACCAATTCTCCAAGGGTATGCAAACTTTTGAGCACAACTTGTATATCCATAACCTGATTACAGTAGGTCAACAACCATCTGTCTCTTTTATGTAGAAATTTCTTTAGCTTTTTCCATGGTAATGAATGGCAAAGGGATTTTCCATGTGAGCAACTCACTCATATTTATGCCCTAGTTAAACAGTTCAAAGAGAAAATGAAAAACAATATAGGTTTTTCAAGATTTGACAATTTGTTTGCATTTCTTTAAAATATTTCTTAGAGGTGGCAATAAGTTTTGGTACATATATTTGAGAGAAATTATTATTACTTAAAAAGGCAAATTAATTTTTTTGTTGGAATAAAGGTGAATAGATTTTCCTATTGTTGGAGTGGAACATTGTAATTATTGTGTGCACTGTTTATCTTATATAATCATCTTTGCTCATTTTGTCAATATTACAATTTTACATAATTATGGAGGGCACTGCACCTTGTATCTATCTACTGCACTCCTTGGATGTTTTATCAGGTCCACCTACGTATAAATGCACTCTGTGAGTATACAATTACTGACTGTAGTCTGTCGCTATCCACAATTTATCAGCCCCACCTCTAACACATCCATCAATAGAAAGGGACAGTGATAAGAATAGTGTTTACCAGATATTATTTGTGGGTGGAACATTCTCAACACAGCAATTACACTGACATTATAGTGTGTGTTGCGCTGGTACAAATGTATCAGATGCAGATGTGATCCTGGTTTTTTTTAAACATGGTGTATATTTGCAGATCATTTTATCAGAAACACTTTCCTTGTTGGTTGCTCTTGTAGGTATGCAGTTGAAAACTATAGTCCTTTGATGCATTTTAATCTCTGTTTCTGACCACAGCACCTTTGCTGAGTAGATCATTTTGGGTGGCAGACTGTTCTCATGCCAACGGTGACATAGAGGTTTTTAATATACCCATGAAAATCGCTGTATTACAAAAGAACATCATCAGGTAAAGTACACCCCATATGAGAATTTCTGTAAAAACAAATTTCAGGTCATCCAAATAGAGATAAATATCCTCTAACTAAAGTTGACCATTTTAATATTCATATTCAATGTTTAATATCCATTTTAAATATACAAATATGCTCACTGTCTATTTACTTACAAACTGCACTGTATCTGGAATTACTAATGTATACCCTCCTTGCACACATACCAGCATTCTTTCTCTCTGTGATCTCAGAAAAGACCTCCCTAACATTGAAGCATGCACAATTAATCTTCATGAGGGTAGAGTCACGATGAAAGCTAGCCACCCTGTTACCCCAAGGTGTAGCAGATATTATCATGCTTGCGTGGGTCTGGTCTCTCATGCAGAATTTCAAAATGAGAACTGCAACCTAGCAGCTCCTGAACACAAGAGCCCCTAGCACACTGGCCTATGTCCTTAAATGGAAGATTTTGCATCTCATTGGCTATGTCTGGTACGTTGCCCAATTCCAAAGATGCAAATTTTTCATGAGGGACTGATAAACATGCTAAATGTGTATGTGGCAGCCATTTCACCACACCACAGCAAACTAAAATTAGTATCTCTCAAAATTTCCTTTTCGCCAGTGATCACTTTAGCAAAAAGTGCAGGAGAACTACATGTTTGAGAACAAGCTGGTATTGTATGTGTTGTTGGTCAGATGGCTCTTGAATGACCTTCTGGTTGAACCCAGGATTTTTGCTCAAGGTTATATCACCCAATGCTGAATCAGTAGATTGACCTTGCAGCAATGAAATTGAGCCTTTCATTTAAACTGTTTTTTTTTTTTTTTTGTTTTTTTTGCAGTGCTCGGATTATTTGGACTAGACTGCGTCATCCAATCTCCAGGTTAACTGTTCCTCTACCAAGCAGGAAAAAAGGTGGCTCTCATGTCTAAGCAGAGACTAGGCTCCTGTCGCCTGAACATCCTCAGGCACACCAGGCAAGATTAACCCCTCCCAGTGATGTGGGCGTGGCTGTCTGCTCTGAACACCTTTCCATTTAGTTCTAAGGTCAGTCCTTTTCAAGACGATTCCCAGTGCCCCTAGTGGCTAGAAGGGGTGAAGTAGAATGCTAGTTATATATGTAACTGGTTCCTTGTTATTCTGTACTGACTCTGGAAGGTCCAGGGAAAGATTTGTATCATACATCACTGTGTGATTTTGATAGAAGGTCGCGTGAAGGTGAGATGTGTGAAGGTGGCTTTACTCAGGTTACTCAGGTGACTCTTACCATCCCTGTTGTTCATGTTAGGCATATGAACATATGTACGTATGAACCATAGTTATCTAGTTGTGACACATGTGGGCCACAGAAAGTTTTATAATTGCAGACCCCCCAAACAATGAATAGACGTAACATCAGTTATTTGCTCTTTATTTATGCACAATTATACATAGTTGCAATTAAACAATCAAATGTTTCAATACATTAGTGCACACACACACAAAGATTAGATCACAGTATAGTAATATATTTAAAAATTTTGTCAATCATTTTAAGAATGTTTGTAGTCCTATGCTTAGGATTATTATTCAGAACATTTTAATGATCACTGTTTTCAATGGGTAAAGACATTTAAAAAATCGTAGCAAAGAAATTATAATCTAGAAAAAGCATGATTGATCACACTTTGAATTATCACTTTGCGTTTTAGGACTTTAGTCCTCATTTAGGGATTACCAATTGGCCCTTGGATCCAAAGTTTTCTCCACAGGAAACTGCATCACTGCAATTCTGGGATACCTATAAAAATATATTTACTGATATTGTAGGTCCACACATGAAACATGATACACTCGGTTGCCAGTTTATTGCACACAACTACTCTGTAGCTACAGTCAGTGGCCATTTTATTCTGGAACATCTACCATATAGTTGCACTTTTTAGTTATACAGTTGTTGACTGTAGCCTCTGTTCGTATACACAATTTATCACTCTACTCTGTCCATCAATGGATAAGTAACCACCAGAGGACCACAGAGGATGACATTATTTGGTTGATGACATGGTGTGAGTGTATCAGGTGCAGCAGTGTTGCTAGGGTTTTTAAACACCTCACTGTCACTGAGGGAATATTCAGCAAACAGATGTCCCATGGTCAGAAACTGTCACAGAGGATGATTAGCCTAGAAACTCTATAGTGGCTGGAGGCTTTGCTAAAGTCAGGAATTGTATGGCTAGGTTTAACTGATGAAATGACTGCAGTAGATACACCTAATAACCTAGCAACTGAGGGTGTATGTCTGCATGGACATATATTTGGCAGGACATTACAGGATACTGTTTTTTGCAAATAGGCACAAATCCCAAAGTGTTGCAAAATTTATATAATTGTTATTTTATTTATTTTCAACCACATTACTGAGATTTAATGAAATAAATTTACCATAAGGCTCAGCCTATCTTCTGTTCTGGTGACAGCTGTGACTCAGATCCAATACAATCCAAATCTATGTAAGTCAACCTTTTTCCCCTTGAACCTGACCTCGCCAAGAGGAAGTGGAGAGAACATTTTAATCTAGCATTTTTTAAAGAAAAAAAGTGTCTGACCAAGCTAGAACTGGTTGTTGGAAATGAAGATGCAGACTTGAAGAACACTCAGCAAAGGGTGTTTGGAGTGGCTGATTTCTTCAACACAATATACTGTCCATACAGGATTTCAGAGCATTGTGAATCCATCAGGTCAAATCATTGTCTATTCTGAATAAGCAAACAGACATGTAGTTGTTCAAATACCAATTAGAACAGAGAAGCATTGCATACATGTTTACTTTTACATTCTCTGGTTAACACATGCACCACTGTTCATAACAATTTTTAAGTCCTTTTCCTGGAGGTTTCTTGCTTTGTTTGCACTGAAACTCATCTGTTCACTGAGGTCCATAGCAGTGACTTAGACTTGCTTCTTGTGCTTTTCTATTGGGCAGATCCTTTGGGATGACTGTTAGGTAGATCCTTTGGAATAAGTAGATAAAGTTATGAGTCATGTCCTGACTCAAGATGTCCCCTTAGGATCTTTATCTGGCCTTCACTAGAATATATCTGTATACTGCCCAAGTTCTCTTCCATATCACTTGTCCATATGAAAACCATGAGAGTAGTCAACTGTGATGGCCTGACTTCCTGTCATCATGATGTGATGGTTGTCAGTTGCGATCTGCATTCTGTTACATTGCGTGGTTACTGTAGCTGATGTATGTTTGTCTGGGGCTAAGTCCTGGAAGAAAGAGAAAGCATGATCCATGAGTCAAAATTTAACTCCCAGCTGTTTATAATTAACATCTGTTTCTTCATGTATAAATGAAATCACACAAGCATAGACCAGATTGTTATTCCCCTGAATATGAAGCCTGTGGTGGCTAACTCTCTCCACAGACACACTTTAAAGCACTTTGCAGGCCAGGAGCAGTGTGTTTGCATAATCACCTATGTTATTTCTGCTGAATAGGCTACTATTTACTGTTGTACAAAGGATGTCTACATTTTGCCCTGTAAGGTAACTAAAGGGCAACTAAAGGGCAACTAAAAGTAAACCAATTAACCTTCTAGTTTCATTTCTAGAATGAGATTAGCCAGTCATTACACATTTTCAAACAAAAACGTTGTGAAGTAATAAAGGGATCCTTGTTGCTGCAGTGACCTAATTGTACCTTCTGCATAACAGAATACAAGGAACACTGCAGCATATTTAAGCATTTTCAGTGCTTTGGTGTCTGTGATCATCTCATTTTATCTTAACCCTCACATTCTGTTCAATATGTCCTGCTAGTCCAGGGAATCTTTTCTGATTTTTGTCAGTTGACTCAGGTCATCACTTTTTTATAGCAATATAATTGTAACACTGATTTTCAAATAACTTGCCTATTTTATAAACAAGCATCATAATATCTTAGCAGTATAAAAATACTACGGTTATGTAATAGACACAAAAAACCCTACACACTTGAGGATTCACAGGATGAAAGGCTTTTGTGCAAAAAAGATAGAGAGAACGCGCACATATTTTTTTGTCCCCACTCACAAGCATAAGTAATGATACTGCAAATGAGCCCCATATACGGTTTGTTCACTGTCCCACTGTCTCATGCCATGTTTTTTTTTAGCTGTATTGTAATTACAGCTGTCCCCTAGGTATGAGTGAGGGTGTGAATGTGTGTATGTTTGGTGCCCTACATGTATAAGACATTCCATAAATGGTGTATTCGCACCTCACGCCCAGTGTTCCCACAACAGGCTCCAAAACCACCTCACCAGGATAAAGTGGTTACTGATGATGATGATGATGATTACCATGATGATGATGGTCCAAGATGTTAAATATGTATTATATAATTTGATAAATGGCTTGTTATATAATATAGTGTGGTTTGTAATGCTGTGTTCGAATACTGGTTCTGGGAGGAAATATTACATAGACGTAAACTCACCCTTTTATTTCATATTCACAAATATTTAACACTGTGATATCACCTTGTTGCTCAGGTCAAAATAAATATGTTTAATAAATGTGTAAATAAAAAAGCTTAACCTCTATAATATAAACAGTATTGTAAAACCATTCAATAGAGAAATGGAGGCAAGTACATCAGTTTTCATATAGGAAAATACTTTCAGAACTGCTCCACTTATTTTGACATGCACAGAGCCTAAGGGTTGAATAGATGGCAATTTGACTATGTGTAGAACAAGATGGTACACAATGAGGGCCTTCTCACCTTGAGTTTCCAGGTTCTCACACAGCTCAGTCTTGGCCTCTCCATTGGGTCTGAGGTTGGCCTTGGGGTTGAATTTGTTGGACATTGTGGCGGCAGTGACTACAGCCTTCAGGCTACGAGTGCTGCGCTTAGCCACATTCTGCTCAGGGTGGAGGAGCACCACGTAGACTTTGGGCATGTAGAGCAATCCCAGAGACACAGAAGCACTCAGGCTGACTGAGATGGTAAGAGTAGTTGTCTGGATGTACATCTGCCATTGAGACAAGAACATACACAATGACAAACAAGGAACATGAATGAATTAAGTAATTTAAGGAATTTGCCCCTTAAAAGACATACCCTAACATGCATGCTTCACTATTATTACTCTTCCTGGGATAGGCTCCAGAACCACATTGATCCAGATCAGGATAAAGCAGTTAGTGATCAGACATAATAGGGAAATCCTGGAGCCATAGTGTTTTAGAAAACACTAGCTCAGTTTTTTTTCTAAGGACCAGAGCCAACTTCTTTGTCTAAGAAGACGGATTGGGCGATACTTCCTTCTATAAATAAAGATGTTATTATGAATCATGTTTGCAAGTACAAAGTTGACCACTGCAGAGGTAGAATAATAACTCATTTAATTCAGTGAGATCTGACTTGATGCTAAAATTTTAATTCTGTAATGTAAGGAGGGTAGAGCCGACCTAATTTGCAGAACTAGAAAGAAACAGAAATCAACTACAAATAAACAAATAAACCCTGTGTCTCTCCAAAAATGCAAACATCCTCTCTAAATGGATCATATGCTTTTATTTCATTCTTAATTTTGCTTTTATTTTCATGTTGGGGTCTTGGTAGGGACAGGGTCATCCCATGCTTGTTTTTCACAGGTTGCAGCTCCTCCTCCTGGGGGAACCCAAAATGTTCCAAAGGCAACTGTGAGGTATAATATAATAAAGTGGGACTAAGTGGGACTGATGCAGCTCTTGCAGCTCTAGCAAAAGGCACCTTTATATGCTCAAAAACCCACCTCAACTGCCTTCTTACAATTTGGAGGAGTAGCAGCTCTAACTCAAGGTGCTCCGGATTGCTGAACTCCTCAACCTAGAGAATCATGCAGTGGAGCAACCGTGTGGAGGAACCTCATGAACTCATGATCTTCCACAACAAATGTCAAGACACATGATCACAGGCCTTTTCCAAATCCATAAAACACATGTAGACTCCATTAGCATATGCTTCAGAGTCTCCTCTTCAGAACCCTGGCACAGACATTCATAGGCTTTTCCTGGGAGGCTGAGGACTCCTTTAATTGGAACACACCCTCTGGTATCCTTTTTCATTCCATGTTCCCAAAGCCAGTTTCCATTGCAAGTCTAGTATGCCATTGTGAGTCTAGTATGTCTAAAACTGTACATTGCATGCCTGCCTCCCAACTGGCATTGTACCTGACTCCCACCCTTCATCTTGCAGGTGGTGAGCCCAAAATGTTGCTCCACACTGCCATTTCAGGTTGAGCCTAACCAGGTTATGTTCTTGCATAACTTTCAAGGTGATCATTTGGATCTTTGTATAACCTCACCCCTCAGATGTGTTCACCACACATTTTGGTGTGAATAATATATGTATAAAACAATCTTTACATTTAACAATCTTTTAGTAAAGTTGTGTGTGAATTTTGCATAAACCAAACCAAACAAAAATTTTCCGCCAGATTTCCAAAAATTTTGTGAACGCTGATTTTCTTGTGTGCATATGTTTATCACCAGCAAAGTGCAACACACGTTCCTGACACAGCTCATTTGCATGTTGTGCCGCCCACAAAACTCCATAAAAGCTCAAGAGCACTGGGAACACAATATGAATGATGAGGGTAAAGGCTGAAAGACAGAACTGGATGTTGTTCTGACTCACTTCTATGCCAACAAAAATACTGAATAAGATATACTATTAATAATAAAAAATTGAGTGCTAATTCTTCCATCAGCTTAGGCATTTGTTCACAGCTTATGGCTGTATGCAGACAGACCAGGCTGCCCTCCGTTTATATGGCACCATTTCTTTTGTCATAATTGAATGATTATTTGTCATAATTTATGGCATAGTGTTGGCTTGCTTTCTTTATTTTTCATATTCTTTAATTAATGGCAATAATATAAAATGACTGGGTTTCACAAAATGTTCTTGATGGTATACTTAGTCTGTGACCTAGTGAACTAGCATGAGGATGTGTTTTTGATAGAGATTCCCAAACACTTCTATAAGTCGCTCTGGATAAAGGCGTCTGCTAAATGCTGTAAATGTAATAAAACAGTATCCTCCATGTATAAAAGTGCAGTAATCCATGCACAGTATATGAAGTCGATCAAGTCAAAGTTTACATTAGCATAAATTCTTAGGCATAAATTTACACACACTCAGGAAAAAGAGGAAGATACAATTTTTTTCCAAAATTATAAGATTTTCATCTCACCAAATAAAATTTCTTGTGTAAATGCAAATAATTTTTTTTGCTCATTTATCACACCCATAGATTTATTTAAGAAATAAAACTATTGCACAAAAAAATCCACACCAATGAAAAACACAGAAGCACCAAATTCAAATAACCTATACCTGTTTTGGGTTGTTGAGTTTCCCTGCCGGAGAAGTGCTTGCCTATTGTTCCTACAGCCTTCCATTTATTTTACTAAGGAAAGTTAAGTGGTTCTGATTATCTCTTCAAAACACATGCAGAAATACAAAGTGCTATACTGATGAACTAGTTAGAGGGAGGAAGAAGAAAAGGGATTATACTGGCAATAGATCTTTGTGCCTTTTTATGCATAACCAAATACTGTAATGTTCCTTCATGGAAACTCACTACTTATGAGGAGCTTCTCAAAGAGAGAGTTTTTGGACAAATGAGAAGGGTTAGCTTGTAAGCAGGAGAACACTTTCTGTAACTCTGTGCTGCCAAAAGTAGAAAAAATGAGAAATTATTATGCAGAGTATGTGTTACATACATAATTTACAAAAAGTAAAATTGTAACAAATTGGGTGTTACTGCCTTAGACAAGCAACCTTAGAATTATTGGTCTTAGAAATTCCATCTTGTATCATTAAGTAATTCATAATCCAATTAATCTGAATATAATCAAATATAATCTGTTTTCGAATGAATGACAAGGTAAGCAGTGGTTGGGTAAGGCTCATCACTAATGTAGCACCATTTATTTAAATACCAGTTTCAACTCCATCAACTCATTCTGTACTGGACACATTACACATATCATATCCATGTCTGTGTAAAACAAGACTGTTAAATTTATTTACTTTGGTCTGACCACGTCATTCTGTACCTTGTTCATCTTCAATAACCACTTTATCCTAGACATGGTTACAGTGGATCCAGATCACAGGAACACTAAGTGCAAAGCAGGAATACACCTTGGATGGGAAGCCAGCCCTTCATAGGGCATCACACACACACGAACACACACACGAACACACACACACTTCGGTGCAATTTAGAGTAGTCACTCCACAAATCCATGTACCCCCATGGACACTAAGAGAACATGCAACCAACTCTGCACAGTAATCTGAGCTCAGTGTTGAACCCTTGACCCTAGAGCTGTGAGGCAACTACACTTCCTGCTGCAGCACTTTGCCACCTATCATTCTGCATCAAATTTTATAAAATTAACAACTGCAGTCAGAGAGCAGACAAGTGAAATGGGAACAGGGGACTAAAACAGGTTTAGTCCTCAGAGACTCTGTGCCAAGGGACTCCCTGCATTCATACTGCTCCACTTTCTTTTCCAATTCAGAAAGCTAAAAGTAGATGATGCCAGTATCAATATTCTGAGGTGTTTTACTTTCTAAGCCCAAAGGACAAATCATTTTATTATGGTTTATTGACCCATAATGAAAATGGACTTTCACTGTGTATTTATTACTGCATAAGGGCTGTTATGTTATGTTTGTGGTAGCACTTGAAGTCTTAACCTGTCATTGCTGAGCACTAATACAAAGATGTGACCATGTAGGTTATTACCTAATTAGGATTATTACATAACAGCTGCAGTTCAACTCACTGGCAATGCACATTGCATCACAACATTTCTGCAGTCCAGAATGACTTCCAAATATATTGTTTTGGAAACCAGAAATAATGACAGGTGTGAGCAATACAGCAAAGCACAACACAGGTTTAGGCCCACAGAGAAAATGGTGTGCCAAACCATCAAGGATGTTATTCAAAGCATCTTCCAGCCTTGAAATACACCTGTATGTAAATAAGAGATGTTGGCCTCCCTCTCAAAGAGACAACAATTATTCTGTCAACAGCACAATACAGGATAAATCTCCAGCAAATGAACCATTTAGCACCAGTGTGACAGCCTACAATTCTCCCAGGTGAGGATGCATGCAAATAGCAGTCTGAGCGAGGTGGGCGGCTTGCACTCGGACCTCAGTATCAAACTCAGTGCTAATATCTACCACTTCAGGGGAGGACACATTGGTTTGTTCTCCCCTCTCGACCAGGAATTTCCCCTGCTGATTACAAACTATAGAGATTGTACCAGATGACTCCATTCAAACAATTCAGAAAACCCCCAGTGGCATTCATCACATTTACTTTGACACAAGCCATATGAGGTTGGCAGTCAGAATCCTGATAAGGCATCTGGCAGTAAACAGGCGATGAGCGACCAGGTTGACAGATGAAGTAAATCAGGAGCTAGGAGGAAGTGAGGCATTTAATTGCTCTGAAAAAACAAGTCATCACTGACTCTTTGTGTTTTGTTGTACTTGTCAGCTCAACTGATTGTGAGACATTCTTTTTTTGTTTTGTTTTTTCAAACATAGTGTGGGAATTTGCCACATTACAATTTTCTTCCATCTTTTTTTTTCGCAAATGGAGCATTGCGAGTGTGAGACCTAGTGTAGACAATTCTCTCCTATCCTATATTTCTCCGATATTGCAGATGAGAATAAGTGTAGTCATTTATGTGACTCTGACTATAGTACTTTAGATTGTTATAGGAACTCTGTAGCTGACTTGAGGTGGGTTCAGATATGCATCAATCCATCAGCTTGGATATATTACTGTTGAGTGATATTATTTATTTATTTTTGTACAACACACAACCTTGTGCAGAAGTAATTACCAATTTAATTTCACACTTTGTTGGTTATGTGTTTAATTACTTAGGTATAATTACTAAAGTAATGTTGCACACATTTAAAGGAACAATAGTTGCCTAGTAAAAATTCCCAGTCATTTCCATTCATTCCAACACCATGTTTGTTCCTCCTATCCTCCTAAAGATAGCTTAATTAAATAACCATGAAAAGGTGAAAAAAACCTTACCTTAAAATTAAAAACAGAAAGCTTTTCTAATTGAAATTAATAGAGGAGAGAAATGATTTTAGTGTGTGTGTGTGTGTGTGTGTGTGTGTGTGCATGACTGCGAGTGCGTGTGTTGGAGTCTTATTTTGTGAACTTGGTCTCAATCAGTTAAACATGCTATCATGACTGCATAAACATGGCCATGGTCTGGCTACTCAGAGTGTCGGTACAGTATAAGTCTCAACGTGCCTTGGTCTGGGGCTCAGCTCAGCTTGCTGTCTTAATAAGACAGCATTCTCTATGTAGCTTCCTGAAGGTGATAATCACCTCTTTGCACCACTTTTTGTGCTATGTCTCCTTTTTTTGTTCCCTTTTGCTGCATGTTAGTTGGGTTGTTACAGAATACAAATTAGCACATTATGTATTCAGAATAATACAAAATTGAGGCATCTTGATTCAGCTCACATTATATGAATACACAACCGTAATGTGGCTATAATTACACTTTGAAAATGAATATTTTAAAATACTCAATATTTTTAAATATTCAGACCATCGTATTTAACATTTAATATGCATTTAATCTGTCCAACCCTGGTTATACAGTGGATATAAAAAGTCTACACCCCTGTTAAAACTGCAGGTTTTTGTGATGTAAAATAATGAAACCAAGATAAATCATGTCAGATCTTTTTCTACCTTTAATGTGATATAACACTAATAAAATTCAAATGAAAAACAAATTGAAATGTTTTAGGGAGAAAAAAGTACAATAACCCGGTTGCACAAGTTTGCACACCCCCTAACTAAAGCTTTGATAAAGCACCTTTTGCTTGTAACACAGAACTCACTGTTTTTTGGATAAGAGTCTACCAACTTGGCACATATTTATTTGGCAATATTATTCCACTCTTCTTTGCAAAAATCCTCTAGACCTATGAAATTGCATGGGGATCTCCTGTGCACAGCCCTCTACGAGTCATTCTACAGGTTTTCAATAAGATTTACTTCTGGGCTCTGACTGGGTGATTCCAAAATCTTCTTCTCTGAAGCCATTCCATTTTTTTTTTACTTTGATTTGGACCATTATCACATTGGAAGGTGAATTTTTTCTTCATCTTCAGCTGTCTAACAGAGGCCTGCAGGTTTTGTGCCAGAATAGATATCCATGATTCCATCTGTGGGTATGGTGTTCTTTGGGTGGTAAGGTGTCTTGTTTTTGCGCCAAACATATCTTTTAGAATTATGCCCAAAAAGTTCTACCTTGGTCTCATCAGACCATAACATATTTCGCCACATGGTTTGGGGGTAATTTAGGTGGTTGTGGATGTTTTTTTTTTCCCTGTGAGAAAGTGTTTCTGTCTAGCCACCCTACCACATAGTCCTCATAGAATACAAGAGATTGTTGTCACATACAGGGAGTGACCTGTACTTGCCAGATATTCCAGCAGCTCTTTTAATGTTGCCGTCAGTCTCTTGTCAGCCTCCCTGATAAATTTTCTTCCTGTCCTTTCGTCTATTTTGGAGAGACATCCTGTTCTTGGTAATGTCACTGTAGTGCCCACCTGATTTGGGGTTAATCAGCATCACTTCATGACACGCATATAATAATTACTTTTGAATATAAATTTTAATGTGATCGGTGAATTCTGAGCTCATTATATTGTTTTTCCCCCTAAAATGTTTCTATTTGTTTTTCGCTTGAATTTTGTTGGTTGCTATAACAGATTTAAGATGGAAAAAGATCTGTGTAGACTTTTTGTACTCTGTTTTTTTTTTGGAACTCGTTTAGTTCCCGTATGATAATGAATAACCCAGAAGAAGCTGGTAATTTTGTAAACTAAGGTTTGACAACAGCAAAAACTTAGACAGATGCAACTAATGATGAAATCACTGAAAGCCAACCAATATATATACTATGTATACTATATATAAAACAAAAGTATGTGGATACCTTACCAATCACACTCAAATGTGCTTTTTGAACATCCCATTATACTGCATATGTAGTCCCCCTTTGCTGTTAAAATAACCTCCACTCTTACGGGAAGACCTTTCACTAGATTTTGGAGCATGGCTGTGGGGATTTGCCCATTTAGCCACAAGAGCATTAGTGAGGTCAGTCACGGATGTTGGATGAGAAGGCCTGGTGCATTTTGCATTCCAATTCATCCCAAAGATGTTCAGTGGGATTAAGGTGCTTGGTGCAGGCCACTTGAGTTCTTCCACACCAACCTTGGCAGACCATGTCGTTAAGGACCTTGCTTTGTGTACAGGGGCATTTGTGGGCCCCTTAGTTTCAGTGAATGGAATTCTTAATGCTGTAGCATACAAAGGCATTCTAGACAATTGTGTGCTTCACACTTTGTGGCAACAGATTAGGGAAGGCACACATATGGGTGTGATGGCCAGGTGTCCACACACCTTTGGCCGTATAGTGTATTCTCTGAGTAATGCCCTCCTTTGGAGGATGGTAGATGGCTTAATATCAAATTAATTATCAGTTCAGATTCTGATGATGCATTTTGCTTGAAGTCTAAATATTTAAAGCTATTCTGAATGCAATGTGATGCTAGGAAAGCATCAAAGAGTATCAGTTTCACTACTCCAGATCATCTTACCTTTTCCATTGATTGCGACGTGCCAAAGAAGATGGGGATAAATGCAAGCCAGATGATGCAGGTGGTATACATGGTAAAGCCAATAGGCTTTGCCTCGTTGAAGGTCTCAGGCACCCCACGTGTCTTAATGGCATAGACTGTGCATGTGACCATCAGCAGCATGCTGTATCCCAGCAGGCAGATGAGTGACAAGTCTGAGATATCACACTTAAGCACACCTCGTGCCATCTCTGGGTTTGACATGCGTTGGTCTTCATAGTCCACAAAAGCCTGGGGAGGATCTACCACAAACCAGATACACACCCCCAAGAGTTGGAGTGAGATCAAGATGAAAGTGATAACCAACTGGGAGGCTGGGCTAATGAACCGTGGGGCACTCACTGACATCTTCCCTTGCTCAAAAATACGGTAAATGCGGTTGGTCTTAGTAAGCAATGCAGCATAACTTATACTCATTCCAAGTCCAAGGAAAATGCGTCTGAATGAACAAATCCCAACATCAGGAGTGGCAATCATCAGGAAAGTGGTAGCATAGCAAAGGAAAATGCCTGTCAGCAAGACATAGCTGAGCTCCCGTCCTGATGCCTTAACAATTGGTGTATCATTGTAGCGTATGAATGTGACCACCACAAATAGTGTAGCCATGATGCCCAGGATAGCAAGAAAAACAGGTATGACCACCCAGGGTGAGCTCCATTCCAGCTTGATTATAGGGATGGGCTGGCAGCCTGTGTGGTTCTTGTTGGGTCGAAGGTCAAAGCGACACATCTTGCAAGTGAATGGGTCGGCTTGGTACTGGTAGCCTTCACAACGCTCACAGTGCCAACAGCAGCGAATGCCTTTCACAATCTTTTTCCGCCAGCCTGGCTTGCAGGGTTGGCTGCAGTTGGAGTAGGGCACCTGCCGCACACCGCCCGGCCACTGCATCATGGAGATCTGGGGCACCATAAGAAAATGTTTCATATCAGACATAAGCATACTTCTATCATACTTCTAATATACTTGTATATGAAAAATACAAGTGCAAATTGACCTTTGGAAGACACCAGTTATTCATAAATCATTGCATGTTTCAAGCTTTAATATGGAATGGACATGGGTTGAATTTGCACCCAAAGGGAGACTTACGTTAAGGTTGAGCTTGTCAATCCAGGTGCCAATGATTTTGTACTCAGCGGTTTTGTTATTTATCTGGTACTGGAAGATATCGTAACGACCTGGGGCATCTCCATTCTCATTGAACTGCACTGGATTGCCAGCTGTGACTGGAGATAAGCACGTAGGTACAGATAGTTATTCACAAAATGCATTCCAACACCACTGGTATGAACAGTATGGGCACATGTTTTGTGAGTACAACAATGAACAGTGTGCTAAAAGGATAAGAAAGTACTTTTGCTGAACAAATACCTGTTATATGGCCCAATGTGTGACAACATGTTCCAACAGAAGAATTGGCCAAAAACAGACAATGTGAAAAACAAATATTTTGGGCTATATCATCAATATACAGCTAGCATACACATTAAAATCACCCAGTCCTTATTTTCAGTTCCTTGCACAGCAATACACAGCTGTCACTGGATTGCTATTCCAAATTCCAGAACAAGCATGGCTTGGGTTCACTGAAAACCACTACAGATAATCACAAATGGTCAAAATATGTAGATAATTATGTCCACTTCTTTGTGCTTTGCTGGAAAACTTTTGATTCCTAATCCACAGTGTGAAGTGTGATGAATCAAGCTCAAACTCAGCTGGATTAAGGGCTTAAAATATTTCTCACCACAAAAACATACACACTGACTTCTCGCAGTACACTGTTGTTCCATTCGACTGGCGGAATGGAAATTGACTTATCGGACATTTTCAGTCAGTATAAACAAATGAATTATTTTATCACCGCAAGTCTGTTATAAGATTAGTCGGGACACTGTTGAGTTACTGTGTGTAGAGTATTGTGACTCTGTGTGTTTAGCTGCTGGTGAGCAGGACAATGGGAAAGGGGTGGGGTGTGAACCCCCTGCTGGGCAAACAATTCACACCTCTCCACAATAACATTGGTTCAGAGATAAAATGGACAGCAAAACTAAAGCTTTTTTGACAGTAAAACACCATATACAACTGCTGCAATAAAATTCCAACATTTAAACCTAGTAGGCTAGGTAAAAAATAAATAATAGTGGGAAAAACTGCAAATTCTTAAAGCCCTGAGTGTCTATTTTCATATGAGCCATTAGCCACTACTGTGGAGTGTGACATCACAAATAAATTCAATGCTGAACGCTGGCAACTCCAAAACAGGTGAAAATTCCATTTTTTTTGTCCTCTGATAAAACGAGTTAAAGGATTACTGGGATTTTGTGCAGGAGGAATATTTATTAAAGTAACATTTCAAACACTGATGCACATAACTGTAGTGATTTGCACCTTGGGAATACATACTTAGATAAGTGTATTACATTAATGCTTTCTCAATCAGATACCTGACAACCAATTTATCAGTTCTATCTTTATCAAAAGCAACTATGCTAAGCAACTATGGGTGATAATATAATTTGGTTTCCCTTTAGAGACCACATAACAGATGACCGCAATTTCAGCTACAACATTTCTCTTGAAGTCACCCTGTACTTCACAGCTGAACGTGAGCTATAAAAAATGAAATAGTTATGAATTTTGGATATCGCATTGATTTCAAGGCTTCTTAACATGGTATCTTGCAGTCCTTAAGACAGGAAATAAGAGGAAGGAATAATTCACGGTGAGCTCATCAGATGACAGATGACAGTAAGTATTTATGGAGCAAGTCATGTGGCCACTCTCAACATTATAACAATCTTTTTTTTTTTTGTCAAATTAAAATACAGTGAAAATATTTTTAGGTGACCTGATTTTACTTTTCTTTTGTGACCTGGCCAAAGCATTAGAGAATTAAGAATAGTCTAAACATGTTTATGTGTGATTGATCAAAATTTATTCATAAATGATCACAGATTGACATGTAATTTATAAATGAGACATTTCACAACTTGAACAAAAGTGTTTTTTTGTATATATATGATATATACTTTGTTTGAGACATTCATATTCTGTTACAAATACTACAGAAGGCACCACAGAAATAAAAACAATAACAGGACCACAGGAAACCAGAAGAGTGTTCTCCAGCACAAGTGAGGGCTGAACTGTTTAGATACTGAGGGGTCTTTCATTTTGGACCTGTCTCAATTTGCCTCTTAACCACTCCCACTTCACTGCAAGTGGCACTCCATTCTCACCCCGTCACAAAGAATTATGGGATGTAAATGTCAGAGGCAAGCCTGCATCAATGCAGTCTCACCTGAGAAGAGCTTTACAAGCTACCCTTTCTCAGTGCTAATAGTTTGGGACACACTCCAAGACTGCAGAACTTCACAGGAATACACAAATTGAGTCATTTAGCTAAGAGAAAACTGTGGGGCAAATTGAGGCACAGAGACAATCTCTATACTGAAAACCACGTTCAAACCAAACCAATTCTGGCCTCTTTGGCACTTGAATACAGGTGTATCTGAAAATGTATAGACTAATTTAAAAAGAGTAAGAGTAAGAGCCTAACCTGTGACATTGACTTTGCGGATGTACTTAAGAAGGAGGCTTCCATCGATAGGGTCCATTTTGGAGCAAAGTCCCACCTTTCCAGGACACAGGTCTCTGTGCATGTTATGGAGGGCATGGGCCATGGCATACACAGCATTGATCACAAACATCACTTTACCCTCCTGCTCATAAGCTGAATCTTTCCCAATCCTCTCTTGATCTGGAAGGAAATAGAGAACAGCCTAAATTAACATTTGGTCACTAATGTAAAATTAGCATTCACCAGTGCTTTTACAAATTAAAGGAAAATCAGTGGCTCTGTTATGCTATGGGGTATTTTGCTGGCATGGTTTGGGCCCATTTGTCCCCGTAGAGACTCACTGACTCACTGCAAATGATTACAAGTTATTCTAACTGATTGCTTTTATCCTATGATGACATTTCTATCCTGATGGGAGTGGTCTCTTCCAGGATGACACTGTCCCCATTCACAGGGCACGAGGGCTCACTGAGTGTAAATGATGTATGCTCTGGACTTTATTTTGTCACCTGTCTGTATATCTCTACCTGCCAGAGCAATTTTATTTGCAAACACAAACATGCCCTAGGCCAATAACGAGACATGACCAAGAGCCAAAGTCATTTGAATAATAAATTTGTTGAGATTTTTTTTTTGTGCAAATTGCCAAGACAAACTGCAAAAAAGTCAATGGTCCAAGTTGTTGGCCCAAATTAAACAGACTAATTTACTGTAATTACTTGGGAACTCACACACACTTCTCATTCCCACCTCCACTGCACGTAAGTGTTAAGGCCATTGCTATAGTGGATATAAAAAGGCTACACGCCTCTATTAGAATGGCATGTTTTTGTGATGAAACCAAGATAAATCATGTCAGATTGTCCACCTTTAATGTGATATAGCAACTAATAAAATTCAAATAAAAAACAAATAGACACTTTTTAGGGAAAAAAAAGAAAGAAAAAACTTACAATAACCTGATTGCACAAGTGTGCACACCTCTTAATACTTTGTTAAAACACCTTTTTCTTGTAATACAGCACTCAGTCTTTTTGGGTAAGAGTCTGGCAACTTTTATTCCACCCTTCTTTGCAAAAATGCTCTAGATCTATGAAATTGTGAGGGGATGCCCTGTACATAGCCCCTTTCAAGACATTCCACAGGTTTTTGATAGGATTTAGATCTGGGCTCTGACTGGGTCATTGCAAAATCTTTGATCTTTTTCTTCTGAAGCCAGTCCTTTGTTGACTAGGATTTGTGCTTTGGGTCGTTATCTCGCTGGAAGGTAAAATTTGTCTACATCTTCAGCTCTCTAACAGAGGCCTGCAGCTATTGTGCTAAAATAGATTGTCATTTGGCACTATCCATGATTCCCCCTATGTTGACTAGTGCCCCAGTCCCAGCTGAAGAGAAGCAGCACCATTGCATGATGCTGCCACCACCATGCTTCACAGTGGGTATGATGTTCTTTGGGTGTTAAGCTGTCTTGTTTTTGCACTAATCATATTTTTTAGAATCATGCCCAAAAAGTTCTACCTCAGTCTCATCAGACCATAACATTTTGGCACATCATTTGGGGTAATTTAGGGGTTTACTACAAAGGACTGGGTTTTTTTTCATGCGAAATGGCTTCCATCTAGCCACCTTACCCCACAGCCCAGACATGTGAAGAATACAAGAGAATGTTGTAACATGCAGGGGGTGACCAGTACTTGCATGATATTCCTGCAGCTCCTTTAATGTTGACATAGGTCTCTTGGCAGCCTCCCTGATAAGTTTTCAACTTGTCCTTTCGTCAATTTTGGATTGACGTCCTGTTCTCAGTAATGTCACTGTGATGTCCCATTTTCTTTACTTGTTGATTATGATCTTCATGGGGTTCGATGTACCCCTCTGCTGATCAATACCTTTCCACTGTGAGATCCGGTACATGCTTTATAAGTTATCTGAGTATCATGGCTTCAGCAGTCAGATGAAACGAAGAAAATGTCAAGAAAATCCTACAGAAACAGCTCATCTTTATTTGTTGTAAATCAGAATCACTTTACTGATGACAGGTGTATGATAATTACTTTTGAACATTTGTTTGAATGTGATTGGTGAATGCTGAGCAGTCACATGCCCCATTACAAAAGTGTGTACACACTTATACAATCAGGTTTTCGTCATTTTTTTTCTTTTTCGACTTAAAATATTTCTGTTTGTTTTCACTTGAATTTTATTGGTTGGTATATCACATTAAGGGTGGAAAAAGGTCTGACATGATTTATCTTTTTTTTTTCATCTGAAATTTTAACACAGGTGTGTTTTTATATCCACTGTATATTTACATTCATTAAATAATGGTAGATAATTTAATATGTAGTAAGGTAGTATAATTAGTTTTTGAATATGGAACTGCCTGCAAGTATTATAAGCTCACACAAATCTCCTGTTTTTCTATGTCCTCCTTTTTTTTTAACCACACAGATCTATAAGTATACTTTTGTGTGAGCACCGTGACTTTTTTCCAGGATAGGTCAGCTGGATTTACCATCACAGCCTGTTCAATAGAAAATTCAGAAAATTACAAAGATTACAAAATTAGGATGCTCCTAATTCACTGGGTCAACATGAAGCATTTGGCAGTAAAATGGAAAACATGTTGATGCTTTAATTATCCACTTCACTGCATATTATAATTTTCTGAGTGAGTCTAATTAAACGATCTTAAAAAAAATGTTGAAACATTTGATAAAAAAAAAAAAAAAACCTTATAAGTGTTTCCTTAAAACTATTACATTTCTGATGCCCCTACGTTCATGCCATGGATGATGAATGGAATAGGTCTGTTAATGCGGAAGGGTGGAAGCAAGAGTAATTATCTCTCTATTCTTTTATAATTACACCAGACAGCTGTGTATTCATTTGAGTTGGGGTTATCCAATGTTTTTTTAAAGATGTTAATTACAAAGGACTGGCTTCAATTGTGATTATGTTTAGTAACATAAGTAAACTGAAAAAGTCACATCATATGTCATGCGTGCAGAACTCAAACGCAGGTCACAATTTTTTTTTTTTTAGAAAAAGCCAGAAGTAAACTGTGGCAATTCTTTTTTATCCTTCAGACATTGGCCAAATTGTTGAAAGTTATATGCAGTATAAGACTTTAGAGGACTCCAGTTCAAGAAAATTCTTCAGAGTTGGATTTTCTCCACGTTTTTGTAATTTTTAGAGTCTGCTGCTTGTGAGGTGAACTGAAATTGCAATGAGAACACTGACAAGACTTACTTTTCCTCCACCTAACCCCATCTTCTCTGCTGAAACCATGCCAAATGAAATGTCTTTTTGGAGAAAAAAAAAAAACACAGTGGAGCAGCTCCATATCAGCAGGAAGAGGAGCTAATTTCCTGGCTGTAAAAATGTAAACCATAGCCTCAAATAAAGAAAAATTACAGTTTTTCTAAAGCATTTTTGAAATTATATGATTATTATAGGTCCAAAAAAGTTATATACTAAAAGGATTGAAAAGTAGGAACATACTGACTACTTAGTGTTCCCCTATATAAAATCCAAATGTTATTTGAAATTGTTAACGCAATAAGAAAAGGAATCTGATTACTGTCAGTAGTTGCTTTGGTATGAACTGATTTCAGTACTACTGTTCTTACAACTATATTGGCAATGAAAATTTGTCCATAGCATTAGAAAATAGAAAATTTGTCCGTGCAAGACAAATCTATAGCAATTACATACTCTCTTTAACCACACATATTTGTCTCACCTTCTCCACTAACACACAGTTTCCATCCCAAGTCAGAGCTGGCCCACACACACTCCACTAGCTAGCTTTCAGCATTTAGAGAAATCCATTCACATTAAAAGAGGCATCACAGAGGGGTTTTGTGGGTCTCAGTGGTGTCACAGGCTATGACAGAGTAGCACACTCCTTACCTCCTGCACTTTGTGCCACTCAGGGGCTGTAAAGATTTGAGCCTGTTTCCTCTGAAGGTGCAGTTTCCCCAGAGACTAATACCTCTATGTGTCCAGAGAAACTCCAAAGGACTTATTCTGCAGCATGCTCCAGTTCTCAATTTGTTTCATTTTGAAGTCTTATACCTAGGTGGTGACTTTGCATGTTCCTCCTTTCACACTTAACATTAGTGCAGTGACACTTATATTATTATTTACACAGTTTTATATATAGTCAGTTGAATAAGCTGTTTCACTTTTAATACTATTTATTTATACTATTTTCCTGTCATTTGGCAACCCAAGGTAGTAAATAAAATATCGGCTCCTGTCCAAAAGTATTGTCTCCACCAGTCCACCAAAAAACATCAAAGAAAAACCAGCTCAAAGGACTGGCCACCAGTGTTTATTTGGTAACTAAGAAACAGTAATAAAAACAGGATGTGTATATTTAACTGACCAAAGGGCAACTGATTTGGCATTCAGCAGCATTTGAATTATACTGTAACTGGATGTGCATGTGTCCAAATGAAGCAATTTCATGGAGCAATCCATTAACTTTTGGCTGGAGAGAAAAAAATAATCAGAATGGACATAGCCATCATGATGAAAATTTAGAGAGCACATTGACTGCTTCAGAAATTGTGTGCATTACTTTGCGCATTACTTAAACCATTAAACCCTTCCAGTTATGAAAAGGTAATTGTTCTGTTCAAAATAATTCAGGCACGATCGCTTGAAGGCTTTTGTCACCAACCTAATCGTTTAGGCAAGGTAATGTAATAATGCATGCCTACAGATAGTGCTACTGGAATTGCTTTCATTCTGTTAAGGGAACTACTTCTATAAATACAAAAACATAATATTTGAAATATTGTAAAGCTTCTTTGCATGTACAAACAATCCACAATTGTATTTTTCAGCTAGTTCTTTAGATCAGCCGTAGCAACACCCAGGCAACACCCACAGATCATTCAGTGTGCTCAATACATCAGTCCTAGAACAAATTTAATCCTTTCCCAAGCAATGACTTTATATAAATGACACACACAGTAATAAGGTCTGTAGCTGTTCTTTTTGTGGGGACTCACATGGTTGTTTAAGCCTGATAGAAGCAGGACAGAATGTTCATGCAGCAAACCAATAACTGGAAACAGCACGGACCTTCCTTACATGACCACAGCAGTAATGCAATGGAATCATAGTGAATTTGCTCACAGTCCTTTAAATGAAAACAAATCTCAAATACATAATTCAATGCACTTATTAAATTCATTTATACTACAGTGCTGTTGAATTCTCAAATCTGATTGGTTAGAAGGTGTTGATTTTGCTATAACAGCACAGCACAGTTTTCTGTTAGAAGATGTTTATTTACCCTTGGAAGAAGTCTCAGGCATTGGTGCTTTGTATCAGTCAGTAAGATTTCCGCTACACTTGTGTCTTTAGGGCATTTTTTTTGGTATTAATTTTAAGAGAGAGAAAAAAGGGAGGCTCGTGAGGGAACCAGGGTTTATACACTATATGGCCAAAAGTTTGTGGACACCTGACCATAACATTCATACAGCATGTGCTTGTTGAACATCCCATTCCAGATTTAGTCCCAATTTGCTGTTATTCTCTACTCCTCTGGGAAGGCTTTCCACTACATTTTGGAGCGTGGCTGTGGGGATTTGCCCAGTGAGCCACAAGGCCATTAGTGAGGTCAGGTACTAATGTTGGGCGAGGAGGCCTGGGGGCAGTCACCCTTCTAGTTCATTCCAGAGGTGGTCAGTGGGGTTGAGGTCAGGGCTCTGTACAGGCCACTCGAGTTCTACCACTCCAACCTTGGCAAAACATGTCTTCATGTGATAAGGACAATGTGCACAGGGGCATTGTCATGGTGGAACAGGTTTGTGCCTCTTAGGTCCAGTGAAGGGAAATTGTAATGTTATAGCCTACAAATACATTCTACACAATTGTGTGCTTCCAAATTTGTGGCACAAGTTTGGGGAAGAACCACATATGGGTGTGATGGCCAGGTGTCCGCAAACTTTTGGCTATATGGTGCATCTGTTATAAGGTAAAAGATAACAGGAACTAACTTGTCTCTCGGATGTTCCATAACATTAAATGTAACTATTAATGGGTAAAAAGTGCAATGTGTCATTCACTGGTAAATTAAATATTGTAATCATCAGCAAAACACTTTGGTATAAGAGGAATAAAAAACTTTGGGCTATGCTAATGAAAACCACTTTGGGCTATGCTATGAAAATAATCCACTCTGCTTCACACTGGGCTGTATCACACCAACCCCTATGTATTATTTTCTATAACAGCATTATACTAATTTTAAGAAAAGAATAACATTTGTGGGAAAACATGCCCATCCAGCTGTAGGCAGAGGACTTTAACACTATGTCAGTATTCTCTAGTAAGTACCCCATATTTAAACATAGGTAGTTGCAATGTTTTCAATAAGAATCAGCAATTATTGTCACTATTACTATTTGTCATTGTCACTATACATTGTATACACACCATTACTACCACTATTTGTGTTTCTAAATATTTATTGCAATGACAGTATTTATAACTCACACTATAAAGGACAATCATTTGCATTTAACTGTGGAACGATTTCAGAGTTTGCCTTTGTATTATGCTTTAGCCTATTCATTTCATTCACTTAATATATAAAAATTTACTTTCTGTTTTTATGCTTGATAGCTAAGGCATCAGATCAGTGTGCATTTGAAGGAAAACCAGCAAATGCAGTAAATCGAATAAATTGCCATGGAGACTTAGCGGTAGTTACCTTGATGCAGCTCAACTCCCCCATATTAAGAAAGAAGTGCTTACCTCTCATTATATTTCTTCCTTATAGATATTCACCCATTGTACTTAGGCCTAATCAATAAAGTGCACATTAGAAATGTAAGATTTTCTAGGGAATTCACAAGGTGAACCTAGCAATTACAGTACATAGCTGCAATGGAAAAATGGGTCTCTTTCATGCTAGATTCTGTTAGCTGTTATAGTGCAGACAGAAAATGATGGCTTATAACAACGTGTACAGTATAGGTTTATTTTTAATGACATAACATTAATACCATACGGTTGTTGTTCTTCTTTCAGCTGCTCCTGTTAGGGGTCACCACAGAAGATTGATGGTCTGCATATTTTTTTATTTGGGACAGTTTTTACACTGGATGCCCTTCCTGATGCAACCCTCCTCAATTTTACACGAGCATGGGACCGGCGATGGGAGTGCACTGTTGTGTGCAACCCTAGTGGCTGGGGTTGTTGCCCTGGCTGGTAATTGAACCCGGACCACAGTGGTGAGAGTGCCATGACCTAACCACTAGTCCTCCAGGGACCCATTAATACCATATAGTATATTCTGTAAACCTTGTGTTAATCGTGAGTGGTAATGAATGTGTCTCATTCTAATACAATCTGGTTCCCACCATCATCTAAACAAGCTCCTCCTGAGCTGGGTATCAAATTATGCTGAACCCTGAGGTTAATAACATTGTGGTTAAAACAGCCGGACCACATCCTAAGAAATGTATTTACTATCGTTGATGTTCTGTAGAACATTTACTTTCAGGAATCACAACCTCATCATAGTATTCAGGTTTATAGAGTGTGTGTGTTGTTGTCTTAAAATGGAGATGATTTGGTGCTCAGAATTGCATGAGTACAAAAGGGAACAGATGGTTTAAATGCAAACATTGTTTCTCAAATGATCAAAGAGTTTGCACCTGCTGTACCTTTGTGTATTATGTTGTATTACCTTCTCCTTCTCTCTTTCCCTCTCTTTCAGACATTTGCATTATTGTCTTTAGCCACCATGAATAATTAAATACTTCTTACTTGTGCATTTCTTAATGCCAGTTCCTTTCTTCAAGGCATTGCGGTTGAGTTTGCAGTTAAAATTATTCTCCCAGAATTCAGCAAACCAGACATTCCTCCTGTTGTTTTCCAACGTTCGCCCGATGAAATAATTATCAAACCCTGAGATCAGACAGGTCATATCAGTGTCAACGTCCACAGAAATTCAATTTCATAAGGTGCAGGATTAAATGTGTAATCCTATGAATTATATTACCATACTATTAACAGTTTTGTTCACACAATTGATTATGGGCCTATATACTGTTGTATTATGTAGTGTCATCAATCTGGCAGATGTACACTGGCTAATAGAGCAAACTGTACAATAGAGGGTGTTAGATTCAGGGATTAGATTGAGTCAAAAAGAGAACCTAATCGTTGATCTACCTTTGATAGCCTGGCGTTTGGGTAGGATGGTGATAGCTCCCTCCGCCATTTCCTCTTGGTGTAGCACAGGAGAGATCTTAGAGCCCCAGCTGTCTGATCCCACCCAAATAAAATGTCCTGTTTGGTTGGCTTTCTTTGCTGCCTGCAGGAGTCGCCTTGAAAGAGAAAGAAGATAGCTCAAATTCACAGTTAAAACTCTACACCCTAAGTTAATATATTCTTCATTGTCTACTACTGATTTCCAGACAATAAAACACATCAAATGGATAGTTTGATAATGACAATAAAGTAACAACAGAACAAATGACCAGACTATTTGAATTACAAGCTTTAGTTGCTGATGGAAAAATTACTTCAAAAGCATATTATAGAGTTGTATAAAAATGGTAAACTACAAAAGCCATTTTCAATTCAGAGTTAAACTGCAATTCCTGTGTGATCTAGTGCTACTTTTTCCAAACTTGCAAATGACTTTAAACACATTGATAATGCATAACACAACCCTGACAACAAATTAAGTATTCATTAATTATAAGAAATTAGCATGTTTGAGTTTTTACATATCTGGCTCTTTTCACTGAATACTGAAATTGAAAAAAAAAAAAAGTAGATGCTGCATTAGCTGCTGTTGCTAGCTATCAATATGTTCACCAAATATTAGGAAGTGTTAAAAAATAAAACAAACAAAAGAATTTACCAATTTTCACAAATTCAGGTTGAAATATATTACTAAATTCAAGGAATATAGTTCAACCTGGAAATCCACTGTCTACTCTAAAATGGTGGTACAAATGACATGACACCAGTGTTTTGATTAGCTTTGTTTTGTCAATAACACATTGACCTTTACATGTCTGTGGTGGCTACCACCTCTCGCCATAGCTCTTGGCACATTAATTCCCACCCTCACTTCACAGCCCCTAAAATATAATGCAAATTTTATTAGACTCTTCTGGCAAAATGCCTAAAATAGACTAGGCAAAAATCACAAGAAAGCGAGACATAAAACAACAGCCAATTTGTAAAGCTGTCCTTGGAGGTATGTAACTGCAGATGGAAATTGTAGCTTTTTTGTGTAACGTTTACATTAATCAACGCAAAGCAGGCCATGCTGTTTTAATAAAATAATCCACGTTGGGGTGGAGTGATACAATCCAACACTCGGAAGTGGATTATTTTCCTTTAACAGCACAATCCAAAATGCGCTATTCCTCTTATACTACTGTTACGGGGAGGGCTCGGTACAGAGATGGAAGCAGTAACGAGCAGTGCCCACTATCCAAAGGGATAAAAGATGGCAAATATCAAAAGGGAGCTTGTGTGTTGCGGGCTAACCACTACACTGCCCGCAACAACATTAACATGCTGTTAATTTATGGGTCTGGAAGCTTAAATGGATTTCAGATAACATGCTAAAGTTAGCCTCTGTTCACACAAGAAACCCCTCATTCTTTTCACTTGGGTAGGATTTCGGCCATTTGTTCATGATACACTGCATGCACCATGCTACAAGACTCACACTACAGCGGGTGTCAGAATCCCCTGGAAGCTGAAGACAAGCATCAGCACAGCATTAACCATCTTAAAGATGTTCTGTACTGCTGTAATCTGGGAGCTCTTTCCACACTGATAATGACTTAGTAATTGAACTGCCACATTCAACTCCACCCTCAGCGAAAATGGAAAAATGGTTCTGGGTTGGCCTCTAGTAGCTCACAGTTGCCACTGACAGGCTCTAAACTAACTATGGCAACCAATGGTGGTGACCCGAGGGGGATTAGATATACAATCCACAGCATGAATGTGCTTTTTTTCTCATAGTGCTGATTGTGACAGGCTTTAATATGCCACGGCGCAATGATTTTATTAGCACAAGGGATCTTTAACTGAGGATTTGAACAGATATCTCAACAGATATCCATGGTGTGTGTTCTAACTAACATGAAAGGTCACAAGCTGGTCAGAATTGTCTGCCATTGATGCCTGTATTGCAGTGCTGGTCGTCTCATGAGATGAACCACTACATCAGATGTGTGCTGCCTAAGTGATGAATACAGATGCACTGATTAAGTTCTTCTGGGAACTTCCGATATTGCATCATGTGCAGCACACAATGGCAATACATTAGCCATTTTACTGGTAGCATAGGAAGAATCACTGCATTCTACAAAGTTGATCTCCTTGTGACGGTGCTGATCCACACGCCACTCCTAGCAGACGGACACCAAGGAAAGGATATGGGGAGACTATGTGGAGTAACTGTCCACTAACCTAGTTTACACATGGTGCATATACACTTCTCTAATGTATGCCACAGTCACTCTTTGGGTCTGTAGCCGAAGAAGCCCTAGAGAGGAGAGCGCAGGTTTCTGAGTCACAAAACCAGCACGACCAAATAGACCATCCATACGGGTCACCACTTTTGGGTCACTACTACCCTGTTCCAATGCCTGAAAAGATTTTGCTTGCCACACACAAACACTAAGGTAGTGATTAATGCCTCAGGCCCCTAGCAGGCATCTGGGTGACGCCTAAAACACTGCCCATTGGGTGGGTCCTGATGACAATGTCACAGGGATACAAACTCCAGTTCCAAACCTCTGGGCTCAAGGCCTCATCACCATCAGACCACACAAAGTTGGCCTGACCCAAGAAGTTCTTAGGCAGAGGTATGATCAAAAAGGTAGACCCCACAGTTCAAAACTAATTATTCTACTAACATAAAAAGCCGCCTATTCCACACCCACTAACTGCGTCAGATTGCATAATGATTTGCACTGGCGTCCCCCTGCTATAGTAAACCACTACACAGTTCTAGTGCTGGGAAAAAAGTGGGAGTGACAAAACCCAACCTTTGCATAACACAGAATTTGTATCTTAAATGCAACAAGGTTTGTTCGTGTATTTTGTACATATTTTTAGAAGCATAGCACTCGTAAAAAGCTACTAAATAAGTATGAATGGGGGTGGGTTGTCTGTACTTGCTTGCTGCTTCGCCCACATTGTATTGCAATGGTGCAGAAGCAGCAGCTCCAGGCTAATTAGCCAGATGCCTAGCTCTTAAACGACTAGGTGTAGACATCTAGAGCAAGTGTTGAAGGTTGCAATTATCTTCTTGTAGTCCAGCCACTCTGCTAATCCCTGTCGCTTTAGCCCCATTAAAAAATGTGATGTCTACATTGTCATGGTTACTTCATTTTTATACCTTTTTGCACTCACCTTATATCATCTTCATTTGCAAAAATTATGACCACCCTGGCATTGGAATTTTCTCCAAGGGTGTGGATAATCTTGTCGAACTCTCCTGGCTTTGGTTCACGAGGGATTTTAACTGTCTGTGATATACACACATTTCCTGCAGAATGTAAAAAGAAACATTTAATGAGGAATGATTCTTGTAACTTCAAGTTGTAAGTTCTCTTTCATGTCATTTGTTTTCTTAGTTCAACAGAAGTATTCAAAAATAATTTCACCACCAGATCACACAGTGAGCCATACACGCTTAAAAAAATGTAGAACGCTTAAAGGTTCTTCAGTAGTCCTTCTGGATGAACCCTTAAAAACTCTATGAATGACCCTATGACAAAGTCCTTTCATATCATAAAGAGTTACAACCCTTTTTAGAAGTTAAGAACTGTTAATTATCCAACAAACTCTTTAAGAACCCCTGAAAAATCCTTGTATGTATTAAACGGGAAGTGTTTGACACAAACCCCAAATTATTGGTAATTGTTTTTTTTTTTTTTCTCTCTTAAACACTTAGAACTTGTCAGGCATTTAAAATGTAGCTAAACAGTCTTGGCACTTGGCACACTCATAGAAAAATAAAAAATCTTCTAAACTTCTTAATGGTCTTAATGGTTCATAGCCTCCTAAATGGCTAACAACTTGGAAGCCTGTCAGGAAAATCCTCTGTTATAGAGTTTTTTAAAGAACCTTTAATGGTTCCACCAGAGGGACAACCAAAGAACCCTTAATGGTTTAATATTTTTTAAGTGTGCAGAGCATAACAAATAAATAATTTCAGGCTTTCTTTAACTAAGATTCATTGTCTGAAAAGCATAAGCACGTCACCCTAGATTCATCAACACATTAAAAATTTCTGGCTTGAGTAGGAAAGATATAACATGTACCCGTTAAACTGAAATAGCTCCAGGAGTCCAGTTATTGCAGGCAATGCTTTCACTTTGTTTTCTCCTCAGAGAACTACTGTTCTAGGAAAACCATTTCCCTAAGAATCCAGGCTGTTCATGCATTGCTCCACTGGATTTCTTAATTATATCTCTTCTGAGTTTTTGATTAGACTGTTTTCTAGCTGAACAATATAAAATAAAGAACTATTTAAGGATATGAATTTAGCCTTACTCGCAGGTCAGGCCACACACACACACACACACACAAACACTAAAAGTGTTCGACATTAGTTCAGTAGCTTTTCTCTCTACAACAAATTGAAACCTTACCAAATATTGACCCTTTGTTGCCTTCCTAAATAGAGGGAATTTTTGAGCAGTTTGACCTAACCTTGTTGAAAGAAAACATGTGCAGCATCAAATGTATGGTTTTAAAACAAACAAACAAATAAATAAATAAAAAAGAACAGGAATAGCTGATGGAGACTTGCAGACTGCAGACGTGTGCTGTGCTTCAGACTGTATATATGCTCCTCTGAATTAAGGGTATGTGTGATGGACTGGATTTAAAGACTTTGTCTCCACAGGCACCTAGACGATTGATAAAGCCAAAGGGGAAGCGTATCAATTCAGTGTATTCGATTATAGCCACCCTCTCTATTTTTATACTAATGGTGTGAATTTTCATTGTCCTCTTCCAATTTAACAAAAAAAAATTGCAATTACTATCAATTTTTCTGGGATTAAAAATAGAATAGAATAGAATAGAATAGATTAGAATAGAATACCTTGTTACTACACAAGTTCAACAAAAGTTGCTTTGCAGTTTGTTATTTTCAATGCTTAGAATGGAATGAAATTGAAAACATGTAAATAGATATATAAAGCATGTGCATATGTGCATCCTGTATGGTCATGAACTCTGTCTAGAATGTTTACTGAACATGGTACCGCAAAAAAATAATAAATTAATTACAAAAAAGGTTAAAAATAGCACAGTGTTATCAACTGAGATGTTTCCTACACTTTATAGGTGCTTATCACACTCTATTCTTGCTAGAAAGACAAGGGGGTGTTTTTTGGCTTCTTATTTTTACTTGATACATGCTGTTGAAGCAGGTATATGCAAACTGAAGTTGATAGAAAACTGGTTTACTATAATATACCCTGAAATAACCTGAACCAATTCAGAAGCAATTATAAATCAGGACATCACTATGTCATACACTGTCAGAAAATGCATAAGAAATCTTTATGGTGATTATAAATTAGAAGCATTTATTGTGGTTTAAAGCGAGTATTTTGGTCATTTACAAATTAACTGGACTTTTTCTCTGCCCTCAGTTTCAGATTAAACGATCCTCCTCTGTGTGGTTATACCCCAAGTTGCCTCAAAGACAGTGTCAGCAAATCCTATGCCAGAGTCAATTACACTGGGCAGACACACCATGTAAACAGACAAGGTGTAGATGCTTAAACCTTCCAAATGTTCAAGGACTTTAGCAGTCTTTGTTCACCAACAAACTTTAGGGACTCATCACTTTCTATTTAAAAGTTTCAGACTCAGATCTAAAGACTGATTTTCACTCGAGACACTGATATACAGGTGTTAGTCTAGAAACAGCCTCCACAAAAGCAGGCTTTATTTTCTAAAACTTGTCTGTGGTAAGCTAAGGTAAACATGTCATGCATATAATAGGTTACTATAATAAAAGAAAGTCATCACATTTTATTAAAACTTAATTTTAACCACTAAGGATGGTTTCTGATCTAATTGAAAGGAACAACGACATACAGTCAGCTGAAACCTTAAACTGGTTAAGCTTGTATACTGCATTTTCATAGATTTTGTGGCACAGTTTTTGTTTCATTGTATATTTACCATCCTCCCATTTAAGTACTGTCCCATTGCTACAATGCAATATATTTCATGCAATCCAATCTTCATTAATGGCCTAGAGAATTGAATGATTATTGCAAATAATTTACCATCTGCAGATATCCACACTTGATTGAATTTAGCATTTAGGTCTCTAAGGTTTTCATATATAATGAATTCTGATTCCTCCTTAGAGGTGGGTTTGTGCATGCTGGTCCTGGAGAATGCTTATCATTCAGCAGTTGGTCATGTAGACTCCACAGAGCTCCTAGCTAACAGCCTTACTCTGTGAAATGCAATCACTGCAGTCACCTTTAAAAGTCACCAAATCTCTTCTGCCATTTTGTATTTCAACCCATCATGGCTGCTCAACACATGATAAATATGGGCCATTACTGGAACTCTGAAGATATATTAAATATTGAGATTCAGGGGGGAGTCAATGGGGCAAAGGAGTGGGGCCTTTTAATGTTGCTGCTGCTGCATTCAAATTGATTAAAAAGAGTCACTTTGTCAAGAGACTAAGTGCTCAGATCTGCCAAGTGCCTACACCCAACTGCCTGGAACACCACTTAGTTTATGGGGTGGGAGGGGGTGCCTAGTCTCCTCTGCTCGCAGTGAGAGTCCAACCAGAACCATTTGATTATTGTTCTTTGAAACACAGGCATCTGTTGGAAATGTTTTACAAATTATAAGTTCATGATATACAATGGATATAAAAAGTCTACACACCCCTGTTAAAATGGCAGGTTTTTGTAAAGTAAAAGAATGACACTAAGATGAATCATGCCGGATCTTTTCCCACCTTTAATGTGCATTTGCAAAGTATACAAATGAAATGAAAAACCACCAGAAACCTTTACAGGGAAAAGAAGAAAAATAAAAAACATACAGTAAGCTAGTTGCATAGGTGTGCGTAACCAAGCACCTTTTGATTTTATTACACCACTCAGTCTTTTTGGGTAAGAGTCTATCAGCGTGGCACATTTTGACTTATTTCAAACTCTTTCTTGCAAAAACATTCTAGATCCATCAAACCGTGAGGGCATCTCCTGTGCACAGCCCGCTTCAGGTCACCCCACAGATTTTTAGTTAGATTCAGGTCTGGGCTCTGGCTAGACCTTTCAAAAACTTTGATCTTCTTTTGTTTAAGCCATTTCTTTTTTTTATTTGAATGTATGCTTTGGGTCACTGTCATGCCGAAAGGTGAAATTCCTTTTCAGCTTCAGCTTACTAGCAGACATCTGAAGGTTTTGTACTAAGATCAACTGGTATTTGTAGCTACTCATGATTCCGTCCACCTTGATAAAAGAACCCCAGTTCTAGCTGAAGAAAAGCAATCCTAAAGCATGATGCTGCCACTACTGTGTTTCACCATCGGTATGGTGTTCTTTTGGTGCTTTTGTTGGTGCCAAACGTACCTTTTGGAATTATGGAATTATTATATCTTTTGGAATTGGTCTCATCAGACCGTTATACATTTTGCCACATGCTTTGGGGTGATTTAGTAGACCTTAGATGTTTTCTGGGAGAAAGGGCTTCTGTCTCATAGCCCAGACATGAAGAATACAAGAGACTGTTGTCACATGCAGAGAGTAATCAGTACTTGTCAGATGTTCCTACAGCTCCTTTAATGTTGGCATAGGTCTCTTGGCAGCCTCCCTGGTAAGTTTTTGTCTTGTCCTTTTGTATATTTTGGAGGGACGTCCTCTTCTTGGTGATATCACTGTGGTTCTTAATTTTTCTCAACATATAAAAAATTCTGACATGATTTATCTTGGTTTAATTTTTTTTTCATCACAAAAACCTGACATTTTAACAGGGGTGTGTGGACTTTTTATATCCACTGTACTCCTTCTGTAAGGAACTGGAGACAGTTTCATTTACAGATGTGTTGTCTCTTTATTAAGGATTCCTTTTTATCCATATTATGAAGAAAAATACAAGAAAGGGTTAAAATCAGAATAAACATCAACCACCACATGGAAAACAATGAGAACTTGGAACCAGAAACTAGAAATTATATTTTAAAAAACCTGAGCAAGAAAAAAAAACAGACTAGGTGTTCAGAGCTGAATAAGAAGGCAATAGAAAGGCAGAAAGTGGGACTCAGGGAGCATAAGGCAGGAAGTAATGTAAGTAAAATACATTATAAAGAAAAAAGAAGCACAATGCCTTTGTGACACCTTTTCTCCTACTCTTTTTTCCAGTCTGTTACTCTCACCTTCTGTGCCTCTAAGCTTCGAGGGCAGATGTGCAAACATCCCTGTGGCTTGAGAAAAGGCTATTAGAAGAAAGCAGAGTGCAGCTGTGAGACTCATGGTTATTCAAATCACGGCCCTTAAGTCTCATGCTGTCCTTCCTCCCAGCACAGTTATGGGACTGGGCTGGACAGAAGCCATAGCTAAATAATGGAAAAGAGTAATCTTTTAGCTGCCACTGTAGCGACTGCCAATGTTTTTGCTCCAGAAGGGAGGGAGTAAGTTTGGATTGCACTTTCAATTTGGACTTTTTAAGGATATTATATTGTAGTTTTATTCTGACAGTTATTTGATGCCATTAAATTTTATGGTATGAAATTTAGTGTGAACTGATATACTGTTTGATACTGACAATCTGGTGCTAGAAGAAAATCTATTTGTCTGTGTGTTTGTTTGTTTTGTTTTTTTTATTTTTGTTTGTTAATTAAAAACAACAACTTTGCACACGACACGAGCCAAGGCAGATAATATACAATCATTGCATTAAAGATTTATAGTCATTTTAATGTACAAAATATTAAGGTAAACAATTTGCTGTCTTTTATCAAGATTAAAAAAACATCTGGATAATACAAAGCAGTAGGACTTAGGATGCAATGATGAGTGTTTCCTTTTTAATGCAGCTGACCAAAAAATATTGTCATGAATTCAGTTTTCAGGTTCTCAGTTTCATTTCATGGTCTTATATATGGTCTAAATATTTCCTTTGCTTCAAATTGATAATTTTTGGTTATTGTGATTTGACACATTCAAATCAAATTTGCCACAAACTCTCCAAGAGTATTCAGAGCAGCTTTGTGACTTGAGACTCAGGGTATGGATATAAAAAGTCTACACACTCCTGTTAAAATGGCAGGTTTTTGTGAAGTAAAAGAATGACACTAAGATAAATCGTCAAATCTTTTCCCACCTTTAATGTGAAAATGCAAAGTATACAAATAAAGTGAAAAACAATCAGAAAGATTTATAGGGAAAAAAGAAAAATAAAATAAGTAAAAAGTTTCAATATTTCCTATTATTTCTTGCAAAAGCATTCTAGATCCATCAAACCGTGAGGGCATCTCCTGTGCACAGCTTCAGGTCACCCCACAGATTTTGATTTGGATTCAGCTCTGGGCTCTGGCTCGGCCATTCAAAAACTTTGATCTTCTTTTGGTTAAGCCAAAATTTGGATGTATGCTTTGGGTCATTATCATGGTGAAAGGTGAAATTCCTTTTCCTTTTCAGCTTACTAGCAGACACCTGAATGTTTTGCACTAAAATCGACTGGCATTTGTGGCTCTTCATGATTCTCTCCACCTTGATAAAAGCCCCAGTTCATCATTTTCTCAACTTGTTGATGATGGCCTTCATGGTGTTCTGGAAATTTTTATACCCCTCTACTGATTAATATCTTTCAACAAGTGAGATACTGTACATGCTTTTAAGCTCTTTGCAAACCATGGCTTCAGCAGTCAGATGAAACCAAGAAGATGTCAAGAAAGTCCTACAGAAACAGCTGGTCTTTATGTGGGGTTAATCAGAATAATTTCATTGAAGACAGCTGTATGATAATTACTTTTGAACATGCGATTGAATATGATTGGTTCATTCTGAACATAGCCACATCCCCAATTATAAAAGGGTGTGCACATTTATGCAACAAGCTTATTGTAACTTTTTTATTTTTCCTATTTTTCCTAAAATGTTTCTGATTGTTTTTCATTTAATTTTTATATGTTGTAATTTCCCGTTAAGGTTTTAATTTTTTCATCACAAAAACTTGCCATTTTAGCCATTTTAGGGTGTGTAGACCTTTTATATCCACTGTATCTTGTTATTATGCTGGCAATTTATTAATGCCTTACTGTTGGCCGTTTCTATGGCCATTTCCAGCACTGTGGGTAGACCATTTTCTCAAACTCTTAAGCACTAACTGTGACTTTGCCTGCTGCTATCCATTCTGTTCAGCTTTGTGGTTAAAGAAGAAAGATCATTAATGTCCTGGTGTTAAGGTGATGATTTTTGTTGCTGAAATTCAAGGTTCCAAGTTGTATCTCCCTTCTCCACATTAGCCTTGTGGAGAGATGTCAATACATGGATAAGAAACAGTATCTCAGCTGGTGCCACTTGGCTAGAGAGAGGCAAAATTGTACTGGGGTTCTCTGCAGTCAGTGCGCGTCAACAGCAGTAAGTGGGTTTCTTTTCCCTACAGCAAATTACTTGTGGGGTATGTTATAAAAGAGTTACCAGACTCTGCAATATTTAGCTCCACCTGAAACACAGCATACCTACCAGCAAATCTTCGGAGGAATCTGAGCATTACAGAGAAGCAAGTGTGTGAAAACAGGGATGAACCTGCCTTGGGGAGTCTCAACTGGGTACAACTATTTTGGAGTTTTGTACTTTCTCTCTCTTTTTTTGGGTCAGGTGGAATTCTTTCCCAAGTTTTGTAAAAGGTGTTATTTTTTGTATTTAATGCCAAAACCACATACCTCCACCAAGACCTTCTAAGTATTCATTCAAATATTAGATGATTAATTATCTTTAGATTTCTATTTATTCAGCTCCTGATTTACTGTAGCTTATGATGCTTGAATGTGTATATGAACACTATATAAAATGCATGGTGGTTCTTAATTTGTATGAAATGGTCTTGCTATGTCACAAGAAATGTGATTGCCCTCTACAAAAAATAAGAAGTTACAATACAATTCAAAATTCAAATATAGAAAAGATTTAGGACACACTATTAATGTTACAGTTTCATTAAGCTTGGGAGAAATGGCCATGGCTGGGATTTACTATTTCAATTGTGTAGGATTACTGTTACTGTTTCATTTCAATTTCTACTGACAGTGAGAGATACCCTTAGGCAGGTACAGCACAGAATAAATTACTGTATGCAGTATTACTCAGACCTTTTTACAAAATTTCCATCAAAAGACACTTTTTTTTCAGGCACTTTGTAATACACATTTCTCAGTCTCAACAAAGCCAACAGATACAGGTTATTACTGGTAAAACTAGTAACGTAAAACACAAAGCTTTTCTGCTACACACCACACGTCTCAACTGTTATGACAACAAACCACTCTGAGTTTAATTGACATGTCGTCCTCAATAGCTGGTGTATGAGCAGTATTTGAAATGTGTCTCTGGAGAATTTTCTATCCCTAATTACCAAGCAAATGGTTTACAAATTCTACTTCTAATTCTAATCTTCTGACACATGTAAGAATTAACTGTACTCCATCCAAGCCTGGGAGTGATTTCCATTATGTACATACTGTTTATTCTACTTATTTAAAGCCTTTTAACATTCAGAGTCTTTGTAATTAAAGAGATACATAATGGTCTAATGTAGCAGACATTTTCTCACCATCATCACGGGTCTTCTGGATAAAGGCATCCACTCCACTTTCTCCATAATTTCCTTCTGAGGCAACAGTGGCCACATAGTTCCAGCCCATGTGGCGCACTATGTCCACTATAGCCTGGGCCTGGTAATTGTCTGGAGGAACAACTCGAGAGAAGAAGTCATAGCGTGTGTTGTCACTCAGCTCTGGGGCTGTAGATGCATAGCTCACCTGGGGAATCTAGGAGGGACACAAAACGTTGAGTTTTAAGTACATAATTCCCAAGAAAAAGACCTCCTAAATCCATAATCACCTCTGAATTTACCACACACCATCATGAGAAGAACCACCTATACCACACTCTCTTTTAAACTGAAAAATAAGAATTAATTCAGTGTTGTTATTTATTAATATTTATTATACCACTAGCAAACATGTAACGTTCATCAAATATCTGAGAATGAGATTTTCTAAATATATATTTTGTAATTTTGCACTTTCTTTGACACATATTAAACACTACTTGGTTTATTTTAATGGAAACAATATGACACTGTAAATAATACTGACAATAACCAACGAACAATATAACTATGTGACTATATAACAGCTGTATCTATGAGATGCTCTGCCGTGCCACTTGCAGAACTTTAGAAAGCTTTGTGGAGGTGGTGTGACACCTCTCCTGAACCTTTCAATCCAACTTCTCTCAGAACAGATTGATGGGGTTAAGGTTGGGTTACTCGGCAGACCAATCTATTACAGACAGCCCTGCTTCTTTCCTCTCCATCTCCACAATTTTCAGGTGTTTTTATGAAATCCCACAAACAACAAAAGTCATTTAAAGGCTATTTAATCAGTTTAAAATATATCTGAATACAAAAATATATTGGTAAATTCAATACACTTTTCATTTTTTTCTAGTTTCAAACAGTAATAGTAAATAAATAAATGAAAAATAATTTTGTTACTCCTCCTATTTATCATTTACTGTCCCTTTTTACTTCCCACTTTACCTATTTTATCTATTTCTAATGTCACCCAATCAATCATTTCCTCACCACCTATATCGTATATTAACAAGAACAGCGTGTCCAAACTTGGCAAGGCGAGCAATCAGTCCAGGGGGTTTGGGTCTGATATTGACGGTTGATCCAGACCCAGCTATAGCCTCACTGACATCTATTGGCTCAAATATGGTGGTACTATTCCTAGACTACTGTATAATCGTCAAATGTTTCTTGTCCACAATAATTAGCCAATTATGCATTAGATACTGTCTAGGTAAAATAAAACACACTTCGTCATTACCATATAAGGTCTGTGTATGTTGTAATAATTTTTCATTTTGAAACTAAAAAGGGAAACAGCTTTTTTGTTTTCTTGGCACATACTAAAGTAAGAAATTAATTCATTTTTCATAAAATTATTTAAAAAAATTAATTATTGACTAATTAAAATCTAGACAAACTAGAAAGTCCAGAAGTCGAATATTGATGAATCCAAATATAAAATAAAGATGCAAGCAACATTTTCAGGGGCCAAGCACCCAGACTTGGTGAGCTGCACATTCACAGATGTGCTACAGTTACTGCCTAAACAATCACAGGAAAGCAGAGACATAACTTTAGTCAAATGAATTCAAGTATATAAAATATGGAAAACTGTATAAAATATCAAAAATCATTTGATAACTTTTGTAAGGCATGAAACAAATTTCAATGATGTTTCAAATTGGCAAACAGTAAGTACTCTTGAAATTCAGACATTGATGAGCATTCACTTCAGCTTATCCTAGGGAATCATAGGAATGTAGAACTAGGAATGTAGACCTGTGAATTTAGACCTGTGAAGTTCTTAAAAATAAATTAGGAAAATTATGGAAGTTGTCACAGTGTTTGACAAAATCCAAGATGGTCAACAAGAAATTACAGTGAAAAAAAAAAAATTAGCACAAATTCTTCAAACGATAAAAGGAAAAAAAAATCAAAGTTGTTCTACAGTTCTTGACCACAACGTGGCACAGTGACGAAACTTCTTGAGTACATTCAGGGCGTGGTCGTGAAGATACTTAGATGCATTGCTGAGATACACCCTCACGTTTTTTTGCAATGGCCAGCACATTACAGGAGAAAGGTTTTGAATATCAAAATTCCTTCAAAAACTTTTGTTTTGGACAGATCACAAGATGATATGAGTCAAATTTGGTGAAGACTGGACAAAATTTGGAGGAGGAATAGCAAAAACTGCAGTTAGATTTAAGCATTTTTAGCATGTTATTGTACCTTTTGATCAGTAGGTGGGGCTGGCACGAAATTTGTTGCAAAGCCTCAGGTCATGGTCCTGACGACGCCTACCAAGTTTCGTGTCTGTGCGCTGAGATACAGCCTCACTTCCTGTTTGGCAGCCTCACTGTCAGATTTGTTGGCCCATTATGGACAAACTGTTTGGAGTATCAAAATTCTTTTGAGAAATTTTGTGAGGCTTACACTGAAGATGACGTGCCTAATTTGGTGATGACTGGACAAAATTTGTAGGCGGAGTAGCGAAGGGTGCGTTGGCTTTTAAACGACCATGACCATAAACGTACATCTAAATTAGGCCCAATTTTGACCCGATGGTGGCGCTAGAGCATTGGCAGCATTGGCCCAAATTTGGTCAGAATGTTCCCTAGACCCTCCCCAATCAGTGTGCCAAATTTCACATTTTTTTACTAGAGGGTTCTATGGGCTGCCATAGACACCCTAGCCAGAAGAAGAAGAAGCAGAAGAACAATAATAAGAAAAGGTAGAATAACAATAAGGTGCCAATGTACCTTCATGCTTGGCCCTATAAAATGTCCACTGCAGTACATTTCAGCAGGAACAAAGTTGACAAACAAAATTATTTTGCTGAAAGATCCATTTCTGGTACTTAGTGAAATTTATGATGCCATCAATGCTCACAAGAACCTCTAGATGTAGCAGAACTGATTAGCTGTAACAATCCCCAAAGCATCAATGGCCCAAAACCAAATTTTATATTTGGTATCAGGTGCTTGTATGCAGCCATTATTTTTTTCTTGAAACATTTTGATAGTGTTCTTTTTAATCTCATCTGACCACAACACACAATTGTAGTTACAGAATTCCTGCTAAAATATTGATTTTGAATTTTGTTGTTCTCAATTGTTTCTTACAATCGTTTCAAGCAGCTTGGTGTTATAAAGGCACTGAAGGTGATTTTGAGACTTAATAATCTGTGCAATACTGCAGCTGTGACCTTTGTGTCCTTTGCCTTTCTCACCATCCTCCTGACCTGTGCCGGTCAACAGCTATTTGTATCTTTTCTGTTGGAACCTTGTTGTTTTTCCCCAAGGTGATGGAGGAAGAAGGGATTTTGCATTTGTGTGAACTCATATTTGTATTACTCATATTAGTTCTTTGGGACTCACAGCAATTTTAAAAATATTTTTAAAAACATATTTTTCCAAGGACGACAATATATTTTAGAGTGTGAATAATTTTGCCATAGGTATGTTCTTTTGTTTGTTTGCGCCAGTAATTCTGAAGTTCTCTTGTTACATATTCTCTAGAGCATGATGCCAGGTTTAAACAGTAGTAATATCAAACTAAGATGATGCAGAGGAAAATTAAGAGGAAATCTGTTTAACTATTTTTAATATATGTATATTGTACACACTGTATATAATCAAGACTATTAGTCTAAAGGCCTTTATACAACATATGGTCAGCTATCCTTAGTGTATTTTTTAGTATATAGTATTTTTAATCATTGATACATTTCATGAGACCAGCTATGCAGGAAAAGAAATAAGAGATTGCTGTGAACTTTCCTTTTCTTCACAGGAGTGCTTAACAGAGATGATAAAGGTTACTACTGTTGTCATGCTTTAAATGTGCATCTATTTTAAGATTTAAAATAGGACTGCTTGGACAGCTGGTGCAGAGGAAGGCATCTAATCATAGCAACATCTATCTGAAGTAAATGTCTCAATGTCTCTGCATGTGAATACATTAGGCTCTGAACATGAATAAGTTTGCATAAATATTTGTGATGAGTGCATCATGTGACTCATTTGCTCTCCACCCTTAAAGTATCTATCTTTACATCTGTAGGAAATTCAAAATATCTGTTTCCATAACCCAAATTTCATCATGTAAAATGTAGGAGAATTTAGACACATGGTAGGATTTATTTCTTTTTCATCACTGTAAAAAGCCCCGTTCACAGTTAAGGCTTTTGACAGCTTGCATACCCAGGGCAGATTGGGTATTAACTAATTTGAAACAAATATCTCCCTCCCACTATATAGCAGTGTTGCTCAATATTTGGTGTTTACTCTGATAGGAGGTCCAATTTTCAATCTGTCAGTGTCAGGCTAAGTGGCACAACAAATGGTTGAGCAACAAAAATGGAATGTCAAAAATATTGCACAATCACAGGCAACAGAAGAAAATTATCCTGTGCTGTGCCACAACAGCTGTCTGTGGAGCAGGGTTACCCACCATCATAATCCAATTCCATAAACCAATTTCATTAAATTTTTATATGCTGGCCAATGAGCAAAACAGAATCATACATTCCCAATCCCAAAAGATCTTCATGTTGCTTTTAGTCAGGTAAAAGTATGACTGTAGTATATTTTATGTCACCTCAGTTCCTGCAGCTTCTGAAGTTAAAAAACACCTATTATGCAACAGTTAGTTCTGCTCCACTAATTGGATTGGATGAGATGAGTTCCTACTGTGCTTATATTTAGTATAACAGCACTGTTCAACACATAAAATTCCACTTCCTAGTTCAAAAACTACAATAGTGTTAGCCACATCATCAGTGGACATGGTAAACGATACATTTTACCTGAATATAACCTTTGACTTAAAATATGAAAGCTCATCAGATGAAGATGAAAAGGAAGAAGGGATCCCAATTTCACCCGAAACGCCTTTAACGGGAATGTACAAATCAGTGTGAGCTAGCTAGCCGGCTAGCCGACATGCTATAAAGTGAGTGTAGCTTCTTTGGGATCCACTAGCAGAGCAAAAATAAACAGATTATTTGGCCATATTGTGTCTGAAATGTCAGTTACTCAATATTAATTTCTTGTTTATGGAGCTATTGTATAAAAGCAACATCCCACTCTCAATTGTGCGGTTATACTGAATATCGGCACGACTATGATTAGATATAGCACTTGCCCACTACGTCCAAATCACAGCCATGCCAATTTTCAGTATAATCGCACTCTTGATCGTGCAATATTGCTTAATTATCCTCAGCCCATCTCATCACATGACCTCTTGTCGAGCTCCCATCTCCACTCACAGTCACCTGACCACTAATGACACTCACCTGTTTGCAATCACAATGCTTCCTTGAAATAACCTGAACTTGCAGTGTTACATTGCAAAGTCTCACTCCGGCATTGTGCGTGATGAGTCCAAGCCTTTGTTATCTGCCTGTTTTAATTAGTGATTCTCTTGTACTAATAGTTTTCTCTAGTTGATGCCTGTTTGCCAATCACCTGAACACTTGCCTGGTTTACTTTTCTGAGTAATGCCTTGCACATTGTTTTTAACAAAGCCAGAAAACCTGCACTTACATCTGTCTGCCTGCTTCATGACAGTCAACACTGACAAGCTCTGAGAAGGGTAGATCGGCATGACAAAAATGGAACTGTGACCATTTTGCGAAGCTAAGTCTTCAAGAGAAGCATGCAATCCTGGTACATTTTTGATGGATGTTTCTCAGCAGTGGCCTTCTGACAAAGACCACTGCTGAGAAACGTCCATCAGAAACGTACCACACTGGCTATAAAGTCACACTGCATAGTCTAACGAGGCCATTCTTATTACTGATGAACCTTCCTGACATCCACAGAGACATTCAGACACTAAAAGTGTCTGACTTCAAGCTGTGAAGCAATGAAATTGATCTGTCAGCATAATGACAGAGCAGCACACAATGACTGACAGAAAGTGGCAAGCTCTCACCATTTAGGTCTTCACTAAATGGAATGTTTAGGTGATACAAAAATTGGCTGCTTGCTGGGGATCCATTTTACAAAATACCAATTTGGAGAACCACAGTAGTAGTTAAAAGACATTTATGTTCTACAATAAACATGTTTTCTACACATTCATACATATGACATTTGTTAGATGATGTGCTTTTAAGCTCTATATCCAAAGCATCTTTGTAAATCACACTAGTTCTAAAGATGAGATTACTTCTCAGAGAGAATCCCTACATAATACAGTCTTATGGCATGCAATGGCTCTTAGATAATATACTCAATGCAGAGATTTGACCTTTGAAGCTTTGCGTTGCACGCTGGAAGTGGCATTTATCTCATTCAGTACCTCTGGTGTATCTGCAGTCATGCTGTCCTCATTGCAGCCTTCAGTTGCTTTGTGAATGTGCATTTTCAGGTGACTCAAAATATTTGACTCTTATTCAAAAAGGGTCCCAAGGGCTTGACCAAACAATGGCAAACATAATAAAGGAACTGGGGAAATATCTGCCCCTGGGTACAGGCTCACAAAAGGGCTTACATTAACAGTTTTAATGTGGTGCTCCATTTCCAGAGCAATAACATGACACAAGCTTCAACCACTGCTCACTCATTTTTAATTTTGGAGTTAATCAAACTGTTAGTGTATACAATAAATACCTATATGTAAAGAAGCTAAATGTAGTATACTTAATTGAATGAATATGTAAAAGATATTTTAAAGAAAAGCTTTCATTAATAGGAAAGGGCCATTATGTGCTCTCACACAAGAAAGCATTTTTATCTACATATCACAGTAATTAAATCAGTGTATAATTAGTGGTAATGTTATTCCTAGGCATCACTGTAGGGGGTTTGTAAATGGTATGTGTGGTTTTACTGTTGGACTAAATAACACTGGTAATGTCCTCATGGGTCTCACTTTAGAATGTCTTGAAAAACCTTACAAACAGTAAAACTAAACTCACTTAAGAGCATGCTGTCTTTATAGTGTCATGGCATTTCCCTAATTATTCAATAGTTCAGGAAAAGACACTCACTTTACTTAAGGGCCAGAGAAAATGTCTCTGTCACAATGATATACAACAGGGCTTTACAGAAGGTCAGTGTTACCACAAAGTGCTAAGTTCAGGAACTATCGCAGAAGATCTCAGATTCTTTAATTTTCCAATTAACCCTACTTGACAAGCAATGTCACATCATCACCATCATGTGACACTGACATACCAGAAGTACACTGAGCTACAAACTCAGTTGTTAAGATGTTCTAAAATAGGACATAACACATGTGTTTTAATACAACCTAATGGCAACAAAAATCTTTCACTTATCACGTTATGTTAGTTTGCCATTAAAATTGATGAAAAGAATCTACTTCAGCTGGCACTTGTTGGAATAACTTCTTATAAGTTCACCTAAGCTTATAAAAGGGCTTATGTAGGTGTCCTTAGTTATAAACACTACCCTTGTAAAATACTGGTTATAAATAAATAAATAAATAAATAAACAAACAAACATTACCTTCCATGAGGGAAGAGCTACTTCCATGCCCCACTTTGGTGAGTCTCACTTCTGGCACTGCCTGAATAAAACTGGGCTTATACTGTGAATGTGATAAATGAGAAATCTTTAAGGTCAGACTAGTGATCAGCAGCAATACGTGTGGGTTAGAAAGGGGAAGGGAAGTATTTGCTGGTTCATTATCTGCTCCAAACAGCACAACTCCTGCGAGATGCATGGCAGGAGAGTAGCTTATCGGGTGTCAGGATCAGAAGGGTTTGGACATTATCACTACAGCATCCTCCAGGCCACCGATCAGTCAGCTAAAGCCAACACCAGAGTGAGACATTTTCTTGTCCATACTGATACAAGTCCTTTAAAATTAATAAATGCAAAATAAACTGGCTGGCAATAGGTTAGGGGAAAAAAATCATGGCAAAATAAATATACTTGTGAGATAATAGGGTATTCCCATAATAAATATGCTACTAAGCGTTATTCATTTCATTGTCTTTATAAGAGAATTAATGTTATCTGAATGTGTGTATTTGAAATATGCTGCACTCAGTTTCTCACTGAGTCTGTCCCATTTCGCATTCCACAAATATTTTTTTCCTTTGGGCAAATATTCATGTAACTGTTTGAAATACATATAGGCACAGAATTGTGCAAAGAATAGTGGCATATGAGCTGTTACATCTGTTGACTGTAGTTTTCGTACATGACTGAAAATCCACGGGATGTCCCAATACATATACACCCTCAGAGACTATGGTAATTTCAAACTACATATGTACGTAAGTATGTTTTTAATAACTTTACAGGAGAACAGTACTCTTGCACTAATTATTTGAACTTACAGTGGCTTTACGCTGTTCTGTAAAAATGTGCAGTTAGGAGGTAATGATTATTTCTTCTCCTCTTTTTAGTAATACTATTACAACAAAAGCTGAGAAAGCTACAGAAAAGTTAAATTGTTAAAGTTAAAAGTTAAAGAAAAGAATCACAACTCATCACCCCAGGTTGCTTAGTTATTAGCTAGACCTGATAAACTGATCACAAGCATGTTGACTGCTAAGTGGCTGAAAGGCTTATCATGTTGCTTTGGTCACGGTTGTTTGTTTTACTCTAATTTCCTCTCTTTTCTATTACCTTTTCCCCATACTCAGTATTCCAAAATCCAAAAAGGTGAAGATCTTATAGCAAGAGAAAACACACCAAATTAGAAAGCAGTGTATTTTTACCCACTGCTGAACAGTCCTACTTTGGCTGCGAGTGTGAAACTGGGATGCAGTTCTATGTTTGTCTCTCTCTATGTCTGTCTCTCTCTGTAGGGCCACCACCAGTTCGTCGACAAGCCTATGGGGATTTTTCCTGGTGCTCCAGATGGCTAGTTTGATATTGGCTCCAGCTATTGATTTGTGTAAGACAGCTAATAGTCTGTACTTGGCAGAAGAAGCATTTGATAGCTTGATGAGTCCTGGAGCAGCTGTTACTGAGAGCTGTTATTTGCAGTATAAATATGAATGAAGTCATCCTTGGAGTGCACACATTAGATTGACTGTATTAGCCCAGAATCAGGATCATACATACAGTCCATGATATCGGACCCTAACGTTTATATTGGACTAAAATAATGTAAGAAATGATCGCTTCTGAGTGAAGAAGATGTGTTTCAAATACTGGACTAATGGGAATTAATTGATTAATTCATTCATCTTCAGTAACCACTTTATCCTGGGCAAGGTTGTGGCGGAACTATCCTGGGAACAGTAGGTTTGAAGCAGGAATACAGCCTGGATGGGTTGCAGGGTCCATTGTCCATTGCAGGGCAAAATTCCCATACACACATTTATACACTCATTTAAACTTAGGGGCAATTTAGAGTAGCCAATCCACCTACCAGCATGTTTTTGGTGGGAGGGGACTGGAGAACCCAGAGAAAACCCATGCAAACATGGGGAGAATATGTGAAACTCCACACAGACAAGCCAAGGTCAGGATGGAACTGGGAAACCTGGAGGTGTGAGGTGGATAATGCAGCCCAATGGAAATGCTTTCCTTTGTTCCTTCTTTTTATAAAAATGCAATCAAAGCGTGACAAGTCTGTTCTCATCAACAACTATGTGTTAATCAACACTTTCAGAACTGCCTACAAAGACTAAATCGAGAGCTTTGTGATGGATGGTGAGAAAGCTTCATTTCATGTGATAGTTTAATGGGATCCCACTGGAATACAGAATGGTAGCCTGGAAAATTCACACGAACTCTGGGTGTCACAAAGCAAAATTTTGTTTGATTAATAGCATTTCAATCCAATATTTCATCTTCATTTCATATAATACATCAACAAATAATGTTAGACTAATATAGGCCAATATGATAGATTATATAATATGCTTCACAATTGAACTAAAAAAAAAAATCCAAAAGTGTTCATAGGAAAAATAAAAAAATTATGGAAAAATAGAGATTATAGAGAATTTCTCAATGATACTTGGCTTGTAGCATCCTCAAATGCTTAATGAAGAGAGGCTTGAATTATAGATGCTTACAAGAAGCATTAATTATTCAAAGTTGTCTTTTTGGTCTCTCAGTGGCTGCTATGGGTAAAATACTGGCAAGGGAAATGCCACCTGCATAATTACAGTGATTAGCTTGAGGCTCCAGTTCATCTTCAGTCTACCATCGATATTTATTTATCAGTGAACCACTCCAGATAGGCAATTAATAGCTTGACTGGTGGGTATTATTTGGTTGCTCTGTCAAACAATGATGCCATTAAAAAAGGTTTAAAAAAAAAAAAAAAGTTGAGAAACTACAATTAAAATTAAGTATGATTCCACTGAACACTTTTCAGGCAAAAAATACTGAACACTGCATATATCACACTCAACAGCACACAATAAGAAGTGTTCAAGGTGGTTAGACCAAAGTGTGATACAAGATATTTACTACTGGAATATTTTTCTGAAAAAGAGTACAAGAGTAATAGGTTGTGTGGCGTTGACAGGAGAAAAATTATTTGAACAGTTGACAGGCTCTATGACAGTCAACTAGCTTCCAGCTAAAACAGTGCATCGTAATATAGCTTTTCCTTTTCAAGAATTTCAAATAGTTTGATATGTTCTACTAAAATGTTTGAGATTGCTGTTTTGTTGTATAAACCAGTAATTAACATTTGTATTGAATTTTCAGTCTGAGCCAATGTCAATTTTCATAATGCAGTTGCTGTAAATGTCAAGTGCACCAGAAGAGCAAAATATTTGCAAAACAAAATCACTCTGGTTTGATTTATTGCCCACCAGTTGTTTTCTAAGCTGGTGAAATGGGCTGTATCAGCTTAGTTTGTGCAAGCTGAAGATTTTTCTAAGCTGTCAGATCTCTCACTGCTATTTCCTTCATCAGGAAAGAGGTCATCAGTGTTATTCAGAGAATGACAGTTCACAATTCAGCTGAGGGCCTAGAAGCCTCCACTTAACCCTCTACCTGACAGGCATTAACACAGTGTCAGAGAGTGCACTTAGTCATTCTCTGTGCATTCTCATTCTCTATCATACTCATATACTGTATGTCTCTCCCTCTCTCTCTCTCTCTCTCTCTCACACACACACACACACAGCTAGCTAAAAGTGAGACAAAATGCTTTTCAACTTGGTCAGCCTCTAACAGCAAACTATTTGTAGACCTTAAGATAATTTGTAGTTCTCACCATTTATAACGATCAAGCACACTGTAAACCAAAACCATGCACTCAATCATTTACAAAGCCCAGTGTAAAAAGCCTTGTTGGTAGAGTATACTAATTGCTGAATGCACATTACCTGGATTGAACAATTAGGGAGCATTTAAAAAATAAATGCAGAACAATACGTTGCAATAATTTGTATACAGACATTTTTTCTTTTCTTTTTTTTTAAAATAGTTTCTGCTACTGATGACCAGCAATGGAGTATAAACTCTGTATAAACAGGAACATATCAATTAATAATGACTCTGCACACATATTCATTAAAATTCTGACCACAAATGAATCTTTCAAGTCTGATTATAACAGCTCATGGGCAGAACAGACCTGTTTCATCTCATGTGAATATGAAAGCTGTCACACTGGGATGCCTCACTTTGAGGGGTATTTTTTGTATCCTGGCTATAAAAAAACAGTACATATGAATTTTAATTAGGAAGTGAAAGATGTAAGACTTATCATATTGCAGGAATCTGTGCTGTTTAATAATACGCTACTCATCTACCATGCAGTTAAAGAAAAATCCACTCTGAATGACCTGTATGTCAATATTTATAATCAATGTGAATTTCAACTGTTCAAAAGTTTTATTTTTAAATTAAATTCTGAGTTGACTTTTTGATTTACACTTCTTTTATTAATAAGTTGGTCTATTTTCACTTCAGCTAATGCTTTCTTATATTACCTACAATTCTGTTCAAATGCCTGCAGATAGCAACGCCAGTGGAAATTATTCTCTACCTAAAGCAACTTGTGCAGCAGCTCTTTACTACTTTAGTCTGTCCAGCTCTCTCAACTTCTCATCTGTATATTCTGACTCTAACATAAACGGTGCCACTGCTTTAGCGTTCAATATTGCCATCAAACCCATCGTGGCCATCGTCTTGTAGAACTAGCTGATTCATGTCATATAGCTACATTGCAGAAGGAGCTACGTGTTCTCACTTATGTTTTAGATTGTTTTCTCACATGAATAATGAAAATACTGCACCAACCAATAAATTAGGACCAGAATCGCTAAGCATATCACAAATATTTCAATATAAACATATTTAATGTATTTCTGGGTGGACCTTTCCTTTAACTGTATTGTAAAATTCTGATTGCTTTTACTGTATGGAATAATACGTTCTTTGCAAAGTCCTTTGGCCCATTTCTGTTTTTGTTTCAAGGTCTTCAATGAGCAGTACATTCATGGAGATGCTTTATAATGGGCTTCTTTGCAGGGTTCTGAATACAACCATTTAATCACTAAAATATTATTTTACCTGAGTATTTGCTAAGGGTTCTTTGAAATCTTCAAACTTTTGGTAGTTGTACAGTGATGACTCACAACCATGAGAGAAACAAATGTGTTTATAGAATATCAGAGAAAAAGTAAAGAGATTTTTTTTGTGATTTCATAGCCCTAGAAACTTTATGTGCTATCTCTGCTTGCACTAAAAATGTTCCAAATGTGCAATGGAAAAAAAAAAAAAAATCAGGATGCCTTACTGCCTCAGAATAATATTTGGGTTTATCTCCCTTCAGCTCTGTATGTGTGCAAGCCAGCAATAAACAAAGTGCAACGCAGGACAACAGTTGCAAAACAGGACGACATTAGAAACTTCAAATAAATTATAAATGGTGAGATAGAAAATGTGTAAAAATGTAAAATAAGAATAACTACTGTCTGCCACTCCATTGCTGCATTGTTGCATTGTTACAGGAAAGCAGAAAGTGAGAACTTTTCCATTGACTTTGTTAAAAAGAAAGACAATGTTTCTGAAGCAGCTTATTTTGATGTCTGTATAATATGCCCTATATAAGAAGCTGAAACATGAGGTATGCTGTGTGAAAGGGGTCAGAGCTGTTTTTGCCTTTACTTGGTGTATGGAGAAAACACATTTGATGTATGGGAGATCACATTTGATTATTTTTGAGATCTTGCTCAAAATACAATAAAGTGTATCTTAGTGTGAGAGTCTGTGTTGCCACACCTGAGAGCGATAGACTGGTTTGGACGACTGCAGAAAAGCTACTCTGCTGCATCTTTATTTTATGCTTCTAGTCTCATTTAAGCACACAGCTGGTATGTGTTTCTGGGTGGCTGTGATGTCTCTCCCCATCTTTGTCATTAGTTCATTACTGATTCTAATGGGCGCCTCGTTATTCATTTTTAAGATTACTCTATAAATGACTAAATAAACTATACAAAATGCATGGTATCTGCTCTTTCCTCTACTCTATCTTTCTCTCTGTGTGTCAGAAATCAGCTTAAAAACTGTGTTTCAGAAGCAAGGATTTTGCTCTATATGCACTGGGGAAAATTTGAAATCATTAAGATTTACTGAGGTACATATTTTGCGCGAGAGATCAAGGACCTCATTTTAATGATAGCATTGATCAGGTCATGTTCATGTAGTTGAGTCATGCTCTACTAATCAGGTCCAAATTGCAGTAGTAGTGGGATTTAATAGTAGCATTATTCTGCTGGAAGATGCGTATGGCTTGATACAATATATTGTAACAAGAACTGAAACTCAGCATACTCTGTCAGCTAGTAATTAGTTCACTGCCCAGCAGGAACTTCAAGCAAAGTGGTCATGAACCTTAAACAAACAGGTCATAGGGGTTTAGCTGAAGATATTGAGTTTCGATAGGCACGTAGGTTATGAGGTCTAACCATGAACTACAGTATGTCTATGTTTTTTTTTGTTGTTGTTGTTTGTTTGCTTTGTTTTTTTTGTGCTGAACATTGAAAAAGGCATAACCCATCGTTAATTTTTGAAAGTCTGTATAATTTACTAACTACACACTTCCATGGCTGTTCTATAAGATTTGTCCCTTTGTATTTAAATATGATATGCATTACACATGCAGTTCACATAGGCCTAAATCATAAAGTAAATGCCACCATTTCCATTAACCGCTACATGGCCAAAAGTAGATAAACACCTGAACTTGCATAGCTCTGACCTCAACTCCCCCGAACACCTTTGCCTCCTCACCCAAAATCAGTGACTGACCTCACTAATGCTCTTGTGGCTGAATGAACAAAAATCTCCACAGCCATGCTCCAAAATTTAATGGAAAGCGTTCTCAGAAGAGTGGAGGTTATTATAAAAGCAAAGGGGAGACTAAATCTGGAACTGGAAGTTCAACGAGCACATATGGGTGTGTTTGATCAGGGATCCACATACTTTTGGCCATATAGTGTATTTAAGTTTTATAGAAAGGGCCCAAGGCTGGAAAGGGAGAATTACATCACATGTAATGAATCTACTAGAATCAAAATAGTAAATGTGCTTAAATTTGACACACTGACTCCAGTGACTGATGTATTATTAATAGTGGGTGTGTGTATATATATATATATATATATATATATATTTATATATATATATATATATTTATATATATATATATATATATATAGCTAGCTATTTGTGTCAGATATATAAATTCATCAATGTGTTAGCGGCTCTGACATGCAACTATAGATGTTTTGTTAGGTGTTTCCTTGACTATAGATGTTTACAAACTTTTTCAGAATATACATAGATATAGCGTGCTTTGTATTTAAGTCAGTTTAAACCAAATTTATGTCACACTTAGTCTCGGCACCAAACACCCTGCCCATAGCCAAGGAGAGGCTAATGTTTTTGTACACTTTTCTGGCCACGACATTCAGAATTTATGATGACGAATCATTAAGGTGTATAAAGTGTATGCTTCTACACTTTATGCACTTTTGTATGCCAGTTTTCAGAAGGAAAGCACATTTTTGAACACTACAACACAATGATAAGGCAAGACAGAGTCTTTAAAAGTTATTAAACATGTTTGTTTGAAGCTATTACTGATGTGTAAACATTGTCTGCCATGTCAGATAAATTGCTTCTTGCTGTGAAAGTAGGCAGTTTTTGGCCACATTTACTGACACATTATACCAGATGAGCTTTTAATAAAAACTACTCAGTATGCATGAAACAGTTTGGCAGAACTAGTTGCCATATATGGCAAGAGGCACTCCTGATATGCTAAGGATGACCTTTTAAAAAAAAAAATTAATTGAGCACCCAGTGCCTATATGTATGATCTGGCTCTCTAACACTTTTATGCAGACTGGATGAGTCACAAGTTGGCAACTAAGATTTCATTATCTTTGAAACCCTGGGTGGTTTGCTAAATGTAATAGGCCTGCTGGCAATGTCCCACAGTATCCAAGAGTAATCGATTTTTTTCCCCCTAGCTGGTCTTATTTCTTTACTGAAGCAATATGTTAGCCTGCAGTTCTTTAATGTGATCACATTTTGCAACATCACATCACTATGGGTTAAAATAGAGTTTGAGTTTGGGCAAATTAAAATGTGGGTGGACAGATAGTAAAACAACTCAGAGAGACCCAGCAGCATTTCTGTACTGACATTTTAAAAACCAGTGAAATTACTTGCTATTAACATAATCACGTATTTACAAGGCTAAAGTCACTCCATAAATCATAAAAAAAAATCCTTGAGTATCGAGTATGAGTATTGTGGAAGAGGAACAGCGAAAACACACTGTTTCATAACTTAAACTGGTCGTCCCATTAATCTTAAAAAAGCAATACATCTATGGCCTTCCATTTTGAGAAAACACCTTTTTTTCTCTGAAATTCTGTTCTCCTCTACAAATGGAGACCAGATTCAACTGAACACCTCCCAGGGGACCATGTGAAAGCAAACAGACATTAGGTAAAACAAGCAGTGTGGAGTTGGTCACGACAGGAGACATCAGCAGGCTTTGAGAAGCTGCAAAATCAATTCTCGTCCATTCACTGTAAGTGTTGGACACCCACAGGCAGAGACAGACAGAGCTTCAGTGAATCTGGCACATAAAATGGTCTGAACTAATGCCATCTCCAATCTGTGTTTTTGAGGAGTCCTACATCCACACGCTGTCTCCCATTTTCCTATCCTCCAACCAGTAAAGCATTCTGTAAAATCCCCAGAATGAGCAGATAGTGAGCTGATGAAGTGAGCCAAATGAATTAAAAGGGCATAAACATTACATGCACAACTAGCTCAAGTAAAGAGGCAGCCAAGAGTGATGATGAATTCTAAATGAGTTGAAAATCAGCATATTCCTCTAAGTGGTTGAGCAATTCTTTAGAGGCTGTTTTCTTTTTTAAATAAATTTACAATACCATTACTCTTGTTTCTGTTTATTGTTCTGTTGAATAAATAAGCAAGTAGAAGTAACATGCAAAAATATAAACATAGGTCCACAGTAAGTTTACGGAGGCTTTCAGAAAATTCATCTAAAACTCACACATATGATTTCATACCACAATCCTGAGTGTTGCAAATCCTTTGCAAGTGCCTTTATGCACTAAATGGCTAGTAGTTAGTGGACACCTGACCAATCAAACCCATATGTGCTTTTTGCACATCCAATACCATATTTAGTCCCCATTTGCTGTTATAATAATCTCCATCCTTCTGGGAAGGCTTTCCACTAGATTTTGGAGCGTGGCTGTGGGGATTTGCTCAGTCAGCCACAAAAGCATTAGTGAGGTCAGGCACTGACGTTGGCTGAGGAGGCCTGGGGTGCAGCCTGTATTCCGATGCATCCCACACGTGTTGATTGGGGTTGAGGTCAGAGTTCTTTGCAGGCCACTCGATTTCTTCCACTCCAACCTTAACTCACTTTGTTGCACAGCATTATCATGCTGGAACATGTTTGGGCCCCTTATTTCCAGTGAAGGGAAATTGTAATGCTACAGCATACAAAGACATTCTATACAATTGTGTGCTTCCAACTTTGTGGCAACAGTTTGGGGGAAGGCCCACACATGGGTGTGATGGTCGAGTGTCTGTAGACTTATGTAGTCTATATGACTACAGTCATATAGTGTACATTCAGCATGTAAAGGCTAACATAGTAAGAGAAAGGATGTGTAATTTACTAGAATTTTTGGCTAGGTTTGATCTATGAATTTACATAGAGGTGGTAAGGGGAAGTGGTAGCTCAGTGGTTAAGCTGTTGGTCTTCTGATTAGAAGGTTGAGAGTTCAAATCCCAGTACCACCAAACTGCCACTGCTGGGCCCTTGAGCAAGGCCCTTAACCCTCAGCTGCTCAGTTGTATAAATGAGATAATTGCAAGTCACTCTGGATAAGGGCGTCTGCCAAATGCCGTAAATGTAAATGTAAATGGTAGGGAAATGTCCCAAGCAACTTTCACAGATGACAGTTTTATTTCATCCAGAGACATTAAGCATGGGCATAATTTAGGTAGCTATATAGCTAACTTTTAACATTAATATAGCTTGCAATGGAGTTTTTATTGTTACATTCAAGAGGGCTTTTCCCCCCTTTCCCCCCATATCCCCATTATCGGTTATCCCTATTCGAGTATGACTGTTCCTGATTACTGATATTACTATAAGCTAGGTGTCAGAAAATGCTAGTTATTGTTAGCCTACATCAGTTATGAACTAGTGTACTACAACTGACCCAACAAAATGTTTTTTTTCTAGAATAAGAATGGTGTTGTTGCATTTCACGTACATTTTAATTTTCAGAATTAGCATGCCACAGCTAAATGGCTATATATACACTCACTGCGCAGTTTATTAGGAACACCTGTACACCTATTCATTCATGCAATTATCTAATCAGCCATTCATGTGGCAGCAGTGCAATTCATAAAATTGCAGATAAGGGCTAGCAACTTCGGGTAATGTTCACATCAACCATCAGAATGGGGGAAAAAATGTGATCTCAGTGAGTCTGACCGTGGCATGATTGTTGGTGCCAGACAGGCTGAATTGAGTATTTCTATAATGGCTATAATCTCCTGGGATTTTCATGCACAACAGTCTCTAGAGTTTATTCAGAATGGTGCAATAAAGAAAATAAAAATTCAGTGAGCGGCAGTTCTGAGGATGGAAACGCCTTGATGAGAGAGATCAATGGAGAATGGCCAGACTGGTTCATGCTGACAGAAAGGCTACAGTGACACAGATCACCACTCTGTGCAATTGTCATAAGCAGAAAAGCATCTCAGAATGCATAACATGTCGAACCTTGAGAGAGATAGGCTACAACAGCAGAAAACCACGTCCGGTTACATTTCTGGCAGACAGGAACAGAAAGCTGAAGCTGCAGTGAGCACAGGCTCATCAAAACTGGACAGGTGAAGACTGGAAAAACGTAGCCTGGTCTGATGAATCTCAATTTCTACTGAGGCACAAAGATGGTAGGGTCAGAATTTGCCGCCAGTAGCATGAATCCATGGACCCAATGTGCCTTGTGTCAATGGTCCAGGCTGGTGGAGGTGGATTAATGTCGTGGGGAATGTTTCCTTGGCACACTTTGGGCCCATTAATACCAATCAATCATCGTATGAATGCCATAGCCAATTTAAGTATTGTTGCTGACCATATGCATCCCTTCATGGCAACAATTTACCCATCTTCTAATGGCTACTTCCAGCATGATAATGCACCATGTCACAAAACATAAGTCATCTCAAAGTGGTTTCATGAACATAACGGTGAGTTCAGTGTTCTTCAGTGGCCTTCCCAGTCACGGGATCTGAATCCAATAGAACACCTTTGGGATGTGGTAGAATCGGAGATTCGCATGATGGAATTGCATGATGCAATCATGTCAACATGGATGAGAATCTCAGAGGAATATTTCCAACATCTTGTGGAATCCATGCATCACACACATCAGCCATAACATTAAAACCACTGACAGGTGACGCTGCTACGCAGGCCCATATGCAGCAAGCTGCGATGCACTGTGTGTATCTTTGTATCATATGCAGCTATTAACTTTTTCAGCAATCTGTGCTACAGTAGTTCTTCTGTTTGATCAGACCAGACAGGCAAGCCTTCACTCCCCACATGCATCAATGAGCCTTGTGCACCTATAAGCCTGTTGCCACTTCACCGGTTTTCCATCCTTGGACCACTTTTGGTAGGTACTAACCACTGCATACCAGGAACACCCCACAAGACCTGAAATTTTGGAGATGCTCTGACCCAGTCATCTAGCTATCACAATTTGGCCCTTGTCAAAGTCACTTAGATCCTGCTTCCAACACATCAACTTTGAGAACTGACTTTTCACTTGCTGCTTAATATACCTCACCCCTTGACAGGTGCCACTGTAATGAGATAATCAATGTTATTCACTTCACCTGTATGTGGTTTTAATGTTATGGCTGATCAGAAACAACCCCAGAACAAGACACCTGTTGTCTCACTATTACAGTCGGGTCTATAAGTATTTGGACAGTGACACAATTTTTATAATTTTGCCTCTGTAAACCACCACAATGGATTTGAAATGAAGCAGTCAAGATGTGATTGAAGTGTAGACTTAATTCAAGGGGGTTAAAAAAAACACTGCGTTAACCGTTTAGGAATTACAGCCATTTTTTCCATAGTCCCTCCTTTTTCTCAGGCTCAAAAGCAATTGGACAATTGACTGATAAGCAGTTTCATGGCCAGGTGTCGCCTTTTTCTCATTATTTCATGACAGATTAAGGAGATGAAAAGTCTGGAGTTAATTCCAAGTGATTAATTTGCATTTGGTAGCTGTTCATGGGAACTCTCAATATGCGGTCCAAACTGAAGGAGGTCGATGCAAGTGAAGGAGGCCATCAGTAGGCTGAAAAACAAAACAGACCTATCAGAGAGAGAACAGAAACTTTAGGAGTGGCCAAATCAACAATTTGGTACATTCTTAAAAAGAAGAAATGCACTGGCGAACACCAAAAGGCCTGGAAGACCACGAAGAAAAACCCTTTCACAACATCTAGCCAAGTCGAGAACACTCTCGCAGAAGTAGGTGTAGCATTGTCAAAGTCTACAATCAAGAGATGCCTTCATGAATGTAAATACAGAAGGTTTACCTCAAGATGAAAACTACTGGTAACACTCAAAAACAGTAAGGCCAGATTAGACTTCTGCTAGAAAATATCTAAATAAGCCTGCCCAGTTCTGGAACAAGATTCTCTGGACAGATGAAACCAAGATTAACTTGTACTAGAATGATGGGAAGAGAATAGTATGGAGAAGGAAAGGAAGGGCTCATGATCCAAAGCTTACCACATCATCTGTCAAACATGTTGGAGGCAGTGTTATGGCATGGGCATATACGGCTGCCAATGGAACTGGGTCACTGGTGTTTGTTGATGATGTGATTGCTGACAGAACTAGCAGGATGAATTGCTGCAAAACTGATAGGACAGCGCTTCACAGTGCAGATGGATAATGACCAAAAACATACCGTGAAAGCAACCCAAGAGCTTCTTAAGGCAAAGAAATGGAATGTTCTTAAATGGCCAAGTCAGTCACCTGACCTCAACCCAACTGATGCTTTTCACTTACTGAAGACAAAACCCAAAGTAGAATGACCCACAAACAAGCAGCAACTGAAGACAGCTGCAGTAAAGGCCGGGCAAAGCATCTCAAGGGAGGAAACTCAGCATTCAGTGATGTCCATGGATTCCAGACTTCAGGCAGTCATTGACTGCAAAGGATTTGCATCCATGTATTAAAAATAAACCTTATATTTATAATTAAGTTATTTTGTCCAATTACCTTTGAGCCTGTGAAAATGGAGGGAGTATGTAAAAACAGTTGCAATTCCTAAACAGTAATGCAATATTGTTGTTAAACCCCTTGAATTACCTGAAAGCTGAAAGTCTACACTTCAGTTACACCTTGATTGCTTCATTCCAAATCCAAAAAGAGGCAAAATTCACTGTCCAAATACTTATGGACCCAACTGCATACCGAGTATACTATTATAACAACATGGTGACACATATGCAGAGAAAAAAAAAAGAAAGTGTGCTGTTTCTGTTGTCAGAAATGAGCATTGTTTTATGGCAAGTAAACTGGTATTGGTGTGATTATAAAATTAGATCATTGTAGGATGTTATATTTTCATATGGCAATAGCCAGGTCAATAACCATTATTCTCAGCTGCTCAGTAACATTAACATCTATAATTGCACACATATGCATGTTGTTACTTATCAGTGCCCTAAATGACATTCCGTATGGCATTTCTTAATTTGGCTATTGTTAGACTTAATGTGGTCACTCAGATGCACTGTCGGAGAACGGGAGACCTGGAACAAGAACAGCAAAGTGGAAGCCTGAGCTTTCTTCAACTGAGAAAACAAGGCTCAGGAGGTTTATTTACAAGCTCCTCATCTTTTACAATGCTCAAGATTCATGTGTAATTGGCTTGCTGCCCAGGCGTCAGCGCTGGGATTACTCTGCATGAAATTAAACCGCATATGAAGGGAGTGCACACCCACCTCTGGCGTGATGGTCCTTACTGATGGGCAGTTATCCATTTGCATAGATTTCCCAGAGGATTTGTGGGTACACTATTATTATATAACCAGTTTTTGTTTATCAGCACTGCAAACACAAGTGATTTGTGGAATAAAGAATTTGGGCCATGGTAACTAAAACCTTGATGCCAATGTTCCTGAAGGTATCATAAAACTTATAAAAAATATACTAGAAAAGATATTTTTAAGGAAGAAGCAAGGAAATGAGCAACGACTGTTTCTTTTAATCTGAATCTTGTTCTCTCCTACTTTTAGCTTGTGTCCAGAGTCTGAATTTACAGTCCAGTTCCAGAAGCCCAGTGGAATCCGAGTCACTGGATAATGAGCTGTAACCAGAGACAGTTTCATCCATCTCCTAACACACATTTTGGCTGGACAGAAAGCAGTCAGGCATGGGTCATTCTGAATGATCAATCCATTAGTTTTAATGTCTCTAAATTCTCAGTCTACATATGGAGAATCAGACTTTACTTTCAGACCAGTGGTCGAAACTACCTTTTCACAAGTGGGCTCGTACTGACCAGGATGCAGTGTCAGCACATCCCATAAGGTCCCGGTACTTGGCTTCACCCATGCCAGGCCATAAATTAAAATGGACTAATCAAATTACTAATAACAGTATTTTTTGGCTACACACCCAAAGTAAGTGGAAGCCAAATTCACAGTGCATAGAAAGTGTGATTGTGTGATTTCAATAGATTTCTATGAAGTTTACACTTCACTTACACATGCAAGTGAATAAAAATAGAGACAACAATCAGTGCAGTGCAGTGTGATGCAAGACCTCACATTTTATGTGCCTCTAATGCAGCCAGTATGGATTGGAACACATTAAATAATAAGCATAACTGCCATGTGTGACACACATTGATATGGAGCTGAAAGACAAACCACACAAAAGCGGGGAGAAACCTGCTGCACCGCAAAAAGCATGTATAATTAATATATTTGAATATATACCTAGATAGTATAAAATTTTCGAATCTGTCTTCTTAATTTTGCCTTCTTTATTAAAACAATATAGAGTATATTTCAAACATTCACAGTGTATAGTCTTATTCAGTGCAGACATATTACACATATTTTTTCCACTTCAAGCACTTATATATAATATATGTATTATATATTATATTATTTTATACTTTTGGATATTTGTAGATATTTTGAGGCATGGGGTTTAAAGACAAATGTAAAGGTAAAGAGAAAAACCAAATCAGTTGTGCCAGAAGACGGATGCTATCAGTGAAAGTGGTGATCTGTACTGCACACTGCACTACACACTTACTAGAAAAACAAGACAGCCCTTGTTGCTCATATACAATTACAGTACAGAATTTTTTTTCTTGCCAGCCCTTTACTCAAATTCATATAAACTGGATTTAACTGTGCAGAACGTCTTATTTTTAAATGAAATATAAATAATATATAAATAAAGGTGAGATATAAATAAAGGTGACCAGTAAAACTAGGTGCCGAGTCATGCAGTGGTAAAATATTCAGGAGATACCAACTCTGAGACCAGATGGTGCTATCACAAGGAAAATCTTTTGCTCACAGCTCAAAAAAGAGGCTTCATGTGTCTCAGAGAAAGCATCATCACTCTCAAATTGGTAGCCTTCATGTGATATCTTGAGAACCACTGTATAAAATTCTGTATATATGCCATTAAACCATATAGCGAACTTATGCACCAATACTTAATTTAAAAAGTAGTATGATTTATTTCTTGCCTTGTACCCAGTGTCTTTTTCTTTTGGACATTTTGTTAGTACGTATGTAGCACAACCACTTATCTTACTACCAAGAACACAATGGATGATTCATGAGGCTATAAACATTGCAGGTGAAAAGCTGCAGATACATTTAGCTTAATCACATGCAGAGACATTGGAGTCAATATATTAGAAAAATTGTCGGTGTAGACATAGCTCAAATTGATGCACAAAATTAAATATTGATATGCATAATAGTTCCTTTACTGTTTTAGTATTCTCTGATAAAGACTGAAAAAAACAGCTTTGATAGTATAATTTGTGTCAGACAGCATTCTTAATAAATAAATAAATAAATAAATAAATAAATAAATAAAGGAAGGAAGGAAGGAAGGAAGGAAGCAAAATTAATCTAGTAGCCTAAAGGGAAAGCATAGCCTGTGTTGGTCCAGTAGATTCATTGTGTTAAATTAAAGTACCTTCTGCATTTCTGCCTTATGTGTATAGAAAAAGCAGCTATATACATATTTTATCATGCAAGACCAACCACAAATAAGGTAATTTCAGAAATGCTGTTTCAACACAGTTCCTAAACAATGTATATTATATTGTACATATATAATATAATATAATATAATATAATATAATATAATATAATATAATATAATATAATATAATATAATATAATATAATATAATAATGTATGTATTTTGTTCAAAATCATATCTTAAGGCACTGTGGCACAATTCCGAATTTCTTGTTCTGTATGCTAGGCATCAGAGTATCAGAGTACTAAATCAGATATGGCTGACTACAGACGAAATCAATACAGTATCTCTCAGAGTTCCCAGTACCAGTTGAGAAAATTACACCAGTCAACCCCAACAAGTTTCTACATTTGTCCATTCAGGAAATCAATACTGCAAGAAGATCTACTCTTGAATGAAATAATATATAATTTCTAATGGAATTATATTATATAATGATTTCAGTTTTTTAAAAAAAATGCAGACTACACAATATACTCTTTGATATATAATGGAATGATACACCAATCAGCCATAACATTAAAACCACTGACCGGTCAAGTGAATAACATTGATTGTCTTGTTACAATGGCACCTGTCAAGGGGTGGGATATATTAGGCAGCAAGTGAACAGTCAGTTCTTGAAGTTGATGTGTTGGAAGCAGATAAAATGGGCAAGCGTAAGGATTAAGGGCCATTTTGTGATGGCTAGACGACTGGGTCAGAGCATCTCCAAAATGGCAGTTCTTGTGCGGTGCTCCCAGTATGCAGTGGTTAGTATCTACCAAAAGTGGTCCAAGGAAGGACAACCAGTGAACCAGCGACAGGCTCATGGGCGCCCAAGGCTCACTGATGCATGTGGGGATTGAAGGCTAGCCCGTCTGGTCTGATCACACAGAAGAGCTACTGTAGCACAAATTGCTGAAAAAGTTAGTGCTGGCTATGATAGAAAGGTGTCAGCTTGGTGCAGCTTGCTGCGTATTGGGCTGCATAGCTGCAGATCGGTCAGAGGGCCCATGCTGACCCCTGTCCACTGACGAAAGCACCTACAATGGCCACGTGGGTATTAGAACTGGACCATGGAGCAATGGAAGAAGGTGTCCTGGTCTAATGAATCATGTTTTCTTTTACATCATGTGGATGGCCAGATGTGTGTGTGTCACTTACCTGGGGAAGAGATGGCACCAGGATGCACTATGGGAAGAAGGCAAGCCAGCAGAGGCAGTGTGATTCTATTGGCAATGTTCTGCCCGGAAACCTTGTGACCACCTACCTAAACATTGCTGCAGACCAGGTACACCCCTTCATGGCAACAGTATTCCCTAATGGCAGTGACCTCTTTCAGCAGGATAATGCGCCCTGCCACACTGCAAAAATTGTTAAGGAATGGTTTGAGGAACATGACAAAGTGTTCAAGGTGTTGACTTGGCCTCCAAATTCCCCAGGTCTCAATCTGATCGAGCATCTGTGGGATGTGCTGGACAAACAAGTCTGATTCATGGAGTCACCACCTCAAACTTACAGGACTTAAAGGATCTGCTGCTAACGTCTTAGTGCCAGATACCACAGCACACCTTCAGAGGTCTTGTGGAGTCCATGCCTCAACGGGTCAGAACTGTTTTGGTGGCACAAGAGGGACCAATACAATACTACCCAGTATGTACTTCATTCATTCATTCATTCATTCATTCATTTGTTTATTTGTTTGTTTATTTTTAAGCTACTACCTATTGGCTTAAGCATCACTAGAAGCAACCTGGTCTACAAGTTACAGCTGGTTGAAGTTAGGATGAGGAGTGGGTTTAGAAGCCGTAGTTTTCCTCTGATTTTGTTTATGCAAAAATTAAACAAAATCATCCTCACTTGTTACATTTCCTATTAACTTTGCATGAGATCAGGTTGTTAAATATTGAATGCAATCACTTTGTTCAGGTCATGAACTAGGATTTTAATTATAAGAAAGAGATAACTGTCTAGTGTAACAGGCTCATGACATTATCTTATTAAAGTTTATCTTTATCCAAGATATAATAGTATACATAATTCTGAGATTATTGTTCATGAGTGAATTTCCCAGAAGCACCATAGTGCTGAGATCAACAGACATACTTAGAGGGGCTTAAATTTTTAGTGTTTTAGGTGTATGTTGTTTTTTGGAAACTCAGTAAAGGCTGTATCTGCTTTGAAGAATAGTCTATCTGTGCTCTAGCTGGCCTCTGGCATGCTACTGGGCTGTCAGTGTTGAATATTACAATACAGGTAATGTTCTTTTTTGAGCCTGTTTCTGAGTCCCATTTTGGATATTAATAGATACCTTCAATTTTGCAATGGTACATAGTAATATTAAAAAGGGAAAAAAGCCAGCCCCTGTCAAAATATATCCAATGCAGGGAAGGTCTTTTTTAACAGGTATTCTAAGTAAATGGTTAACAAACAGTCTGAAGTTTGAGTTCAGCTCTTACTCTGAACAAGCAGACATCAGCATTTTAGATGCTATCTGGAATGTTAATGCAGTATCAGCTTGCATGATATCACCCTTGATTAAAAAAAACTCTAATCTGGGAGAATTATAGTGCTGCTCATAGTGTGCTATCCGGCCTGATGATTTCTGTGATGCAGATCAAGTTGAGACATAAAAACCTACTTCATATAAACATGGACATGAGCAGAAATGAGAGATCTGGGGGAAATTATTACAACATTTCTGAACACATTTAACTGTTTTGAGGTACTTGTCCACATAGCATTCGGACAGGTGCACACCAATATTGCATATGATATTTCCTGCAGAAAAATCTTTGTGATGATCATTTACATACTGCAAAACATTTAACACCTGCACAACAGTAGTCACATGGGTTACCTAACTGCAAGAGACTAATGCAAATAATGTCAAGGCAATTAGCTTGCTCGGTTAACACCATGGTCTTCACTCTGCCTACAGCTAAGTGCAGTGCACACACAGCCACTGCTGCCAGCAACACACTTTGCTTGCACAGCTGACAGACTTTTTACTGAAATATCCTGTACACATACAGTACGTGTGACACAGTATGTATGCTGTAGCATTACAATTTCCCTTCACTGTTCACTGGACCAAGAGGCCTAGCCCAAACATGGTTCACATTAACAATGCCACTGCGCACAAAGCGCGGTCCATGAAGACATGGTTTGTCAAAGCTGATGTGAAAGAACTCAAGAAGCCTGCACAGAGCCCTGACCTCAACCCTACTGAACACCTTTGGAATGAACTGAAACACCAACTGCGCCCAGGGCCACCTCACCCGTCATCTGTGCCTGACCTCACTAATGCTCTAGTGGCTGAATGAGCAAATCGCCACAGCCATGGAATGGGATGTTCACAAAGCACATATATACTGTATATACTACCAAATTTAATTTTTTTCCCAATCTAATAATCAGTTATTCTGCACCAGCAACGCACACAACTATGAGCCAGAAGGACACACAAGCTGAGTAAATTCAGACAGACATAGACATAGTTGTGGAAGTAAACAGGGTTATTCATAGAAACCTTAATGACTAACCAAGTGGGTTTGATTTTCTAAGAGCATAACTAAATGTTAAAATTACACAAATAAATACAAAGATGAAGAATAATAAAACAGAATTTGGGGGAAAAACTATTAATAATAATTAAGACCCTGTCGATACCAGTGTAAGTACTTTGTGAAACATTTGTTGAGCTGCTGACAAAGGTACTACTTTTGACCAAATAAATAAATAAATAAATAAATAATGCCCAGGGTCATTTGTCTCCACTGAGAACTGAAAGAGCGAGAGTATCAGGGGAGGAGTGGAGTCCTTGAAAAGCCCTATGGGAGAAAATTACACAACAAAGTGTTTCTCGAGTCAGTCTGTACTATTTGATATAATCCTGGACCATTTGGTCACCTAAGAAAGACCTGCTGAGAACAGGCTGTATTTGTGGCTTCAGCTCAGATGCAACTAGATTTAAACAAGGCGACACTAGAAGAGATTGCCTAAAGACGGAAATTAAATGACAACAGCAAAAAGGCTTCAGTGGCTCTGACATTGGTGCTGTTACAGCTCTATTACAACCTGTCCACATCATTTAACTTCAGGAAGATACAATGACTTCTGAAGTATAGTTAATGATCTGTAGCTATCTACATACCAGAAATTAAGGATGGTAAACTAATCCAACAATATGTTATCTATCAATGACAATCCAGACAGGAAACAAACAAATCATCATAATCGAATACATGCTACTGATGCTTGTCTACGTAAAAAGCGCTCAGTGAGCTTGGCAATCACAACTCAACTAATGAGGCTGAACAGGAATGGGTGCATTAAGCACCTATTAAACAGTGGTATTAATTTTGATTAAGCGGTCCCTTTTGCACCAAGGTGTTGAATCATGACAGTTAGGGTTCTACAGCCACACTATTTCGTTCTAAGAAATTCTAAGGAACACACAACAAAGGAAAGCACAGACATGTGAGTATCATGTTAAGTGTTAGACATCTTTTCATCATGCTTAGTACTGTGTTAACAATAGGTGTCTTTTATGTTTAAGTAACTGAATTGATCAGTATTCCAGAAGCTTTCTATTCTGTTGAACTGTCAGCCACAAAGTGTACGTACAAGAACAGGAAGAAAACACCATTACTACAGTTAACAAGTTGGCAATTAACAACCTGGGAAAAACAAGTTGTACAAAGTGCAGTTGTAAAATATATTTAAAAAAAAAAAAAAAAAGGGGACGCATCTCACCTCATTGGATATGCACTTGAAAAAATCAAGTGAACTGCAGTGAAGTGTAGGATGTTATTTCCACTAAAGGTGCCTCTCTGCAACCCTCGTTCATGAAAAGAGATTAAAAATATGTTGTGAAATGCTGCTTCCCTTAAATTCAAACTGTGAACTGGCTGTTTATTCCATGTTCCTCAACAAATTAAGTGATTTGCCTGCAACCAGTTGGCAAGTTTTTCAGTCTGGGTATTACACTAAAATTGTTATGTTTTTGGCTAAGGACTTGTATTGAATATCAATATTAAGTTTATTTAATTCTTTCTCCTCTCTACTTTCTACTCTTGCTTGAGGCACTCAACAAGCCACCACTCTTCCATAACACCAGTTCAGGACATTACCCCTTTCCTGTACACTTCTTCATTTCACAGTATTAAAACTCACTGGTTTAGGAGTTAGCATTATGAAGTCTTGCTGATGTCACATTTGCATTAGTTCTGACCTTTTTTCTTAAATAAACCCCTGTTTATTCTTTGTATCATCATCTGTTTTTTTTTCTTTTTTTTGTATTTCATGCCTGATTATGTTTTGACGCTTGCCTTCTCTGCCATTTAGGTTTACTTTCATATCACATCAGCATGAATCCTGTACAAGGAGTAATCGAGATTAGTGATACCAATCCTTTTTGTAAATATAACATATATATTACATAGTTAAACATGATATGTAATCATCTTAATTAAATGCAGTGTATGACACATCTGTACTCAGGAACAACAACGTTTGTTGTACATACCTATTAGCTTGGACTGTGGTAGACCATGAAATATCTTAACTTTACCTACATACCATACTCTGCTTCACATAACATTAGCATTACAGCTAATGCTCAGCTACAAACTATAATGTAGTGTATACTGTATATATACATATGGGTGTTAAAAAAAAATCAGTATGAGTTTTAAATTGTGTTCATCCCTCCACAATAAATGCTTAGATTCTACTAAGTCTCTGGAAGTGTACTGGAGGGATGAATACAAATCTTCCAAAGGTTATTCACTCAATTGGTGTTTTGATTAAGATGGTGGAGAGTACTAACACACCAGGATATAAGCGATCAGTCAGTCAGATCAACTTAGCATTGATTTGCAGTGACCCTTCTCACTAAGGGGACAAGTAGACCCAAATCATGCCAGCAAAATGCCCCACACAGCATAATAGAACCACTGGACCCCCTCACTGTAGGGGACTAGCATTCGGGCCTATACCATTCTCTTGGTGTACACCACACATGCACTCATGCACTTGTCTTATCTGACCATATTATGTTTTACCACATGTACAGACAAACAGTGCCTGATTTTTGTACCAATGAACTCTCAGATGTGCATGCTTCTTTGTAATGAGGGTTTATACACTGCAACCCTAGTATAATACCTCTCTATGTAGGATTTAATGGAATGTTCCAGCTGACAGTCTGATCTCATCCAGCATTGACCTTCTCAGTCACCTGATGAACACCTGCTCTTCTGTTTTTCTTTACATAATCGCACTACTGCACAGAACATCACGGTCAATGAATCTGCACATTCAACCACAATTTCCAACCCTATTTACTGATATCTTTCCCATATACAGCATCTAAATGCAGATGTCACTTTAGTCACTACTCCTATTGAAGCAGTAGCCAGCTGAGCAGTCTCTGTGACTGAAGCTCCTGCATGCATACCCCGATAATAAAATCTTCTTTCAAAGATCTTCTCTTCTTGCCATCTTAATCCAAAATTGAGATTAGTTGGGTCTGCTTACACATGACTCAGAGTATGGTAGGATGTTAGCTGCTTAAATGGGTCATGCAGAACACCAATCTGGAAGCATCTGCACTTGTTATGTTTCTTCACTCATTTACTCAGGTTTTTCCTTTTATTTGTTATCCATCTGTACACTGTGAATTGCCTGCACATAGCACATCTGGGTGATATTTAGAATTACTTAAAAATAATTTCTCCTAAGACTATTTCACCAACTTAAACAAGGCCAAATAAACTGCACAAACTGCCTGTTGAAAACTGTACTCATAACAACCATTGTCTAAAACATTTCTCCCAGTGCATGAATAACATCAGCCAGTTTCTAAGCAGTCCATAAATAATTATGCAGGTGCTACCTTAGTTTAATCATCATTATAATGAAATTATGAAAAGAAAATGAACTGGCAAGAAAGGCAAAACTCAGGTTGATGTTGGATTTCTAAATTATGTAATCAAGCATAACACATGAAATTTAATACTAAAACCAAAGATAAAAGAGACAATATAATACAGAACAGAATGAAGCTAAATGGCAAATATATACTGAGGTAGACTATGGGAAAATATTCATATCATAGTGTAAAATGGACAAAATGTTATGATAATAGTGATAATTAAGATTATGGTTAGGCATCAGTTGACTTGCTCAATGAGCTTATTATAGCTAGATTACTATGCCAATAGTGAGGAAGTTTAGTAGAGAAGAGTGTCATTGGGTTGACATCTGAGAGTTCTGGCTGTAATGTCAGCAGACTTTACTTGTCCAAAAATCACAGAGGAAGGCTCAGTGTGCACAGGATCCAGCAGCGATCACACTGCATGGGAAGTAGTTGAGTGAGATTAGAGTCAAAAATGTGACTCCGAAGAGCCACATATTATGGATCCAATGCACAACACATACATGAGAGTGAGCAGCTCAGATTTATACAGTGGAGTGAAGAAGAGCATTGGTTTCCCTGCCTTGTCCCTGAACAGAGGGTGCTAATTTGGCCTGGGGTTTAATTCTACGTCACACATCCCAGAGACAACACACTGGATATTTTAATGATGGCACAGGTTGCTAAGTGCCCAACAAAGGCAGTCCCAAAATATGAACAAGAAATGTCAATTAGATTTTATTCTCTTTTAACTCCATGCCTTGCAGTAAAATTCATTCTGCCCTTATGTCCAGATTCTTTGGAAACTGATATGTCCACTTGGTTGATTGAGCTAGCATTTTGATGTTGCTTATATTTTATTAGACATCCAGTAAAACGATAATAATTACCTTAGGCAACCCTTAGGTGAAACCCAGGGCTGAAAAGTTTAAAGGATTTGCTGTAGGGGCTGCAGTGCACCGAGTTCACTGGTTGAATGAGCTGAATCTTGGTGTTGTAGGTCGATGGAACAGCAAAGGCATATCTGAGGGTTTTAGAACTGGATGAGTCTTTAAATAGACAGAGAGGTGATTATCGTACACATCTGAAACTGAATCACTGCTCAGTTGTTGTGGCCTAATGGTTAGAGAGTCAGACTTGCAACCCGAAGGTGAACCTGAAGGTTGTGGGTTTGAGTCTCAGGTCCGGCAGGGATTGTAGGTGGGGTGCTCTCTCCCACCCTCAATACCACGACTGAGGTGAGACCTTTGAGCAAGGCGCCGAACCCCCAACTGCTCCCCGGGCGCTGCAGCAAAAAAGGCTGCCCACTGCTCCGGGTGTGTGTTCACGGTGTGTGTGTGCACTTGGATGGGTTAAATGCAGAGCACAAATTCCAAGTGTGGGTCACCATACTTGGCCACAAGTCACTTCACTTCACGTAAGCATGTTTGATGGCAGTTGTATTGTAATTGTAGTATTATAGTATTGTAAAATAAAATAAAATAATAAAAATAAGTATAATAAAAAAGTTGAATGTTGTATTTCTACTTGTGTTTGTATTTAACTAAGTGGAAGAAAGAAGCAGGGGGAAGTGCTGTAGACATAGGCTTTAACTGAGAATTGAAGTCACTATGGAGATCAGATTCATCTGAACATTAACCTTTATAAAAAAAAGTTTTTAATAAATTTCAGCTCTTTCTAATATACATGTTTGAAAATCCAGGTTTTGAAATAGCCTGAAAAGAATGTCTATGACTGCAGAGATTCACCATGGCACACGACTCAACAATAATGCCCTTGCCGAGTTTAAAAGATTTACAGCCCTAATTACAGTTCTTTCATTATAATTAGTTACAGGGACTGACTAGACTGTAAACCAGGGTAGGCAAATATCATATTCCTAAAAGAGGTCGGGTCAAATTCCCTCAGACAACAGCTCGTTAACACTAGCTAAAGGATGCTAACTAAAAATATCAACAATGTGCATCTACAGAAACGCATATCTTTAAAGCATTCTATCATAAATGAAAAGGTAATCAAACAAATAAAATTTAGCATCTAGTTTTATCCCTTTTTTCTTGCATGTGAACACAATGAAAATGTGAACTTGCTGTACTTGTAAGCTGTGGAATATCATTGTTTGAGCAGCCTCATTAGAGACTGATGAGGTTTGACGTACATATTTCAAAGCCAATGGACAATATACAATACAATATTTCTCTAGATATGTTCACACAATGTAAAGGACAATGAGGCACAGAAGGTGAAATTTCAAACAGTGTTGCTGATTTGACCAGTGTTTCTGAGGTGCATGCATATAAAACTTGGACCTGAATGCTGCGTTGCAATTTGGCCAGGACTAAGTTCAACCAGAATTTCACCCAAGCTGGGTAATGGACAGGGGGGTAACCCTGCTGCTACTGACAGCAGTGTGTGAAACTAGGACTAATAGCAAGTGGTGACAGCAGCCTTGCACACAGCAGAGTGTCGGTGTCAGCTGGGTAAATGCATACAATAATGTGCTCAGCTAGGCATGAGCTTAAATACAATAAAGTGATCTGATTCTTACATTGATAAAATTACAGGAACATTTTTAATCAAAGCCACAGTTGTGGCCTTTACAAAACCACTTTACGGAATTTTTACCAACCACCTTGTTAACAATTAATGTTGGGTTACGTGGGAGCCTAACTGACACACCATGAGTTCAGTCACATCTAACAAGCTTGTGTGGGATGATGGAGACTCAGCAGCATCTATATGATATGATTATATGATCTATATAGTAACACAGGTAACTATGCCATTTGTGTTTCTGTACAGACTTCCTTCTGTGACAATAAGAACAGCTGCTCATGACAGAAATGCACCTTTTCCGAAATGAAACATCTTTGGTGATTTGCCCATTTGGATCTCTCATATTTTGTACCAAATCTCATCAAGAATGTGCCTAGCCTTTGTTATTTAGTTTGTACCACATGGTCAGTTTTCAACAGGAGAAAAAGAATGTGTAATGAGATTGTGAGAGAAAATTGTCTGTGTGCTTTGATGGAATTGACCACCATGACAAGGTGTGTGGTAGGATGTAAGTCGAAACTAATCTCAGGCTAGTGGGCAATTTCATTGTATTCCCAGACAAATGTACTAGATCAATTCCTAAAGGGAAAGAACTCTCCAAAGACCTTTATAGTTTATTACTTGGCACTGTCTTTCATACACAGACCTCCCACAAACCTACATTATATCCTGCACAAACCCACTAACCTACAGTTGCTGGTGTCAAGCAGGATCTTGAAACAAGAAGCATTTTTCACTCAAAATATACCACCAAAGCTATGATAACTTTATAACCTGGTAAAACCGAATAACTAATAGGAGATTCTTTTGAATGTACGCTGTATCATCAAAGTATTGTATTTTGTTTTCGTTATGACCCATATCATTATAAAACAGAATGATATTAGATCACTCTCTTATAAATTCATTTGCAAGAAAAAAATGCTGCAAGTCCAACTAATTTCAGCAACTGACTAGATGTTTGCTAAAGTTCACATTTGAACACAGGAAACTGCTGACCACCTTTTTTCTGAAAAGGGTAGAAACTGCAGTCATACTGGGTAATAAATGTGTAAACTATAGGAATGATACATTAAACTGTGTTCAACTAAATATGAATTTAGCACAACAGTACCATTGAATTACAATTCTTTTTTTTTTTTAAGATGAAAAACAGTCTGATGCCTTACTATATAGTAGACGTATAGTAAAAGGACAGTCAATGCCCTGCACTTTATTATCGAACCAATGGGGAAAAGTTGGAAAAGCTTCTAAACAATTAAAGTCAGTAAACTGAGAAAAAGAAAAACATTAAAATACAATGGCACCTTCTGAGATTATGGCGAGAGAAAACGCCTTGAATTGCTTGTGCCCACACATGATAATTTCCTAATGATTTAGTAGAGCAACTTGGAAAACATTGTACAAAAAGCCAAAACTAAGTATTTTATTAATCCAGTTCATCCAATATAAAACTTCTTAAATTACTTCAAATAAGATAAATCACATTAATCTCAATCAACAAATTAATGTTCATTGAGTTCATTTAAATGTTTAGCTGGTGATAAATTGGAAAGACCATTTTAATTCAGCAAGTTTTTCATTTTATGATGTGTAACCCATACAATATGAGCCTAAATACTATGTAAACTAATTCCTCTGCTCTTTCTTTAGGACTTTAATTCACTTGGGGGGCAGGATCCTTCCCTTAGGCTGACTACATTTCATTAATAAATGGACTCCTGTTTATCTGGAGTCTTATTGTAATGTAGGCTTTTTGCAAAAGTTTGCCAAGTTTATGTCAGTGCAATCAAAGTGTTGTATTTTTCTGCCAAGACGTAAAAGCCTCATCAGTCAGAAAAGCAAAAAGCACTAACCTTGCATAACCCATCCTAAGGGAAGAAGAAAGAGAAAATATCCGTCTGGAATACAAAGTGTGTGGTGAAATACAATCTTTGAAAGTGCTCCATAAGAGTTTTTGTATATTTTCAAATTGGTGTGCTAAGCAGGCATCTAGGCTTATACCCATCTACAAATGAAATTCAGCTACTGAAATGCTTTAATGTTAAAAAAATAAAATAAATAAAAATCAGTTGCTGTTTGTTAAAGCAGTGGATGGTTGTGGCTCCCACAGTTAACAGTATAAGTATAAACGAAATACATAGAGATGCTGAGATGGTCATAACCAAAGCACCTCATTTGGTCCATAAGTCCAAGATCTGACTAATAAAGCATGCATTTAATAGTTTAAATATTCTGCAATTAGTTGTGGTAAAAATAATTCACTTTTTTAGATCAGTGCTCAAAATGTCATCAGATGTTTTTCCTAGGCTTATGTATAAATGTTTTTGTTAATTGAAAAATGTCAGCAGTACCAAACATTTGCGATGAAAAAGTTCCCTTAATTTCCAATTTGTATTTTTAAATTTAGAAATTTAATTTGTAATTTTTTTTAATATTTAATTTTATACTGCCAGAAACATAACAAACATTATAAGTAGTTGTTACTTTCTTAAGTAAGAAAATTATTAATCAGGTCCATAATATTTAATTACCTAATAAATGAATAGTTTGTTGCTAATGATGTTGCTATTTGACTTAAGCTGATGTTCCATTGATTTCTCACCTTTCTAGATGTTGTGAAATCGTAGGGAAGTGCATTCACAGAGATATTTTACCCAGTGGTCTAAAATGAGAACTGGAACAAGGATCATTGGAGCAGGAATCATGCAACCCCATGCTCATTCTATAAACATTTTCCTCGGAGGACCAGAGGATAGGACAAGTAATAACAGGGTTGCCAGATTGGGCTATTTTAAAAATGCTCTGAAGCCACCAAGATCTTGTTTTATAGAAAATAATCAGAAATAAATCCAAAACATTTCCAGAAAACAATAGCAATGTGCAGACAATGTGTCTATGATGTAAAGGACAATTTCTATTGTAAGATATATTGCAAAGATTCAGGGAGGGAAAGGGGGATTATGCAGACAATAAAGTCAGAAATGCGTGTTTTTTTTTTTTTTTTACAATGCCCAAATTTTTTGGGCTAGTTTCAGTTGCTGCTACTGTCAGGAGCTGCTGCCGTTGCTTTCGTTGATTTTGGTCAGCTAATCTGCCATCTTAAACTACTTTTCTTCAAAAAAGGCAAAAGAAGTAAAATGCTAGCTATTGCTATCTGGGTTTTTGCTCAAGTCTTCAAGTGGGCTTTTGCGACTCAGCCACCCAGTGCTGTACAGTAAAATCTTTTAGCAGAAACAGTCATCCACAAGGATTACCAAACACTTGTCAAGGGATCATTCTCGCTCTGGTCTCTGAGCAGAAAACAGCAGCTATATTCTAAATTAGACCTCTCAGGACTGTGTATTAATGGAATGCTTCCCAACTGTCCCCACTGACCAATTTACAGGTTAAAAGCAGCCAAGGGTGAGGGTGTAAATGCTGTCAGTGTTCTCAAATACCATGTAGTGAGAAATCCTTCATAATTTAATAGCACTGTTTGGAGGATGAGACGTTGTCAGGTATTATTCTAGCCAGCACTCAGTTATTTCATCCTCTAAACATCTTTGTGACATTAATTAATGAGCTCATACATTTGGACTACCACTACTATGATATGATAAGAGAAAGGGAAATAACAATATTGGTTACTTTAAATTAAATTACTGATAACGATGTTAAATGATGTTAAATATACTCATTCCTTTAAATATCCTACTAGATTTTTAAGCAGAATGACCATAGAAAATTGGATGTTTACAGCTAAGAGAGATCTCAACAAATTTGTTTTTTTTATATCCTTGCAGTTGCCGTACGTAATTTAATCGCTGCACTATCATTGCAGTGTTATACAGCATTTAATATCACTCTCTATGATGCAGAACACATTGGATGTCATTCAAAGCAAAACAAATCCCTTAAATAGTGTGATTTTCACTCCATCTATGTAATATCTATGGCATTTAATGTCAGAGAACATTGGTTTGATTTGGCTACATTCAGTAATTTTGTCACACTCTTTCCTAACATTAGTCTAGCAGTTAGTAGTATTACTGTCACAACATGTCTAACTCAGAACTGACTGTGATTATATGACCTCCCACAAAACAAATCCACAAGAACAAACTCACTTACAGGTTAGAATAGTTTCAACCACAGGCCTACGGGTAGCTAGCGAGACAGCTATTATATTTCATTGTGCTTGAAGAATAGAGCTCTTTTTCAAAATGGCTTGCACCCGAATGCATAATAAATCAAGAACGTTATTTTAAAATTGGTCTGGTCTTCCATGTCTTACTGTTAATGTAGATTCATCTTGCTATTCTGCTATCCTAATCATTTATAACTGCTGGTTGTTTGCATATTATGTTTCATTAGGAGTGAAAAGCAAAACAGTAGTGGCTACCTGTCTCTAAAAAAGAATCTATCTCTAAAAAAAAACAGATTTGATGGGGAGGTGAGGATACATCTGCAAAGGTTTATTTAATATAAGCAAAATCCAAGATAAACACAATGCAAATGCATACACTGAAAATATTTTCCATGGTCAATACAAATTCTTCAAGCAAACAATGACAAAAGAAATTCTCTGGAACAGTACGATAGGAAATACTAAGGTTAAAATATCACGCATCCCAGAAGACATGAGGTAACAAATGTCAAAACTAACTGGAAAAATCAGCAAGACATCGCATGGTGGCATATTGGTGGCATATTATGAGATATTTCATATTAAATGGTCATAATTTAAAGAAGTGTTTCTAGAATTTAGAAAAAGAAAACATCCAGGGCTTGTAGTATCTTGTTTTTTATACTTTATCATCTACAACAACCATTTTACAGTTTTTGAAATCACCATTCAGAAGCTAGATGAACCCAGACTAGGTGTTCTTTATTAATGAACTTGCTCGGAACAAACTCCATGTTTTTAATCAACATATTCAACAAGTTTTCATCAAATAGACCTATTCCACACATCACTTGCCTCCAACTGAACCTGACCCAGGACAACTTGTCCCATGACAGCAGGGTTGAACCATCAAAATATGATACTGGTCCTAATGAAAATGTATATTTTGGACATTGGTTGCCATTAAATAATAATGTTCTTCATTATGATGGTTATTTTCTACTGCTTAAAATGCATCCAACTTCATCCTCTTTGCCAGTAATAAATTACCCCATCTTGGTAAAGCACTACCTGTGTTTGTTCTAGTTTTACAAGGCTTCTTTGTCATTTTTGAAGCACTGAGTGTTTTTTTTTTACTTACAGTAAATTTATCTGGCTGCACTCTGTATATAATGTATTTTGAATAAGGCCTACTGTTTATCTTAGTATGCTTTTTATAGAACATCCTGTCACAACTTCAGTGGTTGCCGACTGAGGTTAGGGTCTCTACTGGAGCTTTGCAGAGTGAGTACAGCAAAGGCAATGCTGCATTAGATCAGCAGCCTAGATCCCTAGATTACAATAACCAATACGTCAGTACCTGTGTTAATGATAGCTTTCTAATAATGCACTGATGCTATCTATTATATTGATAAACAAAACCCATCGTTTTGAATATAGTTTTAGAAATTAGGCATTTTAGTTACATTCTCTAAGGTTCTTTAACCAAGTATACCTGCTCTTGACTTGCCTTTTGGAGACTTCGACCATGTTATTAAAACTGCTCTGCTTCCAACACTGCTCAAAATTTTTCTCCAGTGCTGCCCTTAATTACCACTGTGAGCTGCACACTAATATAACTGCAATAAATTACTGTGCATGGCATTCACAGAACTGACAATGGCACAGAGAAGCTAACTAATATTACTTTATTATATTTTATTAAGGTTTTGTTTGTTTGTTTGTTTTTATCCAGGCAGGAAAGTCACATCTTCAGTCTTCATTCCAAGTCATGCTGTGAGTCAGTCAACATGCGACGCAAGTGTGACTCAAGTCTGAGTGCCTATTTTGAGTAAGCCTGCTGAGTGGAGTGGGACTCCAGGCGGTCTCTGCCCTGGGTCAAAGAACCTTACTGTAATCAGTATGGGCTAGTAATGTCAGCTACCTTTAGCTTTTCTGCCCACTGAGGTTATTTATCAGGTGGTCTTACCAAGAAATAAACATACATATTCATATAATTAATTAATGCAAATTCATAACGATTAATCCTATCAATTCAATTAGTAGTTGTGTGTTAATTTATCTAATGCAGTCTAAGGAAACTGATTCAAACCCAACTCTCTCACTAGACATTTTTTTGTTTGTTTTAAGAGTCACTTCAGGTAGTGGATTTAATAAAGCAGGCCAGAGCATTTGCAAATAAAGACAGTGCCAGTCACAAGAAACATAGTATGCCACATAATATGTCCAAAAGGTTCCAGACATCCCTTTAAAATAGTGTTCTACACTATTTAAGTCATGCCTTTTTCTGACACAGGTGTTTACTTGCAAACCCAGCCATGTAATCTCCATGGAAAACACTGGCAGGATATTGGGATGCTCTGGAGAACTGAATGGAAACATCTATGAGCAACAACAGCTCATCTATAAAGTGCCAGGCCACACAGACTCACTCCTGAAGTACATACCTAGTAAAAAAAAATCATTTGTCTTTGGTTGGTACCACCACTACTGAGTTCCAAACTGTCTCTGGAAGCAATGTTTGCATGCCCAGGAGCTAAACAATGTTTTTTATATCTGAGCAGCTGCACAAACACCTAAGATCACCATGCACAATGTCAAACATCAGTAAGAGTGATATAAAATTCAGTGCCATTAGACTCTGGAGGAGTATAAACATGTACTCTGGGGTGATGAATCACACTTCAGTGTCTGGCAGTCCGACAGATAAGTCTGGGTTTGGCAGATGCCTGAAGAACGCTACCTGCCTCAACATATAATTCCAACTGTAAAATGTGAGAGAGGAAGAATAATGCTCTGAGGCTGTTTTTCATGTTTGAAGCCAGGGTGCATGATGTCAGAATTTATCAAGTGACATCCTAGATAATTCTTCACTTTTTTATATTGTGGGACGTTTATTTTGGTTTCAGCATAGCAATGCCCCTGTTCACATGGCATAGTATTCAGAGTTAATACCAAAATTGCACATATCATTATTCAGACCACAGACATAACTACAGATTTAAAAGACAGTTGTGCAGGTGTTGCACACATGAGTTGAAGTCTGCTGGAAACAGAGGCATGTCTCAGTTAGGCACAATTTTGACTGTGAACTTAGATTAATTTTTCTTATGTTATATAGACTCAAAGGAGGAGCAGTATTAGGTCCACCGCCGCTGTCTAACTATTTGTTGTAACCACAATATATCATCCTGAAAATCATGTTTTGGGTTGTAAATACATTGAAACAAGTAGAACTAGAAACCAACAGCATCAACAGGGGTGCCTCCACCACCAACGTGTCTAGTTCAGAAATTCAGAATTCAGAAATACTCTTAAAATAATCTTCAAACAAAAAGGAAGCTATTGAAGAAAGACTATTTCAGACATTTGACCTTGCTGTGACTTTGAACCTGTTTGGATCATTTCCAAAACCTGATCAGTTCATCTGCTGGTTGCAACAATAATACTGTACAAATAAATCATAGAAACATTCAATCACACGTTCTTGAGATATTGCACTAAAGAGAATTTCAGACGCACGGATAGACGGACACCCAGACAGACCGATGGCAAAAACTGTGCCTCCACCACAATTATGTCATTAGCATAATTTTATTAATTTGACTATTTAACTAATCAAAATACCCAATCAAAAGCATGACAAAATAGCTTTCATCCTGCACAACACGTTACAATTTCATGACCTTAATTTAGTACCACGTGGTCACATTTAATTATGTGTATAATTAGGTGCTGGCACATAACATTAAAAAAATAAACTAAATATTTTTCATTGTTTGTCCACTTGCTGCAACTCTCAACTCTCAGCATTTTTCACCCTGCCTAAGCTGCATGCATTCTGCCACTGTACGTCTAGTTCATTGAAAAAACAGGATGTGCTGGATCAAGTGATATTTTGTAAAGTCCAAAATAATGAAGTGGGGAAACTAATTTGCAGTGGTTAGTGTGATAATTACAACTAGGACCATTGATTCAGGAATATACTGGCAATACACTAGATGCCTATTAGATGTTTATTTGAATGTAGAATCCTACGTATTAGGCTTTGTTATTATTTGTTTATTTTAAAATGTTCTCTTGCTTTTATGTCACGTTGTATTAAAGTTGACAGCAAAGAAAAAACATGAACTTCCTCAGTCTGTATTTTCTATCCCTGTCATTTTTTTCTGGTGTTAAAGGAAAGTTCTTATGTTTAAAGGAGGTAGTCTAGACTCGAAAACTGAACTACACGCAGAATGTGCCGCCAGGAAAATCAACTTAAGCGCCTTTGTAAGCTGATTCTGAATCCAGAGAAATCCTCATAAATACTGACCTAAATTTTGAACTTAATCTGCCAATTCTGAATACCACCCATGTGGTCCTTGCTGAAATGGTTTATTGAGAACATAGGGGAAGATCTTGGCTGCCTTGTGCAGAATATTGACCTTAAATTAATCCAACAGCTTAATGAAGTAATGTTCCATCATCTAGTGGAAAGCCAACATCTTGTGGAAAAGAGCTGGCTTTGCATAAAAGGAGAGACCAATTCCCTAACAATGCCTTGATTTCAGAAGAAATGTTGGATAAGGTAAACACACTGTGTGCTGAAACTTGGACTCTCTGAGCCTTCTGCTTGCAAATGCATGCAGTTTGACTGTCTCTAGACATAGCTTAATGAAGAATGCAATTTTTTCCCCCCAATATGCTGGTAAATGTTATTGTTTACTTTTTCCAGATCTCTGGTACAACTTATACTGCTAGGATTGGCAATATTGTTTAAACTAAAAATAATGTTAAATTATTGTTTTGATAGGACATTAAAGGCCTAATTGCTGTCATTCACAAATTGTATACCCCACTTGCAGGATTTTGAAATTATTAGTGACAGCATGGATAATCTTCAAACCCCTCTTCTGCACTGCATTTAACTGATCTTATGGGATGAAGCACATTTTTGTTAATTTGGTATTTATTGACTGGGCACAGAGCCATATTCAAGCAGCTAGTAATATGCAAATGTGGCCATCGCTGTAAAGTCCCAATCATTGGGAGTTTCAAATGGTTTAAATGCAGTAACCCTAGTGGAGACTGTAAGGTTTTGTTGTAATTTTAAAAATATTTACACAGTGTATCTAACTCATTGAAAGAGCAAGAACTCTATAAAAGAAATCTACGATTTCTGATGTGCCTCCTGTTGGTCTTTTATGACTTTCTGCACTTTAATCCTAATGGTCACTGTGTTGTTAGAAAGTAATGAAGTACAGAGTAGAGCATTCTTAAACTATAAATATTCTAAAATATTAACATTCTATAATAAAATATCAATAAAAAAATATCAGTATGCTACTGTAATAAACTGTGTACCACAACGGACCTTATTTTCAGGTTATTTTATGGGAGTGGGAAAGCTGAAGTCTAGCTCACATGTCCCCAAAATCTGCACTGCAGTGGTCTGTGAAATAAATGAAGTAATCTTGGTTTTACCAGTAAATAAGTTGTAAGTAAAATTAATTAAGAAAAGTAAATAGCCTGAATTTGTCAAAGTTAATTAGTCAAAGTTAATTAGTTTTGAAATGCAACTTATACTAATCATTCATTCACTCATTTTCAGTAACCATTTGATCAGAAGCTTGCCTTAGATATGCCCAGAACACTGACAGGAATACATCCTGGATGGGACAGCAGTCCATCACAGGGCACCGTGCACATACACATTCATACATTCATACACACCTAGGAGCAATTTACTTTAGCTGGGCCACACCAGAGAACCCAGTGGAACCCACACAAACATGGGTGGAACATGCAAAACTCACACAGACAATAACGTGAGCTCAAGGTCAAGCTCAGCATCCCTGGATCTGTGAGGCAACAATATATATATATGTGTGTGTGTGTGTGTATATAACTGACAGGTGCTTTAACAGGTGCTGAGGTTTAAGGTGCTGAGGTTTAAGGAGATTGTCCAAAGGCCCAACAATGGCGGTCTGGCAGTCATGCAATGTGAACTGACAACTGACAACCTTCAGACCACTAGCACAGAACCATAATCACTGGTCTACAGCTGCCAAAGTCTGTCTCAGCGTAATACCTTGAGTGCATTTTGACCTTTAGATGTGTATATTGTGATGAGTTCAGCAAGGATTCTCGGAGCTGCAGTTGTATCCCCCATGCAATGTTTATTTAAAATATTAATCAGGCAAAGTGCAGGACACTTATTATGCTCCACTACTGCGGAGACAGATTTCCTTTACACGTCAACCAGTGTAGATAAAAGTGTGTCTATGTGGTCGTCTGCTCTTGCTTGCGTGACTGTATCAAGGTGTTACTGTATCTCTGGTCATTCTCTTAGGTGCTTTAGACTTCATAATTGACAAACCCATGCAATAAACAAATGAAGTGAAAATGCAGTAGGTGAAAGACCTTAAAGCTCAGTGGGGAATGTCTTAAAATGAGATGCATTTTGCTTCCCTGTGAACTCATCTGTCTGCTCTGAGTAAACGCCTCTGTCCACCCTGTAAAAATGAGGTGAGACACCAGCTCATTTACAGATTTACTGTTTAATTCATAATAAAGCATCTTGGAAAAGAGAGACATAGTCTGGCAAGAATTTTTGCACCTTAAAAAGTGCACAATTTAGCACCAGCCTCTTTCTTGTAAATCATTTGATGTCTCGTGAAGGAAAATCCTGGAGCTTGAGGACTGTGGAAATGTTACATAAACTCCAAGTGATCACCAGCAGTGCCATTCAGCACTCAGGCAATTTTAAACAGACAGAAAACTGTTTAAGAATAAGAATGGGAAGAGGGAGCTGTCCATGAGTAAATGAATGTAACTGATGAAGAACAAGTGGCATTTATGGCTGAATGCAAGGAGAATTGCATGTTCATTGAAAGTGTAGAAATAAGTAATGTTGACAGAAGGGGAGTAAAAGACACCTCTTTTGTTCAAGTGGAAAAAATATCAAGGCTGATTGTGAAGAGCTGAAGAGCATGGATAAAGGTGTAAAGTGTAACTGATGAAGCGGTAGAAGAGTTAGAGACTAAAGCGTTTAATCAGTGGCCATCACATAGCTGATTGTTATTGTGCAGAGGTGAATATATGTAGAAAAATTGTGTCTAAAATGTTTGTGATCCAGCTACAGCAAGCACGCACTGATCCAGACCACACCGCCTCTCCATTAGTAATGGTAGCATTTTAGCTGTATGCTTTAAATGTGCTTATAGCAGCACTTGTGCCCAAGGCCTATCATCACTGCCACAATTCTGCCACACACACCCCCTGCCTTAGATATGTCTTTAATCACAGCTCCACCACTAATGAATGCCATTGCATAAATGTCTTTTTTTTTTGGTAAACATCCATTAAACACACAGCTGTCTCTGGGCCACCCAGCTTAGAACAAGGAAAAGGATCAATCATACCGACTGCAGACGAGAAGTGGATGACAATCATAGCTAAGCACAGATTCGTACATTATTCATACACAGCAGGTGCAAAATTGATCCTGAATGCAAACAAAATTTGGGTACATTACTACACAGAATCTATCAAAAATTTGAGAGGTGCCTTTTGATCTTCAGAATGATTTAAAATTCATGTAGCAAACAGGAGTGAAAGTAATGACTTGTTTTAGCTGTAGCATCAGGAACGAATTGAATATGAATCACAGAAGTATTTTTTTTTTTCTTGACAGGATTAAGTGTTAGGGAAAATTACACTATCAGTGGGCATTTCCCACTGGAAGGTCTTTTAATTGCAGGACTAAGCTTAATCAATGTCTGGAGAAAAAAAATAGCCCATAGAGTCTGCAGATGTATTTCATTATACCACAGGCAAGCCCAACTTCATGATTTTTTTAAGCCCAGCTTATCTGGTTAAAGCAGAGAAAATATTTGCTATTCTAGGTTAGTATGAGATTATTCCTGGTGTCATAAACTCTGGCAGTTAGACTGCTAATAGTATGGAAGTGCAAACTGCAGCAGAATGTTTGCCCCAAATCATTCCCATTACCAGAAAAATAATTCAGCCTGTTAGAATATTTGAACCTAAGCTTAATAATCAAATGCATTTTGAGTAGCAATATTCTCTTAAAATGTAGAAAGGTTAGTTGATGAATATTTCCATTATAATGCTAATAAAAAAAACAAGAAAGCTGTCAACTATTTATGACACTGATTTTTACAACTGAAGTCCTTTTGCAATTTTTTTATATTACTGTTCTGTTTGCACTGCATGAAGGTGGGCAAAATCATCATTTACAAATTCAATTTATCATTTAACAATTTACATATTCATATCCTACCCGCTCAAGCATTCATTAAAAACTTGCTATTTAACATTCATCATACTGATGTATTACCTGACATTACAAAATACATATACACTATATTGGATGTTTGAAAATAGAAAAATTACTTTTTCGTTCACCAAGTCTATATATCAACATGTTTTACAAATATAAACCAGATCATATGGATAATGAACATAAAGTGTCACTAATCAAGAATGACACATTTCCATTCATTTATTCTTTCATTTTTAGTAACTGCTTTATCCTGTTCTGGATCCAGAACCTATCATGGCAACACTAGGCATGAAGTACGAATACATCCTGGATGGGATGTCAGTCCATTGCCGGGCACCATTCACAAACACTCACACCTAGGGGCCATTTAGCATAGCCAAGCCATCTACTGCCATGCTGTTGGGAGGTGGGAGGAAACCAGGAAACCGTTATGTATATTCCCATAATACACTGCAAGCTTTGATCAGTTTTACTCTGCACATTGTGTTATGATAGTACCATTGAAAGAGTTTATAATGAAATGAAATCTAAATGTGAGTTTTATCATACCTGTTGTGTGTGCTAATGTGTAGCTCAGCTGAATGATGTTCATTCTGTTGCCAAAAAGCGGTAAGGCTATTGGCTAGCTGCTAAAAAGACCATGACAGTACAAAGTTGTTCTGTTCTCTTTTCTATATATGCAAACAATCCTGAAAATGATCCTTTTAAGTTTTGTTGAACACTCTGACTGCAACTGAATTGTGCATATGCGGACACTGCAGTGTGACTGGAAGTTTTGAAACGCTATTTATTATATTTCCTCATTTGTAACATGGAAGCATGAAAAAGGTCCAATGACTTACACATTTTACACATTTTCGTCTCAGTGTTCTGCACAGATTTTAGTTTTTTTCTGCATGGGAGCATCATCAGAAGTGCACGACCACACATGCATGCAGCATAGGGCACAGTGGTACTTACCTTAAACAAACGCAGGATATTAGCCACCATGATGGACACTGAGCTAGAAGAAGCACCAATGACACCCACAACTCTCTCTGGCTTTGTGATGATGGGAGATCCACCATCAGCACACTTCACATCCATCCCATCCTTCTCTATAAGTGCCTGGACAAAAGTTAGTGACTGCTCCAGAGCGTGTGTATCTCGGGAACAAGTGTCCAGAATTCGGGCCCCCAATGTGATGTTGGGAAGCAAGTCATGGTCATTGTTGATGCGGTCCAGAGCAAAAAGCATTGCCTCCAGACGATGAATTCCCTTCTCCTTTTTCAGTTCTCCACAGGGCTTTCCACCATGGCCCCTTGCATGCACTGGGAACAGGCCTCCCAGGGAGATGTCTCCATCGATACGAATGGAGTTTAGATGTGTATGGCCTGGGCCTTTAGGTTTTGCCACCAAAGTGGTCAGAAAGAGACTAAGAAGAACAAGCAGTGAACATAAGCCATAACAACTGGTCCATCTGACTCCATTTAATAAGGGCGGAGACATTGCAACAGCCGAGCTCTTGTCTACCTTTCTGAGTTTTTTTACTTGGTTAAGAAGGTGAGCAATGGAGGCACCTTTCAAGGGTGTAAAAGCATTTTAAAGCTCATTGCTGGATCAATATATCAAGGTAGATGCAATAAAGTGAAAAATACATTTGGCTTTACTAGAAGGCGCTGTCTCTTACTCCATTGTTCATAGTCCATAAATATTCATCTCCTTCAGGTCAGGTTTTTCAATGTCTCCCTTTAGGCCAGAGATAGAGCTTTGTCCTCTGGAGTGACTTCCTGAAAAAGAGAAATGATGAAAAGGAATCAGTCAAAAATGCGTGGAACATCTGGATTGGTTTGGGCAGAGCTGCATTTTCTCCTCAACAGTTTGAAGCATCTCTCTCTCTCTCTCTCTCTCACACACACACACACACAGATACACACACACAGTCTTCCCTCATATCTTGTACTTAAATAGTTGCTATGGGCTCCCAAGGTCGAGTTAGCTCCCACTTGTCTGTTTTTGCTATTCTGAATAAAAGATCTGCATTTTGATAAACCTTTTGTCTGTTGTCTCACCAAAATTCATATTATATTCATTTTTTTTTTTTTTCTGTTTTACCTCTTTAGTGACAGGGTGTCATAAGAAAAAAAAATGATTGAAATTATTCCTCACTCTGCATGCTGATATGAAACAGCAAGTCATCCCAGGATAAGAGCTGGCTTCTACTTTTGTAAGATTCCACAGTTCTTCCAGTGCACAAGGAAAGTAAATGAGCATTAATTAATGAAATACATGCACCTTCACACGGATTTGGCAAACCTATTAGTGTGAGGGTCTAATAAGTGATCCCAGTTTGATTTTATGTCATGCATAAATAAGCCTAATTTGCAGTTGGGATTGCTAATTGAAATATATTGGGAAGATATTACTAAGAATTAATGAGAATTACCATATTATCAGCAGGGACATGCTCAAAAAAAGGGGTGGGGGGAGGGGTGGCACCTACACTGTGTAGAATAATGTCTGTGTCATTAATGTCTGTATAATGCAGCAGTATGTTTTTGGTAAGCTATAATATACTGCATATAGCATGTGAAGAACACTGAAAATTCTAAACATATTGTCTTTATTGGATAGATTTCATGATACAGGTATATCACTATATATTTTTTTTCTCCCTTATACAATAAAGATGATGACTTTCTTTGTCTCAAGTCTGCTTCTCAAGTCTCTTTATCCAAATAGACAAAGATATAGTCACTCTAACTGCTTCCTTTCTTTTTTCTTTAATCACCTTCTTCTTGATGTCACTTTTTATATACAATGAAAATTAAATTGTAGCATACAAATATTTTAGTGTATAAATTTTAACAAGTGAGAAAATCTGGGCTACTCAGCCAAAATCCTACTATCAGGAGCATCAGTTCTTACTATCTAATGTAGCTGACAAAAGTAGCTCCGAAGTTAAAACCTTTCTATTGACAATTTACGAACTTTATAACATTAATAATATTATTAGTACTGACTGCAAATACTTACAAGTGTTAAATTGCCTGCTACCTAGTAAAACACTTCTAAGTATTCACTGTCTGTAATCACCCCCTGTGCTCTTTTGCCTTTTGCCTAAAAACACTTTATATGCATTCTGTGTCTCACACACAGGAAAGAGAAGAGGAGAATGGCCGGGGGTATAAACTTACACAAGCAAAGAAGGGTCAGTGTGCAGACATTTTTCATGTCTGATGCATTTTTCATATTGTTTATCCAACTCCAATGTTAAAATTCATAATAGTCTCAAATAACATTATTAATTTATGTTGAAAGTGGCACCTTTGACAAATTAACTGATAAGGACAGATGCCCAGTCACTCATATCCTACGTCTGCACATGCACTGAGCATCTTAGCCTATTTCTAGACATTTTAACTAATTTCAAGTTTGAAAGTCTTGGTAGATTTTTTTTTTTTTTCATTTTAAGTATTTTTCTTTTGAGAAAGAAGCAAAATTATCTGCCTATAAAATAAAATTAAAAATTTAAGCTTGAAAATTAAAGCTTGATGTGTATAAATGCACCTAAAACATTAATAGCATCTAAAAACAGGCTGAATCATTTATTTGGATTTATAATAATCTAATAATAAGATATGAGATGTATCATATCAAGATATTTTCACTTGCTAGATTTATTTATTTATTTTTGCAGTGTGCCTGATTTTAAGAGTAATAGACAACATCTTCATAATTATTATTCACTAACTGACCACTTTTCACCTTGTACAAGACACTTAATATATTATCTTGTGTTATTACATTTTTCTTGATTTGGTCAAAATATTAGCAGCTGCATCAGTGCCAGAGTTATCTAATCACAGTCCAAACACATGCAACCATGACCTATTTCTTCACTACAGCAGATTCAAAATTGTCAGCAACTGTCTTTTATTGTTGCTCACCGAAGCTCAAAAACTCATTTTAACCTCCACTTATAACTGTTTTAGAAGCAGCATATTGCAGTGGTCTATAATCCCAGTACTAAGCTCAGCAGACCATTTTTATTTGATCCCACCCTTCTTCTTTTCACCTCCACCCCTTACTCTTCTACTAAGAAGATGCAGATATGTCTCCTCAAGTGTATGATACTTCAAAGACTTAAAACAGGATTTTTGCAGGAGCCATGAAAGGATTCAACACTACGCTTTGATAAGAGAGCCTACAAGGGGGTCATTCCCCCTGAGAATAGACAAAATAGTCCACATGTTTCAGCTCTTTCTCTGTTTGTTTCGAGAGATTTGCGTGAAAGTGTGGCTGGTACTATGACTGTCTTTGATTACAGAGGAATCTGGCTGCTATCTGCATTCAGTATGGGAAGACAGAATTACTTAACAAACATGGCTGTGATTTCAGTGAGCTGTGTGGGAGAAGATTCAAGCACCTGCTGCTTACAATCTCTCATTATCAAAGTGCTCAGGGAATCCTCCCTCTCTCTTACATCAAGCACTGCACCCTGCACTCTATGTGCTTTACCCAAGCTGTTGGCTGTGAAAGTTTGTTAATTAATACCATGAGATAGCTTAGGTAGTGTAAGAGCGAATTTATGTCACTCGAAGTACTGTAGGTACTGAAGTAATCCTTTAGAGATGCACCCACAGAACTTGAGGTGCAGGAAAAAACGTAATTATCTTGATTTACATATACCTAAAGAAATAGAGTATGTTATGTTTACTCCTTAATTCATATAATTCCACAAATGTAAGAAGAAAAAGATATGAAAATATGACATGTACAATATATGGCCAATAGTTTGTGGACACCTGACCAATCACACCTAATATGTGCTAATATGTGTTGAAAATCTCATCCCAGATTAGTCCCTGTTTTGCTGTTATAATAAACTCCACTCTTCTAGGAAGGCGTTCTACTAGATTTTGCAGTGTGGCTGTGGGAATTTGCCTATCCAGCCACAACAGCATTAGTGAGGGCAGGCACAGTTCATCCCAAAAGTGATCAATGGTGTTAAGGTCAGAGCTCTGTGCAGGCTACTCAAATTCTTCCACTCCAACTTTGGCAAGCCATGTCTTTATGAACCTTGTTTTGTGTACAAGGGGCATTGTCATGTTCAAACAGATTTGGGCTACACCTCTTAGTTCCAGTGAAGGGATACAGCATACAAATACATTCTAGACAACTGTGTGCTTTCAACTTTGTGACAATAGTATGGAGTAGGGCCACATATAGTTGTAAAGTTTAGGTTTCCGTATACTTTTGACCATATAGTGTATCTATTTTCCCAATTTTTCTCCCCAATTTGGTCCCCTGCCAATTCCCACCCACCAGCCAGCTCTGCCCTATCTTACATCAGCTCTGCCCTATCTTACATCAGCTCTGCCCTATCTTACCATTGAGGGTGAAGGCTAACACATGCTTCATGCACTGAAGACATTTGAGTTTGAGATCAAAAGAAGAATATGAGATGATAAATCAGAATTTAAGCATTAATTTCTGATATTTACATCAAGATGTGTTAAACAACTTTTAAAAAAATGGCACATTTGTTTGACCCCAACCATTTTTCACGTGGTCAAAAATATTGGAACAGGTGTTCTTATTTCAGAGGGGTGCCCTGCTAGATTGATTGTTTAAACAATTAATCACTCTGAATGTCTACTCTTGGTTTGAGCCCTGGGTTTCACCTGTGAAGACTGCATTTGTTGTTAAAAAAAAAAAAAAAAAGATAAACCAACATGAAGTGTAGAGAGCTGTCTATAGGAGAAAAGCAGGAAATTCTGAAGCTGAGAAAAGAAGGAAAATTGATCAGAGCCCATTGCACAAGCTTTGGGCATAGCCAATACAATACCATACAATTTGGAATGTCCTGGAAAGAAAGAAACCATTGGTGTACTAACAACCAGACATGGAACAGGTCGGCCAACGAAAACAACAACAGTTGATGACAGAAACATTGTGAGAACTGTGAAGAAAACCCAAAAACAACAGTCAGTGACATCACCAACAACCTCCACAGAGCAGGGGTATAGATATCACAACCCACCTTCTGAAGAAGACTCTGAGAGCAGAAATATAGCAGCCATACCACAAGATGCAAACCACTCATCAGCAGCAAGAATCAGAAGGCCAGATTGGAGTTCACAAAGAAATACAGAGAGGAGCCACAAAAGTGCTGGAACCAAGATTAACCTCTACCAAAGTGATGGAAGTGTGGAGAAAGAAAGGATCTGTTCATTATCAAGAACAGTGGAGGCAGTGTAATGGCTTGGGCTTGCATGGCTGCTTCTGGAACAGGCTCACTAATCTTTATTGCTGATGTAACTCATGATGGTAGCAGCAGAATGAGTTCAGAAATCTACAGAAACATTCTGTCTGTCAATTTACAGAGAAATGCTTCCAATCTAATTGGGAGGAACTTCATGCAGCAAGACAATGACCCAAAACACAACAAAGGACTTCATCAGGGGAAAAAAGTGGAAGATGGAAGGCTGGTCACGTCAATCACCAGACTTTAACTCAATTGAGCAGCATTTCACCTCCTGAAGAGGAGACTGACGAGAGAAACCCTGATGTCAGTGGGTCACCAGCTTGACACAAGTATTATGAGCAAGTGATATGCAACCAAAAGTTACGTGTATTTACTTTCATTTACTTTAAGATTATCTGTTTCAATACATTTGCTCACCGAAAAATTGCTTACCTAAAACCAAAGGTGCCACATTCTAAGTTGTTTAACATATGAAGTGAAGTGACGTGTGGCCAAGTATTGTGACCCATACTCAGAATGTGTGCTCTGCATTTAACCCATCCAAGTGCACACACACACAGTAGTGAACACACACACACACACACACACCATGAACACACACCCGGAGCAGTGAGCAGCCTTTTTTTGCTGCAGCGCCCGGGGAACAGTTGGGGGTTCGGTGCCTTGCTCAAGGGTCTCACCTCAGTCGTGGTATTGAGGGTGGAAGAGAGCGCTGGTCATTCACTCCCCCCACCTACAATCGGTTGCAAGTCCGACTCTCTAACCATTAGGCCATGACTGCCTCGTTATGTAGATGTAAATGTCAGAAAATTAAAGCTGAAATTCTGATCTATTGTCTCATATTCATCTTTTGGTCTCAAACCAAAATGTCTTTGTATAGCAAAAACAAAAGAATTGGCCTTGCTGTTCCAATACTTTCGGAGGGGACTGTATGCTGAGCTGAAAGATCTGGAGATGAAAAGGCAATCTCTGGTATTGTAATAGGTCATGTAGGCAATTATTTATACTTAAACCCTTTTACTTTTTAGTTGACACGAACCTTGGGTCTTTTGTTAGAATGCTACCACAGGTAGGAAATTACTACACATGCTCTGGTACACAATCCCAATTTAAAAAAAAAAAAAAATGCCGTAAGAGGATTAGAGATATAACTGAACACAAATCCTCAATAATCACTGTTTGTATGACTGTTGACTTTACTACAACAAATAAATGAAAACTTTAGACAGATCTACTTTTGTAGATCTACTGAGTAAACAACGTGGATTAAAGAATTATTGTCCTGTTTCAATGGCTATTGTTTGAGTGTGAACCCATTAAAACTTTGGAGAAAACTGGGAAAAAGAAACAATTAAAATAAGAAAAATGAGATCCAGATCTCATATTGTCTATGTACTCTATTGTTCTATGCTGTATTATATATGAAACACTGTAGTTATAATTAATGTGAGACCCTCATCCAGTAATAGATTATAAACCATAAGCATTTATTATGCTCCATTTGCAAGTTTCTAAACAGAGTGCCATTTCTGCTCACAAAATAAAAGATTCAGATTTCACAAATAGCATTTACAGATAAAACAAAACTAGTCTAACACAACTGCAATTTGGTTAATGTCAGTAGAATTCTGCTCATGCTGTAAAATCCCCTGTTTTGAAGGCATCTATGTTTCACAGCTTCATTAAACCCACTACACCGATACCATTGAGTCAGTTAGAGCTGTAACTGATCTCTAATAAACTCCCCTCAGTATGTTAACAAATACAAAAAGGTGTGTGTACTGGAGTAAAGGTTGCACTGAAAGAGGTACTCATAACCCAGTAGATCCATTGCATATCCATTTATTAACACACTAAAGGTGGCGAGCTTCTTTGAATACACATTTCCATTAGGTGAGTCATTTGTTACAGTTCATTCATTTGAATATCAGTTTAATCATTAGTGAGTTAAAGCAAGGGCAGTCATCATACCTGTTCTCTATTCAACGTAGAGAAGAGGGCACTAGTGATGCCACAGGAAATGAGTCAGTCTTTCTGACAAACAGCTCAGACAGTTACAAATGCTTAGACAATTATATCTAATGGTTTAAACATTGTATGTGAATGAAAGTGTGATCAATTAATATTAACGTATCTGTAAACTGATGTATTGTATGGGACATGGTATTTTGCATTGCTAATTATAAAACTGGAATGTACTCTACATGGGTAGTTTATATAAGCTTTTCTTGAAGTTTGTATTGCTATCTGTTTGTCACTAGTCATTAGTAGTCCATATAAGGGCCAGGGTTATTTTAGAAACGTTTAAAATTAACATTTTAAATGTTTATAATATTATACAAACATGACATTTTTGTGACAGTATTATTTTTTCCATTAAACAGTGTTATTAAACAATCTTTGGTGATTTGCTAGGACTAGGCCTGGGAACAAGCAAGTGAAGGAAGGAAGTACTCTATTTTGGATGCTTTTATAATGTAATAGATAGTGATACTAGCCCTATTTGGACAGCATTCATTTTAAATGGAGAGCTGGGGTAATTAAATCCTTTACAGGTGCTATTTAATGAATTTATTTCTGGCTGGATTGACAGTGTCAGTGTTTCTTCCTGCACCCTTGAGGAAATCCCAGCTAAAAATACAGTACTTAAAGTATTTTGACAATTTCAAGCTTACTCTAATAATTGTAAACCCGTCCATACTCCACGATTTTACATGCAGATAGTGTCTCCTGCATAAAAGAAAATTTTTGACCACTGCTACAAGCCTCATTTAACCGTCTTTGCACGCGTATCCAGGGAATTTTTATAAAGACTTAGAGCAATTATGAAATGATGAATGCTTTGCAAGAGACTCTCAAATAATATAGCTGCTATGGTTCATTATCACATTGTCTCCATTGAGATCCCATTATAAGGAAAAGAAGATAAAGTCAATCAAAGGAGCATGCCACTGCAAGCTGATATAATGTGCTCACATTATAATCACGGCTACAGGTATACAGTAATATCTCACTTTATGTTCTTATATGCCACAATTTCTTATATGCCATAAAAAAGATTGTCACATGATATAAAAAAAGTAATTAATTAATCCAGTGATATATTTAAATCACTATGTGAAGCACAAGCATCCAGATTAGTAGGGGGAAAAAAGCTGTCTGCATATTTTTTATCACTGAGCAGACTAAAATATTTTATTATTGATTCCACTACTAGAAATAATGTCTATTTCTAATAATAATGTCTATTTCTAATAATAATGTCTCAACAGGGCTAATGTCCACCACAGAAAAAAGGACAGTACAAACAGACCTTTGGAAAGTAGAAAACCCAAATCCACTCTTCATTGAATTACAATAACCACAAAAACTGCAGTGGCATCTTAGCCATTAGGGTAGCTCGACTGGTGTGACCCCAGGCTATAGGATTACCTGGAATTCAGAGATTTCAATACCACCATTCATGGCATGCAAGATCCCAATGCTCCAGGCACCACTTAACAATGGTGACAAGCTTAAGTACATCAACAGATTCTTCCTTTCTCTACCTACTACTGTTATGCCCCTCAAGCAAAGCACAGACCTGCAGTATGTGACACTTTCTGTTGTCATTTCCATCTAGCTGTCTGCCTCTGGCTATGAGGTATGCAAAAATGTCCCATATAATTTGAGTGAGTGTGAAAAGTAAAAACTTATTCCATGGTCTGATGGATTTCTGCAGTTTTCTGTTACGAATATACACCTCTAGGTATTACAATCATTTCATTATTATTTTATGTTGAGTTAAAGCAGTGGTTGCCAACCCACTGATCGCGATCGACTGGTAGATCTTCCCTGTAGCTCCCGAAAATAATAGAAAATGGGAAACAGAATGGGAAGAGGAATTTCTTTTTACCACGGTGAAAGACAAGTGTGTATGTATGTTGTGCGGCCAAACACAAGCACTGTCTAAAAGAGGAAAGCAGCACCACAACACCAACCACCAAAAATTCAAAGACAGCTACCCACCAAAGAGCACAATCTGTGCTAGAAAAGTTGACAAGCTGAAATCGGAGTTGAAGGCCCAACAATCACTTTTTACAAAACCTGCTTCTCAAAATAAGGCTGCTACTGAAGCATGATTTCATGTAAGTCACCTTTTGGCTAAACACAAGAAGCCTTTTACAGATGGCGATTTATTTAAGGAAGTAATGGCCATTATCGCAGAGTCTGTTTGCAACTACATCAAAAGCAAAGACGACATCAAAACCGCACTCCGTGGTGTACTGCTTGGCCCTGCAACAATGACAAGGAGGCTTGAGTCACTGTCTGAGGACATGTATCGACAAGTGTTAAAGGACTTGTCACTCTGTGAATATTTTTCACTACAGTTCCGGCAATGCACGGTGTGTGCTCTGGTTTTATAGCACTGTGCTGTAATGAGCCTGATTTTCCAGACTCTGTGAATGATCACTGTGTGATTCATCAGCAGGCCTTGGCTGGGAAAGTCATGGACTTTTCTCATGTAATGACAATGGTGGTCAAACTGATAAACTCAATTCGAGCAAAAGCGCTTCAGCACTGCTTATTCAAGGCGTTATTGGATGAGCTCGATGCCGCTTATGGAGACCTACTTCTCCATGCTGATGTCCAGTGGTTGAGTTGCCGCAAAGTGCTGCAGTGATTTGTTGACTTGCTGCCTGAGATAAAGCCTTTTCTGTCGACAAGGAATGAGGAGCACAAGGAACTGTCAGATGATGCGTGGCTACTGAACCTGGGGTTTCTGACAGACCTAACAGGAAAACCGAACGCACTTCACAACCAGCTCCAGGGACAAGATCAAAACCTGCCCCACATGATAATCTCAGTGAATGTGTTCAAGGCCAATCTCGGTATTTGGACCACACATCTAAAGAATGGGAGGCTGACACACTTTCCCAACCATGAGCAGTACTGTGCTCACCTGGATAAAGTGGCAACAGAGTTCAATCAGCATTTTGGTGAGTTAGACATAGATATAGATGATATAGAACAGGTAGCAGCCAAATTCCAGCAAGTATTTGCTTTGCCAAGTAGAGTTGACATGGAGATGGTTGATTTGCAAAATTACACAGAGCTGAAAGCCAGATCAAGGGACAGTGACTTTTGGGGATTTGTCAGCAGAAAGAAGTTTCCTCTCCTCACTGCATGTGCACTAAGAGTGAGTGCCTACTTTGGATCCACTTACCTCTGTGAAATGGCTTTTTCACAGATGAAATAATCAAATCAAAGTACAGGAGCCACCCTACTGACAGACACCTCAGACTGGCTGTCTGTAGCTATGAGCCAAACTAAAAAGCACTCACAGATAGTACTCAGTCACAGCCATCACACTGACTTGAGTGAGTAACATTGCTGCAACAGTTTTGCCTTCTGATGGCATTGTGAAAAGTGATGCATCATAAGATAAGGAACGTAGAACTGCACTTAGCTTAATTGCACTAACATAGAATTTTGTTAGCACACATTACAGTACTACTTTCTAAAATGCTAATGGTAAATTTAGTAACTTGCATGAAGCCTCAGTGGATAAGCATAACAGTTAACAATGGCACTTCATATGATCTGCTCACTGCAAGTGTGTTGATTTTTTTTCCCCTGTTGTCTACTATGAACAAAATAATCAGACCACATGCCTTTATTTTTTGTGTTGGAATGAAATTAAATAATGAAACTTAGAATTGAAGGTATGATGTAAAATTCTTAAAGCAAGATACCTATGGCCTGTTTGATATGCTAGTTGTAAAACAGTGTTTTCTTTGTTGCATCAATTTGAAAGTTGGACCACAGCATTTCATGTAATTCAAATACAATTTGTCTAAATAAAAGGCCTCAAGTTGGAAGTACAATCTGGGCTGTCTTTTTCTCTCAATGCTTCAGTAAGTAGATCTTGCCTTTCACCAAGGCTGACGTCAGGGATCTTCGGCTTAAAAAGGTTGGTGACCACTGGGTTAAAGCAATAGTTCTGAAAAAAAAAAAGAAATATGCACAATTTTCCAATTACTCCAAAAGGAGATCAATCAGGCAAGACATGTTTGATGTCCCCTGGCATATTTTCATAATTTTTTTGAAGCTTAAATACAGAAATTTAGCATTGAGTGATCTGTATGATAGAATCAACACACTTGCACCTAAACTGTGTTAGGAAATGTGTTAAGAAATGTCAAATGGATTTGCATATGTGGTTTCTTGCACTGTATGACAAACTGTTATCTATAAAAAGCAATCACAGCTGAAAAAACAGTAATAGCAAGCTTGATACCAGAATAATTTTTTCTTCAGCAGACATGGTCATATTCAAAGTCTGAATATGAATATTAAGATCAATATAAAACCAATCAGCCATAACATTAAAATCACTGACAGATGAAGTGAATAACATTGATTATCTCATTACAGTGGCACCTGTACAGTGGCATGTGGGGAGTGAAGGCTAGCCAGTCTGGTCTCTTCTGTGATCTGGTCTGCTCACAGAAGAGCTACTGTAGCACAAATTGCTAAAAAATTTAATGCTGGCTCTGTTAGAAAAGTGTGAGAACACAGTGCATTGCAGCTTGCTGTGTATGGGGCTGTGTAGACACAGACAGGTCAGAGGGCCCATGCTGACCCCTGTCCACTGCCGAAATCACCTACAATGGACAGGTAAGCATCAGAACTGGACCATGGAGCAATGGAAGAAGGTGTCCTGGTCTGATGAATCATGTTTTATTTCTTTTACATCATGTGGACGGCCGGGCATGTGTGCGTTGCTTACCCGGGTAAGAGATGTCACCAGGATGCACTATGGGAAGAAGGCAAGCCGGAGAAGGTGGTGTGATGCTTTGTGCAATGTACTGCTGGGAAATCCTGGGTCCTGGCATTCATGTGGATGTTACTTTGACACGTACCACCTGCCTAAACATTGCTGCAGACCAAGTACACCTTTCATGGCAAAAATATTCCTAATGGCAGTGACCTCTTTCAGCAGGATAATGCGCCCTGCTACACTGCAAAAATTGTTAAGGAATGGTTTGAGGAACATGACAGAGTTCAAGGTGTTGACTTGGCCTCCAAATTCCCCAGATCTCAATCCAATCGAGCATCTGTGGGATGTGCTGGACAAACAAGTCTGATCCATGGAGTCACCACCTCACAACTTACAGATACTACAGGACACCTTCAGAGGTCTTGTGGAGTCCATGCCTCTACGGGTCAGAGCCGTTTTGGCAGCACAAGGGGAAGCTACACAAAATTCGGTAGGTGGTTTTAATGTTATGGCTGATCAGTGTAATTCAATAGATTCAAATGGAAAAGCCATCCATATTCAGACTTATGCTAAGTGAGTGCATAACCTGATTTTCTAGGTGGCCCATTCAGATTATTGAAATTGCATGCAGTTCACACCGCTGAGGTTGCCATAATATTCTTGTGCACACAGCTAATTTCAATAATTAGGGCTGTCAGATAAGAACATTTTCAATATTGTCTAGACCTCCATATTTGCCATTATGCCTGAAAGTAATGGGGAACAGATAATGCAAACTGATGAAGATGATCATATTTTCTTCTGATAATTGCATTCTGACATAGCATAAAAGCAAGACACAATTTGAAAAAAAAAAGTATAGATAAAGTTTCAAAAAGGAGCTGAACGCAGCCAGTTTCAGAATTATTGGTACCCTTGACAAAGATGGGCAAAAAAGGTCATGGAAAAATGTCTCTGTGGTTAATTAGCTTAATCTCACACTGATGATGTGAGAGATATCTAAGCTTTAATTAAAGTAAGTGTATACTAAGCAAATAAAATACAAGCTTACAAATTCTTATGACCAATTTGTAACTAAAGTATGTTCCATTTATATTTTATTTTCTTAAAGTATCTAAGCATTTAGCATCCTGTGGTTCAGTGACCACAGGATCAAGCATTTGATGTGGCCATCCCAGCCGCCTGACCTAAACAGCTTTGAAAACCTAGCACCATGAAGGATTTGGAGAGATTCTGTATTGAGGAGTCTCCAATTCCTTGCTCTTTATTCTCCAATTTTGTCAGGCATTATGTAGAAGACTTGGTGCTATTATGTTGCAAAAGTGAGTTTGCACATAGTACTAAATACAGGGGTACCAATAATTGTGACACATGTGGTTTTGCAAAAAAAAAAAAAAAAAAAGGGTTGAGATTTAGCTAATTAACCACAAAAAGGCCAAATTCATGGAGATGACTGTATATTGAGGTTGATAGTCATAAATAGTGCTAGTTATGATAATCATGATAATTTGCCATATTTGCAAATTTGTCTCACTTAAGTGACCTGGAATCCACCTGCAGTCTGTGGCTATAAAGTAGCATTACACTGTACAGAAGATCCTATGGAGAAGCAGGTAAAACAAAGAACGACTACATTCTTCACACAAAATGAACAAGATCTGCAGAATTGACAGGCTTGCTGAACCATTTGATGCACAATTATCTATTAAAATATTATTTAAATTATTTGATCTCGATGACTTTGACAGTGACATGGTTTTTGGTGTCAGATGAACTGGTTTGAGAAAAACAAAAAACATCCAGTGAGCTGCATACACTCCTTTTTGATGAGAGAGGTCTTGAGGAGAATGGCCAGATTGTGTCAAGCTGACAGGAAGGCTACAGTAACCCAAATAAACACTGTTTACAATTGTGGTGAGCAGAAAAACACCTCAGAATGCACAACTCCTTGAGGCAGAAGAAGACCACATCAGGTTCCACTCCTACAATGATGTTACAGTGTGCACACGTTCACTGAAACTGGACCATTGAAGATTGCCTGGTGGTTTTTTTTCTGATCTTCAACTGTCCGGTTTTGGTGAGCCTACCACCAATAAAGTGATTGCTGTGATTTAACTGTTGCTGTGATTTAATCTTCAGGAAGTAATAGCCTATCTAGCACATCACAATGAATAATAATGAACTGCTCTGTAAATTTCCAGCTTTTGGGTAAAAATAGTGGGTAAAAAAATCTTTCTGAGCTGTACAGGAGAATGTGGACATGATGTAGTGACCTTCAGAACTGTCATTCTAGTCTCCCTAATTGGAAGACAGGTCTTTAGAGCTAAATAATTCACTGTCATTCTCTAGTGGGAACTCTGCCACATACTGTACAAAGATAAGCTGTGAAGGTGGTTAATATTTCATCAGCAGCGAGTAGAGGGGAATGCACATCTAGCCTGAACAAAATTCGTGGATCTCTGGAGTTTGGGATGTAACAGTATTAAAAAAAAATGCCTTACATCAGCAGGGCAAGAAAAGGTCGATATCCAGGCACGCAGTGGAGCAACCTTTCACAGCTCAGTAATGAAGTGTGCATGGATGGATTCATTTGAACATTAAACAATTAACTTGGAGTAAATCAAAGGCAGTATGCAGCAACTGTCTTAACACAGCATTGCAAATAATAAATGTGCACTGTAACGCATACAGAGGTTGCATATTCTCAGAGAATTGAAAAGCTGTTTACATGTTTCTGTTTGCATCCATAAAATACATGATTTCTGACTCTTTGGCATTATCGATCATCACATAAAGCCGTTTTTCTATTTAAATGCAAAGCACATTTAAAGAAAACCACATTCCATAGAGACAGGAAGGACATAGTAGCTGAAGTTCTTTTTCAGTTTTTTTCTTTTTCAGCAAAGCCAAGAACAAACTACAAAATTAAACCCATAAATATGTCCAGTATTGCATAATGGTGGTGAACAAAAATAACACTGAATGTTTTGGATAATATCCCTGTATCAGATGGCATGTTTTTATAAATGTAAAAAAATTATGAAAATATGCCAGAGATTGAATCATTAGTGAGTTACTGATAATTGGGGCTTAGACATCTACACTTAAAAACAGGATATTTTCCCTTTAAGTATTTTACAAGCTTAAAAAACATTTTTTGAGAAGAGTATCAGGTCAGTTGTGCTGCTTTTTACCTAACTACTACAACGTTATACACTGAGCAGAAAATGGGGACATCGTTCGTGAAAACCTGTCAATGCTGGCCCACTTTCCCTAGCTCATTTTTCATCTTCCTGCAGTTATCATAACTAACAGGTTTTTGAACCCTTTATTGACCCAATAATTACAGGACTAAAACTACAAATTTTGAATGTACTGAAAGAGAAGCAATTTCCATTTTTGAACATAGAAAGGCACCAGTTTTCTAGTGCATACATTGAAACAGTAAAAATTAAGTAGTGCAACCTATTTTTCTTTTAGTGATGTCTTGAAAAATATACTATGAGTGTAGCTCTAAAATACAGAAACCAATATCTACTTAAAGCTCAAAAGGAACCTGTGTCGGCTTCCTGCTCCTTGCACTTTGGCATGACATTTGGGAAAAATACATCTAAATGAGTACGAGTGGTAACATCCACCATCTCTCTTTCTCTCTCTTACTCTGTGTGTGTGTTTCTGTCTATACGGCAGGAGTGTTAGCCTCCATCTGCCCCCAGACAAGTGGGAGGGGTTCAGTAATTGCCTTGTAGTGATGCTCTGTGGGAAAGGAATGGAGGAAGAAAGGCAAGATGAACCATGCATTCTCTCGGCATTTGCATGTTCATCTGCAAGTGTACTGCAACATGATCACCAAGAACATCAATAGCAATGTAGACAAAGAGCACACTGCTGACAGCATTTTGTGCACATGGACATATTGTGCTGGGGGTCTTGAGGGTTAATTTCCATTCCTGAATATTCTTAGCACTGTGCATAATGATTATGTTCATTTTGTGTTTTTGAGATAAAGACTCCTCACAACTCTTCACAAGGTGCGTCCTTTCTCATTAGAGCCAGATGTTCTTTCCACTGCCATGTAGACAGCTGGAGCAATCATTATGAGACAGAACATATGTGTATGCATCTTTATTTGGGGCTTTCCAAACATTGCTGTCACAATTCATGCCTGGAGTCAACAGGGAGGCAAGGGTAACAATGGGAAATCTATGTTTACAAGCCAGACAGGCTAGCAGAGTTCAAAACCAGAAACAAACAGTATACAACTAGATAATTATGAACAATGGAAACTGGAAATTGCTTTAAAAATGTAATACAAAACATGCAAGACTTTGCCAGATACAAGGTGGCAAACATAGCTTAACTAACCAAATAAGTATTATAATGAATAGTATTTTAGGACCATATAAGGAAAGTGGAAAGTGTAGAGGTTCAAACACAGGTTGGCACATTATGGGTAAAGAAAGTGGTCAAAAATTGGCTGGATGATGACAACAGGCAAAATTAATAGCTTGTAAGCTTCACGCTCTGTGCATATGAATTTGAATAGTTGCAAACATATATTTGCTTTGTTTCCTTCAGTTGCCCCCAGACACAGAAAACATTACTGAAATTAAACAAATTACATTTTCATAAAGAAAACTGGAATGCAGAAATAACTCACAGCAAGCCCATCTGCTTCTCTTTAGGAACAACCAGCTGACAGGAAATTGCCAGTTTCTTTTCAGTCAACACAGACCTGTACTATTCAGTGTCCAACACCTATATCACATTTTACAAACTTGCATTTATAGTGAATGAAATGAAAAACTATTTAAAAGCATCTGATGCCAACCACATGAAGACTGTTTTTATTTTCCTCTTGTTAAAATCAAAGCATGCTGACCTTGAAATAATCTGCTGTAAAAGCTGCTTTTTGGTAAACAATATGACCTATCAATTATTCAGTTGGCCTGACTTTTGCTTTTCCCTGTCTTTGTCTGTTAACACGGGCATCCAATACACTGGAGCAAAATATCTTGTTCCACAATCAATAAAAATGCATCATTACACCAGCTCTAATTGTACAGGAATAAAGTAATTGTGCAATGTATTAAGTTGGCCAATAATTACCATTAGGTGAATGAATTACTGCCAGGCACAGAGATGTTTCTTTCAATAAGAGGAGAAGTATGTAATCATGAACAAGGTTTAGGCTGCATTAAAAAAATCACCAGAAATATAAGGATGAAGAGAGTGAAAGCAAAAAAAAAACTCAGCAAGGTTAAAATATTTTACCTTAAACCACCTGACATTATTAAAATTTTTGAGAATAACAATTACCATTATCCTTACCATTTTGCAACTAACATTTGTCTATTAATAATGAATATACATTGGTGATTATTTTCTCATTATAACAAATATATTGTGTCTGTTAATATCTCTTAGCAGGTACATTAACGCCTGAACAACAACCTGAGTGCTTTTTATACATATAATGTGCACATGCACTAATCTGTTAAGCAGTATTAGTGGGGAACATTGCCAGTTTAATAGAAGTGCAAATTGGATTTGTCTACTGAAAATAACTAAACATTTACAGAACTTTTTCAGCTCCTCCCAGCCAGCTCCCTAGCTTTATGTAATGAAATGCTTATTAAAGTAATTCTCCAAGATGGGCTATATTGCTAACAGAACACCAATATGAGGCAACCAGAAGCACTGTGGATGTTCACCACATGCTATAAAGCTCCCTAGACAAAAAAAAGAAAGAAAGGGGACCATGACAAAGAGCCTTACCCAACCTTCATGTGCTAATCAGCCTCCTTCTAAAAATACACATTCAGTATGCCACATCACCCCCATTCAGTCTCTCAGTCTAAATCTTGTGTACTGGATGAATTAGATAAAAAGAGAATAGAAAGTCCTGGCTTTCCCTGTCGCAGCAGCAAAAAGCTCTGCAGTGCTGAAGAGGAATTATGGTCTGCAGATAGGAGAGGAGTTAGTGGCTGACAGGTGTAAGGCTACAAGCTCACAGCTAACTCCAGTACTGACCACTTCCTCACTCTGCACCCTGTCTCTGAGAAGACTTGTGTTAGTAACTCAGTGCAGAGACATGCCAGCTGAGTGTCTATCACATGCTTCCCTGTGGAAAAGGGGATTCAATAAATCCTGAGGCATTTAAAATGAACACTCCAGACTACACAAATAGTGCAATTTAAAGCAAATGACTGAAAATGGACCACTAATTGTATGCTTTCATTATGGTCTTTCACTATAATATTACAGCCTGTCATCCCAAATGGCAGTATCTTAGGAATGACACTATATAATGTGTATATTACATACTGTACATAAATCAATTCAAAATGTCAGCCAGGTATAATTACAAAGTGTAATACACAAAATAATATGATCAACTGAACCTATACCACTGCATATATAAAAATACTCTATTTGATATGTCATCAGCTGTATCTAAAAACGTTTCTAGCTTGTGAGTTCTGTCAGTCATTGCTAAATGTTGGCAGATAAATACAAGGCCATTACTCTTTTAGTGACTCCTAAACAGAGGTTTACTAATGAGCAACAATACAGTGATGGAAAGAAGGTCCTCCAGCTTTATCTGATTTATAAAATGACTTCAAATGGAAACGAGTGAATGCATTCCTCATATTAGGATAGTGAATACATTTGAATATTATTGGTTAATGATGTAATTTAAATGGTAATGATATAGTTTATACTTTCCTATATGGCTCAGTCTATCACCAGTACATAGAGAAAATGAGACTCCATAATCTCTCTAAACCTCGTGCTGCCCTACTTGATTGAAGCCACTGCTGTCACAGACAAGGAACCACACAGCTCTCCTCCTCTCTGTGAAACTCTTCCTTTCTGCTGAGTGAGCAGCGCATCCAATCTTGCTGGTATAAGCAAGTCAAAATGCACGGCTCCCTTTGTTCTGATATCGCCCTCTACACTGGGATCTGTCAAAAGAACCTGTGATAATTTCACCCTTCAGGAACCATAAACACTTCCGCGACCGTGCTTTTGTATGGCTGCCATCAGACCCATCATCTCTTGGTGTGTTGTTACACCGAGTCTAATCGCTGCCTGATGAGCCTGGTGCTTCTCTTATCTGTGTGCTCTTAATAAATTCAAACCGTGCAGTCAATAGCGATGGCAGCCACCAGTCTCTCACTGATCTATCTATAGACAGAATCCAGTCGCATGTCAGGCTTATAGAGTAGCTTTGCAAAGATTTCCAGATGTTAAGTTAATTTCACTGTGACTGCCATAGCTGTGGGGAGATTAGCCTGTGTACAGCTGGCTTTGATCCCATAAACTAGATCAGCATAGACTGATGCCTGCTGATATATCAGTTCTTTAATGTGCTTCAAAAAGAAAAGAAAAGAAAAAACTATCAAAGGGAGATGGGTGTAATGGACTGGAGCTAATATACCTCCACATTTGAGACTCTACTACAAACCATTCATAAATGTAAACTGAACTACTGCATAGTTTGTACATATAAGCCCTAGTGCAGGTGAGTCATACACATAGATTCTTTGCTGTTCTACTTGACAGTGAGATGCTTTTCTCTGCATCACTTCACACAAATTACAAAGTCTCTTAAAGATTTCCAATAAAATGTACGTGCCAGGAGTCACTCATTTTTCTTTGTACAGGTCCTGCTTGAAAGACAATGAGGCAAAGTTCTCTGTCATATTTGATTGCTTTAATCAGCCCTCTGCCTCTCAGTCCTCCTCTCAAGCCGCTCTTCAAAATCCTTGCTGTTATGACGATAATGAGGATGACCAGCTTTCAGCACCCTGGGTTTGTCATATTTTTTTTCCTCTTCTAATTCTCCATTTTCTGTTTCTTTCTTATTTTTTTACATTTTTAAATATTGGATATCTGGGATGTACTGTATATGCCCCAACATTGCCATCTGTCTTTGAAACATTTTGTCTGACTGAAATATTTTGTACGAATATTACTTGTAAAATAACTCACTCATCATCTCTCTTTCTCCATGCCACACTCTCTGCCTCTCTCTTGCTGTGGATAAATTCTATTCCTTATTTAGCGCACTATTAGAGGTGCAACCATTTTGTAGTGTTGTCAGAATTCCCAGTGGACAAAGAATATTCCCTGAATAGTCCAATATATTATACCCATAATGCATTGTAAATTGACTGTACAACTGATGCACACTACTTGCGTGCTACCACAACGCATAGTGATTTCTTTTAGTGTAAAATGTACTTATAAGGACGGATACCTAAGCAGCCAACTTTGTGTGTAAACATGAATAAAAATATTGTTTAATGACCAGTAAAGCCAACAGGTACTCTGTAGTGGTGTATTTAATACAGAAAATTCCTTTTGTGGTGGTTTCAGTTTGCTCTGTAATTTGTAATATTCAGATTGTTTATATAAATGCAGGTCACAGTGATGTGTTTCCTGAGCACTTCACTTCTCTATTCATTCTAGTGTCTCCCTTCCTGCTGCCCTTTATTATGCTCTATAGAGAACATTCTGTATAGTTAACGGTGAATGGGTGAGTGATGGAGCAATCTCAGACACAGAGTCCATCTCTCTCATCACCCTACTCAGTGCGGTCTCCTATAATCTTTCACCTTATGCACACTGATTATTCTCTCATTATTTTTCTATTAGATGTCACAATTTCCCACTTAATCAGCTGCTAATTAAAATAACTTCAGAAGCCCTTCTGGAGTTTATTTCCCCAGAAAACCCACACAGATTTTTTATATCACGTCTAATGAAGGTCTAATCTGTCAACTCAATTGGTGTACCATTTGGTCTAATTTAATGTCTTGAGTGTCAGCCTCTGTGGAAATGTCTTAGTGTGAAGATGAATCTGCCATGTGCTTCCCAGCTATGCATCTCACAAGCTTTCTATAAAGATAGAGACTTATTTTCCATGAAAATAAAATTTTTCTGCACAGGTTGGAGTGCCCGTTTTACCAGCTGTTGGCCATATATCATAGCCAGCATTGTATTCAGAATCAAACCACTACATTAGCATTCCATATGTGATATGCCATTAGATACATTATACACTGTCAGACCTTCTTATAACACACCAACATGGTGTGTTGAATGCATAATTAATTTTACGTGAGCTGCATCACAGTGTCTAAATTGCAGGGTTTGCCTATATGTTGTAGGATAGAGGATCACAATGCCTGTGTCTGGTCTTAGGTTGTCATGGCAATGGGTATGAATGGCTGGATGTTCAGCATTTGATGAAGGCTTAGCAGAACTGGCGCATGGGTGAAACGCTGCACCAACATTTACAAAGAATATGGATGAAGTGCTCTAGTCATTTCAAGTTGTTGAATATAATCATGTCATTTACTTGTCTTGCACTTGCAGATCTCCACTATAGATTATTTACATGCGTATATGAAAAAGCTTTTTCTTTCACTTTGCTCGTCTGATACAAAGAAAATTACAGAGAAAACTTGAAACACTGCAGATATTTTGAAAGATCTATGGTTCATACATTTACATACAACAGAGCATTAACATTCTGTGGCCTCTGTATTATAAAGTTCTATCTGGGTTAAGAGTGAATGGAAGATAGAACCTTGTAATATTAAGGTTATGAGTATTACTGTCATATCCATCCAAGATAATATTGTTAATAAATTCTCCAACACATGGATCCTAACAACTTCCCTGAGTCATGTCCATTACAATTGTTATATTATACTATACTATATACTAGTTACTATATAAGAATTAGATGATATGCCATGGTAAGTGATCTGTCCCTGAAATACCAAAATGTTCTATGACTATGAAGCTAAAGCGTTTGCCAATGTGACTTGTTTACTGAGCAAATGTTTAAGATGTTTTAATGATATACATTTTACTTCAATCTAGGAAAGACAAGTATATATTTATAAAGACAAAAGTAAAGTAATTATTTAAAAGTATTTTTAAAAGTAAAAATAAAGACAAGTATATACTGGAGTCACTGCCATTGCAACATGGATACACCATCAGCCCGCAACACCTTAAGCGAATTCTCAAAGCAAATGGATTTTTCCTCCCAAATAATTAATGGGAGACCAAGTAGAAGGTGTTGGTCCACAACGTAGTAAATTTATGGCCACGCAGTAATAAAACTAACCAACGTGTCACCTCAGTGGCTCCACAGATTTCACCTAATTTTTAGGGTTCAGGGTTCTGGTAAAAACTTTATTTAATAACTCAGTCACGGAATAGTATTCATTACGTGTTTGCCTTATCAGCATTATCATAGCTAACTGCCATGCCTGTTTGGTTGTTAGCAAGCTTGCTAAACATATTGGCAGAAAATCCAAGTTTACCTGATAATAACAGTGCTAACATTTAGCATTTATATGCTAAATATCCATTTCCTAATTTCTAATATTATTCTTAGATGTTGTTTTCTGGTTGTTTGGGCTATAACAGCCAAATAATTAAACATTGTTTAAAAATGTTTCTAAGGTTGTTACAATATTATATTGTAATATTATATAAGCATAAAATAAAATATTGTAATTGATCATTTTTCTCCTGATGTTGACAGATAGATTAATCCTGTGTGTGGCATTTAGGTGAAAGGTGAGAATTTTGTAGTCGGCAAGAAGTGGATTTATAGTTATGTTGTTCAACACTCAGTGTAACAGGCATACTCCCAGAATGTCAGTTAAGTCACATAGTCTAACACTGTCATGAATTATGTTTTTCGTGAAATCCTTTTTTTTTCAAAGACAGCAATGGAATGCATTTTGTATATGAGAATCAATGTGAGAATAGTGGCAAAAAAGTTTATGTGGTCTTTGTTTGTTTAGATGGACTTTATAGAGGGTTTTATAGGGAGTTTTACAGGCAGCTAACAGCATTATTGAATTGGACAGTCAAAGCCAGCCATGAAGACTTCTGAGTGTAAACAAACTGCTGCTTTCATAAGAATACTGTCTGTTTACATGGTCACCAACTTCAGAAGGAACAACAACAGACGGCTCTGCTTTCAAATGTGCTCTCTGGATTCAAAAAGTTGGAACCCATCTTGGCCCTGCCACTGATCTCTATGCTCCAGTCTTGATTGCAGTTGGCCTAGCCAACATAATTATCATACACCCATTACATCTTTTCCTTTTTGGAATCGAGAACATAGAAAATGGTAAAGGCATAAAAGTGTATAACCCTGGACTTTTGATGAAAACAGGGATTCAGTAAAGTTTAATCATTGCATTATTGCAGAAACAAAGTCCCAATGTGCCAACACCTCCTCCATTCTGGCAGCAAGGCCTGCCAGCCACTTTAATCCTTGTTTTGATCTCCTAAACCCTGTGATGCCTGGTACTGAGTAAGGCCCCAGAGATCAGCAGCACAATGCAGAGGAAGCCCAGAGTTCAGCAGCATGGTGAGAGGTATAACTTTGAACCTCATCTTCTTGTCAAGGGAATGGCATGGAGATGAGAGACAAGCCTTTTTTTTTTTTGAAGGCTGGGCTATCAGGTCACTTACACACTAACTGCTCCAGCTTATAGAGCTATCCTAACAGAGACCAGTAAGAGTCCTACAATGTTTAAGAACTACAGTGTAGAGTATAGTGCCGTGTGAATTTAAAAATAAAAGGAAATCCATCACTTTTTTACCAGTAACAACAATGCCAAGGTGGCATTTCTAACAACATCTAACAACAAGGAAAGCTTCTCAACTGTACCAACTACAAGCACCATCTGGCTCTATATTATTCTACAGTATGTCACTATAGCTCCAGAGGCACATGAAATATTGAAAGTTACTACTTAAACCACATTTATAGCTACCTAGAATTTCTGCAATAGACGTTCCAAAAATAGGTTGCATCATATTCTCCCACATCTCATTCCAGTGAAGAGTGGGCTCAAGGCTTCACCTCACATCAACCCTCAGGCTACAACCCTCTGATCTGGACCACCTGATGTCCTGTCTTCCCATGGTGGGAGTTACTAATAATGCTAGCTGACGTACTGACAAGTTGCTGATTGCTGCAGGGTTGAGAAAAGGAATGGAGGGAGGATTCGGTCACTGGCCCTTTTAAAGAGAGGACTTTTTAAAAGCCTGCAGAAAGGCACAGAAGTGAAGACCACTGGAGGCTGCAGAATCTGCTGACCAAGCAGCACCGGGACAATGGGAGCGCATTTGGCTTCCTGGAAAGCTGCTGTTTGCCCAAGTGCACTGGTGGTGTTATGACCCTCCAGAAATCTCCATGAATCTTTAGTATAATTGGTGCCATCTACAAATAATCAACAATCCGTTCACGTAAACAAATCATATAAATTTTTACACAAGGGAACAATGATGTGTTCAGAGTCTGAGTCTTTCTTAATTCATATTATTAAAGGAAAACACCACCCTGAAACATTAAATATGTTTATATTAAAATGTTTGTGATGTGCTTAGTGATTCTGGTGCTAATTTGTTGGTTGGGGCTGTACTATTCCTGTGTGAAGTTAACAGCTGTGTGCTGCGGATATTGCTAGTGCAGTTACTAATGCCATTTAACAGGAGAAGGTTTTTCACTGATCTCACACATAAGTGATAAAGTTTAGGTTTTGCTGTTAGCACCTACAAACTGAAGAGCACAAGCTTCTTTTCTCACTTATCATTTCCCATCTCAATTCAATGTCTTATTAATGAGACATTCAACATAGAAGTAGTGGAGACAGCAAAATATGGACTCTAATTTCCAGAATGCAATGCAGCTATATGAAGCTGGTTTGCTGATTTACTACAGAGACTTGGTTTGGCTAGTTGGTGAACTACAAGATGACAATCACGATGGTGTTGAAAAAGGACAACACCAGCTTGAAATTTGAATATACAAAATATACAGATGAGGAGGCGAGAGTGATGGAGAGACTAAAGGAATAAAGAGCTGCTACAACAGTCTCTTTCGGTAAAGATGAATTCCCACAGGTGCCACTATCAGCGAGCAGCCAAATCAAGTCAAGTCAAGTGGCTTTATTGTCATTTCAACCATATACAGCTGGTACAATACACAGTGAAACGAAACTATGTTCCTCCAGGACCGTGATGGTACATAAAATAACACAGAACCACAAGAGACTACACATTACTACATAAAGTGCACGTGCAAACGTGTGCAAACAGCAAAAGACAGTACAATAACTACTAAAACAGGACAACAGGCACAGTAAGGGACAGTGCAGCACTGACCAGTACACAGTTCTAGTGTGAAAGTGTCAGATATAACAGGCAGTGCAAGAATTACAATATAATAAATTGCTATGAATGTAAACATAACAGCTACGACATAGTATTCAGCAGATAAGCTTACACTATATATCAACATAGCAGTTATTGGGGTAGCAGCTATGTAGAGAGTATAGTAATGACAAGAAGTCTGTACAATATTCTTATAAATACTTTTATAAATGTAAAAAATAAATAAATATACGTTTATAATACTTTTAAATATAAATATTTTTATAAATGGCGGTGTGGATAATGCTGCAAAGTCAAAACAGACCAGCTTGATGACGAAAGCTGTTTAAACCAAAAAAGTAACTCAGAATTTCATCATAAAAGAAATCTTTTGCACAATTGAAGATCATATATTGATATTGATATAAATATTAATATGCAAGTTGTTCAGTGTTGATTTTTCCTCCAAGTTGGTGAGAGTGCTACTATTCGCTGTTCATATAAAAAAAATTCTTGTGTCGTATGAATGAACTTTATGTTGTGGTTATAATGTGCTAAGATGACAGACCAAAACCTGTTACATGTGTCAGTAAGGGCACACTGTCTCTCTCACTGCCTGTGTTCTGCTCACAGTATCCTCCAATGATTCACTGTGGCTTTTCTGAGGCTTTTATGGCATGCATTGTGTATTCCAGCACAAGAGCTAACTGGGCTGCAATATAGCTAAATTACTGCCTGTGGCTGTATCATAGTAGTTACTGGCTTTTCCATTTTTAAACAGCTCTATCTTTAACTTCTTAGAATGTGCTAGACTGGGCCTATGTGCTGTCCTTAATAACTGTAATAACTGTGAGGAATTGTTATGTATCGTAAGCTGTAAGCTCATCCATCTGACTTTATATGCATGGCTTTGCTGTCATTTACAATGTGCAGAGCAAATTTGAAAACTGAGCTTCACAAGATCTAGATTAAATTTTTCCAATGTTTTCTTCATTACTGCATTTCATTACATGTTTAGAGGTAGTATTATAATGATGTTATTCCAAGTTAACACTGTATTAACAATATTATTCACATATCCAATGTTATGAAAATAATGCAGGCACAGTATTTCTCAACTGACATGAAAAAAAAATCACTTTTCCCATTAGAACTATAATATATAAATACATAGTACTAGCCATGAACTCCTGCTGGTCAGACCAGACCTGGATTTCATTATTTCATGTGGTAGAGTTGTAAGACTGTTTACGGTATATCTGTCTTATTTGAAGGTATTGTTTTCTCCCACACGCTCAGTAAGCATTATTAGATTTCAAAAAATTTCTTTGCTCATATCTCCCATAAACTCAGCGGCAATGTTACAAACTTGATCCTAAATGTTGGCATTTAAAACAATGCAAGCAGTGCCAAACCTCTCCCTGGAAATAGATTTAGATTGAATCCCACTGAGTGTGCTTACATGCATATTAAAAATCCAATCACAGTAATAACGGATTTTGACTTTTATCAGTTTATTCAAGTACTCATATAAACTGCATAGTCTGATATCATACACTGAATTAAAGTCATAACTGGATTGCAAGAACTCAGATAAAGCCATCTGAATTTTAGCCAAGTAATTGGGATATTCAGCATATGTGTATGGTTGGTTGGATGTCTTTTGGTTTTCTAAATTTTCTACGTGTGAAAACTCGGAGAGAGAGAGAGAGAGAGAGAGAGAGAAAACTTGTATCAGCTGAGTCAGTTGTGCTCCAACCAGCCAGAAATTCAATATGATGGACTAAATCCATAGACTGTGTATGACGTAGAATTTATCAGCTCTACTCTTCCTATTAAATAGTTTAACTATTTATACTTAATCTATGTAATGTAAAAACTAACTACTGGGAAATATAGTTAAACTAGGAAATTAACTACCAGACATAGTAAAGTGCTATGTTGTTGTCGTTCTTTGTTGTTGTTGTTTCTTTTGTTTTTACTGTGGCTGTATGCTAAATGCAGTGTACTAAATAGGTTCAATAATCCAATTATATGTAGTTTATGTGTAGTTAATAGGAAGCCATTTATCATTTGGCCTAAATGTGTTGTAAGGGTTAAACAAAACATTGCTACTAGTTAAAGATGACACATTAATGTAGATGAACAAATTTTAAAAGACTGAAAGAATAAAGTTTATGATAAAATTATGATTTCCACCACCTCCTTGTGGTTTTCTCTGCTTAGGAAAACAACAGTTTCCATCTTTGGAGGTTCACGATTGCATAGTTCTTTCACAGAGTAGTGATGGAACCATCTGTATTATGCAGTATATCATTTTAATTACATCAGTTTAAATTATTCTTGTCTTGATTCATTTATATTGAGCCTCATCACCACTGCTTGTTCTAAAATCTTTAATTCTGTGTAATGCGTAATGTGCGACTTGAGTAGTGAAAGAAAAATGATTACTAAAGCACTTATGAATGCATTGATTGGATCATTGCCAAAATCTTAAGTTATTAGATTACTTTGTACATATAAATGTTAACTCTGGTTCAAGTGACCTTATGTCAGACACCTGCTAATGTAGATAGATACTTTGATAGATGCCCCCAGTTAAGTGAACCAGTAATATAAAATTGAAAATAACATGTTATAAGAAAAATATTGCTATTGCATGTTACACAACCATAAAAAAACAATAAGTCTTTTAATTGGTAGTTTTGTTTGAACAGAGTTAAAAATCATTGGCATCCATGTTATGAATGCAGCTTCCTATACCCTAAAATATCTCTCTATTGTGTCCTTTTATGCGTTGTATGTTGTACAGTGTACTGTATGTTTGTGATGAATGTAGTGGCTTGATTGAGAACAGAAAGAGGTGCCCCAAGCCATTTTTGGATGTTTCAGGAGGCTCAGAGGCTTTGTATGCATGAGTGCTCACTAGCCAAAGCCAAAAGCAAGTCATTTACATGCACAATGTTAAGTAGATTAAAAGAGTGGGGGGTTTTATGTTTTTGGGGGGATTTTTTGCAGGGTAAGATAGTGTTTTTGAATCTCAACGTTGAACTTTCCTCTGCAATACAACAATAGAATTCCCCCCCTTTGGGAGCCACAAAGAACGAACACCTACGCAGTCCTCGCGAGAGTCACAAATGCTTTCAGACAATGCTAATCAAACAGTGCCTGCCCTATATGCTATATCTTTTTATGAAGTCTTTATATGTGTGTGAGTATAATAGCCTAAGGAATTGTACTGTTCACCACAAGAATCATCAGAAAATGTATACACAGCAGCACTGCATAAATAAACAGTCTAATTACTAAACTAGGACACACAGGAATGAAAGAGCCAATGTTGTTGAGCCAGGACAGGTTGATACTGTGTATGAAATTCAAATTGATATGCAGGTGGACATTTTTAAATGGAGAATCAATACACAGCTCTAATCAATAGGTGCTTCTAAAATGGAGGCCTAAATATAGCCAATCAATGTTCAATAGTGTTCTGTAGTGTGGAAATGCTGAACTCTATGGTGCTTACAGTGGGCAGAATCCTCTAAATCTCTCTAAATATGACTTCATCCCATGCTGTGCTTGACTAAGTCACCTACAGAGCATGCAAAGTGTGAGAGAGCAGCTGTGTGTAAATGCTGCAGCTCCAACCTCCAAATCCACAGCTCTCTCTGCTCAGGCATGATGCAGAGGTCCAGAAAACATCATAGAACAGGCCCTGGAGCTCCTATAGAGCCAGCCATAAAGGAAGGAGTGAGCTAGATGGCATGTAGCTGTAAGGCTGTATGAAATAACATCCACCCAAGACCACCCCACCCCCCGGAGTGAGAAAATGATGTAACATCAATCATGATATTGCTCTACTGCTGAGTTATTGCCCCTGGAAATAGGGTTAAGAGTAATCTCATCAAGTCTGCAATCGGTCACCGCATTCTAAGATGTCAGCCAGCCTTTTCCTTAGCCCTGGCTTCCTGCTGTTGTGGGTCAGAGAAGACTAGCTTAAGATTTATTCTGCCCAGGTTGAAATTTTAAGACTTTCATTCGTACAAGGATGAATTATTAGGAGCAGTTTAATAATAGCATAATGTGCCACTGTGTGACAAACTTCATATTACTTTCTGTGCAATGTTCCAGAGTAAAAGCCACACTCTCTGATATGTGATAGTCTTGAAAACAATGCCATTTAATTAAACAAGAAACTCACCGTACCTTCTCTCATATTACCGGCTACAAAGTCTAAATGTAGCTTTTGGAGCATTAGAATATGTTTTGTCATTTTAGTTAAAGTATTTGCATTATAGAAAATGATTGTTCCACTTTCAGACAAAAATAAAAAAAAGTAAAACAAAATTAATAACTGTATGTGATATAAAATTCCGATATTAAACTGCTCTGTTAATTCTACTGAAGCAGTAGAAACAGTGTGGTTAGAGACAATGTGCTGATACGTGACAGGCTGTAGAATCAAACCCTAGGAATAACATCAAGAAAACAACTTTCCTTGATAATGATAATTGTCAAATGATGAAGTTATATGTTTCTGCTCAGTTTAATATATAATGCTCACTTTAAAATGCTTCAGTGAGTTTGCTTAAGCACTGTCACACCTCTTTTTTTTCACCCACAGCTTACAGTGTGGCATATCATTGTGCAGCTACACAAAACAATAAAAGTGATAAATAACTTCAAAATATGCAGAGAGGTAAAACAAGTCTTAAATACTTCAGGAGATTTGGCAAGATGAAAACAGTCAGAAGCAGGAGAGGCAAAAGCTCAACCCCCCTATAATGTGCAGATGTTTCCTTGACACATAAATTCAATTTGAAAGACCCTAGCTATGTGAGCAGGAGGGATTTTGAAAATGTAAAAAAGTCTCTCAAATAATAAAAGCCAACATTATGTAAGAGCTTGAGAATGATCAAAAGAATTTTTAAATGGACTTTCTATTTGAACAATGGTCAGTGCAGCCAAAGCAGGGTTGATATTTTAGTTCTGTAGAGGATTCCTGCAGCACCAGTTTACAAGGCCTGAGGATTTAGAGTTTGCTGCAAAAGCACCTTTGTATTTCCGTGGTACGAATGTGAAGTAACAAAGGCATGAATTCATTTTTCAATATTGTCAGTACTGAGTGATAATATCACTTGGAGATTATTTTATGAGCTCGTATTTATTGTGTTAATGGTATTGAAATTTGTCTCAGAGAGATATTAAACTTTGCCTTTAGATTCAAATTAAGGATGTGGGAAGGAGGGGCACTGATGGTGCTGTAGCTCCCCCAACTTTCAGGATTCCTTTAACTGAAAATGCAATTGTTATAATAATATATAGATAACCTAAACAAATTTTAAAAATAGGCTAAACAAACTAAAATTGAGTATTTTGAGTAGTTTTTGAGTTTGGTGATGGAGATAGTATGTATACAACAGTGATATTGCTAAAGATTACAATTTTTAATTTATTAATGAATGACACGTTGCGCTCTTTAACTGTTCTTAGTTACATTTAATGTTACGGAGCGTCTGCAAGACCTGAGTTTTCAGGACAGAGGAGCTTGCACTTTCCGGTTTCTCTGTAACATGACTATGCTATGACGTATATCTATATGTTACTGCTATAGTAAATAATAACAGGAACTAATTCCTATGTCGGAAATCTTATTGACTTTTACAAAGCAGTGACACTCCTTCCATAAATAATAAGTGTCTCCTAATGCAAATCTTCAATTTTTCTTCAATTTTATTTTATTTGTATAGCGCTTTGAACAATGGACATTTTCACAAAGCAGCTTTACAGAAATAAATGGATTCACAAAAAATATATTGTAAATATGTGAATTTATCCCTAATGAGCAAGCCAGAGGCGACGGTGGAAAGGAAAAACTCCCTGAGACAATATGAGGAAGAAACCTTGAAAGGAACCAGGCTCAAAAGGGACCCCATCCTCATCTGGGTGCAATGGATATTATAAATAAATCCCTTCTATTATTGTGTACTATATGGACAAATAGTGCAATTGTGCAACCAGTAAATTCATCACAGTTTTTGCAAGAAGTCCGGTTGGTTAAAATCTATCCAGTGTCCACTGATGGAGTCCTGAGTACAAAGGTGCTCGTAGCAACTGCAGCCCCAAAGCCACTACAGCAATCGCAGTCCCAAGCCATTACAGTACAGCTCCCCATATGTGATTCCCAAGCCATCGCCACAGCCCCCAGGTGGCACTATCCCCAGCAAACCAAATGGTTCTTTAAGCCTTTGCCATATCAACAATTATACACTTTTGTTTGTTTTTTTTATTTTATAAACACATTTTTAATATTTTCATTAACATTCTATCATTAGACTATCATTCAGTTGTTAGAAAAATTAGACTATCATTCAGTTGTTGCGCATGCTACATGCATGCTGCTTAAAATTCCGGCATCCCCAGTGTAAAACATCTCCCTGTGTCCCAGATTCAGAGTAACTAAAGAGAAAGGACTGCCATAACAAGTGCCTAAAAGCAAAGCCTCCAATTTACTACTGTTGAGGAGATGAAAAATGTCATTTATTCTGGTTTATTAAACAAACTGTTTAAACAATCACTGATGGAAAATGAACCTCTAGTAAAATGACCTACTAAAATTGACTTTTTTTTTTAAAGGGACTCAAAGTGCCTCTTTGATTCACACTGTTGTCAGCTTCAGAATAACGTGGTTATGGTTTTCACAACAGATGTTTTAAGAATACGTGCCATCTTGTGCAGTATGGCTTTATAAGTGTGATCATTCCATAAATGTTTAAACAAATAAAGATGTCATTTTAAAATGTCTTTTAAAGTGTCTTTCTGTTTATGATGATTTACATAACGATCATGTCACATCCACATAATTCGATATATTTTCTAACAACTGCATATTAGTGCCTATTAGCATTCATTCTATATACAGAAAATATGAATAGACAGGAGCCAATGAGAGTAAAACTACATATACTTCATTTTGTATTTATTATTTAAACCATATGCTCCACATGTTCACATACTCCTTACACTCTACGCATTTTCTCAGCTGCTGTAGCATGTTTTTGCAGATTTTGCTCAGCATATTCTCACTGCCACATTCCCATATTCCCACATATTCCCTGACATATACATGTATATACTGTATATATAGTCATGGGAAAAAGAAAGTACACCCTCCTTCAATTCTCTGTTTTTATTTATCAGGGCCTAAATAATAATTGTGTGGTCCTCACCAACTTCTATAAACAAACAAACAATGTCAGGTGACAACAAAATAACACAATGATTTCAATATGTGGTCATTTTTCCCAAAAAGTAAACCAACATTTAGAAACCACGTAGGAAAAAATAAGTACATCATGCACAGCGCCATGTTTGGCGAAAACCAGATACAGCGTATGACCACAAACACCTCATACCAACTGTCAAGCATGGTGCTGGTGATTTGGGCTTGTTTTGCAGCCACAGGACCTGAGAAACTTGCAGTCATTGAGACAACGAGGAACAGCAGCTTAAGCTGGGCCGAAATTGGGTCATGCAACAGGACAATGATACCAAGCACACCAGCAAATCTGCATCTGAGTGGCTAAAGAAGAAAAAATTAAGGTGTTGGAATGGCCAAGTCAAAGTTCAGACCTCAACCCTACTGAGATGTTGTGACAGGATCTTAAGAGAGCTGTGCATAAATGAATGCATCAATGAACTGAAGCAATGTTGTAAAGAATAGTGGGCCAAAATTTTTCCAAAACGATGTGAGAGACTGATGAGCTCCTACAGACTTCAAGTTATTGTTGCTAATGGTGGTTCTACTTGTTACTCAATTATAGGGTACGTTTTTTCCTATCTGGTTTCTGAATGTTGGCTTACTTTTGGTAAAATTGACTACATATTGAAATATGTTATGTTTTTTTGTATTTGTTTGTTTATAAAAGATGGTGAGGACCACACAGTTGTTCTATAGGCATAATTAGTAACTGTAAACTCTTTTCCTTCCTTTCCTACTGGTCCACTTAATGTCTACTTAACTGTTCTACCTATGCTAGCAGAATGGTTTTATAATAATAATAATAATAATAATAATAATAATAATAATAATAATAATACAGGCACGCCTACATATACATATAACATTGCAGTATGGTAGGAAGCTTACTTTTGCTGTGGTCCTATATTATAATTGTACCTTATTTGATGTTGAATGCGTTTATATGTATCTGAAACTTTCCCTTTGTACACATGAAGGTTAAGTGAGTCACAAAGAAGTCTCAAAAATATTATGAAAGGCAAATTGTCTACTTAGTTATATATAAATTGTACTGTTTTACTGTTTGGAAGGTACAGTGTCAAGTGGTAGTTTGCTCATGTTCTACCCGGCTTGTGGTGAACACAATATTGCATAAGACAGTAAAGATTTGTTTTGTTATTCAACAAGTTGTGCTATTTTAAAAGGTTTAGAAAATGTGCATAAAAAGCAGAATTTCAGGTTTCAATGTACCTTGCAGAGTATTTTAGATGTGGATAATTACCCACTATATAATTCCCCCATTCCTCTAGCAGTCACACATCCATGCACACAGCTCCCTGAAGAAGAGTTCTGAGAGGTCTGTCATTAATATCTCTGCAGTCTACTCTCCCTAGCCAAGCCATCAGTCAATTAGCATGCTTCCTAATACCTATAGCTGAGGAGAGCCATGTGTCCTTCTCCCTAGGTTGCCGCCTTTGCATTATTAATTGGAAAGTTCAAAGTAAATAATTACATCTCATTATCAAAACCTGGGAATCTACGCTGGAGGCTTTTTCAGTCTCCCCCTCTCTCTCTCTCTCTCTCTCTCTCTCTCTCTCTCTGTTTGTCTGTCAAGATGAGGTGGCTGAGAGCAAGAAACTAGAGCTGTCACTGGCAGAGATTCAGCAGAAGATAAAGCAGTATACTGCTCAGATAAACAGCAACCTCTTCATGTCTCTAGTAAGGACTCTCTCTATCTCTCTCTCTCTCTCTCTCTCTCTCTGCGTGTCTCTCTCTCTTTCTTTATTCTTCTCACTCGCACTCACGCTCTCTCTCTCCCTCTTGCTATAATAAGTTTTTGAGCTGCCTCATTTTTTGCAACGTTAGAATGAGGCAACACCTTCCAGGCTGTGGCATGCTACATGCTGAAACCAGAAGCAGTGAGAATGGAACAATCCATATGCAGCACCCTTATATACAGGTATACTGGGGAAATAACTTTTTTTGTCCCCTGGCTTATTTGGTTTCAGAACGTGCCCAATTCATGGGATTAACTGTTATATCACTGTTATTGAGGAAACAAAAAGAAGACCCATAAACTCTGATAGATATAAGTCATCAACGGCAAGTAAAAACCATGGTTAGTTCTCTCTTCTGAAATGAATGATTTTTCATTTAGAAACAGCACGAGGTGTATAGATGCAAGATCTCCAACCAAGCAATTGAAATGAAAGGCCCTTGGCAAATCACTTATTGCAATCCCCATTCATATCTGAACATGAACTGCATTTGAATGAGAAGACTGAATGCTCCCTTGCATTTCACTAACATTTTTTTGGATCATAGTTTTGCTGATCTTCTACAGCTAAAATGTATATATTTGTTCTTAAATTTAACTACAGAGACCTTTCAATCTATGAGGATTTCATTTGTTTTCAATCACATGGTTTTGCATAAAGCTCACTGGTATTTTTTTTAGTGTTGCCCTACTGTGTTGTCTGTGTTCTCTGAGTGCAGATGGAAAGTGTGATTAAATGGATGATAGTGATGAGGAGCTTGGTTGGAGGTGAGGTAGAGGGGGGACATCATGCTCTGTGTGAGATTGACGCCGATGGCCTTAGCAAGGTGTGTTCCTTCACGCTTTCTTTCATAGAGGCTTGCCAAGACATGCTGTTCACACTATATCTCTATCAGACTCTCTATGTGACATAAAATACAATGGCTTTGTACTGATAGTAGATAGAAGGTCTTTGGTTCTGAGATTGGTTTGCAGGCCTTAATCCATATATTCCTATATATGATCAAAAGCAACACAGCCATATGATCCAAAAGTATGAATTAATATGAATTAATTTCAAAGGCAGAGTAAACTGAATAGTGCACACTATAAAAGTAAAGAAGACTCAGCAATGGGTCAGTGACATTTTTCTAGTAGGAGAGAGTATTCTCTTCTTATTCCTATCACTAAGCAACATATCAGCCAATAAGGTGACTGCATGTTCATATAGGAAATTTGAGTGCTGGAGTTCTCCTTTGAGCGGGTTGAAGCACTCAGCAGCACAGTGTAGCCAGCAGGGTGAATACATGCTGAGGCAGGATTCATGCACATCAGAGGAGGCATGTGCCAAACAGTGACAGGGCTACTGTTATAAAACAGTCAAGATACTTAGTAGGATGAGTGCTCTGAACGCTCTGTGAATACATAAATTCACTAGGAAAAATGGATGTGAACAAAAAGTTTCTGAACATCACTTTTTTCTAAGACATCATGCTCAATTTGGACATAAAATCTTTTTTAGTCTTTTCATGTGTCATATCTATATGATGTGCATCATTTGCAGTGCGGCATCTTCAGAGACCATCAAAAGCATTTTAGTTGGAACGTGTGGTCCCTTTTATCACTTGTTTGTCAATGCACTGCCAGCTCACTGTTACTCTTTGTAACTAAGCATTCACTGCAGAGGACTTCTTAAAATATGCTTTTTCTTGTCAAGCACATTTGAAATCAGCCACAAAGATGCAGTTGAACAAACAAACCTATTGGGGAGAAGAGAGCTTTGGATATAATTGCAAACAAAGCCCATGGTTTGCCTTCCAAAACTAATGATACAAGAAGCAGACTTAATGGGCAGGGTCAAGCCTAATGGGTTCATACCCAGAAACCAACAAATTCATGAACCATCAGCAACCACCCAAAATGAGCCAATGCAGAATGCACATCACACAAAAGGTTCATTTATTTGGTTTTAGAGACTACATTTTTAATATCACCTGTCTAAAATAAGGGCAAAGTTGCCTTGCATTTGTGTGTTCATATGGAGTGTCATGTGCTGATAGAGCATGGGACAGTGAGTGAGTTTGCTCTTTACTCCATCTCTACCCCTGGGCTGTCATGTCTCTTACATATCATTATTTCCTCACACTGCAGACCACGTAGAAAGGCTGAGATAGTCCAGTATTAAAGACTGTGTTTAGAAATGCCAATATAAACATGCAAACGAGCATAAATGCACACGTGATTGCGTTTACAAGCTTCTGTATATTGCATATCCAAAGCAGAGCATCACATTTGGAAAATGGCCTGGCCTAGATTTTGAATGAAATGCTACTGGTTTTAGCTCACATTAGAGTCTGTGAAACTTCGGCTTTGTTTATGAACTTGTTCTCTGGTAATAGGCTCTTTAATGTTTTAATCTAATTCATGGGCCTATTTGTTGAACTAAGGGTAATAGTATTTTTCTGCTGTAAACACTCACACTCCTATGTGTGTATGTGTGCGTCTCTGTGTATGAGTGTGTGTGTGTGTGTGTGTGTGTTGAGGAGAAAATGTTCATGAGGATAGTGATTTCAAAGCATCTTTGTTTGTGGTAATCAGAGCAACCAACAAACCACTTGAGAGACCAAAAAAAAAAAATCCTGCAGGTATGACGCACATTGACTCATCTGTACAGACTGCTATATCACACGATTTTATTAACAATGATTCTTTCATTCAAAATGATTAAATGTAGAAGACGTGTTATTTAAGTTGAAAGCCATTGTACAGCTTTAAATGCTTCAGTTACGTAAGCAGGTGTAAGAAAATAGACTTGGGGTGGAAAGAAAAGGAGTGAGTGAGAGAACATTCTGATGGGTGAGTGATGAGACTGAAGGAGCCACAGGAGATTGCAATACTGCTTAAAATATAAGTGTCAGCCAAGTAACCCAAGCAACTGTTCAAACACTAGTTTTGTTGTCTTTCTTTTTTAGATTCATATTTCATTAAAAATACATACACACTGCATTTAATATTGTGTTAATCAGCATAAAATATTCAGTAGTCTTGTAGTAGTGTTCTATGAGCATAGGATCAGTGAGCACATGGTCTCGACCTATGAAAACATGATTGAGACGTGTTAGTGAGGCACTCGTTTCAACAGTACATTTACTCATTTGACACTTGTTTTTATCCAAAGCAAACTACAATTAAGCTTAAAGATTATAGGCCTTGCTCAAAGGCTAAGCAGTGCCACGATCTGAACTTACAGCTTTCTGATCTGCAGCCCAGAGCCTTCAATTCAGTTCAACTGTATTTGTATAGTGTGATCATTTTTGTGGATTTTTATGACAGAAATTCATCAAGCTTGTAAACTCTGTCAATAATAGGCTTTCACAACATGGTAGTATGGCGAGTTAATCAGGCCAATTCTCCATTATTAAGAACTGGCCTGCTGGATGTTTAATGATGTGATTCAAACAGGGTCCATGGTTCTGATCTCCAGTTACTGCCTGTGCAGTTTCACATGCTCTCTCCGTGTCCATGTGGTTTACTCAGGGTTCTCCAGTTTCCTTCCACCTCCTAAAACATGCCTGTTGGCTATGCTAAATTGCGAGGTGCGAATGTGTGTATGTGGTGTCCCATCCAGGGTGTATCCCCACCTAGCACCCAGTGTTCCCGGGATAGGCTTCGGATCCACTGTGACCCTGACCAGGATAAAGAATGAATGAATGAATGAATGAATGAAATGCAAACAAAAGTTCTAACTTATTTACACCAGTGTAGAGTTTGATGAACAGTCTTATCTTTTTTCATGCACTGATATGTAAGACAGTGGCAACATAATCTTGTAAAATTCCATGTCACACTACCCTACCAGGGCTTAGCCAGTAAGTAAGAGCATAATGACATAACAGCATAAAAAAGTTTAGCTACTGAGTTCTGATCTCTTGAACTGATCCCTCAAGTGCTCATAAAAATCTCCCATCTATTACGCAGAAGTTTTGATATATAGTTTTGTCAGACAATCAATTTAATTTCACTGGATTTATTTCTCATCCAACTGTATTGCTCACTTGGCTTCCAATCTCATTATCATTAACTTGCCTAAAAGCAAACAGAAGTCACAGTCTGCATTCAAATCAGAGCAAACCACACCCCAGCCAGCCCAATGCAGCCCTCTGTATATTAAATAATACTTGATCCTCATGTGGACCCATAAAAAATTGATTGAGTAGTAAACACTGAAATGCTTTTCAGCATTTTGGCTGTTGTTGAGTTGACAGAGTATAGTAACTGTAGTCAGTGATCAATAATAAATGTCAAATGTGTAGATGGACGTGTTAAGGACACAAAGCAATTTACCTATGCACTTAACAAAACGGTGGCATATTAAAATTATTATTATAGCATTAAGTGCACCCAAAATGTGTGGTCTGTGTATGCATCAAGAAGATGAAACATGATTCATTCTAATTTCCCTCTGCCATCTGTTTCTTTCTCTCCTCTCAGAGGATGCCTTCTTACCTGACAGGGAGTGTTAATGAATAAACAACTCAACAAAAGTAAGTTGAAAAAAAAAGTAGATGACATATTACAAATACAAAATAGCCTTGGGTTAATGTCTATGTTTATTACATTTTAGGATGGAGAAACTTTCAGACATGACTTCACCATTTGCTGGTTGTGCTTTTAGTTTACTAAATCGATGGCACTTGGACAACAAGTGTTAACATTTCTAATTCATTATTCATTAGGATTGAAGCATTAAGGTCGCTTAAGTCATTTTTCACTGTCCAGCATAAGCTTTAATCAAGACCATATGCTCCAGAGTGCCAAAAGCTTCAGTATATGTAGCAGTGGAAAACAGGTTGGCTGGCTCATACTTACATGAGCTAAGATCTTCCTCTCAGACATGACACTTCCTCTCACTCTTTTCCCTGTTGGCCCAACATGTTTAGGGAATCCCTGTGTGAAAAGGGGCCCTTGCTAAATTATGTTTTTTTACACCTTATCATCCTCTCACCTAATTTCAAATTGTAAACAGATCAATCCAACACCCTGATTGAGTAATCAAAGTTAACCCATGATTCACCCATACAGCTGTTTAAACTGCTCCTCCTACTGCACAGGTTCCCAACTCTGGTGCGGGATTATCCCCTGTCCTGCACAGCTTAGTGTTTTCCCTGCTCTAACACACCAGATTCAGCTAATCAACTAATGAAGAGCCCTTCCTGAGTTGAAATGGGTGTGAGCAGGACAGGGGGTACTCCAGGACCAGTGTTACGTACCTGTCTTCTACTGTTAGGATGAAGCACTGAGAAACCTGTTGGAGATGAGGATGTAGAAGCATGATGGGTTTCAATTTAGGTGGGTTATCATTTCCATGTGCATTTTTAAACTCTACCAGTGTCGACCTACATTTATAGGCTAATTGTAAATTAGTCTAGTTCTAAACCAGCAGTCCCATCATTTTTTCTCTCTATTTTGGAAAAGCTTTTCCTAGGCCCATTGTGTTTGGATAGTATATGTAGTAGCCTATATTTAGCTGCTTCTCCATGGAAGATAGGATGCATGGCTGCTCATTAGGCGTGTGAATGACATATTTAGTGTCTAGTAAACACATGCATGTGTTTCAAAGTTGACCCATTTGGCACTTACCGTCCGTGGCTTCTGTGCTTTCAGTTCACAACTTAACCCGGGTATCTGTTGATATTTGTTGCTTTCCTGCCCAATCGTCGACTTCCCCCGAACCGAACTCCGTCCACAGAGCGGGTTATTTTTGCAAGTAGAAAAAAAAAAGACGGAAATCTTTTCTGTCGGCAATTAAAAGAAAAGCTGTTGCGCTGTCCAAACCCAGAGGTGCTGAGACAGCCGTGTAAGACTGTCTTTCTCCTTGTGTCTCTCTGTCTCTCAGTCCCTGTCTTTCTCCTCTTCTTCCACTCCGTCTGCATGCGCTCGCGACCGAACCGACGCTGAGGCGCGCTGATCCGAGTCGCGTGCAGTTCGAGCTCGTGAGGATGACTAATGTTAAGCAGCTGGAGCGTTAATGCACGCGCACACACACAGACACACAGTAAAGGAGTAACGCGGTGTTTCGCTGCATTCAGCGCCCCCCAACACACACACACACACACTCCAGCGGTGAATACGCACACACCACACGCCAAATGAAAAAGTTACTCTGAGCACGCGGCTAAACCGAAAAACTGACAAACCTTCTGTTATATATATATATACACATACATACATACATACATACACACACACACATATATATATGTACAGTACTGTATATATATATATATATATATATATATATATATATATACAGTACTGTACATATATATATATGTGTGTGTATATATATATATATATATATATATATATATATATATATATATATATAAATATATATGCCTAACACTTTTGCACAGTACTGTATAAAACTGTATATTATATATATTAGTATACATATATACAGTGCAAAGGTCTTAAGGCACCCTATTTTTTTTAGTACAAACTTTGTTATAGATTTTTATTTTATGACTTCTACATTATTGATTCAGTACAAAAACATTTTACATTTCCAAACATTAGTTTTCCAGCACAAAATTAAATTAGTTACAGAAAAATCTTAAAGAAAACGTAAAGAAAGCAGCATATTACATAAGAGACACTTTTCAGACAAAAAAACATAATGAAGGCTGCTGGGTTTTGCTGCAAAAATAAGAAGTAAGTGTGACAGTCAAAGTCTCCAGAAGACCTGTGGCTGCTTCTGCAAGATTCTCAGTAAAACTTACAGCTCATTTCCTCATATAAAACTGCACAAATTGTACCTGAGACAACTATTTACCAAATATTGACTGTGTTTCATTTATTACTGTTTACTGCTCTTTATAGTTTTTTTTTTTTTTAAATGTAGAAACATTTCATTATTTTTGAAGGCATCTTTGCTCTACAACGTTTCTTTGCATGTGCCTAAGAGTTTTGCACAGAACTGTTTGCATACATACATACATACATAATATTTATATTTATATTTATATATATATATATATATATATATATATATATATATATATATATATATATATATATATACACACACACACACCTGTTTTGCTGCTACTTCACCTGGTCAAACATTTACTCAGTCTGTTTCAAGTCTTTCCAGCAATTTCATATCCACAAACTACATGCTACATACAGCACCTCTGTCTAGCTAATATACAAACACAATAAAGCCAAAAGAGCAAAACAAATATTTACAGGTTACTGCTACAGTTAGGAATCTCTTAGGAGTGGCTTTTGCTGTAAATTAATAAATAGCTTTTGGGAATGCCCTAAGACTTGTGAATTCCAGGACCTGTGAGAATAAACAAGTGTGTCAGGTTATGTGTATTTTAGTTTAGTTATCTGTTGCCATCTACTGGAGCATCTGTGTTCAGAGCAATTTCTTCCACCACCTGGTCTTACAATATCATAAATCAACATTTATCCAAATCAAATAATTACCGTAACTCAAAAATTTCATTCATTCAGATTCCAGTGTAGTCATCCGAATTGAGTGCTTTACTCAATAAATTGGTCCGACTCAAGAACAGACACAACCAATAAAAAGGAAATCATTTATTGTGGGGGGAAAAAAAGAAAGTTTCCAGAAACTGAAGTGACTGCACAAGGTCAAGCTTGAATATTTTGCTAACAAAAAAAGGTGACTGACAGAACATACATATAAAGGATATATAAAATTACAGAACAGATTTATTAAGTAGGCAACAAGAATGGCAATAATAATCAAAACATGGTCAAGAACCTTTTTTCCCCCAATTTATTTGAGCACAGTGTTCCAAGAGAAGTCTGGAAATGAATGCAAGTCATCCAAGCAAAAACAGTCTAGGAGTCGTAAGTTAAGGCAACTGGTCTTGTTGCTTTAATGCTGAAGATATTTCACCACTCATCTAAGGGGCTTTATCAGGTCAACTGAATAATTGGGAATTCCCCGGTATTCCTGACCACTCAATAGTACTAAAGAAGTCAAATGGATGAGTTGTGAGACATTTTCAACATTGCACAGCAAATCAAGTCACATGGATTTACTACAACTAGGTTGTTCAATTACATGGATAAGAAAAAAAAGAAAACTCCATAGTCTCATAGCCTACAGAAGGAAGAAAAGAAAAGTAAATTTAAAACTTCACCAGCAGTGAAGTCAGGAGAGTCCTGTGTAGTCTCCATAGAAACACGATGTTCTATCTTGAGGACTCTCTACACTCACTCGAACAAATCACACACCATTCACGACAAGGTGTTCTATTTTCACTCGTCCATTCCCCAGTATGCTTTCGCTCGCTCTCAGTCACGACTCATTCTCTCCACGCACGCACATCTGGTTGCGCACTTGCATTTCCACACTCGTTCGCACTCTCTCTCTCTCTCTCACACTAATCGCACTGATGCTAGTCCATATGGATCGGTAGATCGGTCGACTTCCCTCATAGACTGAGGCCCCCTTGTGACCACTCGTCAGTATGACAGGCTCTGTGAAGTGATCAGCCAGGGTTGGTGCTGACCAGAGCTTGTTGAATGCGATCACGAGCCACTGCATAACGCTGCATGATCTGCTTTACATGCTCCTCTTCCTCTCGCTTCAGAATGCGCAGGAAATTGTGCAGCTCCGGCAAAGAAAATGCATCCCACTGGGAGAAAAGCAAATAATGAAGTCAGCTATAGGCAGCCATGTAATTAATAATGCATGTGTGCATGATAGAACTTTGTGCTCAGGTCTCTCACTACAAAGTGAGGACAACCTCAAGGGACAACTTAAATGAATCCAGCCGACCTAACAAACAAAGAATTGTGTCTACATTAAGTATTTCTGCAGACAAATTTGCTTTGCTTGCTTTTTTTTTTTTTTTTTTTTTTTTTTTTTAACATGAAAGGGTCTTTGATAGCAAATTACTGAGCATTTCTGGTAAGAAACCTGAACCTTAACAGGAGATGTTGCAGGTACTGGAAATTGGGAGATTATATACAGAGGTAAAACTGAATCAGCAGATGTGTTATTCGTGTGAGGGCAGTGTGGGCTGTGGCTCGTTTTCCTTACATTGACCTCTCCCGTCTCATTCTCCTTTAGTACCAGACTCAGCACCTTCTCATTCGGCCCAGCACATAAACGCAGGAACAGTGGACACTCATCATCAGGCAGCTTCCGTAGGTACACTGAGAGAGACAGAGAGAAACAGCCGACCATATTCTCAATCAATTTCAAACCCAGACAAAACTCCAAAAAAACATGGTGTGTCGTATGAAGCAAATACTCCAAATGTTAGTACAAGCTTAATCTTCCTAACAGGCAGCCACTTTCTGAGACAGCATGGCCAGCTGGAGTTGTTGACAATAACTATGAGCACACTATGCAACACAAGCTTTGGCAATGCAACTGTCCCACCATTTGTCCTGTCAATAAAGCATCTTCAATTGAAATAAACTATGAGCAACTTTAGAAGCTGCAGGCTTTTAAATTAATTAAACTATAACATATAACTAGAAATCAAGCTACTAGTTTATAATGAACGGTCAGACGATGCAGTTAAGGTCACTAACTAAACATGGCCATACCTTGGTCATGGCGCTCAGTGCGCTCAAACAGTGCAAACTTCGCAGGATTGTCGATCACTGTGAATTTCTTGAGAAGGGCCTGAATCACTTCCTGTGCACGAGTTCGAGAGCTGATGTGCAGATGTTTGGCAGTGTCCTTTGGGAGGTAGAAGGACGTGCGCCTTTTTACTGCTCCCCCTCTCTTCCCATTGGCTGGCTCCTGAGACGTAGCACCCTTCCGTGGAGGAGGAACAGACACAGGCCGTACCAGCTTCAGATGAACTTTGATGAAACCGTTGTAGGTGCCATCTTTGTTCTGTGTAAGACAAACAAACAACCAGGAGTCAGATGATTACTGAATGGAATGGCTTAAAAAAAAGTAGTATAATATGAAAAACCTGAGGGTAATGCAACTAGAAAAATTGGGTATGTGAATATATGAACGTGAAGCCTTACCAAAGACATGAAGAGGTTGCTGTTTATCTGAGCATTATACTCCTTTATCTTCTGCTGAATCTCTGAATGGGACAGCTCTTGTTTCTTGCTCTCAGTCACCTCATCCTAACGGACAGACACACAAATCACTGTCTCTGTTAATTCCCACTTTACTAAGTCCATTACATTTATTCTACGTGCTTAAGCAGCTGTCTAGAACTTATTCAGAAAACAGATTCATGCCATGACTTTAGGGAAAAAGAGGAAGTGCTCTTTAAGCCAGTGTGAGAGTCACAGCATGAGTCACAAGACTCTGCATGACTGACCGGATGTGGGGTCATGTGGATAGGAGCTTAGTGGAACAAGCCAGCATAGAGTGTCTAAGTATCAGATTTGGTCACTCTTCCTTACATAAAAAAACAATCTTAGAGAGGTCCATTTCCCTTTATTATACATTTCAGGTTATCTCTAAACCACAGAGCTTCAGCTGAAATACCAGGATATGAACTGTTATATGATAGTCAAATGTGCTGGTAGAGGTAGTTTCAGAGACAGGCTCTTCAGACAGCTGAGAGAACAGCTGGGGACAACTGACACACAATCAGTTCCTCTTACAGTCAATTCCTCTGTCTTCACCATGTCCACAGACACACTAATAAACAGGAGCAACTTTCACTAGCCCAATTCTTTCTTAGATTAAATCCAGTAAGCATTTTCACTTCCTATAAAATGTTCCCTCTAAATCACCCTCAACCACCACTAATGGAATTTTTTGGTGGGATATATATGGGATATGCTATATGGAATTATATGCTATATGGGATTTCTCCAAACTTATGAAAACGACCCAAAACTGACTATAAATATACAGAAGAAGCATTTCAGCTGCATTTTTGTCATTCTTGTGCCAAAACATGTGCATGTTAAATATGTATTTATTTTCCTTCCTACATTAATACTCTCCTATAAAACTTAATTATGCTATCATTTGATATTGTACTTTGAATCGAGTAAAAGAAGCCCAGTTGTTGGAAAGTTGCATCAGCCTCTGAACGCTTCCTGTGGAATTCAACAGGGCAAAGCCATGATGTCACCGCCAGCCAATCACAAACTTTGGTCCATCCCATTATTCAAGAGACTGAAAGTATGTGGATGGTTTCACAAGTCAGTCATGCATGTTTTGGCTTTAAAACTGGAATTCCTGTATCCGGTTAGAGCAGAAATAGCCTCTTCTCCCTCCAGTCTCACCCCATGAAAAGAAAGCTTCTTTTGTGTGCTTTGTTCACATGTGGGTGTCACATGGTGTCATTTTTCAGGTTTCATCATCCTTCCTGTTTATGTATTACGACATCTATATCTGCTTTTCCCTGAAACAAGTTCCTCTACTTACAAGCGTCATTCACATGCGGTATATTCTCATGCCAAAATATTTCTTACGCACTTGAAAATGTATTCATGAATGTACTATAAAGCTCTAACGCAAGTGCTACAGACCTTCATAAAATCATGGAGCCTAAAATTAAAGGGCAGGCTTTTTTTAAGAGAGAGGCAATTCAACCTAATGGAGTGGTTTAATTTGTTCAGATGGCACTACTGACATTAATTTAAAACCTCACTGAACCAAGATGACATCTATTGAGCCTCAAAGGCCAGCACGCGACTCTGGCAAAATGCACAACAACTTCTTTACCAACTTCCTCTAAAACTCCCAGTGCCTTAGGTTTGCTTATTAATAGTCTGCTTAGATAAAATTATTAGTTAGATATCAGATATCAGCAATATCTGTAAAGCTAAAGTGATTGCTGAATACTAAATAAAAAAGGGTGGAGGGGAAGAGATCAACTAATCAGACATAATGCAAATGAGAGAGACTGGGTCATGTGACCTCAGGTCTTGTGCCAGTACTGGACAAAAAAAAAAAAACAAGTAAAATTTAGCAATAGCAAATGCAACAAACAGGAAACTTGTTGTATGAGATAATCCAGACTTTTGGTTTGATTGAATGGGACTTGGTTTCAAAATGAGCATTAACTGATTCATTAGAAAAGTCGTGTGTCATGCATGACTTTTCTAATGAATCATCCAATTGTTAGCAGTTCTTCCTTCCTCTCTTCCACCCCTCCCTAAAACATGCCTGTACAACTTCCTGTTCTCTCCTTGTACCAAGTTTTCATAAAGCTTTTTGTTAGATAAATACAAAACATCCACAACATACTGAGATACTGGCTGCAACAAACGTTAGTTATTTAAAAAAAAAAAAAAAAAAAAAAAAACTAAAAAGTGCTCCTGTAATCAGTAAACATCCTTTCACAGGTGTTATAAACGTGGTAAATAAAACTACTGGTCTATAATAATGGACTCTTACACAGATATGGACGGAAGTAAGGGGCAGTGTTACAGTTAGAAACCACAAAGAAACATATCCACAAAGAGATGATAACTGTGATGTTTCGACATCTAGAACAACTTTTCAACAATGTGACAAAATGTGTTAAGAGGCAGAGGAAAAGCAGCAGCAGCAGCTCAGCAGCCTGTAAAGGACAGTGCTGCAGTGAGGGCGGCTTTGAGGGAGCTCACCTTGTCTTTCTTGGCTTTGGGAAAGAAGGAAGTGCGCGCGGTGAAATACTGCTCGAGCTCGGAGTCGGAGTCTGAGTGGGAGTTGGAGTCCTCCTCACTGCAGTACCCGCTGCTCGCCGAGCTGCCCCAGGTCTTCTCAAAAGACGGAGTCTGGTCGCTACAACTAACTCCACTCATCGCGAAAAAAAAGTTTGCGAGTTGTTAAAAGTTGCTAATAAACCGTTATTCACTTAGGAATGACTTCTACTTAAACCGAGTCGTTTTCTAACCAGATTAACAGTATAAATACTAAAAACTGTAGATCTTGCTTCGAAAATCTGCTAACTGTCTCGATGTATGCGGCGTTGATGAAGTATTAGCCCACGTTGCTCTGGACTTAAACCGGAAACGCTCCGCCCTGGACGTTAAAATTGGAAAATATACAACCCAAGCCAAAGCGCGCCGTGATTGGCTCTACACAGGAAGTTCCAACTCGACGATTACGACATTGCAGTGCGCCATGTTTCCTCAGGCTCAATCTCAAACCGCTCCCTATTGGCCACATAGTGCACTACACAGCCCAGAATCTATTAGTCCATATCAATGACTAGTGCACTTCTGTTGGGTAGAGAGAGGTTTTTGGAATTCAACCAAAACCCAAACCGTCTTTTATGACAGGTTGCCATGCCTGTGTTTATCCCTCGGAACTGGGCTACTTTTGAATGACTTGTTTGTGGGTTTTTTCAGCGCCGGATGGGGGTTGGGCGTGTTACATTCACTAGATCCTTGATTCATGAAGCAGACAAGGGGTCTGTGATGTTTTTTTTTTCATTTTGTGATGTGGAAATAATAACCACTCTTTTCATAGTTGTTTTTATTATTGAGTTTTTATACTTACTGGCCTGTTTTACTGGTCACATGAATTGAATGGATTTAATCCAAACATCCATCCATTCTCTGTACTGCTTATCCTACACAGGGTCGCAGGGAGCCTGGAGCCTATCCCAGGGGAGTCAGGGCACAAGGCAGGGGACACCCTGCATGGGGTGCCAACCCATAGCAGGGGGCAATCACACACACACACACACACACACATTCACACACTACGGACAATTTGGAAAGGCCAATCAGCCTACAACACGTGTCTCTGGACTGGGGGAGGAAACCGGAGCACCCAGAGGAAACCCCCGAAGCACAGGGAGAACATACAAACTCACAGAACACAGGGCGGAGGAGGGATTCAGACCCCTAACCCCAGAGGTGCAAGGCAAATGCGCTAACCACTAAGCCACTCAAATTATATACACCATGAACAATGTCAACGTGAATCTACTCACAAGCTCTATGTCTAAAATAAACAGACAAAATGTTATTGCAAGCATTTAAATAAGAAGTCTAATACTTGAATAGATTTACGCTCATATAACGACTCTGTGCGATACTGAGAAAGTCTGTGGGCTTTTTTTTTTTTTTTTTTTTTTTAAATAGTTCGCTGGGTGCAAAAAGTTTGAGAACCCTGTCACTAGACCACAGCTGTATTATAAATATTGAAATATATATTAAACTGAAATACTTTACTTACACTCAACTCATCCGATATTATCACACATGGAAACCCACCCATAAACTTTTTTAAGCATTTGTGGTCAAATGGTTTTCACATCTCACATACTTGCCTTCTGACACCCTTCTCAATATATAGACAGGTGACAAAAAAAATTTTTTTTTAAAGGCTTTGCTATGGGGCATTTTGCTGTTACGGTTTCAGTCGATTTGTCCCCTTAGAAGGAAGTGTCAATGCATAGCAATACAAAGTTATTCTGGTTGATAATCTATATCCTATGATTAAACATTTCTACCCTGATGGAAGCGGTCTGTTCCAGGATGACAATACCTCATCATCATGGCACAAGGTGTTAAGCATACATATGTATTGGACAAGGTTGCATTTGTAACATGGCTGTTTGTCCCATGGTGCAAAATTAATATCCACTATAATGGCTTTATGTAATAGCTTCATCGTTTCTCTATAGTTCTTTACATTTACAGAATTTGAGTCAAATATCTACAACACAACAATGATGACTGCTGTAAACACAAGTTAGATAGGATTCAGTAAATGTGACTAAGTTAAACAGGAGTATTTAAGATATAGGTCAGAATTTGGGTGGCAATTAGAGTGGCAAGGCTTATTTCAGATGAGGCAGCCACCACCCTGTTGCACCCACAGGACCACACCCCTGCCTAAGTGGAAGTATAAATTAGGTATTAAATAAAAACTGGGTTTTAGAGCTGGCTCATGAAAATGATGATCTTCAGTGAATATCTGAATATTTGTTATGAGGACTCCATAGCGGAGCCAACCTGTTTAACATTAGCAATACATGACTGTGTCGCAGACGGTATTAAATGGCATGTATTAACATGTACTTTTGCTATTACTATAGTGCTGAAGACAAAGTCATGATAATAATATGCAAATAATTGTGCTAACTAGTTAATTCATGTATTAACAAAAAAGACAAACATATGCAACCATACCAACCCTCAAATATATATATATCTTACCACGTTAGTGTCAGTTTCAATGCTGTCCTGGACATCACTGGACTGATCGGTAGTAGAGGCATCACCCTGATTACAGTTCAGTTTAATGAGAGCTCTACAGCGGTAATGGCAGGTGAACCTACAGTCTGGCAGACACAATTAGGTGAGAGATAATGAGAAATTTGATATCTGTTCTGGTCTAGTCATTAGACATCAGAAACATATCCGAAGCATATTAAGTAGAGTCAAGTGCAATTCTGGTATAGGCCACAAATTAAGACCATTAAAACTGATGGCAGGTAAATAACAAACAGTGTCATTTGTCATAATAAAACAGTGAGAGGAAACATGGGAACTTCTCAACACTTTGCGGGTATTTATAAAGAGAAACAGAGCAGAAGTATAGCACATAAATAAAACAACTCTCACAGAATGTTGTTAATATTGTTTCTTGAAGGTAACTTAGGTGTTATTAGGCCCAAAAAGACTGGCAAATGTTTGTTTCTAATTCTAATTCAATTGCCATTAAAAAGGTAGGAAATTTGTTTTTGGATTGCTCAGATACACAATCAATTAAGATGCATACCCTGATAACACACAAGGGAATTAAAATATATGTATGGTAAAAGTAGGATAAGCTTAGTATATAATACTGAAAGTGATAATATATGGTTACTAGTCAACCAACTTCCTGTCCCAATATACATATTCTGTGAATGGGGTAAACCCCACTCACCTCGTAAATGTATTTTTCTTTGTTTCCGAGACATTTAATTTATGAAGAACCACAGCATTTTTAACCAAGCATTGTTAAGACCGTTGCTAAAATAGTTTCTGGTTACATTTTAATAGAATGATAACTTTGGCCAGAGAGGAGAAATTGCCATTGTATTTTGTGTGTTGTTAATAGTGAAGCTTAACACTCAGTTAATTATCTAGTAAATAAAAAGCCCCATTAGAAGTGAGAAAGTGAGGAAGACTTAGCATGAATAACCATGTTCGCATAACGTTTAATTCCACTATATGTACCTCATCTCACTAGGCATGTGACATTATCTTTCTGTCATATATTGTTCTTATCATATTATAAAATTAAACCAATTCATGCTTAATTTTGAATACTGTATATGAGTATGTTCACAATTAGGAACAACCACTCCAATTAGTAATATCTGTATATTATTATATTAAGTGGAATACATTGCACTAGGTATCTACAACCAAACAGTGAATTCTGGAAACAACAGAAGTAAACACACTTAGACCTCATTCAGACTTTGTATTAACATCCATCTAGGGTGAGCAAATCACAAGTGGACAGATCTAAATACAGGTCTGAATGTAGTGAAATGTGTCTTGTGATCTAATCCTTCAGGCTACTTGTGGCGGTGGTCCGGGATGCATGTGGCTGTGTTACTATTTGGCTGTATTCTTATTTGTATTGTAAATGCCAGTGTGTCCCAATGCATCCCCGACCACATCAGAAGACCACATACTTGATTATGAAATGTTTTATTTAGATTTTACTTCCCTTTTTGAATGATTCCCTTTTTGCATGATTTATTTGAAGCACATGACATGTAATTAGCTAAGCAGACATTACAGAATATGTGGCCCAGCTTGATGCTAGTATGAATATAGCTAAATATAAACACTTTGTTCAAGTTTCGTATTGTATGTTTTGTATTGGCTAGAATTTTGAGTCTGGTTTTGAAATGACGTTTTGTCACTTTTGACAAATTTGGCAACCCTGCTACTTTTTGAAGTACAATATTACAGGAAAAGAAAAGTACAGTACATGGTACATTTGACAGTCAACTGTATTTCTTTACTATGTAATATGTAATGACCTAATTGGAGATCAGGCTGTACTGCTCCTGACTCATGTATGCCCTGTTATTCAATGCAAATGCACTCCTCACGCTGAAAAGCTGGAGTCATTTTATATGGTAGGTTATGTATGATCAATCTGAATTTTCACTGAAAAAAAATAGTCTTTACTGAATTATAAACCCTCTTCTATTTTAACTAGAGAATAAAACTTCCAGATGGAACAGAAAATCAAATACCATGACATTTCTCATTTTGACAAGAATTTGATTTATACTGAAAATTTGTAAAGCAGTTATGAAGGAACAGAGACAAAAAAATATGCATAGACTATGACACACACACACACACACCCCCAAAGCACAAAGCACAAATAAAGGTCACGAATAAACCTTAATCCTACAGCATGCCTTTGAAATAAGTCTAAAGAACACAAACCCACGGAAGGGAATTTTTGGCAGAAGATGAAGCTTTAGAATGAGAGGTTCCTCTTTAGTTAACCTTCCTGATTTACACATTAACTACAGGAACCACAGGCAGAACATCTAAAACATCTATTCAAAATTTACAACCGTCAGCCAGTGTCAGTCAAGAAAGAGAAGTACAAATGTCCTGCTCAGGTACAAGACTGAGCCACTGCAGCATTTACATAAAATGGCAGCTGTTTCATGTTTTCTCCAAAAGAGCAGACAGGGTAGAAGCAGACGAAATAGAAACCACATGTTGAGACTTAAAAACTGAACAGTATAGTTCAAGAAAGAACAGAAATTCCATGAGTGAAATCAAATCTAAAATGTTTTACAAAGAGTTAGACATGAGTGTGAAAAGATATGTTTGTAAGGATGGAAACAAAGCACTGATGCACAGTAAGACGGCCATCACAAGTGGGGGTGAGAGGTAGGGAAGCAAAGAAAATTTGCTCTGCAGGAAACATGCTGATTTCATATGTACAATTCTGTGGTTTACAAAAAATTTGTTCCACACCCACATCTGTGCTCAAACGTACATAGGCATGTATAATTCCATTCCCACACACGAACATAAGTGAACTCCATCATCAAGTTCAAATAGTTATAAACAAGTTATATGGTTATGGTTATATTTTCACTGCAATTAGTCTACTATAAATAATAGAGTGCATGTATAGATGAAAAGATTAGCAATAAACTGTCTCAGGACATTGCAAATGTTTGGTTACAGCAGCAGAAAACGTGGGCACTTTTGATCATATGTGCCTCTTTGCTACGTGTTAATTTTAATTTTGGAATCATGCCATTAATGTTTCCTCCAAAGTGGAAGCTATATTCCGATGGTAATGTAGTAATATTTAAATGTCTATGTCAATACACAGAGCAGTTTTATTATAATTTAGCATGAAAAATATGTAATATGTAAAATATGTAAACAGCATTTTGTCTCTGAAAAGACATTAAATCCCCAAGTTAAATATCTACAGACGTTCTGACCTCAGATATGTATGTGTCCATTCCGGTCTTAATTGTTTCCTATTTATCACTCTATAAAAGACACCAGAATATTCAGTTATTCAATATGACAGCAATATTATGTATTACTAAATAAAGGTATCTAAAATGGGAAAATATTTATGAATTTTCAAAAAGCTCAGTTATGGAATCACAAACCATTCACAGTGAATAAGGAAGGAAAATATGTTCAAAAGTTAAGTATGACAGAAACACACCAGACATAAACCACCAAACCTTCTGTGAAGATCAGACTGGAGATATTTGAAATATCTGGTCTTGCAAAGAGCAAAGGAAGAATAGATAAGATGGTTGTGATTTCAAACGGAGTTCTAAAAGTGGTTGTATATCTAGTTGTTTGCTCTTTAGGGTCTTCAATGTGAATCACAGGTGAAACTAGTATTCAGAGTATTGTGGTAGTGGTGGCTCAGTGGGACCTTGTGCTCAAGTTGGGATATGCAAAGAAAGGAATTTCACTGTACTGTGGCTTTCTAAAATTAACAATACAGTCAACTTTCAACCTACCGTTACAGTGTTGGCAAATCATGGTGCCTGTTTGGAACTTTACATCCTTTACAGAGGATAATGTTAAATATCATTTGAGCACTAAAGTGACAAGTGCTTTTTAAACACATTTGTATAGAGTGCCACTTTTAGCCTGGAGTACTTCATTAAAATAAAGAGAAGTACTTTCTCCTCTGATTTCATGCCTGGACTGTTCACCATTTTTAAAAAAAAATTAGGTTTAATTTTAAAGTAATCATTTTAAAAATCATGTATCGAATTTCACGGAACACCACCCATGAAAATAATGTATTTTGTGATGTTACTGTCTATCGCAGTATGTTTCTTCAGTCATCTTCAGTAACTGCTTTATCCTGGTCAGGGTCATGGTGAATCTTGAGCCAATCCTGAAAACACTGGGCGCAAGGCGAGAATACACCCCAGACATACCAGACACCCCTTCATTCACACCTGGGGCAACTTAGCATAGCCAATCTACCTACTGGCGTGTTTTCAAGAGGTGGGAGGAAACTGGAAAACCCATAGAAAACCCACACAAACACAGTAAGAATATGCAAAACTCCACCCAAGCTGTGGATCCTGGAGCTGAGAGGTGGTGACGCTACTTGCTGCACCACAGTGCCACCCCTATAGCAGTATAGTCTAATTTTATTTTCTATAACTGTGTCAGATTTCCTTTTCACTCCGTATCAAACTACCGTCATAGTTATACTCTGAATGCATACTGTCTCTGCATATCGTCTCATCGCTCATTCAGCCCCGTTTGAACATATACTTACATAACAGACCTTATCCACTGGTTTAACCCCATCTTGTTTTTCATATTATTCAGTTATTCATCTAAAAGCATATTATGCAGTACCTACAACTAATTATTCAGTAAACACTGTGGAAATAAACAAAAGTTATGTAGTTACAGTGTATGTAGTGAGAAATGTAAGTCTGGATGACACCTGGGAGGCTAGGAGTTCAAATTAGAGTTTGCTTGCCTTTCCATGGATACTGTTATCACAGACAACACAATTTCCATTAATGGCAGACACAGTACACTACTATTACACACAACATCACAAAGAGACCAACACTCACTGGCACAGCGCAGGCTTTGTTTGTACACCCCCCAGATGAAGTCTCCACACAGATCGCACCAGGTGGGTTGAGCATGGCTACAGGGATGGAAGTCGTGGCCTTCTCCTGTCTCCTCAACCAGCTGTGGGTCCTTCATGGTGTCTCCCAGGAGCCTGATAATCCGCACACGGTTCCAGAGCTCTGGGAATTTTCCTGGGCTTATTCTCAAGGCATTGACCCTCTCTAGGCGAGGAGTTCGAGGTGGTAAAGAATCAGCAAGCTCAATGCGCTCCTCAAGCTCCTCAAGCTCAATCAGTTCCTCCAATGACATGATGTTCATCAGCTTTATGATACACCTGTGTTGAAATAAACGGTCTTCTGGGTCTTTAGGTCATAGTATGCTGTCTGATTTGGAGTCAATTGACTGCAATTTATATCCAGTCCAATTTAAGACAAATGTCTTAATGAAACGTCTGAGGCCTTTCATTGTGTCACAGCAAGAGGCAGTGAAGGTCTGTCAGGTTCTGAGGGTTTGGGTTTTTCCACTGACTTTGTACTTCTGGAAATAAAACAACAACAACAAAAGCTTTATGTTTTGACATTCATTAATACGTTCAGCTTTAGGAAACACGCCAGTCATATTTGCCTCACTGTCTAATTAAAACTGCTTTCCTCAGGCTTCTGAGTGGAACAGTTTCTGGTTTAGCTTTTCCAGCAGCTGATGGGTGAGTACTGCAATGTTTCAGTTAACAGAGACTTAAGAGTCAAAAGGAGAGAAAGGAACTGAGAGAGTCTCTTGTCAGATTACAGAACTCTGTAGGGAGTTCTAAAATGTATGCAGATGTGAGATATATGTCAGGGTTCAGAGCCATTTAAAGCGTGGATGACCTACCTAAGCGAAAAGAATGATGACTGCATTTAAACTGAAAAGATCCTTTCACACGAGCTGCTCGGTCTGAGGAAACAGGGCTCCGAGTTCATCCGTTCTCCAAACCCCACAGGCTAATAAACAGGGCAGGCTGTACATCACGACACCCGTCTCACAACGCTCTGAGATAAAGAAGTGTGCAGGGAAGAGAACAGCTCTGTCATCACTTTAACTGCTGCAGGAAAGTCGCGAGAGAACACGCCCAGACTTCTTGACGAGTTTCCAGCTCATAGTCTCCAGTTCTCTGAAGCTGCGTTTTGTTTAATCCAGTGCTGTGTGAATTGCCGCCACATCTGCAAAAAAAAGAAAAAAAAAGAAAAAAGAAAAAAAGTCCCTTGTTCGCTGTAGTGCAGAATGTAACGCAGTAGCGGAATGAACTCGTGAGCCACTTCCTGAGAGTGTGTGCGGGTATTCAGTCGCTCCTCCTCGGGTCTCTCAGCCGGGACCCCTTCTCCCCTTAGCCATTAGCATGCGAGTGTATAATCAGTGTAGCATGCATTTCTGCAGTTCTGTATTTCTGTAGGAGTGCTCTCATCTCTCTCTCTCTCTCTCTCAAAGTCAAAGTCAAAGTCAAAAGGCTGCTTTATTGGCATGACAAATATTAACATATGTATTGCCAAAGCTTTGATACTGACTTTTAGTACTGGGAACAAATTAGAAAATAACTACAGAAATAAAAGAATAGAAACAAATGTACATACATTCAACAGTACAGTCAAAAAGAAACACTAGTAATGAGACTCACAGAACCCTGAGAAAACAAACAAACAAATAAAAATGTGTGTGTACATATATATATATATATATATATATATATATATATATATATATATATAATGTGTGTGTGTGTATATTTTATATATATAAATTTTTATTTGTTTCTTTGTTTTCTCAGGGTTTTATATATATATATATATATATATATATATATATATATATATATATATATATATGGCATAAACACACGCACATACATCTCTCTCTCAATTCAGTTCAGTTGTGTGTGTGTGTGAGCAAAGAGCTATGCATGAAACTGTAATATGGCTACATTCACATTGAAGCAATATGCTCAGAAAACTCAAAACAGACTTTTAACTGTCAAAATCTTCTAAAACAGTTACATACAAACAAAACACAAAATGGCGGTCATACCTATAATTTCTTTTTAATTTTCAAAAATTCTCGGTAGTTCAAAAAGTTCAATTTAAGTTCCTGCAGTGCATGCAGTCACACACAGGCTCAGTCCACTACAATAAAAAAGTGAACTCTTCCTCAATTCCCATCAAAACCACAGCAAGCCAAGCTGGTGTTTGTTGCTATACACAGGTCATTCAGACAATGGCATTTATAGTCATTTTGTTCCTCTGATCTCTGTAAGACTGAAAATGAAGTCTCTGCCTCTTTCCTGTCAGTACGTGGTGGAGTCCCTCAGGTCTTGATGTTCAGCTCTTTCTGGAGTTTCTCTGAGGCTTCTGCAATCATTTGGCACGCAAGTTTGTGCTTGGGCCAATGCTTCACCTGGCATTCTCTGTGAAGAAATACAGTTCTTTATTACAGTGTAGTCTAGAGCTAACTGAAGTGTAGCATTTTTACAATTCTGGATGGTGAATAATGGTATAAATTTATAATAACATTTATCACAAATTTATTATTCAAAATAATATATGTTACAATCAAAGACGAGGTACTCTTATGCTATAAAAAACAATAATATTTGTTGTTTTAGAGTGTGTTAAGCTGATGTATGGCACCTGTTGCAGTACCACTCTCCCTGGCAGCGGGAGCAACGCTTGGCCCCCACTGCTCCACACGCACCACACTTCGGTTTATCTGGGATGAGATACTCCATCACATCAAGATTATAAGTCTCAGCCAGCCTGATGAGAATACACACACACACACACACACACACACACACATTGAACTGAGAAGTGTGCCAAGGGAAATGATACTGGATTGCAAAACTTAGAAATGTTCTAAATGAATGCCTTACCTGTTTGCCTGTTCTCTCAGCTCACTCTCAGATGGGTTGAACACCTTCTTCACTTGGTGTTTAGCTATGGCCTTCCATTTCCCAGAATTCTCCGCAACAATCTCATTCCAGATCTCTGGTAGCTAGATGTACATGGGGTATTAACTATAGTTAAAATGTAAACATTTACACTGTCAGATAATAAATGCAATTTTGTAGACATGACTGCTGAAACACAGCACAGTGAGTGTATGCTACCTGCTCAAGGATAAGGTCTTTTTTTGGAGGTGCAGGGTCTGTAACAGCTAAGTGGCTGAGGAAACGCTGAAGATCAGCAAGATTTGGCAGCTGATCGATAACAACCTCTGTCAAAAATCCACGCAGCTACAAATACCCAAACAAATACACACACAGAAGAACCAGTGATCGTCATAAAATAAAACTTGACTAAAAATGTTTGCATAGTGTGTCTTATTAGAAAAAAAAAAAAAAATTAAATGCTCTACTGTAGAATGATCCTTAAAGACATACTTGATGAATAAGGAAATAACAACAGGGGAAAATAAGACAACAGGATAAAGAGGGGAAACAGTGCTAAAAATAAAATACAGCAGCACCGTGCATAGTGTTTTACTTATCAGCATAAAGAAAGACTTCATTAGACAATGACTTGGCACAGGATGAGAATGACATACAGACATCACATCCTGAAGGATGTTGATGATAAGGTAAGGCTAATAATGTTCAGTAGGAAAAGAAGTGGTCACATTTACTGTCACCTTTCCAATATGGTATTATATGATATAGTATTATATAAGCACATGTTCTTAAATGTGATATGGGTATCACTGCTGATTACCAGTTTGATTAGATTTGTCTTTAATACTTCTGCATATGATATGAACTACAATGTGTGTGTATTTGTGTCTTTGCAAGGAGACAGGTCTTCTGCATAGTGCCACTATTCCACCTTTCCCCTGAATTAACATGATTTGGTGCAATTTAGCATGTAGAACGCAAGACTTGGGCTTAACTACTTTAGTACTGCTACGCTGTACCTTTAAGAGCTGGTTTTTGTTGAAGTTGTTGAAATCATATTTCCTCTGGCAGTCTGGTTTAAGCAGTAGATTCAGCAAAGCAATCCACACCTGCCCTTCCAGTTTGGTCATTTTTAGCCTGTCCTCTGCAGGGATCTCTCTCCACTTCCCACCCTCGTACTTCTGCAGATTACCTACAGAGGGAGACAAAGCAAAATCATCAAGCAGTTTGTTTTTTTTAAAGTGGAATTTTTTTTTTTATTTAAGTAGGCTGTAGTAGATATTTAGTGGAGTAGTGGATGTTTATTTAGGGCATTTCTTTTTCTTTACATTCCAGACCGCCTGGGCATTTTCCTTGGAAAGAGGTGCTTTCATAGGCTTTATTTATCCTTGTTCCCATTTTCATTTTGCAGATGAGTTGAGCAAATGGATTCAAAGACGTGCACTATTCCTATCTTTTTTGCTAATAAGACATAAAAGATAAAATAAAAAGTTTGTTTGTGTTAAATCTTCTAGTGTTTGATATTTTGCTATTCCTGCCCTGTTTGACTGTGTCATTGGAACAGACATGTGTCCTGTTGTTCATGTTAACGTGAAGCAGCGTTGTTTCTGTGGACACAGAGCGTAACTAACTTCATATTCATAATGTTTCACAATTGTTTAATTTTTCCCACTTTCTCAGCCTCTAGTATTTCATGGCAGGATATCAACCTGTTTGTTCTGCCAGGCCCAGACGTAGTTGGATGAAGGACATGATCAATGCCCAAATTATTTAGGGCTTGAGCATCTTTGACAGGCAAACACAGAGCCTTGCTCTAACTGCAGCACGATGCCGATAGCGATGTGTGAAGTAGGCCTTGCAGGCTAAAGGAGTACAGTGAAGTGAACAACAGCCATGGCTACAGAGACCATGAGAAAGAAGAAAGTTAAGCTGCTTACCAGGAACAGAAACAAGCAGAATGCTCAGTTCCTCAGCTCCCTAGAAAGGGAACAGTGAGCACCTCTAATGCATTGGAATGCAGAGTAGAGGAGTTGGCAGCAGCCATGAGTCAAATTCAAGAGCTGTTAACAACAATGCAACAGCATAATAAGTTGCAGAGCTCAGAGGATCTTAGTATATACGCCTCACATATTTGAGTATTGAGTCCATCTTAGGGGAGAGTGCTGAGAATTCTAATGATCAGAAGGTTTATGCAGGGGTGCAGCTCAGCAGTAGCAATATTAATTAATTAGTTCATAAAGTTAATGCATTCATCACTTAATTCACACTTAAAGTGTTGGTTTTTCTGGTGGAAGTTTTTTTCTAAACAAGTAACACTAGTTCTCTTCAGGCTTACTGCACATTGCTCAATTATTGCATTCTTATACAAATGTAAATAAATTTAAACCATTAAAGAAAATCTATTGATGGGTCCAGTGTCTTATCCCCACCCCAAAGTCTCAGAAATCAATATAACCCATGGGTAAAGTAGACACTACTTCTACTTCTATTCACTACTTTTAGTGGCCATCACTACAGCCAGCTGAGTCTAATTACTATATTGGGTTCTTATACAGTGCCATGAAAAATATTTCCTGATTTCTTCTATTTTTGCATTTGTCACATTTAATTGTATCAGATCTTCAAACAAAGTTTTATATGAGACAAAGACAACCTGAGTCAATACAAAATACAGTTTTAAGTGATCATTTCTTTTACTGAAGGAAAAAAGTTCTCTCGCCCTTTGTTTAAAAAAATTGCTCAGTTAAGTACTCAAATCAACCAATTAACAAAATTTGGTTGATAATTCAATTAGACTACACCCAGACTTAATTACTGCCAGCCCTGTTGAATCTAAACATCACTTAAACAGAACCTTTCCAGTAATGTGAAAGAGGCTAAAAGATCTCAACAAGCAGCCCACTATACTGCAATTAAAAGAAAGTCTGGAAGAGATGAGAAAGAAGGTTATTGAAATATATCAGTCTGGAATGGGTTACAAAGCAATTTCTAAGGCTCTGTGAGAGCTGTTTCATGCTTGAAAGCCCAATTTAGCTGAATTTAAGCAATTCTACAAAGAAGAGTGGGCCAAAATTCCTGTACAGCAATGTGAAAGACTTATCTCTAGTTATCTGGGCATTTGGTTGCAGCTGTTGCTCTAGTCAGATGTTGCTGCTAAAGGTGGCATAACCAGTTAAGTTAATGAGGCAGGTAATTTTTCACATCGGTGATATAGGTGTTACATAACCTATTTCGTTTTGTGTTTCCACATGTTGGCCTTGTCATATGTTACATTTAGTGTGACACAAAATAAAGGACAGCTGGAGGGGGCAAATACTTTTTCAATGGCACTGATGTTATATCCTATTTGACTAGTCCTATGAATCGGTTTTAATACAAGCCTTAATGACTCAAAAAATTAGAGCTATAAATAAAGATAATTTGAATCTAATAGTTTTAATAAAAATGTTTTGAGTTGAAAGGTCAGGAAGAAAAACCTTATGGCTCCAATATATAGTGTAATATTATTGTACATGTATAAATAATGAGTCTAATAATTGAATAGTTGGATTATGTTTATAAATCTGTACTGAGAGGATCTGTACTCTTGCATTTACTGTATAAAAAAAAAAAAAGTTTAAGAATCCCTGCTTTAGTCTTACTAACCTCCAGAACTACGGCTCCAGGGACAATGCTCTACAAGTTGAACCAGCACACAGGGCAAGTTATGAGTATTCAGCATCCTCGTGAGAACACTCAAACTCAAACTGCATTGAACAGAACAATAAGAAGCATCATCATTCAACAGCCTTTAGCATTAAGGTTTGAGCAAATTCTGTTACATATTGTTCTGAACAAGCCTAAAAGCAATATGTATGTCTTGCACCTTTCTACATGATCCGTAATGTAGCGTAGCACAGACAGAGCCTTGAGAGAGATCTCAAATTCTAACATTGTGCTCTGGTTTTGCAGATTCTGTAAGAGATAACCATAAAGATAAAAAGATTTCAGGTCACATTTCTGAAGTGTGAAATATCCAGAATGTAGATGCAAGCCACATTTCAGAACAGTTCCTAGTTGTAGTAGTGTAGAGTACAAGCTACTGTATAAGTAAGGAATAATTTAGCTATGATCCAATCAATCAAGTTGTGTATGATCATGGTTAAAATTCAGAAACTTAAAATGATTTTTTTTTGGTAACACCACTTTTACTTCTTTACCGGTACAGAGTTCATGTTTGAGACCTCTGCGTGTGAGGTTCTGTCTTCAGTGGGGAGTTCCCCCCGGGCACAGCGCCCTGCCAGCAGAGTCAGTTTACGATGGCAATAATCGACAAGGTCCACAACAGTATCCTCTGCTGCCTCACATGATTCCTGCAACATCCCACACCTTAACATTCACAGCTTCACTTTGAATAATCATATTTTATACAACAGGATACGTTGTAGTCAGGTTCTGTCATATGCATTGGTTCTCTTTTTTTGTTACATGTCTCTAACATTTAAATAATCTATATGAGGCCCCCTAAAATTAAATGAACTTAATAAACTGTTATTAAAAACCAACTGGCAGAAATGATATTTATTTATTATTTATTCATATATCTTATTCATTCAGCTCTTATAAGTTCTAAGTTTCCTAGGTCTAGTCTAGTGAAGAGATGTATATGGAAACTATCCTGAAAAATAAAATCCTGAAAAAAAGGCTGATGAAATGAATAAAAACTGTGCTTACTTTATGGTATAAGATCGTCTCCAACAGATTTATGATTGTAGCTTCATGGTGAATCTGAGAACATTGAAAAAAAAAGATATAATTTAGCTATTAATTTTAATGTGAAATTTTAATTTCAAAAGTTTAGAAATGTGCACATACCACCATGTACAGCGGAAAGGTGCTCTTTGGGCTGAAGTCCTGAAGCTTGCAGAGGATAGGGAACACTTTCTGCTTCCAAACTTCAACGAGTATCAATCCATGAACCAGCATGGGAATCTGCGCAAAACACATTCCCCTTATATCAATCATCTAAATTCATCTTATTCATATTAAATATTACCCTCTATCTGTTAACATTACAGACACTCCATACAGACAGTCCACTTGATTACCTTTCCAAGTGACACAAAAAGGTCTTTGATAAACTCCTCTTGATTAGCGCTGGCATGAAGAATAGCTTGCATATTGAGTTTCTCAATGTATTCGTGCTGCCGAAACCACCTATTGAACAGAATATCTTTAGAATATAAGTAGCTACATAGCAAAAGATATTCTTGTTACAGTCTGACTGTTTGTTCATTTCAAGTGTACTTAAATACAGGGTGTCCCAAAGGTCTCCATACATAGGAGAAATTAACAATTTTTAGCAAAATGTAACTATATTTACAAAACATCCTCTACAGGATTGCCGTTTGTTTGTAAACACACACAGGATCCTCTCTCCTGCTCAAGATGAACGCTAGAACTTCACTACACCAGCACCAGCAACAGCCGAGCCAAGAGGACCGCCTTCTGCAATTATCTACCAATCAGTGCGTTAGTTTTCTTGTTGCCAGGCAGAACTCCTTTGCATGGCCAATCACAGCAAAGAAAGACCAGAGTGAGCTATTTTAATGAATCATGATTCTGAAATCTTAAGTTTATGTATTTTGTAGATAAATAAGTTAAACGAACTTAGATTGTTGATTTATGGGTACAAAACGCAACATTTTAAGTAATGTTTAGTCATTACAGAGTTCTTCTAGTTAGTAGCCTGTTTGGCTGTTCATTTGAATTGAACGGGTTTAATTCAAACCTCACTAACTTAAAAACAAGTAGTCTTATACATAAAGTCAACTTGTATGTAATGTGTTCAGTGAGTGGAAAGTTCTAAGTCTGTGGTAATTAGACAAAATATTGTTGTACACATTTAAATAATGTCCATGAAATAACCCTGTACTGATGGGGTCAGTGTTAAAGGAGTCTCAGGCTACCAGAAGTTAGAGAACCCCTGTGTTAGAGGACGTCTGTTGGAGAGATCAAACATCAAACACGATCAGACAACCGCAAAATCACTATATTCACTGCTGAGAAACAAAACTCCAACACACGGCAAGAGGTTAAATTAACAGACCCAGCAGCTAACTAGCGTTTATAACGATAGCGCTGCTACAGCTCACCTGGGACTCCCAACGTCGCGCAGTGCTACTCTTTCCAAACCCTGGATGTAACCTTCAGCCTCTCCGTGCAGAAGCAGAGAGTCCATCACTGCTGCTTAATGACTAATGATTCGCGAAGGGGAACAGAGGAAACTAATAAGCTAGTTTATGGGTCTACTTTTATTTCTACCACACAGAACAAATCTACTTACTCCAGCTAGCCGCGAAGCCTCGTTACTATAGCAACGAGTACACACAGGCACGCGCACGCTCTCTCTCTCTCTCTCTCTCTCATACACACACACACACACACGCGCGGGATGACATGGACAGGTGCTAGCACCATTTTCTCCCCCGATATTAAGTAATACTAAGAGTAGTATATACGCTTCTGGTGTGTATAAAAAGAGAAAAAGTGATATTTCTACTGTAAGGTGATATATATATATATGAAATAATTTATTTGAAACTGTTTTTATATATACACTGTACAATATAAACAAAAAAAACCGAAATAACAAATAAACAAAAAGTATTTCTTTCTTTGTAAAAAAAAAGGAAATGTGCAACATCTTGACTATATGTCACTGTCTCTGTCAGCTTGAGTGCACAGTCATTAAAGCAAATAGGGGAAATACCAAGTACTAGGAAACTGTGAAATTCATGTAAATATTTCAAACATTCTACTTTTCACTCAAGTTATTGCTGATAATATTGTTTGTAATGAAAACCTGTTTGTTAAATTGAAAAAGAATGTCAAACAGAAGCATTTTCACTAGTGGTCTCAGACTTTTGGACCATACTGTATATATGAGGTAGGTTTTGGTATCACTTACTATAATACATGTTCTCTCTCTCTCTCTCTCTCTCTCTCTCTCTATATATATATATATATATATATATATATATATATATATATGTATATATATATATATAGAAAGAGAGAGAGAGAGAGAGATGTATATATATCCTGTTCCTGCCTGTGTGTGTCTGAAGTGGACCAGCATGGAAGAGGAATATGAAGTAAGGAGCAGTAGATCTTGTTTTGCACATCATTAGTACATCCTACATTTTATGCTTCACATCATGTTTGATTAAAACACACCATATCAATATCTGTACACAGTATTAGGATCAGGTTTTAAAGAGATCAGCCCAGACCTAGTTAAATGTCCATAATTTTACTGTTACCGGTTGAAAATAACTTGAGCAAAATCAACTTACCCATTTAAAAAAATTTCATTTACAACCGCTAATATGTTGTCCAAACATATTTATTTAACATATTTCCACACATTTGTAGACTTTTTTGTACACGCAAGTGCTGAAATACAACTGCGCATTTCAGCACTTATAAAAACATATGATATCATATATTCTTCATTCTAAGTACCAGAATATTTTAGCCCAAAACCAGGTTGCCTTTTCCAGAAAATTCAAGTTAATGGCTTCACACATGCATGTAAATCAAACCTTAAAAAGTCAGAAAACTGGTCACAGGATGAATGTTTTGCAATCTCAGTTTCTAGATCCTACGGGAGACCAAAACTTCAGTTTCTGTGCTGAACAGCAAGGTTAGAAATGAGAGCAACAATTTCCTATCAAGAAGGTGGAATAAAGAAAATGGAAAGATAGGAATGTATATATAAGAATCCAGAGAGCAACTACAATATCTACTTATTGTAGATATAGTAAAAGTTAAGCAAGGTACAGTAAGTTTCTAGAGAAACAGTTAAAAATTTAGCTCCTAAACACTCGAGTAAACTTTAAAAATGAGTTCTATGGTTACCAATAGTTGTGGTTTTGTTAAACACTGTTTATATTAAAGATTAGATTTCTCTCATATTTCGGTGCGAGATTAAGCTAATTAATGACAAATACATTTTTCCCCCATAACCTTTTTTACCCATCTTTTCCAAGGGTGCCAATAATTCTGGAGCTGACTGTGTATGTCCTTGGTTTTTGGGTCAGGCCGTGGGCGAGGATGGGCCACTTGACACACTTGCTTATGCGTCTCAGGCTGTGGTCCCACTGACTGCCTTACAGCTCAACTGCATATGCTGGTCTACCTCATCAGATAAATGAATCCACAAATCCATATTTAATATGACATCACTTCCAGCAGATGATAATATTGGGGTCATTTTCTAATCGCTCATCCAGCTCCTTGTAACTCATTCCTGCAAACATGGACAAAAATAAAGCTTAGTACTTCCTTATCTTTAAACCCTACTGCATTTTATGAAGAAAAAAAAAAATAGAAGCACTTGCCAGTTTTGCAGCAGATCTCATCATAACTGTGGCAACCAGTATAAAGTTTTGGAGGACGACTCCTCTCATCTCGAACAACTTTAACAGGATATTTCTGCAACCGGCGAATCAGGCCCTTCATTAAACCAAACTGGATCAGCTTTCTGCAATCCGTAAAACATAAGCATTCATGAATTTCCTACAGCTAAATTAAATATGTATCAAGATCCAAATTAATCAACTGTCAGGAAATACACAGAAGCATAATAAGACAGTTATGTAGCAAAATGATTGAAGGATGTAAGTCTGGACCCGGTGACAGGTTCCAGGATGACAAAGTGTTAAAAGAAATTGTGTAGTAGTCTCTTTAAATCAACATTATTTAAACAAAACAAACCCTTCCTCAATCCGAATCACATACTGCCTGATTATATAATGTCCAAATAAATGAGAAAAGAAATACTTTAACGCTCACCTCTCATCTACCCTTTGTAGTTGCTGAGCATAGCGGGAACACAGGTCACGCACTGTAGTTCCTGGAGTCAAACCACAATAAAGCTGGAAAACATCTCGGAGGCTCACTCGCTGTCCTGAAGTACCACATAACACACAAACACAAACACACACACGCAAACGTATTAATACTTGTAAAGACCTATATATTAGAGAAGGAAAATATTTATTTTACTAGTCCTAAATAAGCGTTATCGGTTCCAGGGCAGCAGAGTAGAATTCACATGATCGACGTCAACCCTCCTATTATCCTCAAAATTACTAACATCTTTTATCCCTGGGGTCAATTTGACTCCAGCAATTTAACCCTAACCGAAGCGCACATCATAGTGAAAATAAAAATCCCTCATCAGTGCAGTGCTGACTAATTGGAATTACAATAAGCATAAGGCAAAAAATATGCACCACAACTGGAGCACAAAATACTGAGGTCTGAGTATACAGACTATGAATGTGTCATATTTGGAAGATATTTTTATTATTATTATTGGATCCGAAGATTATCCCAGGAGCCTATCCCAAGGAAAACTGAGCACAAAACAGTGATACAAAACTATAACAGTACCATACTCCTGAACTCTAATCATAACGATATGCACAAAATATAATATTTTAGCACTTTTATTTTTGAAAATGGAGAATCCCTGGCACGTTCACTCACCGGAACACTGGATTAACTAAACTTTATTGAAAGAGTTCCCTGCTTACCAGGTTTACTGACATAATGCAGACATTCTTCCTGAACAGCTTTGTCATCTATCAGGCTCTGGACTTTAGGTGTTGGGCAGTAAACATTAGAATACTAGGAAAATCATAGATAAGAGTTAGCATGAAAAAAAAAACCACAATCACACAGCCAACAGAATATTATTATGATTTTTATAAATCAATGGCACACACCTGAAATATTGACACTAGTGTTACAACTCCATAATACCTGTGAAATGAAGTATTTAGGCTCTGCTTAGGAATTTTAGAAACACGTAATAAGTCTATTTTGTGTTGCTGATCAGAAGGGAAGAACTCACAGTAAGTTCTGAATGGCGATTCGTACTAAGTTCAACTCAACATCAGCCTCAGCAGAAATCTTCTGTATGTGTCGATATCCATCGATGTAGGGCAGAATCTACAACACAATACAGTGAAGTAACAGCAATGGTGTCAATCCTACATGAGGTGCCACACCAGTGGTATTGTCCTAATCATCTACTGTCACTCATACAATTGAGCCAATCATCTACTTTCAGTTGTACAAAAGACCCACATCATTATCATGTAGCACATCAGTGCATTCATGTTTCACTCATGTTTTTATCACCATAACTTTCACCAGTATGTTCCTGTTTCCTAAAAAAAAGATGCAAACCTGCTGTGTGGTGAGATCCCACTGTGACTTAATATAGCGTTCCTTAGTTTGAGTGAAGACTGGAACATCATACTCCTGAACAATGATGGGATCTTTCCTCTGCTCAATCAGCTTCAGGTGAATTGTATTTGACTCATCTGTGTTCAAATAATACAACAATAACAAAAAAACAAGAACATTCTACAGTTGAGATCAAAAGTTTACATCCCCCTTTCAGAATCTGCAAAACGTTAATTATTTTACCAAAATAAGAGGGATCATACAAAATGCATGTTATTGTTTATTTAGTGCTGACCTGAATAAGATATTTCACATAAAAGATGTTTACATATAGTCCACAAGAGAAAATAATAGCTGAATTTATAAAAATGACCCCGTTCAAAAGTTTACATACCCTTGATTCTTAATACTGTGTTGTTACCTGAATGATCCACAGCTGTGTTTTTTGTTTACTGATAGTTGTTCATGAGTCCCTTGTTTGTCCTGAACAGTTAAACTGCCTGCTGTTCTTCAGAAAAATCCTTCAGGTCCCACAAATTTTTTTCTTTTTCCAGCATTTTTGTGTATTTGAACCCTTTCCAACAATGACTGTATGATTTTGAGATCCATCTTTTCACACTGAGGACAACTGAGGGACTCATATGCAACTATTACAGAAGGTTCAAACGCTCACTGATGCTCCAGAAGGAAAAATCATGCATTAAGAGCCGGGGGGTGAAAACATTTGAACAGAATGGAGATGTGTAAATGTTTTCTTATTTTGCCTAAATATCATATTTTTTCATTTAGTACTGCCCTTCAGAGACTACAGAAGATAGTTACATGTTTCCCAGAAGACAAAATAAGTTAAATTTACCTTGATCTTCAAATTCAAAAAGTTTTCACTATAACAATAATACTATCTAGAGTTTTACCAGGGAAGACAAATAGTCTAAGCGGGAGATTATTCCAGCATGAACCGGGAATTCTACACAGGTGCCTAATGTAAAGGAAGGCCTGCAGTATCAGTAAAGACTGCACTCACCCTGCTTTTTTATCTGTTTGTGACACTGCCGTCTGGCAGACGCTTCTGTTGCGTCCGATCACAGACAACCAGACTGAAGAATAGTTTTTATCTCCAAGCCATCAGACTACTTAACAGCCAGAAGTCCTTCATCTAGCACTGCGACACTTTATTACTGCCACTTCTGGACACTTAGATATTTACTATGTACTATTAATGTACTCGTATTTACTGTTTTGCCTTATTTAATAGCACATGTCACTTTTACTCTGCCACTGAAATAATTTATTAGCACATGACACTTTACTCTGCCATTATACACCACTGTTTCATTTACCTCGTTTACCGTATTATGTTACTGCATCATCTCAACTTCTCACGTCCAAATATGTATTTGTTCATGTCTAATAAGCGTTTGTACTGTCAATGTCAAAATCTGAGCCTTGTCACAAGCATTTCAATACCCAGTGTACCCAGTGTACCCCGTGTGGCTGTGCAAATGACTAATAAACAACTCCTGACTTGACTCTTGACTAATGAGTGTGTGTGTGTGTAACAGAGAGCGATATACGCACCAATAGGAAGAGTACAGGCTCCTGTTGCGTTGAGCTCCTCAAGTAATGTAGACATGATGGGCAACAGCTTCTGTTTACTCTCCTCATTTGAAATAAAGCCACTCTCCAGCTAATAAAGAGAAAACTCTGTTAACACATTGTTCACATAATTACACTCAACTTCAGTCCTTTAAAGCTTAAACTGTTCTCTGTATTCAAATGAAACTTCACCTCCAGAGTTGTAAGGTATTGTGAAAGTTTCTTCACTATGGGCTCAAGGGCACATGTCTTCGTCTGAGCATCACACACAAGACCTAAGTTGAAGAGTAAGGCGTTGCGACTGTATTTTTTATGCTCTATGCACACTGGACATCCAATTAGCTTCTTATCCATTGCAGTCCTAGAGGGGTGAGAGACAACAAAGCTTTCAGTGTAATGCAAGTTAAAGACATTTATACTACAGCACTGTTGGATGCCTGATACGGAACAGAGGATGATTGATTAGTTTTCTAATACAGCATGAATCAGATAGTAGTTCCAGCTGCTGTAAATGTGCTTATTCTGATCTGTTTCTAATCAATTTTATAGTAACAACTTACACAGGGACTTGTATGGCAAACACTGGGCATAAAAAGGATAAAAAAATAGGTGCGATTGTTGATAAAGTGGTTTGATAAAGCTGTAATTTTAAGTTCTCTGTCATGGGGGAGGCTTCAGGACAGTGTACTTTGCGCTCTCCTGTTTCTCTGTAAAATGACAAGCTGGGTTTTGTCTTATTAACTTCAAGAGAGAGAGAAAAGGAGAACAACAGTTTATAGCTGCTATAGCAGAAGTGATAACATGAACTAACTTGTTTCATGGACGGTTCACATGACGTAACTGTAAACAAATACAAGGCGTTGTTCTTTACTTAATGTAAAAGTGTAATAGTTAGTGGAATGCTGTGCTATAAGAAAAATAAAACACTACAGGATGCTTAGGTGGTGCTGTTATTGGAAAATAGTCAACTTAGAGGTGGTAATGGCATCACACCACTCTGCTGATGATTTTCCTACAGCATCACGCCCTGTTGTGTCTTATTCCATGATCTTGTTGAATAGTGAAATACAGTTTATAACCATTGCCAGTTTTATTAAACACCACACCTATGAGGGAGAAACTTAAAAGCTGAATACATACACTGTAATGAGCTTATTCTGTAGCTCAGGTTTGGTGATAATGTACACTTGCACTGTATCAAACAACTCCCTTGATATATATTCTTCAGGAACCTGCAGTAAAAAAAAAAAAAAGTCAGAAAAAGACACCATTTTAACTCATTGGCACAGTCCGGGTTACTGTAAACACACTGACAGCAACATTTAGCAGAGGTGTGTTCACCACAGTCACTGCCTCTGTACTGTTATTACATGCACCAGAACGCTGCTGCATTATCCTCTCACCTGATAGGTGATTTTAGGTCCAAGAGTTGGATGAAATTCACTAAAAAATACACACTCAATTCGCTGGTTAGTGCCCATGATTGTCAGTGTGAAGCCGACTACAATATCGCCGGATTGTTGTCCAGTATTCTCTCCGTTCGGTATTTCAAAATAAAAGTGCTAGTGAACTCGCACTAAACTATGACTTCATAGACCACGTTGTGTTCTATATGCCCAAAGATTTGTGGCCTAAATATGTGCTTTTTGCACATCCTATTCCAGATTTATTCTCCCTTTGCTGGTATAACAAACTCCACTCTTCTGGGAAGGCTTTCCACTAGAGTTTGGAGCATGTGCTCATTCAGCCACAAGAGCATTATTGAGGTCAGGCACTGATGTCGGGTGAGGAGGCCTGGGGTGCAGTCAGAGTTCCAGCTCATCCTAAAGCTGTTCACAGGGAGTTGAGGTCAGGGCTCTGTGAGGCCACTCGAGAACTTCCTCACCAACTTTGGCAAACGGAGCTTTGTGCACAGGGGCACTGTCATGCTGGAACAGGTTTGAGCCTCTTAATTCCAGGTAGGAGAAACTGTACTGTAGAAAATGTACTGTAGAGCACACAAAGACAACCTGCACAATTGTGTGCTTCCAACATTGTGACAACAGTTTAGGGAAGACCCTGTGATAGTCAGGTGTTCACAAACTTTTGGCCTGATATTATCAACAATATACAGAATCGAGTACCTTCTATAGAGTTATTCAAGCTAAGTTATATTAACTTTTGAGCAGTTATTGTGTAAAATTGCTGTCAGTGTGTGCAATTTGTTAGACAGTTACTTGATAGTAGTCTGGAACAGTATTTATTATTATTATTATTATCATTATCATTATTATTATTATACTCTAGTTTACTCACAAATGTCAAATTTAATTGAAAACATACAAATGTCTCATATGATAAACATGTTCAAATAACAGGTTCACGTATCTTTTCACACACACAGTCGAGGGGAGTGTGGGCTCTGTGGCCACTGAGTGCTGTGTAGTCTCTACACATCTTAAAACCAAACATACATCTTGCAGCTTATGCACTTCCATCAATTACAGGTTTTCCACACTGTATATGTAAGTCATATCATTAGCATGACACAGAGAATGGGACTGGCTGTATCATGTGTAATTTACTGAGACATCTTAACAGTTCTGGCGTTTTCCATTTAAGGTGCTATTGATATAAAAATAAATAAATAAATAAATAAATAAACTGGGGTTGTTCCAAAATGGATAAATAGACTTAGATTTTAGATAAACCTAAATTAATGCAAGACACTACAAAGTCTCGTATAAAGATAATTTTGGTCACATCAATAATTTTTCAGATTTTAGGATAAATTGCATCTATAATGTCTACTCTTAAAGTACAGTAACAAATGTTAAACGATATGTTTATTTCCCTGTTGTTGTACACTTACAACCACTGCATTATCTGAAAATTAGCAACTTTAAAGATGGCTTTAGCTTCATCCACTTGGCACAATCACATCATGTCATGTATCTCTGAAAAACTCGTTTCCTGCTATAACTTTCAAATTATGTCATTATGACATATAAATCAGTAAACCACACCTATTTTCAACTGATTTTTCACAAAATCAATTTTTTTCTCTGTTCAGAACCAAAAATGTCAGTTTCTAGGTTACCTGTTTTCATGTAATTTTGCATCCCTATTCCTATATAGAAGCTTATTGTAGAGAAATTTCTTAAACAGTGGGAAAGGTTGGATATATGATAGATTTTGTACTGAGAAATGTTAGAAAACAATTTTATATGACAGCATGTAGTGTTTTCTTGATTAAACAATAAATAAGTTGGCATTAATAAATTGATGTCTTTCTCTGAATTGTGTGTTCACAGTGAAATGAACACTTTCATCTAAAATCATCCAGTGCCTAGTTTTATTTATTAATTTATTTATTAATTAGATGAAGCCTCATTTGCATATGTGCATTACCTATTAACCTGTCGTGTGTTGCTTTAAACTTGGTTTAAATGGGATCCACTTAAATACCAATCAGTCCCCTTGATAATATCAGGAGAAAAGAATCGATGATGCCCTCAAACATCAGATGTAAGCCGTGACTTTTATCAAACCTACACCCGGAAATAAAGTGCTGCAGCGGTTACCGTTACTCACTGTGGGGGGCTTCATGAAGCTCACTAGACCCGGAAGTTTTGAAAGAAGAGTTCGGCTTTAAAGCACGTTGTAGCCGGTAGACTCGGTGACTGTTTGTATTTACTGTTTACTTGTTTATTGGCAGTGTGTTATGTTTAATGCCTTAATCTCGGTTCGTTGGCCTAATGAAAACATCTTATGAAAAGAAAGACCAGAGAGTGAATATTTCTATAATAAGCGCGCTAACTGTGCATACAGTAGGCAGACTTGCTGTGCTAGCTATCTAACATGGAGCTGTAGCGCATAACGGAAATAGTTCATCACTGCAAGCTAACATCTGTCTCTAACACACCGCTAGTTGGCACTGTAGGAATAGTAATGTCTGTACCCAAACAAGTGCTGCTTTGCCATCTTGTGACCGATGATATTGTGTATTCCGCAGGAGAGACATGGCAGAGGTGTGTGTGGAAGAGGGAGAGGAGGTGCTCCAGCCCCTCACTGTCACTGTAGGAGCTACTGTTCCTACAGGCTTTGAATACACTGCAGCTGAGGAGGTGCAGGAGAAAATAGGAGCCAGTGCCAGAGTTAGCAAAGACCGAGGTAGAATTTATTTCGAAATAACTACGGATCAACTGCATAAGGTTAGTGTTTCCCAGCTCCAGTACGAGCTCTTCAGCTGGTGGCTGTTTTTCCTTTCCAGTATCCTGGCCTTATTCCCTTCTCCAAAAGTCCAGCTGCAAATCAAAATGCATTCCCATTGGACATTAGCACTTATCAACCATAGAATTTAACACACAGGAAATAATCAATAAAAGTGTTTCTTTTAAGGGTATTCAGTTAGAAGATAGATAGATAGATAGAACTTCATAGAAATTAATTAATTCTGAGCAAAATCCAAATACAGCATTCAAATTGACGAATACATATACAGTTATACAAATACATACAAATATTAGAAAGCTTGTCTGAAATTTGTTGAGCCTTGACATTGGACTGAGCAAGAGGTTTCTATGTTTATGTACACTCCTGGGCAAAAAAAAAAAAAAAAAATGGGCCAAGCCCAAAATGGCAAAATATTAAGCTTTTAATGGTCTTCACAACAAATTATTGGTCAGAAAATTAGCAAGAATTAAAGAAATAGATAAAGGAAGTTAGTACAGGATAGCTTTTCTCTTCGATTTCTTTAAATGTTTAAGCCTTGTGGCCCTTGATGGGCTGCATCAGGTATGGCAGATAACCAAATAATGACTAATCTTTTAAGAAAAAAACATCCCAGAAAATATTTTTGGAAAATTTTGTATACACAGACATGTGTTAGTTTGAATTTTACATCAAACGTTTTAATCATTATCATGATTTTACCTTTGCATACCAGAACACTATATAAGTGAATTTTCCGGTTTCTAGCTTTTCCTTGAACAGTTCACTGCAGCAAAAGTAAACCAGTAAATGGAGCTCTCAGGAGTGCATCTGTTTAATTCCTGCTAATTTTCTGACCAGTGATTTAATGGTCTTAACAAGAAAAGCTTAATATTTACCATTTTTGGCTTGGTCCATTTTTTTTTTTTTTGGTCCAGGAGTGTATGTAAGAGCAGTCCTTAATAACAATCTGGTCAGGTTACTAGTTTGTTTATGTTTTGGAAAATAGAACCAGCTGACTTGATTAGAAAATACTGAGGACAGGTACAAAGAAAAGCAATAACCGTCTGTACGGGATTAAAAACAATCCTGTGTATATCTCTAGTTGAGACTGGTTATGAACTTGAGTGATGTAGCTGAGGTTGAGGAACTGTCAGAGCCGGAGTTCACAGACCAGGCTGACAGTGGTGAGATTTGTACCTCTGGGTTTTTTCGGTGTTTTCTATTGTTTCCAGTGGAATGGTGGTTTAAAAAAAAAAAAAAAAAAAACCTTACAGCCTAGGCCATGCTTCTGGTTTAAACATGAATACAGATACGAGTATTTGGAGCACTAAACTGATAAAGATAAAGGCATTGCATTAGAGCCATATAGGATTTTGAATCCTATTTGAGGGGTTGGAAATGCTAATAATGTAATATGTTTAATAACTGTTGTAATAATTGTTTGAGAACTGCTACAGGTTATTCATAGAATAATCATGACTCTAAATTGAGTCCACCCAGGTAGCAAGCTGACGCTGACCCAACGTCTGTTTTGGAGCACTTTTCAGTGGAAGTGGGCTGTAGGGGGTAGAATGATGGAAAATTGGGCTGAAAGTAAAGAAGTAATTCTGTTATGTGTTAAACCACATATATGTGGATTAAATCAACACATCTCCTTGACATTACATAATAACTGGATATCATTTGAAGTGTGTATTTAAAGTCTCTTGGCATCTATTAGTAGAGAAGGATCAGACACCGAATATGTTCTGTGAAACCTTAAATATCTTCTTGCCCCATAAACGTTGCCATAATTGACCTTTATGTATCCAAACTCATATTTGACTTTAACTCACTCACTGGAAATGTCTTTGTTTTACGCATTGATCTTTTCAGAACACTCTTCTTGTGTGTCTGTTAACTGGCGTCAAGGATTACATAGACTATTTATCAAACCATGTTACACAATTTAAAGTGCTGTTTTGTGAAAATATTTACCAGGATGGGTGTATATTGATGAGGTTCAATGATTCATTATAAAGGTCAACTGCGTAATAGTCATAGTTTGTGTACTCTTATTCAAACTACAACAAAGCTACACAAAGTTTTTTTTTTCTTAATCAGTTTTATTACAAAGGAATGAGCTCTGTTCTATTTTTAGGTGCACCATTTAAAGTCTGTGGACAATCTGTTTGTTGTGGTTAAACATTATGACAATTATCAGTTCAAAGAAACAAAGGTAAGCATTTCATAACTGTGATTATATTACATGTGGTTATAAGTATTAAACAAGTAAAGTCTCGAAAATACGAAATTTACAAGTAATCTTTATATTAAGACTTAGGATGTGATGTCCTTCAATGACAAATAATTTTCCCAATAGGAAGAAGCTTTATTAGACCTGCAGCAGCTTGCTCCTGTGTTGCCCTGGAACAGTGCCTTGGAGGTCTGGAAAATGAACAACTCTCTGAAGAAGAAGAGGAGCCGCAGGAGAGGAGCTGCGACTCCTAAACCGAAGCCTAGCGATGCATCCGAACCTGAGAAACCCCAAACTGAGCCTGATGCAGCACAGCTAAAAGAGAAGCCTGGAAATGCCTGTCCTGAGCAGGAGCCCAGTCCTGAAGGAGAGCAGGACTCCGATGTTCAGGAGACAGAGGCTAAGCCTTTAAAATTCCGTGTGACTTGTAATAGAGCCGGAGACAAGCACAGCTTCACTTCAAATGACGCAGCGAGGGACTTTGGTGGTGCCGTGCAAGAGTTCTTTCAATGGAAGGCAGACATGACCAGGTTTGATGTGGAAGTAAGCCTAAAAGTACATCCATTACACTGGAGACTCTAGTGTTCTTGTTAGCTGAATAAACAGTTACATTTGATTGTAAATGCTTGTAAATCCATATTATAGCACTTGTATGTCTGGGACTGCTGAGAGAATACAAAAATGCTTCTGAGGCTACAGTATGATTTATATAAAGACCTGTTCAGACTGGAGTAATTTTACATGGGTGCTACTTGATTTTATTTCTGTTCAGATTGGCAGTGTCTGTATTGTTCTTTTTCATCCCATTTGATGAAGAAATCAACAATGTTCTGATCATTTTAGTCCCACACTGATTTTCTGACATATGACACTTACCAACTGTCAAATTTAGTAGTTTCTCCCCATTCTGACAATCAAAAACTGATGAATGCTTTCAAGGCCATATATAGGTCATATAAATGTCTCTGTTCTGTTTTCACAGGGAGCTTGTTAAAAGAAAAAAGAGAAGTATTAAAAGGAAAGAGCACAGCCTTGCAAGCTGATGTAATTGGCCTTTTATAATGACAGCTACAGCCTGTATAAAGCTTTACTTTGTGTTTATATATGCCACAATAGCATGATTGCAGTGTGCTTTAAGTAAAGAATAAAACATGAATATAACGCATTAGCTAATTTCATGAACGACAGATCATGCTTTTTTATTTTTATATTTTTGTTTATAGTTATGTTTAATGTTATGGAATGTCCATGACACAAGTTAGTGCCTGTTATCCCTTAGCAGCTAGCCAGAAAGCTTGTCCCGGATTAAAACCTACCCATCTGGATACAGAGATGTGCAGGCATTTTAGATGCTTGACAGACGTCATCCTTCAGACTCCAATCTGAACAGGGCTTTAGTCTGTTTCTGTAATCAGTTTTGTTAAAAAAAATTTTATGTCATTATGTTGTTAGGTGCTGTTGAATATCCACAACAATGAGTTGGTGATTGGCATTGCTCTTACAGAGGAGAGTCTGCACAGGAGAAACATTACTCACTTTGGCCCCACCACTCTGCGCTCCACCCTGGCTTATGGAATGCTAAGGTCTGACCAAAGCAATTAATAGTCTAAAAACACACAGGCACACTTTACCAGGCATCAGTTCCTGCAGATTCTTTAGTAGCGTTTTAACTCATTGAGACAGATTCCTCATCATTAGAGTCTGTGAAATTGGATCTGTTTAATAGACAACAGTATGAAAATTACAGATTATATTATAGCTGCTAATGCTATTTTCTCCTTTTGTTTATAGACTTTGCAAACCACAGATATCAGATGTCATAGTAGACCCCATGTGTGGCAGTGGAGCCATACCTTTAGAGGTGAATAGTGCATTAAACTGCTTTTGTAAATGACTGTGTGTTTTATTTGCGGTTTTGTCACCATCTAAACCAGTTTGATGTTTTTAGGGAGTCATCGAGTGGTCACATTCATTCTTCCTCTCTGGAGACAACAATGACATGGCCATCAGTCGAACAGTTAATAACATCAACCACATTGTAAAGAAAAAGCAGGATGGTGGCAGGTAAGCCTGTAAACACTATGCTATTTCAAATAATGTTGAAGAAATCAGAAAGCGAGAAATCAGATATTAGAAATGTTATGATTACCTCACGACACTGTAAATTTGTACAGGATTCTAATAGGAAAAGTAATGCTTACAGTGTTCCATGTTTTCATTCAGCACTTCTCCAGGTTTAGCTATAGACACTGCACAGTGGGACTTGTGCCGTTTACCTTTGAGGACTAGTTCTGTGGACATCATTACCACTGACATGCCCTTTGGAAAGAGGTAGTTATACTATGCTATAACCAAAGCTATATAATTTAATTTATATATTTAATTTTATGTTACAATAATATCACAAAACAAACACATTTTGAAGTTGCTCAAACTGTGACACAGTTTTTTGTTTTTTTTTTGGGAGAAAAAGGAAACAAGGATTGAAAACAAGGATCGTCTTTTTGCATCCCTTCTTTAAAATTTATTAACGAAAGAGATTTATTTGAAACAAGTAGTGCATGGGGTGTCCTATCTTATCCAGAGAAAGCCTCTGTGGATGCAGGTTTTCATTCCAACCAAGAAGCCACACATGAGGTTATTGAAAGCCAAGCTCAACTGATAAAACAGATAGAATCAGGTGTGGCTCCTGCTTGATCGGAATGAAAACCTCCACCCACACCGGCCCTTTGCAGATAAGATTGGACACCGCTGAGGTAGTGGTACCACTTTCTGTTAATGTAGGTGGTTCTTGGTCTTGTTACTGGATGAAACATACCAGAGATGCTAGAAGTCTGGCTTGGAAAGTTACCATGTTAATAGCTACAACTAGTAGCCTGCATGCATAATGGCTCATTATGTGTTTTATGGGTTATTATACTGCTGCTGTTCTAAGAAACCTTTTTTGCTACATATTCTCAGGCCAATAAATGATAATCTGTGGACTGTTAGTTATGTGTGTATGTATTATCCTAAAAGAATGGGCTCCAGGAAGAAGAACTGGGATCTGTATCCTTCTTGTCTTCGAGAAATGGCACGGGTCTGCAGGCCAGGCACAGGAAGGGCTGTATTGCTGACCCAGGACAAAAAATGCTTCACTAAGGTATGATGCATATACATGTTTGTACAGTTGAGGCCAAAAGTTTACATACATCTAGGCTAAAGACATTCAAACTCAATTTTCCACACATTTCATGTTACCATACATTTATTTTTGTAAGTCAACAAGGGTAAGTACTTTGTTCACATTAATTTTAAAACAGTTGAATAGAGACAGATTTATTTCAGCTTTAGTGAAGTGAAGTGACTTGTGGCCAAGTCTGGTGACCACACTTGGAATTGTGCTCTGCATTTAACCCATCCAAGTGCACACACACAGTAGTGAACACACACACACCGTGAACACACACCCGGAGCAGTGGGCAGCCTTTTTTTTTTTTGCTGCAGCACCCGGGGAGCAGTTGGGGGTTCTGTGCCTTGCTCAAGGGTCTCACCTCAGTCATGGTATTGAGGGTGGGAGAGAGCGCTGGTCATTCACTCCCCCCACCTACAATCCCTGCCGGACCTGAGACTCGAACCCACAACCTTCAGGTTCACCTTCTGGTTGCAAGTCCGACTCTCTATCCATTAGGCCACGACTGCCCCCATTATAATTTACTATATCAGAATTTCAGTGGGCCAAAAGTTTACATACACCAAGTTGACTGTCTTTTTAAACAGTCTAGAAGATTCCAGAAACTGATGTAATGACTTATAGAAGCTTCTAATTGGCTAATTGTCATAAGTATGGAATAACACACAGCAGACCATGCTGATATGCGAAAATAATGCATGCCAGGAGGGTGTGATACAGCATGATGTGCAAGCGGAGCTACCCCCGAGGAGCATTATTTTCATATAACAGCATGGTCTGGAGTATGTTGTTCTGCTTATACCACAGCGATTTGCCAGAGATTATAATGTTTAATTTATCAGTGAATGTCCCGTCATGCATTTTAATGGTTTATAGTTTGATTTAATGTTGTGGAACATCCAAGAGACGAGATCCAGAGTTCCTGTTCTCTCCTACATTATATCTGCGATAAACAGTCATTCGCTCACCGCCGTACAATTCCCTGTGTATGCTGTGTCACTATAGAAACAATTACGTATTAGAACAAGCGCATTAATATTAACCTATAATTCATGTTACAGCTGGAACTTCTGTTTGAACCGTGCTGTTATACAAAAATAATGCACACCTTCTGACCAATTAGATTCAAGCATTCATACCACACAGACACTGCATTGTTCAGGAAGGAGGCACATATTAACTCCCAGGGGTCCCAAAGTATGTACATTTACCATTAAGGAAGTCCTACATCACCATGACCTGAAAGGCTGTTGCGCAGGTAAGAAGCCCCTACTCCAAGACAGGAATAAAAATCCCAGACTGAAGTTTGCAGGAGATCACCAGCCTTTTTGGAGGAGTGTTCTCTGAAAAAAAAGTTTAACTCTTTGGCCATGATGATCAGCACTTTTAATTAACGCTTTTTAATCTGTACAGCACCATCCCAACTGTGAAGCATGGGGGTGGAAATGTAAATCTAGAAATACTGAAGTAACACCTCCAAGACATCAGCCAGAAAGTTAAAACTTGGTCTCAACTGTGTCTTCCAGTAGGACACTAATACAAAGCATACCTTCAAAGCTGTAACAAAATGATGTATAGACAACAAAGTGAAAGTATTGGGGTGGCCATCACAAAGCCCTGACTGGAATTTGTGCTGTGAACAACTTTGTGCACTGAACTGTAAAAGTATGTTTGAGCAAGGAGGCCCGCACCAGTTCTGCCAGTAGGAATGAGCAAAAATTCCAGTAAAGTACCGTCAGAAGCTTGCGGAAGGCTACCTCACGCATCAGATCCAAGTTAAGCAATTAATAAGCAATGGCACCAAATACAAACAAATTTTATGTCAAATTTTGACCTGAAAATATAAATATAAATTTATATAAATAAAAGCTAAAATAAATCTGACTCATTATTATTATTATTATTATTATTATTATTATTAAATATTCTTATTATTATTATTACGCTATTATTTTGAAATGACTACTTATGGAAATAAGGTAAATACCCTAAGTGACTTAACACTGGAAAAATATGGTAACCTGAAATGTCTGGAGTTATGAAAAAATGAGTTTGAATGTCTTTAGCAGGTAGGTGGGTGTAAACTTTTGGCCTCAGCTGTATGTTCTAATATAGTGCAGCTATAGAGATTGAGAGAGACTTTGGTAACACCTGTGTTTTAGACAGACAGAAATCTGATTGTTTGGTATGACATAGTAACTGAATAAGACATGTCATATTTAGAGTATATCTTGCGTAAAATCAAGAAATCTGAAAGTTTCAGATTTCATGCCTACATCACATGATCCAGGAACAAGACTTTCATTGTTGTGAGGTTGTTTAAAAAAAAACAAAAAACACAACCCTTGGTTCCTTAAACATAAGTTTAAACTTTGAGACTAAACTATGAGTAAACTCCAAATAACGTAAGCAGTGTGTATGCAATAATGGTAATCCCTGAGTGTGTACTCATGTTTGTTTATTCTGCACAGGCACTATCCCGAATGGGAGGGCTGTGGAGGAAATCGCACACTGTTTGGGTAAACGTAGGAGGGTTGCATGCTGGAGTTTTTGTGCTGCGCCGCACCGCAGCAGTTTTTGGTACCACTCCAGAAGATACAAGAGAGCCTCATATGAGATGTGAGTCTCAAGAGGTCAACATGGAGGAGAAGGTTCAGTCAGCAAGATCTGAATGAGTTATTGTTCATGAGTTATTGAATGAGAATGCATATGATACCTGTAAAAGCTTTACCTCATCACTTTGGTCATATTCAGTTAGTTCTGTTAGAGTACAATGTTCTTTTCACAGATCAGCAACACGGGATATCTTAGAATGCTTTGTTTGTGGAAATATGCATCTATAGAAATTTACATTACATGTTGCTCTCAGAATGAAGTGCCAGTCAATAAGTTCAATAAATGTGGAATGATTTCCTTCCAACTTCAAACATTTGTGTGTTGATGCGCCACTTTTGACCTCAATGTCCCTGCAGCCATTATAGGAACTGGTCTTAGGTTGCAAAATCATTTCTTTTTCCAGACTCACAAAATAATGTTTCCCCCAAGGTTCTTGAGCGGTACATGACATCATTCTTGGAAGACTTTTACTCCCCACAAGACACGTCATCATTTGGTTCTAGTTGGAGACTGGAAACATTGACTCCAAAATTACCAAAAATTGGCCAAAAAAAAAAAAAAAAGAGTACTTGAAAATAATTATGAACCGTCAATTTGCCCTGATATCTTTAGCTTAAGAATTTAGTTGGGAGAGAAATGTATTTCATGGTTTACATGTAGGGGACAGTTTTTGAATTTCTACCTTGTCTAAACTTTCTTAAGGTAGAATACCTAAAAGATGAGTGAATAAATGAATGAATGGATGAATGTCTCTCTCTTACTGACTCCCTGCATCACTGCCTGTCAGTGGAAAACTCTTTTAAGACTGTCCTAAGTAACATCCTGAAAATTATGAACATGTACATGATTTGAACTAAATTATGTTTTGTTTTTTTGTTTTTAACAGTGTGTATTAGGCATTAAAAAAAAACATCCAATGCATATGTCATTTTCCTAACTCAAATTTTGGGTCTGAAGTTCCTGTATAATGTTTATGACACCCCCTTATATGAACACATTAGAGAAGCTGTGAAGTAGTTCCACTCCAAGGGCATAAACATGTGTTTTGACTCAGTTATCTTCAATCTTGCCAACTTTAGCAACTTTAACTTTAAACCAATCACTGATAGCCATTATTTGTCCGACCCATGCACTTTGTTCTTCATTTTAGACTCTCTTATTGGCTATATTTACAAGTAATTAAAACTGAGCTATTCACCCTGTAACCATTTCATTTGTGGTTACACTCACTGGCCACTGTAACAGGGTCACCTGTACCTCTGCTCATTCATTCAATTATCCAATCAAACAATCATTTGGTAGCAGCAGCTCAATGCATGAAAACCTGCAGATACAGGTGAAGAGCTTCAGTTAATATTCACATCAATCACCAAAATGATGGAAAAATTGATCTCAGTGAGTTTGACTATGGCATGGATGTTGGTGCCAGACTGGCCGATTCGACTATTTCAGAAACTGCTGATTTCCTGTTTTTTTTTTTTTCACACAACACTTTCTAGAGTTTACACAGAATGGTGTGAAAAACAAAAAAACATTACATGAATGGCAGTTCTGTACAACACACGGATCATTGAGGTGGATGGGCTACAACAGCAGAAGACCACATCAGGTTCCACTCCTATCAACCAAGAATAAGAATCCAACGCTGCAGTGGGCACGGACTCGCCCAAACTGGACAGGTGAAGATTAGAAAAATGCTGGCTGGTCTTTTGCCAATGTTCAACAGCAACACTACTCATCAAACCAGAAAACAAATCCTGCCAAGTTATATGTCACAATCAACTAATGTCACCTGTTCCCCTGAATCCACCCTGTGCAGTGCCAACAATTCACTCTTCCACCTGAAAGAGACCTGTTTTACGCGTTTTACATGCGTAGGTTGAACCCTGTTTTCACATACTTAATTGTGATTATGTTTGGTGGCCTGTACGCCATGTTCATTCAAATATACGTCAATATACAAATGACTCTGATCAAACTGGCAGGTGAACACGCCTTTGGCGCGCGCGTGCGCGCCCACACGCCTCTCCATCATGACACACGTGACACATTTTCCGGTCCACGGCTCGTATAAGAAAGTGCGCATTACCAGCAGCAGTTCCACCTCTGAATCATTCATGCTCGTATCTAAGTTAAACAAGGGATTTAATCATCGTCATGATTTGGACAATCCTTCTGCTACTCAATGGGATCCTGTTCTTTTATTTCCTTTCTAATCGGACGCGGTGAGTGCTCTTTTTTCCCCTCTTATTTAAAAAGAACTACAGTGTATTCAGGGCTAATTACTTAAACTTTTATTTATTATCAGAAATATTCCTCATCTGTGAAATTCACTGAGATTTACCAATATATTTTCAACTGAGCTCAGATATGAATAATCTCAAGTGAATTAAAACACTCTCCCTGACTAAGTGTGGGTCATACACCTAAATTAGTTAGGATATATAAGCCTCTGCTTTATTCTAGTACACTGATAAGAGAATTCTGAATGCACTGGCTAGAATTCCTGATGCACAGCCCTTTTTGTCTTTTATCTGTTGTATTATTTCAAGATCCTACATCAGGTTAAATACACTGCTGCCATTAAGGAACAATATAAGCCTCAAGATAACTAATATATGTAACCATTGATTGATTTGAATAATCAAGGATGCAATAACAAAGCATGGCACAATAAATCAAATTAATTTTGCTCCACCTACCTTGAATACTAACTAAATGAATCCATGTGGTATTTTAATGGCTTAGAGGTAGACACCATCACAGCAGTCAAAACCAAATATTAAGACACTTATGGGATGAGAAACATCTGATGAACTCTGTTTGTCGTTGTGTATGTCTCACAAAGATAGTACTAGTACATTATGTATTAAGAATTTAAATTGTTATGAATGTTACCATAGAAGCATGATTTGACATGAAACTAGACCTACATTACAAAAAAAAAAAAAAAACCTGATTCACCAGCTTCACATGAGAAATGGTTCTGACTTCAGGTCCAAAAGAGAACCACCTTTGGACAAAGGAGTTATCCCATGGTTGGGGCATGCGCTGGATTTTGGAAAGGACGCTGCCAAATTTTTAACAAGAATGAAACAGAAACATGGAGACATATTTACGGTAATGCACAAACCTCTAAGCATGTATTCTTGCACAATCTGCCTAATTTACCTCTCACCATTTCAGCACATCTTTTTCATTTCACACCTTACAAATTTCAATATACAACTGAATGCTCTGTGTTTGATGTAACTGCAAACCAGTTTCTCACAATTTCATTCTATGTTACTATGATTTTCCAGGTCCGTGTGGCTGGACGTTACGTTACCGTCTTACTGGATCCCAATTCCTATGACTCTGTACTTCAGGACACAACATCTCTTGACTTTGCACGCTATGCTCAGGTGCTGATGGAACGGATTTTTAATTTGAGGCTTCCAAATTACAAACCTGAGACAGAGAAGGCCATAATGAGAAGGTACAGCATTACACAGCTTGCATTAATTCCTGTTTAATTTTTAGTCACTGTTCTGCATTGTTCCATGTTGTTCTTTTCCTTACACTTTCAACTGGCTTCATGAAATGCCCCCTTTTCCATAAACATTTGCATATTGGAAAACTGTTATCATTTATCATACAGTAACACTGGCTGTTATCATTTATCACACAGTAACACTTGCCTGCCACTCCTAATTCAGGTTTTCAGTGAGATTTTCAGCTTCCTGCAGTGACAGTTTTTGCATTTTTACCAGTACGAGTATTCAAGTTTTTTAAATGGGCCTTTAAAATACACTTCTGTGGCATGAATGTAATCTATTTCATTAAAAAATGGTGAACATTTTGATAAACCAGGGCATCTGTTCTGAGCTATATGTATTTCTCATAAGTTATAAAATTAAATTGGGGGAAAAAAAACTTTTTTTTTTAATCTCAATATGTCAGGACCACAGGAAAGCATACAAGTTTATTATATACTAAAATGTTCCATCATTATCTTTCTTAAACTGACTTAAGTTTAATGCCTAACAGCAGGCCAGTTTGATATTACACATCTCTCTCTCTCTCTCTCTCCCCCCCCCTTTTCTTTCTGTCATACGTTCCCTAAATCCAGTCTTCATGACTTACACAGTACTAGTTGTGCAACGGATCACTAAACTCATGGTTCGGATCATATTACGGATTTTGAGTCACAGATCGGATCATTTTTCGGAACAGGGAAAAAAATTGCTTTTAATTTATTACTGAAATCTTATTTTAAGTACTAACAGTAAAGTAAAGTACTTAAGTACTACAGTAATAATGTCATTACACAATTACAGACATAGATGAATAACAGAGTTACAAATAAAGTCAGTAACAGTAGTACTCAGGTGCAGAAATGTAATAATTAAGTGTAAAATAGCTCAGTAGTGCTCACTGTATAAGTTACATACAGATTAATCTTTGTTAAAGCTGGGGTGTTGTTTGATTAGCAGACAGAAGCAAATTATTTATAGGCTGCTGTCTCTTTAATACCAAATGCCTGGACCTAGTACTGACACACATCCTGTTTCTTACTCAGCTGTTTACGTGTTTGGTTAACCGACTGTGTTTACCAGAATACTTGCCAAAACGGATATTTTAACATAACTTTGTGTGTATGTTTCCATTCAAGTGCAAAGAGGCATGAAAAGAGGAATCAATTCGGTGTTCACACGCTGTCTGAATCGCGCCTCTCTCTTTCTGCGTGTGCGCGCTTCGGGTGTGTGTGAGAAAACAGCAGAAAACAGAAACAGAAAAACAGAAAACAATTCCTTGAATGTGTAAATTGGCAAGACAAAAAAAACACCAGCAAATGATAAACTTTCACTCTACGATGGTTAAACTTAACAGTTAATCTGCGAATCACATGCGTGCCGAACCGTGGGGCCTGGTCCGTACGGATCACCAATGATCCATTGCACCCCTACACGGTACTTTTCCTCTCAGTTTTTCCCCAGTCAGAAATGTGTTTGTGGAAGCAGTAATGGTTTAATCTTGTGTAATTGAGGGTGTTGTGTAATATGTGTCTGCCAGTGTAAAGTGTTTAAATTACACCCAAGAAATGAAGCACTTAAAGCAAGCTTGCATAGTCCTGTGCTTTTTTTAACTGTCACTGTGGCTCAGTGGTAAATGATTTATATCTGGAGCTGGTACAACTTCCAGACAACTGGAGCGATGTTTTCCCAGCCTTAAACACCCACACTTGTTGCCTATAAGCTGAGCAACTAGGCTACATTAAACTTGTTTGTATGATCACATTTACACATCTAAACATTTACATGTTAATAAATTACTCTGACACAATCACAATACCATAGACAATGGCCACATACTATAGATGTTAAAAATGACTGCAGAGATAAATATGAACTGATGATAACTTTAAACGGCAATGATAAAAGATCTACGAACTTCAATAAGAATAACAGCATAGGGTGTGAATGAAAACAAAGTTTTGTTGTTTCATGATGTAAATAATTCACATTGCATAATAGCTAGTATGAAATAAATCCAGCAAAGTGAGTTTAAATGATTTCTTTATATGCACATTTCTCTAGAATTAGAACCGTTAATATCAGTGTAATGTAACATATAACTGGTATTTAAATCACAGTTAACATATACAGCATAGCTGTTAGTTTGAGGAAGCACTTGTCAAACAGGAAGAGCTTATTTTAAATATTTTAAATATAGCCTTACTTAGTGAGGAACTAGTTGCCTACTGAAGGAATCACTTACTGCTTTTATGAGTTTATTGTAATTGTTTGGGACTGTCCCATTGTTTTGGTATTTCTACGCATGCACTGAAGGTGTGGCCCATGATGATATTCATCTTTCAAAGTGCTTTCAGTATTTCTTTTCACCCAGCTTTTTTTTTGTCAAAGGTAACGTGCAAATCTGAACAAACACTTTATTATCTCACTGATAGTGTTTGTGGAACAGTGGGCGCTGGGCATTGTAGGCTATCACAGCATCTTATGATGTGCAAGGTGATTTCCTAACATGTTATATAAAGTGTGTTTTGCTTACTAGGGTTACAAAAAAACAAGCTGATTCTGATACAAAACAAATTTTTCTTTCTGTGGTTGAGGCCAAAGATAGAAATCAGGGAACATGAGCTTGGGTGTTTTTATGGTTTAGAGTTCTTTGTGCACATTCCACAAGTCTTTAATACTTTGCTGTCTGCAGGCATTTCCAGGGCGAGAGCCTGTTACGCTTGAACCACGTCATGGAGAACCACCTGCGAACACTGCTATCACAGGAGACAGAGGCCCTAAACCAGTCTGGCTGGAAACAAGACGGGCTTTTCAACTTCTGCTACAGCCTGATGTTTAGGTATAACCCATGTTAGTGGTTAATACTAACGTGCCCAAAGCGGAAGACATAAAGCTACCTCCAATAAACAGTTTATACACAGAGATTTTTCCACATTATACTGTTTGTAAATAGGAGAGTTGTAAAAGAAACAAGCCGTAAGACCGGAGAAGGGGACTTAGGAGTGATTTGGAATACTCCCTATTGTGAAGCCAGTTAGATTTTTTTGTTAGTTTATTTTGTTGTGCTGTTAATGTCTGCTTCAAAAACACATGCAACATGTGTTCTAATTTAAAGTAAACTGCAAGACAGAAGAACTAACATTGAAGTCAGAAGTAAAGTTCATCAGTTCATCAGTTCATTCAGTTCATCAGCTAAGTTCAGAGGTAAAGGTCTGTGACTACATTCTTAGGGGGAAAAAAGTTAACTCACTAAAGAACACTAAAAAGGTCTTCAGTTTGTCCCAAAAGTGTGCAATACAGAACCCTATGACAGTGTTTTGCTATCAGAAAAGGTTTCAACTAGAATACTTACTAGAATACTGTACGAACTACAGTTGAAACTATACAAACTATGTATTTATGTTCAGAAGACACTTAGTGAGGTCACTGTAGGCAGTTAAGGTTATAGGGTTTTGTCATGCCCTGTTGTTTTTTTTAAACATTTTTTTCCCTGTTCCCTCTTTTTAGAGCTGGGTATCTCACACTCTTTGGTGGAGAACAGAACAACAATTGCGCTGATGCTGCCAATGTTTATACAGAGTACCACAAATTCGATGGCCTCTTGATGAAGATGGCTCGCAGCACCCTAAAGTCTGGTCAGTTAAACTCGGCTCCATCTGTAATTCTTAAATCCCTTTATGCTGATAATATTCGATTGTTCTGTAATACATAATGTATTTATTTATTTATTTGTAGGATTATGGTAAATGTAAAAAGGAACATGTTTAATGAATTGATTTATAGGGTTTCTGGAATTATTGTCATCATTGTTAAAGGCACAGCGTAACCCATTGTTTTCTAATGTGTGCATAGCAACCTTGTATAAGGCATAATAATGTTACGTGATGATTACGCCAATTTTTTAAAACACTGTTAAGAGTCACGTCAATTCTAAGGAGTGCCACCAAGTTCTACAAACCCCTGGGATGATGTCATCAAATACAGCTTTTTCTGTTTTGTTTCTATGGCATCTGAATGAACTCATTACAGACCGTCCTGCACTGTTACGTGACACCAGCAGTGACACACTATAAAGCAAAACCATGTTGGAAAGACTTTTCCCTACAGTTATACACTCACACAATTACGATCAGTCATGATCTCAACACAATTACATTACTCATTTTTGGGATTTTGAATGAGTTTCTGATCAGTAGCCCACAGCCTTAATCACTGAGTCACAACCACCACCGCCATTCCCATTCTCTGTCACGCTGGTTTAAATTTTGGCTGTGTCATTATAGTCATGTCTGATCTTGCCTCTGTTATAAGGACACAATTCTAATTCCCAACATTCCCGCCCACTCAACTACATAACAGTCTGTCTTCAGTAAGTCTGTACAGACTAAACAGATATCAATCAGTATGTCTTTGATATGACACTATCCTTCTTTTTAAACCACCTCCTCACTTGTTCCTTTAGCTGTCTCATCATTGTCTCATTCACTCTGTCATCATGACTGTGCTTTCATTATTAGCTAAAGATGTGAACACTAAATTTATTGCTGCTTTTGGTTTGACCACAATGTGTAGTCAGTGTGTAGACATTATTTACATCAGGCACGTCATTCTGTGCTTTATTGACACTTACGCTTGCTGTGTTTCATAGATGGCATTAACCACTTAACCTAAGTTTAAAGTCTCTCTCTTTCTCCCTCTCTCACTTCCTCTCCCTCTTTATGTCTGTAGGGGAGAAGCAGACCGCAGGCTCAGTGAAGCAGAGGTTGTGGGAGTTGCTGGCACAGGCTGGATTGAGGCAGGAGTCCAGTTTGTGGCTGCAGAGTTACAGACATCACTTGCAGGCAGAGGGCGCTGATGAGGAAACACAGAGAAAGGCCATGCTGTTACAGCTCTGGGCCACACAGGTCAGTGAGTAACCCTAACCCCAATCTAACCTAAATCTAACCACAATACTATCTCAATACTTAGCACTCACAGATGAATAAGCAACTCTGATATCAACGTAAGCCTTGTTTCCCTGATTGCCCACAGTGTCTGAGAACTTTTATCACAGTGTCTGGCCTCAAGCTTAAGAATATTGTAGGTTGCACTGTGATTGGCTATATACGCTTCTGTGTCAATGCACTTCCCTACACCAGTTTCTGATAAGAAACCAAACGTATAATATTTTTATAATGATATACATTACATCCCAAAGTGGTTAATCATGATCATATAAAATGTTTAGATTTCATCGAAACATCTATATTTATATAAATACATGTACGACTCGATATTTTCAAAATAATTCATTCATAATAAATAAAGGCACGAGGTGAGAACACACCCTGGTTCCACCACACAGCACCAAACACACACACACACACACACATATTCACACACTGCTATGCGTGAACTTTATCCGTCAGGTCACATATTTTGCAATGTTTATTATTACGCAAGCTTACCCAATTTACTGGGCAAATATAACTCGGGCGATGCCTGAGTTATTTTAAGCATTTGTACAGGCCTTTTGATGTGTGTAGGCTCTTTGTTTTTCTGAATGCTGTGGGGCAGTCTTCTTATTGCACTTGTGTTTGTAAGAAAGCGCCATAATATAAGCCACTCTAATGTCAGTAAAGCTGTCAGAGTCGACATGCCACAGAAATGATTAAGCAGAATTCATCAATCTCACACAACACCTGGAATGAACCATGCAGAAATGATGACTACAAAACTTGAGTGCATTGCAGACCGAATGGCGCAAATGGAGAAGTGTTAGAATACCACTAGTATGACTACAGCCAGCAAATCACTGAGAGCAAGAAGCAGTAGGATTGGCTTTGGCAAAGGAAACTCAGATTTGTCAAGGACCTTAAACGTCAAGCTGATATTATCCCATTCACAGTTATTTGTTCTTTCCTATCAGTCCTCCTTTCTCAGGTGTCTGTAGATATAAAGATTTATATAGCTCATTTCTACCACACTCCCTGAGAGAAATCAAGAAAGATGGGAGGAATCTGTGCAGTTATATGTCCAGTGGGAAGTACACAGATTCATCTTGTCTTTCTCAGTATTTCTCAGCGTGAGAGAGTGGTAGAAATGAGCTACATAAATCTGAACAGGAGATTGTTTGAAGGTTGGCCAACTAGCCAGAGGAGAGCACTGTTGAACAATATTTCTTCATTTTCCTCCTGAATTCAAGTGATATGTCACTCTGCTCATGCAAGTTATGAAATTAAAATCAATGTTTGGTAGTATGCTGCTGTGTTTTATATCTTATATTATCCATTCACTTCATATATAAGGTATCCTGTTTTGGCCTATTTTAGCTTCACCATTGCAATATGGGTTTCTGTAGTCTATATCCTACAACCAACAATTCATAAATGCATTTTAAAATTAATATTTTCATACTTTTTCTGAAATGTATTTACTATTCCACCACTGGTTATGCCGCATGATTTAAATTATTTTTCTTGTGTTTAGATAAACATTTTGTTTAATTTATAGTTAATATGTTGTACTAAATCAGCCTTTTAAAGCCAGCTTTAATTTATTCTGAGATTATGGTCCATTCGTCCAAGTGCTAGTAAAAAATGTGCTGGCCATAGTTATGTTCCATAATTTTTAACAGTCTGTCCTTCATTTGCTCCCAGTGGACCTCCTTTTATAGTAAGCACTTTGACATTGGTGCTGTGAGGCTAACCAGATTTGAACACTACTGTAGATCATCCCCATTGTCCGAGGACACATTCTTTTTTTTTTTTTGGCACAACTTATTGCACTAGCTAATATATGGCATACTGTGCTTATCAGTTGTAAGCTTCCACTGTTAATACAAAGAGTGATTCAAATCTTTAGTTTTATGTAAAATAGCCATACACCTCAGTGTGCCACTGGTTGAGGAGGAGATAGGCCAAAATGAAGTAATGAAAAAAATGTTAATGATAGTTACATACTGACAAAGTCAGGAGAAGCGCTGTAATGTTGCATGTTGTTCTCTTCCTTCAGGGTAATGTGGGCCCTGCTGCATTTTGGCTCCTGGCCTTCCTGCTAACCCACTCAGAGGCCATGAGGGAAGTGAGAAAGGAGTTTAAGAGTGTCGGAGTGCCTGGAACTAACACACTCAACACTCAGGAACAGACACCTGTGTTTGGTAAGTCTCATGCTCATTTTTAGAAAAATAGGGATAGTGTTTGTCTACTTGTTATGTTCTGAGAGGAGTTTCAATTAAAGAAAATGCATATCTTATTATGTATTAAATATCTTATTCTTAAAGAACACAAATCACAAATATATGTAGTTCTTAACATGTGATTGGTCTAGCATTCTTTACCATGGTATCCCTTTTCCACTGATTTAGTGCACTCAGTTTCTAAAATTACTGTAGGAAGGAAGCTGTGATACACTAAGAAATGTGACGCCTTTGTAACAATGACGATAACGCATCGTCATATCGCCCACACTACACAGCTCTAATGTGTCTCCAAGAGATTAGCCTAAGGTACAGATTTAGCCTGCTCAGAAAAGAACAGTGCAAAAGAATTGTCAAGGTCTGACTCATGTAAGACCAAAGGTTGCACCAGGCAAACCCTAGAAAATAGTCCACTCAACAAGTGTACCTTCAGAGTGTGAGTGTGTGTGTGTGTCTGTCTGTCTGTCTGTCTGTGTGTGTGTGTGTTTGTTTGTTTGTTTGTTTGTGGAACAGTATGGTGTAGCACAGTTGGATCTGACAAATGAAATTATACAATACATTATTGTTGTTAGGTTGTAGTTCATTTTTGATATTGCTTTTCATATGTTAATTTAGACAGTGTGCTGGAGGAGACTCTCCGCCTGACCGCTGCCCCTTTCATCACTCGGGAGGTCCTGCAGGACAAGACACTGTGCATGGCAGATGGACAAGAATACGATCTGAGGAAGGGTGACCGTGTCTGTCTGTTTCCATTCATAAGTCCACAGATGGACCCAGAAATACATTTTGAACCTGAGGTATGCAAAGAGACAAACATATAAAAACACAATTATAATCATACTGTGCTTCACAAATATATAACTGTTCCAGTATTATTAAAAAATATACATTCACAAAACAGCACTGTACCAACCCCTTTGTTAACGGTGACTACATGAATGGATACTGTTATCATTAGTTTGTGCTTTAGACTTATCGAAACTGCACTCATAATTTTCAGCAGTTCCTGAATGACCATTTTCAGCTGTTTTTTCAGTGTAGTTTAAAACACCCTATTGTGTCTACTTGTATAATCCAAGTCATCAAGAGAATTGTGAGTTTACCTAATGAAAAGACAGTGTCCTTTCTCTCTCACACACACAGACACACACTCAGAGTTCAGACTTTACACTTACCATGGATTACCCCTTGGAAAGGTTTAACCCAGGACATGTCAGCCATAGGATTAAGGTGCAGTGATAATAGAAAGAAGCTAATTGGTGGAAAAGCCTGGTTACCTGTCTCCGTCATGGCTACTATTATCCTAACAAAGCTATCAGTTTGGAAAATCTCACCTGATGTCAAATGTAATGACAATGCCGTGCTAACCTGATTGAGTGAGCGTGGCACATTCTGTCAAATGCTGATCTCTCTCAGATTAGTCAGAGAAAATTTGTGTGTGTGCAAATCATGTTACTTACCCGTGTCTGCTATTTTCTTTACAGAAATTCAAGTATGACAGGTTTCTTAAGGCAGATAGAACAGTAAAAAAAGACTTCTTTAAAGGTGGGAGGAGGCTGAAGTATTACACCATGCCTTGGGGAGCAGGGACCAATGCGTGCGTGGGAAAGCCATTTGCCATCCAGTCCATCAGACAGTAAGTATCCTCTGAGACAAAATGCATTCCCCAAAGAAAGGCAGACACTGTTCAGCTCACCTACTGCATCTAAACACAGAGGGCCACAGAGATTAAAGTTCACACACACACATACACACGCAGATCATTAATTAGCATGTTGTAAAGAGGCCAATCCAGCTGTTGCATATGCAGAGGCCATTTAAAGCGATATGCAATATTCCCATTGTAGCCAAACATGTCCATGTCCCTAAGGCTTGCACTTTCAACTGTGCATTTGATAAAAAAATATAAAGACATGACCATGGAAACCTGCCCAGTGCTGAAACCCTTTCTCCATATGTCGTTCTGTCTTTCTGTGCTGTCCAGGTTTGTGTTTCTGGTTCTGTTCCATCTGGACATTGAGCTGCATGACCCTGAAGCTCAGGTGCCTGAAGGGGATGTCAGTCGCTATGGTTTTGGAATGCTACAGCCGAACAAGGAGCTTCAAATCCGATACAAACGCAGAGACCACCCTTTTTCCCAATAACAGTCCACCTGTACCAATTACCCAGCTCACCTGTACATATTTATTTAACATTTTTTCATACTTTTTATATATGACTGTACATAATTTTGTATATATTTCAATACTAGTATCTTACTTGTTTGCAATTGTATATTATCATTGTCACTTTATGAAAACTTGTGGGAAAATGCTATATTTACAACAAGGATATAGTTTTATGCATTTTGAAGGGGGTTTTGAATAAACAAATTATCTAACAACAACATGATTGGCTCATTTACAGAATTTCAAATAATGTGGAACCTTTCCTAGGGCTGGGCACTCTGTATTTATAACTATAGTGTCTGGTTCTCACCATACATACAGCATAAATGTTTGATTACAGGCCACAGAGCTGATGGTTCTAACACCTGTACCGCTTCACTACAGTCTGTCACTGTGCCCTTGTAGGCACTAATCCTAAAGCTGTACTAAATAAAAACAGGACATGAGGATTCCCTAGTTAGACTGGTTAGACCCTTGTCATGATAGAAAAGATGAAAGATGAAGGCTGGTCAAAATCATACATTCTTCATACATTCTTAAGACAATCTTATACTGCCTTTGTATTAATTTCTCATTTTTGTGGATCCTGACTTATATTCATGTTGCAGATTCCAGGTTGCCACAAATTGATTAAAAGTGCTGGTTTTTCATAATTTGTTTGTCAAGGTCCTTAGGCCTCAAGTGCTCAGTTACAACTGTCCGAATTGTAGATCGCTATGGATAAAAAAAAAAAAAGCATCAGCCAAATGAGGTAAATGCAAAATGTAATATTATCTAGGAAGGAAGTGGCCCAATTAAAAAGATTTTCACCCACATTTCAACACATTCAATCACAAGAGGTCATTAACACTGCAAGGCAAAACGTATGAATCACTGCAGGGTTTAACTATCACTGGCTGAATTGATTCAGGTGTGTGTGTGTGTGTGTGTGTGTGTGTGTGTGTGTAGAATACCAGTAGAGAATTTGGGGTCCCCTGAATTTTCACTTGGTTAGTTTGATTTTTAGCAATAGTTTACTACATAAACACTCTCAGAAATAAAGGTACCAAATTGTATGTTTCCTTTTTGCTAGGATGTTTCCATTAATTACATCTTTTCTGCCAATCGTATGTATCTTTTACCTGGGAAGGTGCATGTTGTGTATCTTTGATTAGCTTTTAGACTGAAGTTTTAAAGGTACATTGGTGGTCCATAAGGTTCAATTATGTATATTATATTGTTTATAGTATAAAGTATAAAGATAGGCTACATACTAATAATGACACTTGATGGTACCACCCCTGCAACAAGAATAGCAACAAGTAGAGTCTGGTACCTTTATTTCAGACAGTGTATGTATTATTTATGGCTTAATAAAATGACACACAACCATTTACTTTTTTAAAGGGTAAATTAGTTCATTTGCAAATCACAATAAAGAAGATGAATAAATAAAGAAACAATAAAGAAAGATGGTAAAACAGTGGTGAGATTCTTAGGGCCCGGATTAGAAAGGGGCCCAAATGGATCCTACAGAACAAACCCAGTCCACAGATAGGAAAAATGTCCAGAGCAAGATTCACCCAATACATGAATCTATCAAGGAGCCTACAATTCCTTCTTCCGTCCCAGTGATGTGGCACAAACACAGCCAGAGGGAGAGGGAAAAGAAGCAGTGAGGGGAAGGAGAGAAGAGCAGTGAGTGTGTGTGAGAGAGAGAGAGAGAGAGACAGAGAGAGAGACAGCTTGAGAGAGGGGAGAGGGTGTGTGTTTTGTGTTGCTGTAGCCCTCCGCCCCTCTGCAGATGTAACGGAGCGGAAGCTGCTGGCGTCACGCGCGCGCAGTCTTGATTAGCAGGTGGGAAAAGAGCTCGCGCAGGATGGGATTCGGATCGCAAACTACTTGTTGAGGATCAGCGCTTATGAGAATCAAGTCCGGATGGAGCAGCGAGTCAGAGGCAGCAGTTTATGCGCTCGAGCATGCCGTGGAGGAGGCGATGCTCCGGAAACCGAGGGAAAAGCAGAGGAATAGCTGAGAGAGAGAGAAAGAGAGAGAGAGAGAGAGAGAGAGAGAGAGAGAGCACAACCTCCTTCTCCTGCCTGACGACGGACTGAAGCTTTTCCGCTCCCGCCTTCAATCTGTCCGAGTGAGTCGCCTTGCTGGCACTGTCACATTGCACACCAATATTTCCTTTATTATTATTATTATTATTATTATTACTATATCATGGCTACGTAGGTGACATAGTTCTGATCATTTTATAAATTATTTTCTATATTGCATTTGTACTCATGTCAGAATATGAAGATAAAATCCAACTCCTTGCTTTCTAACACATGTCAGATAACGCCTGGTCTAATAATCTGCTGTTTGTGGGATGTTAGAATATTTACACACTGAATATTTAAGGCTATTTTAGACCATAAGTAGTTTTTTATTTGGAAAGAGACATATTTGAGAACTTTAGGCAGAAACAAAGCGATTTTCTATGCAAAGAACAAATTCTGCTCATATTCGTAATTGCGCTTGAATCCTTTTTAACATTCTTTAAACATTTTCACTATTTGTATCCAAATGATCTTAATAACAATCGTTTTATAAATAAAGTGTTTGCCTGGTTCTCCAAACCAGCGAGCAGCTTTCCGTTTCCAAATCTTCGACTGGTTAATCTCTGGTGAATTATAAACATAACCTGCTTATCTGAGCCAGTATAGGGCCATGATCGCTTTAGTGGAGATGAGTAAGACAGAGGAACACCTTCAAATGTCAAGCTGGAACACATAAACGCTTTAAAGAGTGTCTACTGTTCACGTTTAGGCTCGTTTATAGAAACTGGCTTATTAGCAGGAAAGTGGAGACACGCTGCCGAGAATAAAACGGTTTCTCTGCTTTCAGCACTGGACAGCGACCGTTTGGAAGGCAAGTTCACAGCAGTCCACACAGAGGCGGATTATCATCGAGCCAGACGTTCTCATTAGCGGATAACGAACATGGCCTGCAAGCTGCTTCCTTGTTCTTCACGTTCAGTTCTGAGTTTAAGTCGGTTTCACACCCCTCCTTTTTTGCAGCGGGAAGAATGAAGGAGAAGAGAAGCAGATTTAGGCGGTAGTTCTCTCAGACACTTCCAACTGTTACTCTCTTGAGTAAGGAGGGATCGCTAAGGAGATAGGAAATGATTAAGACCGGGTCACGCTCTACCTCCACTGTGCCGCCTGAGCCAGTGGAGATCATCCGGAGCAAAGCGAGCTCACGCCGCGTGCGCCTGAACGTTGGCGGTCTCCTGCATGAGGTGCTGTGGAGGACGCTAGATCGGCTGCCGCGCACACGCCTTGGCAAGCTGCGAGACTGCAACACACACGAGGCCATCATGGAGGTGTGTGATGACTACAGCTTGGAGGAGAATGAATACTTCTTTGACAGGCACCCAGGTGCATTCACGTCTATTCTGAACTTCTACCGCACGGGTAAGCTGCACATGATGGAGGAGATGTGTGCACTCTCGTTCAGCCAGGAGCTTGACTTCTGGGGTATTGATGAGATCTACTTGGAGTCATGCTGCCAAGCACGCTATCACCAGAAGAAGGAGCAGATGAATGAGGAGCTGAAACGTGAAGCTGAGACCATGCGCGAACGTGAGGGTGAGGAGTTTGACAACACATGCTGCACAGAGAAGCGCAAGAAACTTTGGGATCTCTTGGAGAAACCCAACTCTTCTCTAGCAGCAAAGGTATGTGCTGGTGTGGATTTGTCTACTTGGTCTCAATTTGTTCCATGCTTTAGGTGTAAAGTATAGCAGAATTAGTAAACTGATGTGCTGCATGCTGTTTTCTTTCAGGCTGATATTTATTTAGCCCAGAGATTCTCAGTTCGAGTTCAGACCCAAAGTGCTACACAGTTTCAAGTTCTCCTTGCACCTACAACCCAAATCCAGTTTAATTATCTGGTGAGCTGTATCAAGTGTTTGCACACAGGGAATATGGGAGAATATATGTGGGTCACAAGAAGCTGAGAATCTTGGGTTTAGCCAGATTTAGGCTCACTAGGTGATATCATTCACTAACTGAGATTACTGGAAAAAATATCACCATGACTGTGGCCAGGGCCCTGTCCAGTAGCTCGTAATGATGGTGTAATAACCCTTATGACATTGGAGTAGGGCAAAGTGACAGCACTCTAATTTGAATTATGTAGAAGTGGTGTAGAATAGTCAATATCTTTTATTCTTCTGTGCGTTCTGAGTAATTGTCGTCATATCATTTTCCACATCAAGCTAATTGCAAAATGGCATGCTGATGAATTCAAAGTAATGCACCAGAGTATCCCTGAGCGGACTCTGGAATCAATCTAATGGAGCTCCAGGGGTGATCATAGCACTTGCTCCACCGAAGCAGATGAGTTTGCTATTGTCAGACAGTACATTTACTTAACTCACTAATGCTTTTAAACTCTTCATTTTTATGATCTCCTGACAGTGAGTTCAAAATAGAGTAGACATCTGACATTCCCACAGTCCTGTGATCATGCATAATAAAGTAGCGTAGTATCTGCATTACATGATTGTGTTTGATGGTCATTTTTATTATATGTGGAAGATGCAAAAAAAATATGCCTCTTATTGTAATAATACTTTTACTACAAGTGCATAATGTGGGACGACTGTAATTATTTAATGTGTACTGGAAATGACGGTCAAGTGTAATTAGCACTGCACACTCATGTCAAGTGCTAGCCAGTGAGTAGCACACTTAGGGACATGCATCACTTTGCAATTAGCTTAAAAGCTCGATCTATTTTAAAGCCAATCAGCAAATCTTAGTGTTAGACAATTGCTCTCAAGAACGGTATAATATAGAGAACTGTTGACAGAAGGAGTAGGAGACAAAATGCATGGTTCTTACTATTACATTTACTTCTTCTGGAGTGCTGAAGCATTAAACTGTGTATTTCAGCACAGGACTGTTTTGTTAGCTGAAGAACTGTCTCTACTCACAGTTCAAGTTGAAGAATATTCTGGTCATACTTAAGGGCTGTCTTTGGTATGCTAACAAGAGGGCATCTTGCTGTGAGAGCTGTGAGGTTTTTTTTTTTTTCAGCACTCAGTCACATACTTTTCTCAAGTGTTTGTCACTCCGCCAGTTTTCTAGACACAGTCTAAGGAACGGAGGAGGAGCTGAAAGAGGGCTTATTTCACCAGAGGCTCATTGTGTCTGGTGCTTGCGTTTTTGCCAACAGCATCAACATTACTTGTTCTATTAACAGGTCCATACCCTGACAACTTCTAAAACATGAACAGTGACATAGAATAAATCATTTCAAATTCTTATGTAGACAGTTACAGATTGGGAGTGTCTGTGCTAAAACAAACATAAAATACATTAACATCTTTTAAGTTTTGCATCTGGTCATCCAGTAATTTTCTGAAGTTTTATAATTTCAGGGCTAATTTGGGTCCTTTTTCAAACTATTTCAGATGCTTGGTAGATATTTTACTCCATGGTACTTGCATATATAAATCGATGTTTTCAATGTTTAAATATAGACATTCCAGACCATATCTAACTACATCAATAAACTTTATACTACCCATATTTCTACATTATTGGTCTGTGGCATCAAACAAGCCGGTTAGCTATAGTCTGAGCAAATCCTGTGAGGTGAACGTGATCCTGCTGGATATTCTCACCTCCATTTGCCCTCATACCCCAGGGTGAAACATGGCTTCTATAGGATCCTCTTTGCACCTCACTTCCTCATGGCAAATTAGATTTCACTGGGTGGGAAAGAATAATTGCAGAGATATTATGGTATAAAATGAGTGAAATGAACTTAATTGGTGCCTTAGTTTACTTTAACAGGAAACCTATACATATTGTTGTATATCTGAAGCTCTAGTTTATTTTTTTCAGGATACAAATCCATATAACTGATTAAACAGAATTAGAGTGCAAGTGTGTGTATGCGTGAGAAAGAGAGAGGGTGACAGCCTGGTACCATGCCATTGATTTCATTGCTTATGTTGACAAACAAGCCCCAATCTCGTGCTCTCCTCTCAGCGTAGTGGACATGGAGCAATAAAAGTGTCAGCAGTAGGTTTAATAGCACCACAGCAACAGCTGGCTTGTTTCCTTGTGCTTAATTGCGGACCAGCAGGACTGAAACTGCTCTTTGCCCCATCCATAGATTCCTCTGCATTCATTTTTCAGTGCAGATGAATATTTAATGGTACATTAATTAAGCTCGACTTTGTGCCAAGGCCAGGGAAGGTGCAATATGGACTATCCATAACTCGCACTGTCAACCTTTTGGCATTACTGTAGAGTTATCACCTCCCAAAATACATACAGGAGACAGAATTCTCTACGGGTGTGATTTTTCACCATCAAAAAGGTGATGTGAGCCCTGTGCTTTGTGGAATGTTATTTCCAATTTACACCAATTCATGCAAATATGGGGCACCTTATTCAATGATGCACCAATGATGGAACCTGTGTTTATGTATCCCTAAAAACATATTTTAAATTATTTATGCATATAATATGAATGGGCTGCTTCATGGTGTGTAGTATACCTGTGTTATGAGAACCACTGGAAAGCAGACAGTGAATGAGCACTTTAAAGTCATATTTTAACTGTGCTTCAGAGGCTGAAAGTCATTTGTATGGGACATAACCCCACGTAAGGCAGGCTTTTAGATTGCATGTCCAAGACTGAGTCTAATACCAGAGACTGCGTGTGGACAGTATGCATACGTACAGAGAATATAAGCACAAAAAAAGATCAGGACAAAAAAAATCCCAGCCCTGAACAGTTGACTTACCATTAATGTATAATGCCCATATGTAGACACACACAGACAAACACACACAAATCTGTACAAACACGCACAAAAACAGATATGACTCAGCAGAAACACTTCTATTGTTTAGTGACATGTCCATTAAAGGTTTTGATTTCAACCACAGTCAACTCTTTCACAGTTTCTAAAACCAAGTGCTATCTTATCCCAGACACGACCTACACTTTTCCACTCATAGACTGGTGGAAGACGGGCACACTCTGTCCTCTAAAAGTCAAATACTGGAACCTAAAACCACTGCAATGCTCACTTGAGGAAAAGAAACATTTAGAGACTGAATGAAAGCTGATTCTTTGATTTATGCACCTAGCCTTGGTACATTAATAGAAATTAGATTTCAGATTCTGACATTTGATATTTGAAAACTGAGCAGAGTTTGAAAAATCAGTGCCCTTTTCCGTTAACCAACAAATTATGCTTCAATATAGAAAAAGTGGAGCTGAAAATATTGAAAACACTTCCTGACCTAAAATGTTAACAGTGTTTCTGGGATAGTTTATATGTGTAAACTCTTGAGTTCCATTGGTAGGTCCAGACTTCTCCACAATTCTCATAACAGAACTTTCCTATTAGTTTCACTGTAGTTACTGAATAATTTATAGTAGTAAATGAGAAATATGTATTAAGATGAAGTACATAATTAGGTGGGAGTTTAAGGGATTAAGCAATGTAGGACTGAGTCCAACTAAGTCTAGAGCACATCAGATACACAAGCACACAGATACTCACACACTTTAAAGATTAATAGATGGCAATACATGGGTGAGGCAACCTAAAAGATTGGTGAAGGGAATAATTGCTTGTGTGTATGTGTGTGTGTGTGTGTTTCAGTTCCTACTACATGCACTGTAAATCTATAGGACAGCCTATCCACCACCCCACTAATTCATTCCCCATATATCACCTTATGGAAAGACATATGAAGACACAAAGTCAGCAGAGAGAGTTGATTTCCTTTCTCTTCCAGATGCTTACCCAAAACATGAACACTCAGAGACTGTGCTGTTTGAGTAGTAGTGGAATATGTGGCACATATAGTGCATAGTTTTAGTGAGAGGGAGCTTTATTTTGGTTAATATTCACTATCGGATATGCTTCCCACACCCGGCAGCAGCCAGGCTCCTCTGACAGGTTTTCTAATGATCCATCTTATTCCTCTGAACTTGTGTAGAAGAAGGCTATTTATATCTCACTCCATGAATTTAGAACACAATACCAGACAAGAGGAGCATGGAAAGACAAGACATGGTTTTTCACCAACAAACAAATTAGTATTTCTAAACCATGACATCTATTTGATCAATGACTAGCGTCCCTTAGTTACAGATGGGCAATGAGCAGGTTAAAAAAAACTCTAACAACTCACAAGGACTGCTACTCAATAGTGTGAACTGCTGCATCAGCTGGAGTCTACAATTAGGTTTAGACAGTTGACGAAGCAGCTTGTGTTTATTTCACATGTCTTATTAAGTAAGCCAATGTACCAATTTTTAAAAGTGCATAGAGCCAATTACAGTGAGGAATGCTTAGTGGTAGGTTCCATAAACAGTGCAGATTGTATGGTATACTGGTTGTGATGACTTATTGCTTAAGCTTCAGATAATGCATTAATTGGCTTGAGAGGAACTTTTACAATACATTTAATATGTTTCATTAATTGGAGTTGGTCTGTGAGCATTCAGGTGGTTTTTGGTTTGTGTGGTCTACAGATTACTTTCTTCATTGACAAAGGAGCTTGATTACAAAACTTAGTGTGGTTTCTGAGAAGAAAAGCACAGAATTAAAAAGAGTACAAGCATTTAAAAGATTCTCAACTGAACCATCCTCATCCATTAGCTTTGTAATTTTGCCTCTGACTCTACTCTAAGCCTTCTAAAACTAATTATTGTTGACGAATGATTTATTTCTATACCTAAAAGTCAGATTACAATCAAAGGTGTGTTGAGAGTCCATGCTGAGAGAGGCAGCTTGGTGTAATTAACACATTTGACTCCCTGCAAAGCAGCTCTAGTATTAGAATATTAGTGCCTGCCAGCCAGTTCAGGTTTCCAGGGAGATATGTGACCTTTATTAGCATATCACCAAAAAGGGCACAGAGCAGGTTTAAAGTAAAGACACTGCCTCTCCCCTGAGATTTTCGTCAAATGTGGACATACATATATGAGGGTGACTCAAATGAAAACCTTTATTTTTATTTTGCGTTGGTTATTGCAAATAGGAGTCACAAAAGTGTATCATTTCTGCATCTAATCTCCATTTTCTTCAATGCAAGTCTTCCATAACTTAATGAGTGTCCTCATTTCTAGAGATTCCTCTAGAAAATAATTCTCCTAAATTCTAATTTATATTGCACTTATGTCACAAGGTTTTAATTTGACTCACCCACACATACATATACATAAGTATGTTCGGAGCTGAATAAAATGATAATATGCACTATATGGCCAAACGTTTGTGGACACCTGACCATAACACATATATGTGCTTTTTGAACATTTCATTCCAGATTTAGTCCTCCTTTGCTCTTATAATAATCTCCACTCTTCTGGGAAGGCTTTCCACTAGATTTTGGAGCACCATTCCAGTTCATCCCAAAGGTGTTCAGTGGGGTTGAGGTCAGGGTTCTGTGCAGGACACTCGAGTTCTTCCACTTCAACCTTGACAAACCATATCTTCATGGACCTCGCTTTCATGCTGGAACAATTTTAGGCCCCTTAGTTCCACTGAAGGGAAATCTTAACGCTACAGCATGCAATGACATCTTTTATAATTCTGTGCTTCCAACTTTGTGACAACAGTTTGTGACAGAGGGGAAGGCCCACATATGGGTGTGATGGTCAGGTGTCCACAAACTTTTGACCATATAGTGTTTTTGAAGACACGTCAGACAGATAGTGCATGGTTCTGTCAGTCATATTCTCTTTGTAACGGGAGGGATTTATTTCTGTCAGTTAAACAGCAGACATGCAGTGCAGTATCTTCCCTGACCTAAGATAATTTCTGTTCTTAATTGAGATAGAGGTAATGTGGAAAGCTTGTAGATGCTTGACAAAGGCAAGTAACTAGCCATTCATTTTAGCATTAAAGAGTGCTCCCAGGTCAGTACTTAATGTAGAGAAACATACTGTACAGCAAAGAAGTGCCTGGTGAGAGAAAAGCCGCTGTACTGGGACTTGTGAGAGGTCAAGCATGATCTCCAGATTTCATTCATTATTTATAGTGGAGCTGTCAACCATAACTGTAATCATCAGTCAACTGTGGGGAAATAAGGGAGGTAATAGTGGAACAGGAGTGGAAAGAGACTGTGGTAAGAAAAACTGCATAAAAAAGAAACACAGAGGGAAGACAAAATAAGAAACAATGAAGCAACAAACACTATTTTAGTCACACCTCAAACCACATGTACTCTTCTAGTACTCTTCTGATTTTTGATTATACGTAAGTGTCTAGTGGGTTCACACTGAAAAATACCAAAAACAATATTTGCCAAGCTAATGATGTGTTGAGCAATCAACACTAATCTGTCCCATCATGCACCAGGGAAGCAAACATGAGGGCTTGCAGCAGAAAGTGGACAGAAACAACATGACAAACAAGGGCAAAGAGCTTGTCTATGGTGCCACTTTTGTCTCTGCCTAAAAGCTGTTAATTGCTGTTAATGTATAGCAATGTACATGTATAGCAAAGAAAAATACACCCAGTACTGTTGGTTAAGTTAGCCAGCTAGTCAGGGAGTACTATCATCTACAATTTCCCTAAACATAATCCTTAATATTTCATTTTAAAACACTTTTATATATACAAAATTATATGTATATTGAATATGTCCTTTCTAAATGTCCAAGAATCATGTGTGTATTTTTACCTTCATTAGAATTGCCAGGATCTTTTAAAATCCATACATATGTGAATAATTAGGAATGTCCCTGTGTCTTCCTACTCTCTTAAATAGCCTAATACCCCTATGAGCAAGTTAAATGCTAATAAACCCACCTGCATTTAACACAGTTATATATGAATGGAATTTCAGTATCCAAGTCTACCTAACTACCTAAATACCTAACTAGATATATTTAGCTTAGCATGCAGCTTGTACATCTTAGATGTGATTGGTTTAAAGCCATAAAGCTTATGTAGTGCATGAACTGAGCTAAAAAGGTCACACTCCAGATACATTCTTTGTAGATGTACTGAAAAAGTCTCTATTTTAAATGGAAAAATTAGGCATTTATGCTGTGATAATAATCTTTACCCAAATACCAATCTATATAATCTAAATCAGCTAACCGGAATTAGCCACAAATCATGTAGGTAGGTCAGTAAATACTACACAGGCATTTACAATTACTGTTTTTTAGTACCTTTAAAACACAATCACACAGTGACATCATTGTTAACCAGCAATCCTTTTCTCTTTTTTTCATGCTTTCTACACTCCACAGAAAACCTGGAATTAAATACCAAGTGTAGCAGTGCATATGCAGAACTTATTAACCATCCAATACACCCTGGAGAGGTTGATTCAAGTATTGCACATTCACTAGCTCTTCCAAGCCAATATCAGCACTTAACAGGAAGGTAGCCTGGGGCACTGGGCTAGCAGAATGCACCAGCACTAAATCTGAATCACTGCAGTGATCAAGACTTCCACTGCTATCTTCTGATGATTCAGTGTCCTAAACAAATACAGAGCACCACATTAGGATAAGCCAGATTTTCATTTGCTTATGCCATTGTAACAACAGGAAAGCATAGGCATTATTAATAGACACTTCAACATGGCAAAAGCTTTTCTTTTAATATGCATCCTACTGTGTTGTGTTCTGGGACACCTGGCTGTACAGAAAAAACATAATTTATAAATAATAATAAAAGTAATTTATTAAGATTTTCACAGCTCTTTTTTAAAAAAAATATCATTATTTCATATTCGTCAACCTTATATCTCACCAGAAAAATACGAGGAGTATGACATTCAACTTTGACTGATGAAACACCATACGCTATTGTTTTATTGATACAGTTTTCTATGTATTTCTTTTATGCACAACTCAATTATCTGCAATTAGCAGTCTTGTAATTCTTTCCTTGTATCATACAACAGTAGGCTTACACCTATGTGCGAAGTCTGCCATCTTTCCTATCTGCAAATCCAGCAGCATTGCTAAGTGTCCAGGTGTGCCTGGCAGATAGTGCTACCTCTACTCACTACATAGTGAGATCCTAGTTTAACAAATGCACAGTTTCGTGAAGGACAACCAGCAATCCGAGGCTATCACCTATGTCCCGGCTACACCTTGATAAGTAGTGTGTTTCTGCATATAAGCAATTAGGGCATTAATCAGGGCACTATTTGATTAGTTCTATTAAAAACATACCACTGTACCTCGGCCAAATCTCTTCCCCAAAAATTAGCCTCACTTTATATTTATGTTGTCAGAATGGCTAAAAGAAGCAGCAGCGATGCAGTTGATCATTCTGCTTTGCGTAACATTGATCAGTCAGTAATTACACGATGTGATTGTGAGTCATCCTATTTCTACCTCCTTTCTAACAAAGCAAACAGTCCTGATAAATATCATCTGGATGAATGAGTGGAGCCAAGAGACACAGACATGAACAATGACCTAGTCATTTCAGACATTTGTCAGATCATTATGCACCAAATAAAATCATTTAATCAGAGTTATGGTTGTCCAAGGGTGGACTGGCTCTATCTGCTAATGAAGAGTGGGACTGAAGCAAAGGCTGGAAGTCAAACTGCAATGGAAAGAACTGATCCTTTTAGTATTTGTTTAACCAACCACTGTAAATATCTTGTTTTAACAAAGAAACAGATTTGGGCTTGCAATCTGTCTAACTGTCAGTAAGTAAGCTATTTGGAAATTAATTTTTAAAACCTCTTGGCAAATTAGTAAAATGGAGATCAATGTGAGTCTGCTGGGGGCAGGGAAGAAATCCAGGGTTCTGCTATCATGAGGGTCTTGTTTAGAAAAGCATGAGGCACTGTCATCAGCAATAGCGGCATCACAGCACACTGTGTACCCAATTACACAACCGGTGCATGGCGTTAGCTTCAGCTCAAACATAGATGAGCCGGTGATAAAAAGCCCCTGTTGCTATGCAGATGGGGAAAGCCTCTTTGGCTTCAGCTTTGGGCAAACAAACAAAGAGAGAACCCTCAGCAAACATTTGCTCTATGTTAATATCTCAACCTTATTCACACAGTGAACACCAGGCATCTAAGATTACAGTGGTAACAATGGTCATAATCACATATCTGATATGATATAGCATAGACAAACAAAAAAAAATATTGCATGGTCAGCTCACAGAAACAATACAATATAGTATAACAGTGCAACCTAAACTGACTGTCTGGGACGTGGGACCTACAGAGTCCGGGACCTTCAGAGACAGATGTGAGAAATGTCTGCAGATGAACTGTGCAAGGTTTTACAACAACCTAGCAGGTGATTTCCTTATAAAACTTCACAACAGTTACCGACCTATTTCTAACTTGCCTTTTCTGGCCAAGATACTTGAGTGTGCACTGGCAGCTCAGCTCAAAGTACACAGAGCCTGCAACAACTAGTTTGAGGAGTTTCAGTTTTAGGACAATCTATAGTACTCAAACTGCACTTATCAGGGTTGTAGGTTGTGGCTGGTTGTGGGTTATTGAACATACATGTTCTGCTGGACCTGTTGCTTTTGAAGTAGCATCCCATGACATATTCTTGCACTAACTTGAAAAAATTGTTTGACCTTATTGGTACTGTTCTCTCCTGGTTCCAACCGGATTTTTTTGACAGACAGCAATTTGTCTTAATTGTTTTAAAATTACATTTTCAGACTTGCCTCTTTCATGGTGTTGTTCAAGGATCAGTCTTAGGCCTGCTGTAATTCTTTTTATACACAGTCCCCCTTGGCAATATTATCAGGTGGCATGGTTTGCAGTTCTATTGCTATGCTGATTATTTAGATTTACATACACACTGACCCCTCACAGACTGCCTCCTCCTGAACTGTTTGACTGCCTGACTGACCTAAAGACCTGGATGAGTATGAACTTTCTGAAGCTTAACAAAAACAAATCTGAGGCTATATTGATTGCATCCCCAGACACTCTGAAGAAAATACCATTAACTGACTATCCATGACTTCATTACATCCACCTCAGCTCAGGTTATAAGCCTACCTTAGACTCCTTTAGACTTTAGACTCCTTTAGACTTTACACTGTAATTTGATTCTCATATTAAAACATTATTAAGACAAATTTATTTCACCTCTAGAACACTGTCAGACTTCAGACTCCCTTTCCCTCTCTGCAGCAGAGACCTTTATCCATTTATCCTTTCCAGGCTCAATTATTGCAACCTTGTTCTTTATTAACTGTGAGTCCAGGGTGAACACATTGTAGTGTGTGCAGAACTCAGCTGCTAGGGTTCTTACCCACACCAGACCATGGGAATACATAACGCTTACGGTTAAAAAGTTACACTGTCTTTCTGTTTGTTTTAGAATACAGTACAAAATATTTATTCCTCATTTTAAAATACAACTAATGCTTCATTTGACTTACCTTGAAAGTGAGAAGTCAGAATTGTCATTTCCAACAATGCCTCATGTTCGACTTTTGTTAGCAACAAGCTAGCCAGATGACACTGATGTGATGTATATGTTGTTGTCATTCTTTTGGCTGCTCCCATTATTGGTCTGCACAGTTTGGCACAGTTGTTATGCCAGATGCCCTTCCTAACACAATTTTATCCAGTCTTGAGACCGGCACTGGGAGAGCACTGTTTTGTTCAACCCCAGTGGCTGGGGTTGGTTCCCTGGCCCAAGAATCGGACACAGACCGCGACGGTAAGAGTGCCAAGGCCTAATCACTAGCCCTCCATGGACCCTGATGTGATGAATATGTAGCTCCTCAAAAAAACAGCAATCTGTATAGTCAGTGTTATAGATTTAACCAGCTTTTTCTGTGTTAATTGATCAAAAGCAAATACAGCATAAGTATATACAGCATAAGTAGGACACGGATTCCCAAACCTTTTGGGTAAATGACCCCAAATGGACATTTTTAATTTTGCAACCCCTAGCCTTAACCACCCTACTTTTTTTAAGTACCAGATTTATAATATAGGATTCCTAAATATTTGAACACTTACATAAGTGATTAAAAACCAAAGAAATTCCTTGCACTGACTTACCAGTTTAATGGTTGTTGTGTTGCTACAGGAAAAATAATCCACGTCTGGGTGGTATGATACTTCGCACATGATTTGATTGCTCATGCAGACCTTTGTTCTCACACTCGCTCACATCATATGTACCTTCAGAAGATTTATAGGCAGCATTCACTAGATGGCATGTCAGAGCCAAAACATCCCTGTCCTTCAGGTTTACAAATTGAACTATAAAATGTTTATAAATTTCATGTGCACACAATAATTAGCTCTTGTTCTCTTGAAAACTTTCTGCTGTTGTAAATTTTGTCATGGTCATGGCTCAAATCGACAACTCTGACTTTACATTCAATGTATTTCCTAATCTAGAAAATCCAGAAGACTGGTGCAGAAAACAAACCTTGTGGTAGGGTTGAAGGCTACATGAGAGGTTTTTAAAATTCAGACACTAGCTGTAATAGGAAACCTGGTTATTATTAGTACTCAGTAATGGTCTAATTGTTTGCATTTTAAATCCTGTTATGTATCTTGCAGTGAGAATTCACACCTGGGATGGCTGAATGAGTGGAATTCAATGAGTAAATGAGTGAGTAAGTGAGTGAGTGAGTGAGAGAGAGTCTTGTTTTTTTAATGTAAATGTGAATTTTTTTTTTTCACCTTTTCTGTCTCATTGCATGTACTGTAATTGTGGCCGAGTGCCAGTAAAATGTACAGCAGGTCTTTCTCAGGTTCAGCATTCTCTCCACTCCTGTGTTCCAGATTTCATCTTTTATTTGGGTATACTTGAAACAAAAGTGGCATCCATGTGTGGGTTCCATAGGTCAGCCTGCTCTACAATACCTACAAAGATAAAAAAGAATATTAACTGACTACTAAACATGTTAGCAAGCAGATGCTTCGCTAAGCCACAGAGCAGAAAGGAGTTTCTGAATCAATGCCCCATCCAGTACCGTCATCTAAAGGAAATCAAGTATCTAAGGACGTTACACAATGGCTTGAATATTGTGAGAACATAGACAATATTCACTTGAAGTGAGTGACCTTGTTTACATGGGAAATATCAAAAGCTGGTGTTCTCCTCAGCATCTGAGAAGCTACCACATTATAGAGTCAGGTTCAGAGAGTAGCAGTGCAGTGGGGGAATAAATATTGTTTGTGGTGATGCTCAGTTAGAAAAAGAGAACAATGAAGAGGGATAAACTCTGAAGATGACAATACAACTTGGAAGATGTGGTACCTGTGTGGGTGTCTGGCTCCACAGTGACACATTTTCCCCACGGACTTCTGAAAATGCCTCATAAAGTAACACATTTGTGTCTCACACTCACGCAGCAAATCTGGGGTTGTGATGTAAGTGATTTGTACTGACAGGAGCTGAATCATTTTGTCACACTGCATCAGGGCACCTCACAATCGACTGATTTCCCAGAGGTAGTTGCTCAGATTAATGGGTATGGCATATGAAAGACACTAGTAGCACTTTGATGTTATACCTCTGAGACCAAGAGAGCCCAGGTTCTCAGGAGAGATGGGAGAGAGAGAAGGACAGTCTGAGAGTCTGGTCTTTTGTTGATTACTGTCACAGCTATGTCCATGTGTCCATGAGAAATAATACAGGCATGGCATTTGGTCTGATCAATGTAATAACAGAAACGATTTTTAAATGGTAATAACCATTACCTCATTTCCTTTTGCTGCAGTCCATTGCAAATAATTGGATAGATCTTTGGGTGCATTTTTGGGTTTCATAGTAGAGAACGCGAGGAGCTAAGCTAAGACAGTTCATGGGTACTTTCTTTGAGTATCATAACCAACAGATGGTGAGTCCATTTTCAAGGGGAAAATGTGATACACATTTAAGAAACAATCTAGAAATAATACAGAAACTATGACAAAATCAAGTTTACCTTTTGGAGTCAATACATTATTATCGTTTTGGCTGAAAGTCTCAGTCAAATATCGTGGGTGCCATACATGAATGCACAAATACACATATACTTAAAATTAATTATATTAATAGAGATGTGTACCTGTGTAAGTGATTCCGAGTGTAAATGCTATGTAGGAACAGTAGTATTTAAGAACACGTTCTGTATGTAAGCAGGACGGGTGACATGACAGAGAATGAGGAGATAGGGGGAGATTTTTCTAGGTCAGTACACGAATGCATTCTATCTAGACCGGTTTCTATTTAAAACCAGGCTTTAGGATACAAAACACCAGACTGATATTCATATTTATAAAAGGATTTAACAGTTTGGAAAAAGATCATATATTTAGAAGGTCAGATGAATTGAAGAGGCTCATCAGATGCATCAGCAGGGACTACTGTGGTTTCTATTTTATAGTAACACAGAACCAGAATGCTCATCAGTATGGTCTCTTAGACATTAGTCAGTTCACTGTATACAAATCCAAGAGCATCCTATACCTTTGAACCCTTTCTCTAATGATTAGTTCCAGTATCTGATCCTGCTTAGCTCCAGACAATGTACTGTGTAATACAGAACAGATTACCATGCAGGAAATTGCATTGTAGTACACAAAGTTTCAAGGACATTTCTGACATATATATTCACATATATATATATATATATATATATAAGAAACATCTCTTCCGTTACTCTTCCATTCTTCTTCCTCTATGCTGACTATTCATGTCTTAGCATTAGCAGGTCCCAGTGGACTCCTGTCCCCTCAGGAACACAGAGAGACACACCATCTTTTGGGCTTCTAGTGCAGCGTTTTCCCACAACCTTCTAAAACATTTAGAAAGTGGGCACAGACATTTCAGAATGTTGCCTTTGGTCATTGTTAAGTGGGCCAGCATTACCACAGTTGTCACACAGAGGTTGTACAAAGTTAGGCTCCCTCTCTAGAGAGAAAAGAGGGGTATAATGAGAAAGACAGAGCAAAGAGGCACTGCCTGTAGCCAGAGGCACAAGTCTTCATCCACATACAGCAGGTAAGCTCCCATCACTGCTGCACTGTTTCAACCTCTGCCATGTTTTTTTTCACACTTCGTCCTTTATGTCCTACCCAGTTTTTCCTCCATATCTAGCCAGTGTCCATCTTATCTCATCTCATCTCATTATGCCTCTCTATCTAAAGGGTTTACGTTGAATGGTTTTGTGATGATAATGCTGTTGCAGACACACAAAAAAAACACAAATTGTGGAATAATTCCTTGGTTGTAAGTTAAAAGTTGTGGTCTTAGATTGATTATTTATGACCATTGACGGTGGACAAACCAATTCTGTCAGGAATGTAAATGCTGCTGCAGTGTGCGTCTAAAAAGTCACCAATACGAGCAATATTTCATCATATGGTTACCGTGAGAGAATCTTGATCGTATAACCCAACTCAGAGCACACATACACACATACACAAACTGCTATCACACAGAATTTGCCATAGAATTTGAACAAGGTTTTTACTGGCATCATCTTATGAAGTGGTACATGCAATAAACTTATAAACCTACTGTTATTGCACTTAAGCTCTATTAACTAACTCTCTTCATCTGTCTTTCCCTATATTAAGCTTTCAATTATTTGCTCCTGTATTTTATCCGAACTGCTTTTTCAAGTCTGTCATATCTGTGTCATATCCATAGATTGATTACTATTATTGATTTAGTTTTATAATTGGGAATGACTTTCGGGATGTCTGAGATTCATTTTCCCAAAATGATTTTTCATGGAGCAAAAGAGCTCCATGAAAAAAGTAGAGCAATAAAGGAGAATGCGTGAGCACTGCTTGGTGATCTTTAGGAAATTGTGTTCTCTGCTCATTGCTCCAGTATTAGCTTTATAGAGGTAACTTTTGAGCAGCTCTAATCATTAAAAAGAAACTGTGGAAAAACTGATGGAACTGGGTTAGTTCAAATTTAGCTGGGTATGATGATCAGCTTTAAGGAGTGTTCTGGAGAGTTCCTAATAATCTCTTGTGTCATCAGCAATAGGTCCTCAAAAAAGCATTGTAATCATTCCCAATTAGAGATCATGAAGATGATAGCTCTTTGCTATAAACAACCTTGGAACCCTGTGAGAGCTATTCAGACCTTCAAAATGATCACAAACACTTGCCTTGAAAAGGAAATACTTCACTGAGCTTTGAGTAATTCTACATTCAGTCTTGATTTTATTGCAGTCAACTGTTTAATTGAATTATAATAATATGGATTTTATCACTTTACCCTGTGAGTTAAGGAAAGTGAATCCTACATCAGTGCCTTGAAAACTATTAATCTTATGGTGTCTGAACATGGGCTGGTCCATCCTCTGGGGTAGCCCATCTTACAAATGTATGTAAAACAGATTATATTCATATACAAACAGGTGGCCACACATCTGTTCTGCCTGTACATTAGCATTTCCTAGTTCCTGCACTCTCAATTCATTCAGGAAACCTCATTCAACAGAGGATTAAACTTTATAAGAGCCACTGATTCAGAAGTTTAAGCATCAGTTATTTTCGACAAACAGGCTATGATTTATGTTGCTGCTTTCTACAGTGGCATTTAGATTTTGCAATGCTGTACCAGTCTGTTGAAGAAAGCAGGTCAGAGACGATTGCAGCTGTTGAACTGATTTAGAGGAAGAAATCTGTTCCTATAATCATCTCATCAGAATGTGCTCTCTTTTTTTTTTGGTAATTAGGGATGCGTTCAACAAACATGTTGGATGAGGATTCATCCTGTCATCGACATTGAAACACACTCAAGATTTCTCCTCTAATCTACATCAGATCTTGAGCTCTGGGTTTTTCTAATGCCAAGTCGCAATCAATGGGTGGCCATGTTCTGTTTTTTTAGTATAAGAAAGTTTGGGAAGTGGATGGTCTGAATAGGGCAGAGCTGAATAAATGTACACAGCACAGGACTGATTTTTATCTTATTATTTTATTTTATCTTATTTACAAATTATCTTCCATAACCAATTTTAGCAGCTGCTTTGTTTATAATGCAGAGACAGTAATAATTACTGCTGTGGCACTGGCAGAACTTACAAACATATTCATATATTCACACATGTACAAGAGGAAGAACAACATGGATATTTAACGCCTATAATATGCAACCATGCGTATTTTCTAAAATATTAAAAACACTACATCCATCACCTCAACAGTAAAAGCGGCCTTCCAGCCCAGTGAGTCCATATCATCAAAGAGCGGAGTGCAGTAACAGCACAGCTCGGAGAAACACACTCTCCATGTATGGCAGAGCCTAGCTGATCCAGCATGCCGAACTGAGTGTGTGTTTACACTGTGTTAAATGGATGTGGGCAGCGTGCTGTGTGTCACCCACACACACTGACGTCTGTTTGACGAGTGAAAGTGTGCGTGTGTGTGTGTCTGTGTGTGGGATAGGGGGTGGGGGTGGACTTTTAGTTAACTATTAGGGACCATATGGGATGTACTCTTCTATGTTCTCTGAATCCTTCTGCCACTTATGTGTCTATAGTATAATGGGTTGTTTAGAATTTCACTGATCATTTATTTATTTATTCAGAGTTAATTTACATTTAAAAAAAAAAAAATCATACACTTGTAATGCAATGTTTCTATGAATGAATAAACATTCCGAAAGAACATGCTTTCTCTATTGAGTACAGCGACTACACTCTGGCTGCTAGATGCACCGCACATACCCTGCTACAATTTACAGTTTTGTTCCACTTGCAAATCAGAGCTGCTGTTTGCTCCTCTTTATACAGTAATGACAACATGCTACTGGAAAAAGTCAGACAGAGAAACAAAATTGAAGAAAGGCTAGAGAACAAGGAAACTGTTCTAAACTTCATCCACAAAAAACACATTTAGTAAAGTTGAGCACAAATACTGCTTCACTTCCCAGCACAACTTCAGTAATGGAGTAAAAGTCTTCAGTGATTGTACTATGTAGTTCTGGAAAGAGTGAGGTGGAGAGGGAAAGAGAAACTCCAACAGCCAAAGTAAAACAACGAGCAGAGAAAGATGGAGTGCGAGTGGAAGGAAAGCAAAATGAGATGCTTCTGTGTGATGGGTCCACAGAGCCCTGCTAAGCTTCAGGTTTTTTCTTACACCTAGAATTAATTATTCACTCCAGGGCACAGCCTCAGGATGAGACACAAAATCCTCCTGGAGTTCTCCTATTCTATGCCTCATTCTACTGCACCTCTCTTGAGAACAGGAGGACTTCCTTCACTTCCTGCACAGGGTTTCCTGATAAAGTCTCAGAACTCCACATCTGCAGTCTCATGGGGAATGTGGCACTGTGTTGCTATAAGCCCACTTGTTTAGTTCCTGTGAAAATGTGAACATCTTGTTTAGTGAAGCAGGTGTAAGTTTTAGCTGAACACAAAAACAAGGTTCTTATATAATCAACTGCAAAGCCTGCGAATTTGATTAGTTTATTAATCATAAAATATGTTACTTTCATACCACAGTGCTGTTGAATTCTCAATTCTGGTAAGATGGTGATTCATTTTCTATAACAGCTATAGTGCTATATCTATAGTGCCGGCTATAATTCACATCACAGGTCTATATTAATGCACTTGATCTAATAAGATACTGTTTCTATAGCAGCAGCTCATTAACAGGGACTAATAATAATGGATTTATAAAATGCATTGATATTTCACAAAAATGTATAGTTGTTAATGAGTGGAAGGAGTCTCCACTGTCAGTGCTTTGTAAACATCAGTAAGTTTTCTACCAGGTTTTCTACTCTCTTTTTGGTTTCTTGGTAGCATGACAAGCTGCGGTTTTTTTTCTGTCTTATAAATTCAAGAAAGAGAAAAAAGAGAGACTGACGAGGGAATGATGTTCATAGCTGCTATAACGTAGGGATGTGAATGTTCCACAACGTTAAATGCAACTGTAATCAATTAACAATGTGTTTTATTCCTTACTTATTTATATCGCACCTTCCGTTTCCCAAAATCTGTGATCCTAATCTGTGAATTGAAAATTCGCATCATTGTGTGCAGTTTGTTTTGTACGACAGTTTTTGCTCATTCTTATGAAGGGTACAAAGCTGGCGATCACTGTAAGTGCCAGTGAGCCACAGTAAGAGTAAGAGAAGGTCAAGGCTTATGTTGCACAATGATTTTCCCATGCTTTTATCCAGTCAGACTTTTCAAATCATGGGTTTCCCTGCCTTTGCCCTCCCTCATGTTTTTGTTTTTGTGTCTGCATGCAGTCTATGACCATTACCATGACAACCGCTTGGTTGAACAACAGCTTCAATATGAGATCTATTCTGTATTTCTAAGGGGCAGAGCGTTCTCATTGAAGAACATGCTTGGGTTTATTCCTATAATCCTGTAATATTAATTACCAAATTATAGGTTGTTATATGAATCATTTTTATATCATTGGTCAGTTTATGCTTTGTGATGATTTTGTACTCATCTTTTTATAGCTCTGAATCACTGAAGCAACCCAGTGCATATGCCTCTTACTCAGAATTTCCCTTTCTAGCACACCACAGGGAGTGCATTCATTATGTAGACTGGTTCTGTCTATGAGACTGGAATATTCAGGAAGGTTGTTGCCACAGAAATATGCGGCATCATATTAAACATTTATGTATACACGACATAACTAGAACTGTGAGGCTCATCATGAAAATCTGATTAATAATGAAGAGTTAAGAGACCAGGATTACTGTTTAGGATATTTACTTAAAGTTGTGAGCTAAATGCAGAAGTGTTCTTCACCATGCAGATTAATTTGATGCCTGCAAATAATGTACATTCAATGAGAATTCAGGGCCACATCCTAAAAAGCATTCAATACACTACATAGGATGGCTAAATAGCAAAGACAAGATCGGTGATCTAGCATACTATGTAGTAGAGTGGAATATTTTTGGGATATGCAACAATTATTCATGACTCTGGGGATATTATCTGCTGTTATTGTTGTCCTCTCATGTTTAAAGAAGTGTTATGAGAATAGAAGCTTCATATTTTTTTTAAATTCAATTAACGTGCCTGGTATAACGGAGTGTGAAATGCATAAAGTACAGAGAAACACACCAAAAACACACCTTAGCCACTGGCTAGCTAAGGTTACTACACCAGCTATAAAGCAATCTGAAGCCAGGATTTACACACTTTCACCTCATATACATTTTAAATGCATAAAGCACTGGCAAGCACACAATTGTCATTGGTACAGAGAATGCTAAATGGTGCAGCATACAGTTTCCACCTTCACAAAAGGTAAAGCAAACAGACATATAACCAGATCTGTTGTAACTTTATCTAAAAAGAGGAAAAAGCAGGCATAATAACCAGCTCTATACAGTGAAAGATGTCTGGAGTAAATTTAAATAATTAAGTATGCTGTGGTGATTAATTAGGCTATTATATTAGGCTATTATAATGGGCTCTTGTAGGTTATACTGTAATGTATTTTATACATTGTCTTGTATTTCAATCACATGACTTTTCCAAAGTCAACATTCAATCTAATCCAGTTCATAACAAAATCATCACATGATTTGTTTAAAATAATAATAAAAAAAAACTCCCTATGTGTGATGTGAATCTGATTGCTGTTTGAACAGAATGGCTGTTTTGAGTGAATTAACTCATTTTGCGAGGTGTGAGTTGGTCCCAGCAGCTGCTGTTAGAAGTGTGCACAGAAGCGTGTAAGAGCTGTATGTATATAAGCTATTCTTCATGCAGGCAGTAAACTAAACAACATATTTGGTATCCATGCAAGTCATCTCTAGCACTGAATGTATTTACTAGACCTAAAACTTAAAAGCTGTACACAAGCGACACTGGGGTGTGAAAAAAGTATGTGTTATGTTCATGTTGTCAAAACAAAGAAAATGGTAGAAATGATGTAAAGGTCATGGGTCAAACACCCAGTGCACATGCCCAGCATGCCCCTCAGTTTCAAGTTTCATCGTGTACGGGAAATACACTGAAAAAGTCGTTGTGGCCAAAACATACAAATGGCTTTGAAATGACCCATGTTAGTATGGACCAAGCCTAAAATACAGAAATAAGCATGCGGTTTTATACTCAAGAAAAATATGGAAACACAACAAAAGTAACACACAGTGGTGAGTATAAATGACACAGCAGACGTATACATTTTGGCTTCAACAATCTCTTACTAGAATATAAAAAAAAACAGCCAGTGTACGTCAACAAGCCACAATGATAGTGGTTGCTACACACTGACAAGAAACAAACTGCAAACAATCCCAGTGACCTGCTGCCTGCTAGTGTGAACAGAGACACATTCATAAGATGAGGTGCAATGTACTATGCACTGGTTTTAAGTATATTGAACAGATAGTAATGTTAAAAAAAAAATACCAGTCTCACAGGCATCATGAGTTTCTGTGTCTGGTTGTTTCGATCCTTATCCGGCTGACTTGTTCACCTGAGAGGAGGACTTTTGATTAGGTGGTGACTGGCATGCGAGGGTTCAGCAGGGACTTTCTTGGCTTGCCTTCTGGTTCTGGTGTTAAACAGGTAAAGAAGAGTGGATGGAGGATGAAGAGTGGATTAATAGTTTTCAGCAGAGCTTACACATAATGTGTTGTAACTTGTGCATGTCATATTTGGTGGGAGAGCACCACAAGGTTCTTGTGGAGCTAGTAATTTGTATTTATTTATTTATTTATTTATTTATTAATTACAAAACAGCGTTGACATTGATGTTTACCGTCATCTTTGGTGCTTTCAACATATTCAGCTCCTAGTTCTTGCAACTACTTCAAAGGACCAGCCATTCATCTTACCATTGGTACACAGGTTTTCCACCTTCTTGGATGAAACTTATGCCAGTTGTATTGTGCAAGTCTTTGACAAAGGGGTTCTCGGACTCTTAACTTTTTAAAGAGGACCTTTATTTTCTGCCCAAACCTGCTAAAGTGGTCTGCGGTAAAATAAGTGCAGGAAATACTTACCTGATTGAGATTTTCAGGCACCATGTAATTTTTAAAAATAAAATCGACTTTTGTTGTAACACTGGCTCTGGTATGTTGACAAGCTCAGCTTCCATCTTAGCTATTGTGGAAATGTTTACCCTCCCAATCTTGCATTGGCAGATTGAATTTGTTTGACTATTATATCTGTAGGTCTCTGATGCAGTAACACTTGTTTGTTACATGGTGAGGTTTTCATTACATATAGTGAGCTACTTCCTGTTTCTTAACAGAATGCACATAAACTGGCACCATGACCTTCTTCCACACTTTGAGCAAATGAATTCCCCAAAGGATATAACAATTAAAATGTGTTATTAGTAACAGGGTGACTTTAAACATTTTGTTGGACAAATGTAGCTAATTACAGAAGATGTGCATGAAGCTCAGAAATGTTGAGCAGAACAGGGGTCCACCCTGATAATCAGCTATACCTTCCATCATGTTTAAACAGTTTTTACAGAATTTTCATTGTTAAAGGCATCATAAATGTCTAGAATAAACATAGCATTTTGCTGGAGATAAAATATAAATATACAGAGAATATTTGTAAAAATACCAAGTTCATCAGCCTAGCTAACCTTAACTAGAATGAAGCAGAGCATTCCCTATTTCTGAGCTTGTGTAGGGTTTTTTTAATGATTGGCTAGAAGCACAAGAAAAGTTCACATAAAATTCAGTCTTCCATATCTCACTGCTAAGAAACATCCCTAGGATTATTGCCAGCTTGTAAACTATCACGTTAGTCATTTCTCTGCTATGGTTACCAGTCAATAGTAGCATTTAGTAACTGGGAAACTATGTTACTAAATGAATGCTTAGATTTATTAGATTTGTTTGGCAACATGAAATGTTAGTTTAAATGAATAGAGTATAGTTTGAAGATATAATATAATTATTATATATAATAATAATATAACATAATATTAAAAAATATTAGCTACCCATATTAATTATCACCAAATAAAAAACTTACCAGCTTGTTCAGAAAAGAAATATCAAAGACTAGCTAATATTATACAATTTGCCCAAGCAGAGCTTATTGAAAAAATATTGCATGCTTGGATATGGTTTGTCTGTATAACCAGCTAACTGTAGATTAATAACCAAGAGAAGGAGGGAGTCAGAATTACTGAGATGGCCATGCTTATTTCTCATTTTTTTATGGTGTTGGTTGGCACTTTAGCCTTTGTATCATGATTAACTGAATTGATGGTTATTATACTCTACATTTTCATACCAGCCTTTCTCTGCATTTCACAATTAGTTTAAAGCAAAAATGATAACATCTATATTTCTTCTCATTATCATTATTGATATTTGCTAGAAGTCAAAATAATTTCATAAAATGTAATATACTGTATATATATATATATATATATATATATATATATATATATGTACATACAGAGAGAGAGAGCACTACATTATAGTACCACAAGAAACTGCATTGCAATACATTACAATGTAGACAATCCACAAAGTTTCAAATGTCACTTTGAACGCTTCCTGCCTCTTCCTGTGCTATGACATTTGACTATGTAAAACCCAGTCACAAAGTCCATCATACTGATAACTGACTACATGCATACATTACTAGACAAGTCTCATGTTAGCAAAGTATGTCATTTGCATACAAAGTAAGTATATATTTTTTAACAGGCTGGACTTAGTTTCACGAGCGTGCATGACTATCCCTGAAATCATATCTGTCTGCAGTTTCCAAGCCCTTGCAAACAGATGAAAGATAAACACCAAGATGGAGGGATCAATTTGACCTCAGAGAAGCCTCTCTCTATGTTTCCGCCTCTCTAACAGGACACCGTGAGACAAATGTAGCCACAGTACTATGGATCTCCAACTTGCTGTAATCTCCTGTACATTAATTATTGAGCTCAGGAGGTGGGGGTGGGTGTACATTGGTGGAGCATATAACATCAAGGGAGTCATTGTCATTGGAATATGTGTGTGAATTCATGCATGTGTCTGTATTTGAATCTTTATGTAATAAACTGGTATGAATTTGTGTCAAAATTCATCTGCCTTCTACCCGGCATACTGTACAGTGTATACCAGCATATAGTGGCTTGTGGTGCATGTGTTTTCAGACTAGTGCAGTCTGGTTTCTGTGTTTTCTAGACAGTTGGTATGTCTGAAATGTTGTGATCACCTGAGATTTAGCCTAACATCTAATTAACACTGTAAGACTATGTGAAAAACAGATGGGGAAATTTTAATTTGACCCTGTATCCTGAGGATTGTTTCCACTGAAAGCATAAGGCAGCAGCAGTAATGCAGCTAATTCAGCATTTTGTTTTAGTTACTAGTACTAAAACTATAAACTCAAACAAAATTAGTTACAACCTAGTACAATTTTGTACACAGTCTCCTGCCAAAGTGTTTTTGGAGCTCTGGCACTGGAGATGCTCTTTCTGTGTTCTACCCTTCATGTGCCTTCTACCTGGTGGGCTGTTTGTGGCTCAGTGGCGTAGCTGCTTATTGCTTATTATTCTATATTACATCCCCATCCGTTTTACATAGTTGTGCTCGAATAAGTGGATAAGAAAGAACAAGTTGGACAAGGAGACACTGCAAATAACAACTAGAAACTATACATAGATACACTTGGACTGGAGACTTCAGCCCCTATGGGGGTACAAAACTCAAAGTTGTGCTATGATTCATATGTTCAGAGGTGTGGGCTTTCAAGCTTCTATATAAAACTATTCTTTAATGTGCTATAGGAACAGAGCTGTCATTTAGTTCAGAAATAAGACAATTGTTCCTGATATCAAACCTATGCTATCTCCTTTCTTGCATTGAGCAGAGATGTAATTGCACTGAGGACTGTTTTCCTTAATTGCACTGAAGGACTGTTGTCTCTTCATGGCTATGCTTCATCAAGTGATTTCCTGAATGAGAGAGTCATCAGTGCCCATGGAGTAGTGTACATGGATCAGCCAGTGTCTGCCTCAATCTGGGCTTTAATCATTGTATTGACAGGAAAATTGGCTATAAAAGATAATTGACTATAAATGGAGAATTAGGAGATGAAGGAGAGAGGAAATATTAGGCCAGGAAAGAAAAGCAGGCGAAGAGAAGAAGAAGACTTACTTTCTGACATTTAAGTGGCTGTGATGTGCAGGTAGTAAAGATTAGGAGTAATGAATCAGGCCGAAAATAGGCTGAAAAGACAAAAATCTAGAGATAAATAAATAGACAAAGAAGCCAAATCAGCCGATGACTAATAAAGACTATAGGTAAGGAGTGAAGGAAACAGAGGTCTGGGGAAAACAGTGGAAGAAACAAGCAGGTAGTGTAAGTGCCACACTAGTGGCAGACGAGCATTCCCCGTCATCATAACCTGGTGAGCTGTGAGCGGGTTGTCATGGAGATGGTGGGCGGGACGGTGTGATCTTTTCATGGCAGTGTTCACACGCTCTTATGCCAGCAAGGGAACCCTGCACTGTGTTTGCCAGAGCTGGAGCAGTCTCAAAATCCAGAGACAGACATACTGTTACAGCACACAAAAATGTGTCCAGATAATTTAAAAAATATTTCTGAAAAATCCAATCAGTCTCACATTGAAGGAACACGTCTGATGCTGGGATCATTTTACACTGATGTAATATGGGGAAAATCCATAACAATAAGGGCCCTACAGTGTGGTCAGAGATATGCAGAAATACCTTGTGCTATGCCACCCGACCGCCTTTTAGTGCCAGTGATAAGAGCATAAAGCACAAGAGCCAGTCACTTGATCCTGCATGTAGTAGAATATACACTTCTGTAGTACCATCTAGGATTACAGGAAAAGGCCAGACATTCTTATATCCTTTTGACTCTAAAAATGAGCCAGCTGTTTTTTGCAAAACATAATTAGCAAAAGCAATTAAGAACATATAAACTATTATATTTAAATTGGGTCCTCATGTAGTTATACCACTTCCAACTGGGGAGCCATGGTCCATAGATTGACAGTATTTGGTCTAGATAAGTTATGTTATCCACCACTGATTTTGAGGTAATAATGAGTCATTTTAGCTATTGAGTCAAGCAGGAAAGAAGAAAATACTACACAATCATATGAGCACAATAAGCAACCAATAGCGACAGATGGGAATTATATTTGTGATAACTTTATTGGACTTCATTGATAAAGAATAGAAATTAACGACTTTTAAATATAACCCTTGGAATAGGAATAAAGCATTATAAATCAAATATCTTGTAAACGAGAATAAGATACATACAGTAGGATTAGTAACTTCTACTGCAAGCAGTTCTTTCAAGCTCAGCAGCCAAGCATAGATAAGAGCTGAAATTAGGTTTACAGGCTAAATACTTAGCTTTAATAGGGAGTTACATGAGAATTCTGCCAACATTTTTAAATACAAATCTCCTAGCCAGATTGCTACCTTCCCCTTATTTGCTCTCCTGGTATTATTTATTTTCAGGTCTACCCAGCTGCCTACTACACACAACCTCAGCTCACTGTATGCCCACTCATCCTTACATCTGTGGTGTGTTTACTTGCAATCCTTGCATCTGGAGAGAAGCCTCCGAGTCTGTCCAGGCTTCCCACCAGTTCTCAGCACAGCTAGTGCGCTATCGAGTTCTCATCCTCTTTGTTTGAACCACTGTTTGAGTGAGCTTATTACAGGCGCACTGAGTCATTTTACTGTGGGATATCAGATGAACAGCTAATTTTCTGAGTTCCACTGGGTCTCAGTTTAAACTTGTACCTTGTGTGCAGTATTCAAAATATTCACTGAGATGACAGTCATCTCGTGATCTCCTTTTGAGGGAAGTGGGGTTTAACAACCCTTATCACTGTGCATTGTGTGAGAACCAGGGTCATCGTGACTGAGGTATTCACCAACAAGAATGAACGAGAAGCACTTTAGTCTCAGCCTCAGACACTCCACTCATTGGATGCAAAGCAAAGCATCTGTCTGATATCTTTAGTACTCTTCTGGCTGTTATCTTCAGGATCTTGAAGATTGCAATTGGATTGGCTCTCTGTACTTTTGTGCACCAGATTTCAGCAGGAGAACGAACCATTGAACAACATAACACAACAACAACAACAGGTTTGTGGTTCAATGGTTAAAGCTCTGGGTTACTCATCAAGAGGTTGGGGTTCAAGCCCCAGCACTGCCAAGTTGCCACTGTGGGGCCCTTGAGCAAGGTCCTTAACCCTCTCTACTCCAGGAGTGATGTATCATGGATGACCCTGTGCTCAGACCCCAACTTCCTAACAAGCTGGGATATGTGAAGAAAAGAATTTCACTGTGCTGTAATGTATATCTGATAAATAAAGGCTACTTCTTAGACACATCTATTGACAAAACATACCAGATTCTATAGCAAACCTAGAAAGCACCTTAACCTTGAAGAGAGGAGAGGAGGAAGTGGTACTAAATCTGTGCCCTAGAATATTTCTGGGGAAAAGTGGAGATGTAAAATTAGAGCCCCTATTAGTATCACCACAAATTTTGTCACAGGCCATGAGAGGTGCAGAGCAATAATGAGAGAGGGACAAAAATACACACACCAAGTGCCCACTGTGGCGCTCGACTCTCCCTGTACCTGCTAATGAGAACATATCAACGCCTAGGAGGTTTCAGGCCTTCCAAACCATTAAGTTACCAACATACCAACTTCACATACATGCACATGTTATTCATTTATTTATTCATTCATCAATTCATTCATTCATCTTCAGTGTCTTTTTTTTATCTTGGACAGAGTTGCGGGAACACTGGGCATTAGGCAAGAATTCACCCTGGATGTGACACCAGTCTATCCCAGGACACCATACACACACATTCACACACTCATTCCCACCTAGAGACAATATAATGTAGCCAATCCACCTACCATCATTATTTAAGGAGGTGGTAGGAAATCAGAGAACCCAGAGGAAACCCATGCTGTGATAGGGAGAATATGTACGCATGTATTAGTTTTACTGCACAGGTAGTTCCGTAAATACACTCCTATAATATGATACTACAATACAAAAAAACTTTAACCCTGTTATTGCATACAGCTGTAAGCACACAACATGGACTGTACATGTACACACTTACACACAGCTGGCTATGGGAATGGCACTTCTGAAGCACTGTCACACTGTCACAGAAGAATTATGCTGCTTCTGTGCACTTACTTACCACTGACTGCTTCCACAGAGACGGAAGACCTGCGTGTGTGTGTGTGAGTGTGAGTGTGACGGCAGTAATGGTCCATTAGGGCAGGACACTCTCTCAGTCACCTGCAATGATTGTGGTGCTAACAATCCCATCAACCTCATCAACTGTGGCCAGCTGGTGGATGTAGGTGTGTGAAGCAGGCGAGAGGACACACTACAGCGAGTGCAGTAGAGGTAGTGCATGTGTGGACTACATCAGAGTAACCATAAGTCTGCTGTACCAGTGTTCTATTGTGTCAAAGTTTTATATAGACCCATAACTAACAGGCTTTCTAATCTTACCCTACTAAATAGACAGTGTCACCAAATAAGCAACAAGGCTTCATCATCAAGGCCACTCCTGTCATATCACCAATAATTACTGTAAATCAAGCAGACACCTAGACTGGCCTTCACTGTAGTTAGATAAATAAATAATGAATAAAGAGATCTAAAAGTAATGGCTTTCCATGCTGGGTAGAGGCCACAACCCTGTTGTGCCTAATTTATTTAGAAGGTTTGTAAGGGACTGAGTGGACAAGGACAGCTTTCTTCCTTGGTGGTATTATTACAGTGTTTCATAGAGGTGCAGAAGCACTATTTACTCTCTTTGTGGTTACTTTTCTCTCACTAATGAAAGCATTGCAGTGGGATCCTCCTTTGCACCAAAGCGCATTTCTGTCTGTCAGCCTGTAAATCTCTCTCTCCCTCTGTCTGAAAAAAGACAGCCAGGCCATTTGTGAGTGCTGATGCCTGTTTTACAGTTGAGGCAAGAAAGAATATTGATTAAAAGGATGAGAGGAAAAGAAAAGAAGTGTGAAAATAAAACTCCTCTCTAGCTGCTCTCCCACGATTATGTGTGTGTGTGTATGTGTGTGTTTACTGCTTCACTTGGGATCCTTGGTGATTACAATATGTGCTAAAATATATCTGAGAGTCTTTTTGTTCATAAAAAGTTTTATTTTGTGACCCAAACAACCTCACTGAAAGGAACATTAAGCCATGCTTAAAATTTATACCACTGTGCCTAGAGAAGGAGCAGGAGAGAGATAAAAATACATACCATTAAGTAGACAACAACCGAAGCATAAGTAACAGGATTAGATCCTTCCATCTGTGATTCTTTAAAAACTAAACAGCATGGGCAGATCAGAGAGAAGAGAAGAGAATTCCCTACTGACCCCCTGCTGACAAGAAGACTGTGAAGGTGAGAGGAACATAGAGGAACACACTGAATATAGACACACACACACAGGAAAAATACACCCTATGCCCAGTAACTGAGGCTCAGAGACAGCTGCGTCCTCTGAGGAAACTTCTTGTCCAAGACGGCTTTAAATAGTAATGCAATCCTATTATATTTATCCTCTGTCGTCCTTTGCCCTAGGTAGCCATGATGTTTCCACTCATTTATTACTACCTCCATCATTCACTTTCTCTCACTCACGATCCCGTAGTATCTCTATCTTCACATGGCTCCTCGCTCCCCCTGTTTGGCTAAGCCTGCAGGAGAAGAAGTGCATTTCTTTATCTGTCCTTTATATCTCTCTTGCTGTTTCTAGGCTACAGACATTTTTGCTATTGATTCTAATCACTAAGTACTCCACATCACACCTTGCACTGATGGTGTATTAGCCTTACCAGCAATATATGAGACACCATCCTATCTATTATACATTTTGATTATGTTGCTTATTCATATGAAATTATGAATTCATAGACACAAAATGCTCTCTGGGGCTGACATACGCAAACATCACTTCTTCCTATACAGAGCTGATAATCCCAGAGACATTCAGTCAATATATGTTGTCACTATCCATGAAAAAGAGTACATGCAATGAGTTATCGTGTAAGCCTGAACATATGGGCATTTCTGCTTTTATTTTAACACAACGTTTTTCAAACACCAATGATTTCTTAAATACAGCTGTCATATTTTATGAATTCTGTGTCATAAAATTGATTGGTCACATATGACCAGAAAACAAAATTCCAGTGTAGCTCAAGTGATGGTGGAAAAGTTCAGGCACTGCATTTTATGAGTTGCTCTCAGGAGGAGCTTTTTACATGCAACCTTTCATATGGCTGGTTCATATGGATGTGGATCTAATAGTTTATTTTTGAAACTCTACAACACCAAAAAATCTTTTTTTTTTCTTTACTCTTCCAGACTTTTGAAATCCAGGTTCGTTGTGCTTTGTAACTGCTTGTGTATTTTCATCCACTAACTTCTTGTGTTGTTTTGAATGCTCTTTTTCCACGTGATGATTGATGACAAAGGGATTTTACATATGTGCAATTAACTCAAGGAAACAGGAAATGGTCTAAGACAACAGTATGGAGAGTTCATAGAGAGTGAGAGCAATTTTAAAAAGTAAAAACATTTTTTCAAAGATAAATTGTTTAATTTATTTTAAATATTCATACTTGCCAATAAAAGTACAAATAGCTAAAGCAGTTATGCATGCCTCATCATTTAGCAAACAATACATGAATATAATCCTATCTGAGCTTGTGTCCACTCTCAAACAGTGATGACATTGAGAAAAAGGAAGGAGAAGGGGAAGATGAGGGGGAGAGAAGGGACGTGGCCTCCTCCCCTGCCTTGCAATCCTTCATGTAGCAGCACCTTTTTGTCTGTTTCTCACTCTCAATGTCACACACACACACACACACATCTTCTGAGTGCAGAAGCCCCTTGAGAAGATGAAATAGTCAGGTGTGGGGGTGTGGTATTGCCAGTAGGTGTGTGTGTGCACTAACTATACAGTGTAGCCCTTGTTCTACAGTGCCACAGAAATATACGGTCACACTTGAGTCCTCACGAAGATGAGTGTGTGCTGTGAGATGCTGGTGTATCTCTCAAGACCGCTCCTACATATTCTAGTGACCTACTACACTGACTCAGAGAGAACCCTTTCTCCCTCTCTCACACTCTCTGAAAGCACACTGCAAATATTCACATTTCTCAGCTTGCTCTATCCTGTTCCTCCCAGGCCTCGATTAAGTGTTATTCTCTATAAGCACCAAATGTTGATTTTTACTTTATAAAATTTGTACACATGCTGGCTGTATCTAACTCAATAATCCAGTTTGATGTTAATATAGATACGTGTATACCATGTTTGGGTCTGATTCCACTTCATGAAGTACATGACAAGATGATTTCCACCAAGGATTGTGTCCCTCTGACCTGTGTACACTTCACATATCAGATTGGCTACAACTGCCATGTGTCACATCTGTGTCATACCACATTACCACATGATTTTATTATAGTGAGACAATATCTTCATGTTCTATGCAATGTAGAACAAATTAGATCAAATGCATGCAAAAGTGAATTGAATCCAGCTGTAATATTACTGCATATCAAATGCCATGATGTTCCTTTAAATGCATGTTGTGTGCAAAAGGGGGGGGAGAGGTCAGAGGGTAAGAAAAATTACCTTAATATGACAAAGAACCCAAAGGGTGGTGTTTAAAATGAATATTTAAAATATAACTTTTCAATTATTTTTTGGGATATTGACTTTGATAATGAAGACTACATGCTGTGACAGATATTTCCAGTAACTAGGCACATAGACAGCTAAACCTAAACAGCTAAAAATATTTCCCTAAAATCATCCTATGGGGTATATGTTATACAGCTGTATCTGTTCACAGTGTTTATACAAAATCTTAGAGTTTTCTTTTATGATATTAATAAGATATTAAAGACATTCTATAAAATGTTCAACTCAGACAATTACATTACTTTTTCATTTATCAGAGTCTCCAGTGGCGTTGGCCTTAATAAAAATCTGAAACCATTATTCTTTCCATTTTCCATCATGTGGAGGCTCTCGAGCAGAGGATGTACTGAGTTGTAGCTTGTCACAGAATTATTGCTCTCTCTCTGTTTATCTCTGGGCTATCAAAAAAGATCTAAGTTAATGGGTGTTGACTCATGTCGGAGTTATCCCGTACAGTGTATGGGACTGATAAAGTGACTCTCTGTTCTAGCACAAAAAGGCACAAGTACATGCATCAAACATAATCATGCCCAGTCTAAGCTCAAGCCATTCTAGCATCTCTGTGAAGCTATCTTCCCCAAAGCCTAGCAGAGCAAGTTGTGTCTGACTACAAAGAAAACAGAGGAGTGAAAGAAAGAGAGTGGGAGCATGGCATATGTAAAAGGAAAGAAAAGAGTGAAAAGAGTAGAGAACAACTATAAGACCAAGTCAAAGAGGGAGGAGAAAGAGACGAATAGAGAGGGCATGGATCACAGCTCAGTTCTGAAGAGACAGTGCCTCTCAACAATCACAGCCTGCTGTTGTCACCACAAACAAGTTCCATCTCCCTCATCCAATCATCCTGGTGCCACATCCAAAGCTCTGCACTCTTACTGTCTGACGCACACACACACACATACACATACACACACACATATCTGTGCCACATGCTCTGTGCCAGAGCTGGTTACCAAGGAAACAACATGTCAGAATATGCAAGCTTTGGATTTCTTTTATAAGACTCTTTTTAAACAGGGTTTTCATTGGCAGTGTTTATCTGCCACTGTGACTGGTCATCTACACTTGTATGACAATGCTACTTGTCAAATCAATGTTTTGTAATACTTCTTAATATGAAATGTGATTAATAGTTGGGTATATCCATAGATTTTGTACTGTTACACTATGTGACTAAAGGTATGTGGACACCTGACCATAACACCCATATGTGCGTCTTCCCCAAACCTTTGCCTCAAGATTGTAAATAAATAATTGTCTAAAATGTATTTGTATACATATATACACACACATGTGGAAAGCCTTCTCAGAATCAGAAGAGTGGAGACTGTTATAGCAGCAAAGGGTGGAATGGGATGTTCAGTGGTCAGGTGTCCACATGGTATATAATGTGATATTACCTAGAGATCGGCTATTTCTTTTTCGTTTTTTTGTTTTTGTTTTTATGTGTACTCCACATTCATAGTCCACATTCTGTTAGCTAAATAAGAGAATTATGAATAAGTAATATGTCTCAAACATCAGTTTCAGAAAAAGACTCCTATTATTAGGTAATTCAAAGCTGATTTGAAAGGAAATTCTATATCACCAATGGAGCAGAAGCAATCAAATCTTGGGGGGCCTTACTTGTTCCGGTCACCACGCTAGACTGCAAATTTGCCATTTTTAAGATCTTAGTTGATTCTTTGAAATTGTTATTTTCATATGTACTGCTGCATTTACTTATATTTATTTAACAGACAAGTGACTTACAGTTGGAGTATGATCCAATCCAGGCATGTAGATGACCAAATGAATATTATGGGCCTTGCTCCGGCTTTGAACAATTACTACCAACCACTCAGAACTTAACTGCTGAGCCACTTTTATAGTCTTTTCTATTATTTCATAGTCCATTTTTATAAGACTGACAAGTTCTGGGTTTGTTTGTGTTTTCACAGGTTCTGGCCATCATCTCAATCCTGTTTATTGTTCTCTCAACCATCGCTTTGTCTCTCAATACCCTCCCAGAGCTTCAGGACATAGACGAGTTTGGGCAAGCAACTGACAACCCTCAGTTAGCCCATGTAGAAGCAGTCTGTATCGCTTGGTTTACCATGGAATATCTTCTTCGCTTCCTCTCCTCACCCAGTAAATGGAAGTTTTTCAAAGGCCCATTGAATATCATTGACCTGCTAGCCATTCTTCCATACTATGTTACCATCTTCCTGACTGAGTCCAACAAGAGTGTACTGCAGTTCCAGAATGTACGGCGAGTGGTGCAGATCTTTCGGATTATGCGAATTTTGAGAATCCTCAAACTGGCTCGCCACTCAACTGGGCTACAGTCACTAGGCTTCACATTACGTCGCAGTTACAATGAACTGGGTCTGCTAATCCTCTTCTTAGCCATGGGCATCATGATATTCTCTAGTTTGGTCTTCTTTGCAGAAAAAGATGAAGAAGACACAAAATTCAAGAGCATCCCAGCTTCCTTCTGGTGGGCCACCATTACCATGACAACTGTGGGCTACGGAGATATTTACCCCAAGACTTTATTGGGAAAGATTGTTGGGGGACTGTGTTGCATTGCAGGAGTGCTAGTCATTGCCCTACCTATTCCTATAATTGTAAACAACTTCTCTGAGTTCTACAAGGAACAGAAAAGACAAGAGAAAGCCATCAAAAGGCGTGAGGCTCTAGAAAGAGCCAAGAGAAATGGCAGTATAGTATCTATGAATATAAAGGATGCTTTTGTTCGAAATGCAGAGCTAATGGATGTAGTGGTGATGGAGAAGACAGAAGAAAACATCACAAAGACAGACAAAGTGCAGGACAACTGTCATATGTCACCTACTCGCTGGAAATGGACACCTAAGCGCACCATCTCAGAAACCAGTTCCAATAAGTCATTCACTGGGAAGGAGCAAGAAACTCCAGTTAGAGCCACCAGCCCAAACAGTCCACAACATCTTAATGTCCAGAAGCTGGAGGAGATGTACAGCAAAATGGCCAAGACCCAATCCCAGCCCAACCTGAACAGTAAGGAACAAGGTAACTTGTCAAAATTGGCAAAGAGAAGAGATGAATTGGAAATGAGAAGCATTCCTGTTAATCAGACCCCCACCACAACAGAAGGTGTGATGGATATGAGAAGCATGTCAAGTATTGACAGCTTCATCAGTTGTGCTACAGACTTTCTGGAAAGCTCAAGATTTTCACACAGTCCCATCTCAAATCAGCCTAGCCGAGTCAGTGTCAACCCGGGACTTGAGACAACCCATGAGTACGAGACCATGAAGAAGCCTGTTGGTCCACCCAAGCCTGGACGAACATTATTCTCTGACAGCCCTCGTGGTCTTCGCATCAGTAACCCTCTGAAAACAAGGTCTCTCAAGGTCAACTTCTTCTCAGGAGAAACCACAGGTCCTACTGCAGGTTCGGCTCAGGGGGGAGGCACTGCTGCTCTCTCAGAAAGTTCTGATCGGTCCATTATGAGTCCAGAAGTGTCTGTCTATACCACTGCCAGCAGCAAGACTCCACCTAAGACTCCTGAGACACTTATACCAACTGTTTTCACATTTCATGATGCATCGATCAGCAAGTACATTGATGCAGATACAGATGATGATGACCACCTTCATGATGGACAAGGTTCTAGTCCTTCTGAACGTCTGTTAGGTAATACAAGCCCCAAGCTCAGCAACAGTTCTTACCAAAGAGGAGCAAACCACCTTGATTTGTCTCAGAGAATGCTGGGCCAAAACAGTCTGTTCTCCTTGGAGGGACGTTCAAAGGGACAAGAGAATCATATGATTTCAGGAGACAGAGGACACTCTAAAACAATAAGTGACAATAATTAAAACAGGGAATGTAGCCTATAACAACTGGAATTATAGAAAGCTGATGACTATAAATTAACTAACATTATTCTAAATCTACACAAACCATAAGAGTTGCCATGCTTTACATGGACAGAATAAATACCGAGTAGATAGTAGAAACTTTTAGATCACTTTGCTGCTCGAGCCAGCAAGCTGTTGGAATTACAGAAACCTCCAGCCAAAATGCAGTTCAAGGATTGTTGATTGACCTGGCTGATGGTTGAAATTTCCAACCCCAGTAGCCTCCAAACACAAATAGAATTAGACATTTACTAAAGCCATTTAGTGCAAAGAGCCATTTTTCTTATTATGATTCTTCCTCAAAACTGGCCTTAGTTTTATGTACCAACAGTAAGAGTTGTATGTGTTATACTACCAGTCCATGTTGCAGGTATGTGTATTTAACCAAAAGGGTTTGCATGTATGAGAATGAGCAAGAGAAACCAAAATGATAAAGGAATATGTAAACAACTGACAACATGTAAAAGACATAATGTCTTGTGTAAACAGATCCTTCATTTTCCCATCTCTTTAACCCAACCTTTCATAAATATTCCTCTGAAGAGATATGCAAGTGGAGTGATTTCAGAGGATACAGACACTGTGATTTGCTTTCTTTGGTCAAATCATGTTACAACCCACTCTTGAGAGGAAGTAATGTATTGTCTGTTTTACTTATTTGATTATGCATACAGCTAAATGTTTTGTTTTACTTTTTTTAATGAATGTATGAATATGATTGTGGAATTCCTCCTCAAATGCTTATAAAACACAAAGGCATCATCTACAGCATTTGTTGAAGCCATGCTCTTCAGTTGATTGACTAATATTTATCAACATGGAGCACAAACTATTGTTTCCGGAACTGATGGGACAGCACTGAAAACACTTTATACAGCATTAAGGAAAGACAGCAGAACATTTGATGTTGCTGATTGTACAGAAGAACAATGCTGGGAGTGACATACTCTTCTAAATGATAGTTAGATACTTCAGCAGTTGTGGATTACAATAGACTTTGGTGTGGGTGGGGTGAAGAATTGTAAATGTATATTTTTAAAATACTTTCTAGAGAATGGGAGTAGAGAATGGAATAAATTATGCGGATCTCTTAGTTTTGCATAGTATAAAATATTTATTTTAAAGGGATTGTATTTACTAAATAATTTAGTGAGAAAACCTCTTTGTATTGTTTGCTACTGTCTCCTATATGTCTATGTATATGTTGTGAAATACTTCTGTCCTTTTGTTCACTTATCCTTTGTATGATAAATTAAGCCAAAGACATGTACACTAATGAGGCTGACACACACTATCCCCTCACTCTCTGGTATTGTCTCTCTGCACAGGTCAAAATCCTGGAGCACCCTAAAGCAGTGGAAACTGTTTGTTTCATAGACTATATTTTAGGGAGATTTTTGATACAATTTAACTTACATTTTGAAAAACTAACTGCCACAAATAAGGAACTATTCAGCTGAGCCTATTCGTCATGCATAATTCATGAAATATTCAATAAACAGGACTAGAGATCTTTAAAAGCTTAGAACTACAGCACATTAACACTTCTTTCAAATCAGATCTGCAGAAAATACTGCCTTGCCTTAAATCATCAAAGAATTCTCAAAACTACATGTTAGACACACTGTATGTACCAATAATAGAGCAGGGCGTTTGCTGCCTTAGAAGCCATAATACACAGAAATGCACCAATGTGTAAATCAACACCGCAATGAGACACAGCGCATACAGTTATAAGCACACAAGCAACCACAAAACCATCACACACAGAAGCTACTACGGCTTAATCAACTTCAACACACACACTAGGGAAAGACTCTTTTTGAGACTGTCTTACTGTCCCTCCTGCCCCTATGTCTGACAGATTTAGGTCACATCCATTTCATCTAATTGATCCAACTCTGTTCTGCTCCCCATCAGATGAAAGATTTACTGCCAGTCATAGTTAAGTCATTAGCACAGGTGCTAATTGCAAATCGTGTTAATTTATAGCCTGACCTCAGAGTGGTGCATGACCAATGGTGTGGCTGATTACTTGCTTTGTTTATGGTTTTGCCCAAGAAGTATCTATGTCAAGAAATGGAAGGCGTTTGATTGAGAAGTCATTATGAAAAGTAAAAACTCTACATCTAAATTTCTGTGCATGAGGGAAACTAAAAATAAGTCAGATTTTGAAAAGAAATTGAGAACTCATTTACATGACACTGTCTTGTTTTCCTCTCTGGCTGTTAAATTTTTTACATTAAAAGACGTGGATGCTTTCTCCCTTTGTCTATGTTTACCTGAAGACAGAGAGTCTAAATAAATCATAAACAAGTAGAACAAGCAATAAGAGCATAAAAAAATCAGGATAGAGGTATTTTGTGGTGAAACCACAAAGCTCTGACAACATTAACATCAATTAACATCTGCACCAAAATAGTCTGGCACTGAAAAGCTGTCTGGCCTATTGATGAAGGAATGTTAGTAAGAGGTACGTTAAAAACCACATTTTTATCCCTCATGAACCACACACATTACTGCTTTATTCTAGCATTACTGTTTGCCCAAAAAATCAATGTAAAGACTGGAAATAAAGATGATGTTTTGTCTGACCTACTGTGCAGTGCAAAAAAAAAACTTTGCTCAAGGAGTATGGTTCAAATATGATAAGAGCCTGAAAGCCCAATAAATGAGTTATAGTTTATTGCCATTTTTTATATCAAAACTAGAAAGGAAGAAAGAAAACAGGATCCATTTGATAGGGTTTAACACTTTTTCCATTAGAATAGCCTTCAGTGCTAAAAGAATCCAGTGATACATTGAAGTCAGGGTAAGATTACTCCAAATCATTTACATTTATGGCATTTTTTTGGCAGATGCCTTTATGCAGAGCGACTTACTTTTATGTCATTTACATAACTGAGCAATTGAAGGTTAAGGGCCTAGCATGGCAGGATCATGGCAGGATAAAATGACTGCAAATCATTTGGGGTTCATTCAAATTCAAATGCTTATATAATTGTAGACTGCATTCTGTGCTGATTCAGCAGGGCTGCTTGCAGGAACGGGGGAGTATGTGAAGATTTGTCTTTTTCTTCTTTTTCTTCTTCTTCATAAACACACAGACACACACAGAGAGAGAGGAAGAGAGGGAAAACAGTACCAGAACCTAAGTGGAACTACACTGAAAGTGTGCTGATTTAGCTGAAAATGTCTGATTTAGCAGTAATGCATCCCTGCCATAAATAGACAAAAAGTGACCATAATTCAATACCTACTGAAAAACGGATATTATGCAAAATGATTGATTTCCTGAAATACAAAACCTACATTACAGGCTGGGTTACTCTCCATGGTTTGAAATATAATTCTAGTCCGCCCTCGTGTGGTGGCCAAGTGAAAACAGATCTTAACACAAACAACACTCCGAACCTGCTTTACTTGGAGTGGACTTGGTAGAGATAGCAGTAGGACATTATAACAGGAAACAGCAAATATAGCACAGAAGCATACATAAAGTACATAAGCTGTCTGTATATTTTATCTGAGGTAGAAATTGCTGAAATGGTGGAATTGCATTATTGGGCTGAGTAAGAGACTGAGTATGTGACATGTAAGTGATTTACATCAATATTTACCAAGACACTAAAAAGCTTGTAGTTAAAGAGCCGGAATGTGATTAACGCTGACACAGGAAGACAGTGGAAATTCAAATGATCATGCGCTTAATCATCCATTTATAGTCCTGAATGAACTAAATAATAAAAAGAGGGCTTTTCTGAATACCATAACTCCATCCATTTTTTATACTGCTTATCCTACACAAGGTCACAGGGAGCCTATCCCAGGGGACTTGGGGCACAAGGTGGGGGACACCCTGGACTATGCCAGTCAGCATAGTCTACAATGCATGGTTTTGGATTGGGGGAGGAAACCGGAGTACCCGGAGGAAACCCCTGAGGCATGGGGAGAACATGCAAACTCTGCATACACAAGGAGGAGGCGGGAATCGAGCCCCCAACCCCGGAGGTGTGAGGCAAATGACAAAATAAACCCTACGATTGCATACACTCCAAGCTACGGAAAGTAGCTTTCACACATCGTTGAATTCAGAAATGTGTCATGGCAAAATTTATAAGGCAATGCAAGCACAAGCTGTATTCTGCTATAGCAAGGAGTGCTATCGTCTTTCACTCCATCAACTGTAATGGCAGACCAGAAGTTTGATCAGTCTCTTGCAGAGCTAGTTCATTCATACACTATATGGCCAAAAGTATGTGGACAGCTGACCATCACACCCATGCGTGCCTTTCCCAAGCTGTTGCCATAAAACTGGAAGCACACAATTATCTTGAATATATTTGATTTTCCTTCACTGGAACTAAAGAGCCCAATCTTGTTTCATCATGACACTGTCCCTGGGCACAAAACGAGCTACATAAAGCCATAGTTTGCGAAGGTTGATATGGCAACTTCATGTTAATGCCCACGGTCTTGAAATGGCACATATGGATGTGATGGTCGGGCATCAACAAAATTTTGGCCAAAATGTTGTCATGCCCGTAAAGCTGTTTTTGAATTTGCAGAGGCAGTGAGCACATAGCTGACTTCCAAGAGAATAAACATAATTCTTTTAGCATGACTCAGTATAGCATGGACTATAAGGGAAGTTCAAGTGAAGAGGAAAGAGGCGTTATATGGCAGGAAAACTGACCACAACCCCAGAGCTGAGCCTCTGTGGAAATCCAATTTAGCAGACTCATCAAAAAACAGACCATGATATGAGGAAATCCACTCAACCATGATAGAGAACATGTCAACCACATATCTGCTAGTCAGCTAGTCTGCTAGATGGTAGGGGTGTGGAATATTCAGAGTAGACAACGCCTAGGAAAAACAAGAACCAAAGGACTTATTTAGTATACATTCCTGACTCCTATTCGGGCACTCTTTCACATTCTGTTCAGACCACGCCCTTGCAATGGCTCTACCACATACAGTATATCTGAACCCTTTCACTTAATAAAGAGTAAGAAAAGAGAGAAAATAAAAATAACTGTTTATATAGTTAAACTCCTTCACACAAAAATCACTTATATGACAAAAAATAATAAATATAATAAAAATATAAATTATACATATAACAAAATCAATCCAGACAAAAATACAGTCATGTCTCTTTATATGTAAATATTTCCAAATCCAATTCCAATCTTTTCCACTTGTTACAGGATCAGATCGAATTCTGTCTTTTTCCTCCGATGTCCGAGTCACCATTTTTTGCTGGTATCTGCCCCTCATCCTGGGTGTCAGACCAGTGCCATCTCTTGTTATATGGCATTACGAGCTTTTAAACTGATTGTATTTTACTTTTGTGTGAGGTCATACAGGTATGAGATCAATCAGATTTTGGAGGAGGAATAAGCGACAGACAGACAGCAACCATTTTATGAAATATATGTAATGTATCAAAACTTCTACTTTTTTTTTTTTTTAGCAAAAATTAACATTAATAAAAACATAATTATATTTCCTGCATTCTTCTGTGTATATGCTTTAACTTTCTCAAATTCATTTACACTTCTGTCTAGTCTCAGGTCTTGTCTGTGGGGCTGCGTCTGTACCCCACTCAGCAGAACAGTAACAGAACTTTTTTTCAGAAACTGTACATTTATTATTTATACACATTAAAAGTTTTTTCAAACTTACAGTAACATAAAATGTACATGCAGATTAGCATGTACACAAGCATTGGGCCTGACTTGATCAAACATGTGCTAAAATGGCAGTGAATGGGCTCATCGCACAAACATTTGCATGGTTATTTTTAGTCCTGCTGTTTCCAGTTCTTTCACTACACTCACAATGCTGGTATTTTACAGTATGTGTTTGCAAGAGCTCCCAAAGATGAATGCCAAGAATGTTCATAAGATATGAAAGAATACAATACTTGCAAAGCTCCTTCTAGCAAGCTGACAAAAGTCTTCAAATTGTACACTTCGAAAATACCTATTTGATATCTACCTCATATAAATACTTTTATAATATATTAGTAGTAGTTAGAGAAACATGAATGATAATTTGCTGTCTCACTGAGTTGCTACCTCACTGTTGATGAACATGCATGATGAGTGTAAACAATGCTGCCAGAAACACGACAGCTGCACTATTACAAAATATAAATGCATCATAGCACTGAATACAAGTAGTCCATTCTCACCTAGACAGTGGTTATTTTACTGATTGTCAAAACAAAAAACATTGTATTGTGTTGCAGTGTTAAATGCTTAGGTACTCCCAGCCCACTGATTAATTATTAACACAACCAGTGTAAGTAATTTCCTCAGATTAATGGCAGTTACCTGGATGTGCCATTTAGTTTAACTATAAGTGACATAAAACTGATATTCCTACACATAAAAATACATTTACTTGGCAGTGTAAGCATTTTGGATAAGCACAAAAACTACTTTATCCTGATATCATAATAATATCTCAAAGTAATTCTCAAAATGCAGCATTCAACATCCAGATATGAGATATTCTCCCTGTGTTTCGGGGGTTTCATCTGGGTACTCCGGTTTCCTCCCCCAGTCCAAAGACATGCATTGTAGGCTGACTGGCATTTCTAAATTGTCCATTGTGTGTGTGTGTGTGTGTGCAATTTCCCCCTGCCATGGGTTGGCACCCTGTCCAAGGTGTCCCCCGCCTTGTGCCCCGAGTCCCCTGGGATAGGCTCCAGGCTCCCTGCGACCCTCTGTAGGATAAGCGGTACAGAGAATGGATAGATGGATAACTATAACTCTTTGCCTTTCTCGGAATATGTCAAAGCCTTTAGACCAAACTTTTTCCACATGATAACTTTAAGAAATTGCGCCAACCACACAACAAAACAAACTTGTCAATAATCAAACTACTGCAGCAAATGAAATTCATTTAACTGGCTAATAAAAATAAAATGCGGAGGTCGCAAAATACCTAAAGGTTGGCAGCCCTAATATAGTCCAGTTTTTTTTTTTTTTTTTTCGTGTTCTTTGGTATTTTCCATCTCACCCCTCACGCGCCCCCTGCAATTCTTTCGCGCACCACTAGGGGGAGCGCAGTTTAAATAACTCTGCTTTAAACAGTTAAACATCGAACACTTAAATTTAATATTTAATATCGTGATTGTGCGCTAAGTACTACTGTAATGCCCACATTTCCCCACTGCCGTTATGCAAAAATTAACTAACTAATTAAAAATAACTAATTAACGAACAAATAAAACAGAAAAAGAAAAACTGTCGCGAATTGAAAATGACGTCACGGTTGAGCCTTGCATGTAGTGTGGCATCATCAATGTGCGCCTCAGATTTGGTGCAGCGCACTCGTTTTCATGGCGCGTCAAAAGTTCTGAGTTGGTGTTAATTTGTGGGGCTTTCTTCCGTATTTGCACGGTAAATTACTGCTTACCAGAAGCAGTGTTGTAAATATATAAACTGTGATGTGTATGTTACTTGTTATTCTGTCCTATATATTTGATTAGATTGACGAGGCTGCGATTGGGCAGCTAATTCTCTAGTTAGCTAGAATGTGTTTTGGAGTGACTATTAGCTAGCTAGCGCTCAACCTAGCTAGCGCATGCGATATAAACTTTTTTTCTGAATATTACTGCAAAAGCTAGCTGACACACATTTATGCTTATTGAGTCGAACTGTGACCGTAGCGTATGTATGAGTGTTTTATAACGCTAGGGTGAATAAAAGATGTACCTGTAATTTGCTAGCTGCTAACTGCGTGTTAGCTATCTTAGCGGCGTCATTTTTCCCTACCTGTATTCCTACAAAACCCGCCTCCTTGTCTAGGATTGGTTAGGAGCGCATTCTAATAAGTATACACGTCCAATCAGCGATCTGTTTGTGAACACGAGCACTCCGCCTTGGAGTAAGAGGCGTTTTTGTTGGGGGAATACGAGTGGGGAAAATGATAGTTCGCGGGGCATATACATCATTCAGCCTCTTTTTTTTGCTTGTTTTGGCGCTCTTTGCACTTCAGAGGATTCACTATTGCTGTTTTCTTCACAGCTATCTATCTCAGTAATTTACAATGAGCTTGTTCGGCTCAAGTTCTGGATTTGGGGCCGGAGGCACAGGCGTTTTCGGCAGCACCACAACAGACAGCCATAATCCAATGAAGGTATACAGACTCATCCCACAGCACCGTGCAGCTCAGCTTAGCTGTAGCAGTGTTTTTCAGGCCCAGCTTTGCTTTTTCTAACCCCCTCTACATCATGTTGATGCAGGATGTGGAAGTGACGTCACCACCCGATGACAGCATAAGCTGCTTGGCCTTTAGCCCTCCAACATTGCCTGGAAACTTTTTGATTGGTGGCTCTTGGGCCAATGATGTAAGTTGTTAATATCATAAAGTGTGTAGTACATGTTATAATACCTGCCTAGTGCATTCATGTTTTGTTATGCTCTTTGTTGTTAGGTGAGATGCTGGGAGGTTCAGGATAACGGCCAGACAGTCCCTAAAGCTCAGCAGATGCACACAGGCCCTGTGCTGGATGTCTGCTGGAGTGATGTGAGACATGAGTATAAACAGAAATAACCGTAACACTCCCAAAGTACTAACTGTGCTGCCCAATACATAATCTACTATTAGTGCTGCCACTATTCATTGGATATGAAGGCTTGTACAAGATTTATTAAAAATGTTGGGGTTTAATTATATGCCATTACATTAAGTAAGAGAGAATGTGTAAACAATTTGCTTGATATAAGAAAATAACAGTGGTGGGGAAAAAACACATTATTTTCAGATACTTTAGCTTACACTTGATCTTAGCCAAAAGGCTGAGAAGTGATGAGCTTACTTTAGCTTACCTATACCATGGAGAGATTCCATATACTGATGGGTGACAAATTAAAGAGTAAAACCAACCTAAAGCTTGCTGGGCAACCAGAACAACTTCAGTACACCTTGGCATAGATTCTGCAAATTTATAGAAGTGTGCTGGAGAGATAAAACACCATTTGTTCAATAGATATTCCCTCAGTTTTTGTTTTGATACAGTTCAGAATCTCCCACTGGTGTTCACATAAGTTGAGATTTGGTGATCATATAACTTTTTCCCCACATCTCAGTGCCTGTGGTTTTTGCAACTGTGCATTCTTCAAAGGGGTTTCTGCACTGTAACACTACTATAATATTCTTCTCTATGTAGCTGTAGACAGACTGCAACTGCTCTTTTCTTTTCTTACATATGCACTGCACATGCTTCACTGTCATTTAGTGTGCACTGTCAAATTTGTTTATCCCATAGAAAGACATCAGTAACAATACATTTTCCAACCCTTTTTACTGTCAGTTTTTTTTATTTGTCAGTTTTATCAAATATTTATTGACCAAAAACCCCAAAACAAGCATTTATATTAGTTTGCACTTGTTTAAGGACGCCCAATGTGTGATACAGACGTTTGTAAGCAAAAAAAATGCCCTTTACACAGCTTTAAAAGTCCAGTGTTCTGTCATTGCTTAATGTATTATATTATTTAATTTTATAATTAATTTAATAAAGTAGTTTTGAAGACCAAATAAAATAGGAATTCCAAATATTATTACATATGGTTATAAATAAAAATATTGTGGAGTAAAGCGTTGTGGTATTTCAGTGCAAAAGTAAAGCATGTGGCTTTTACACTGGATTTGTAGTGCAGTATAGGTAATATTTTAGTGAACTATCCTGGAAATATCATCTAAGATTTCGGGGAACACTACACTAAAACACTACTCGTACACTTAAATAGTGCGCTGTACGGTAATTAGGATATCACTGTTGAGTATGTTTTTAAACCCAGTGTACATTAGAGGCATCCCAAAATAAGTAAATGAATGCACCTTATATTAAAAATGGGTATTTTTGTGGCCATGGGATACTATTTAATAATAGTATTGCAATAACAAATAACTATGGGAATATTTGGTGCAGCTGTTTGAAAGTATTTCACTATATGATACTTCCAGTGTGTAAGACCAATGTGTAACCCGTATTTTCCGATTTTAACAGGATGGAAGTAAAGTCTTTACAGCCTCCTGTGACAAAACTGCCAAGATGTGGGATCTGAACAGCAACCAGGCCATGCAGATAGCACAGGTAAGCCACACTTCTTTCAGTGCAAGCCTTCTCAGCTCTAGTCTTGAAGGCCCACTGCTCTGCATTTTCAAGGTTTTCTGCTCTCAGCACATCTGATCTTACTTAATGGATGACTTGGTGATGATAAATGCATACTTGAAATACTATCTTTTTACACCTTTTTTGTGTTGCACTTTGATATATAGTGCAACACAAAAAAGGTGTAAAAAGATATTATTTCAAGAATGCATTTATCATCACCAAGTCATCCATTAAGTGGACATCAGGACTGGAATTGAGAATCTCTGTTTTAAGGACCATGAGTACAGGTGGAAAGAATGCAAGTTGTAGAAACAGCAAAGGAAATACTTTTGTGATTAGTTAGTTCCAAAATAAATTCTGATAAAAGAAAGTGCAGTGAAGTTATGAGATTATGAACAGCGTACTTTTCTATTGGAGCTGGGAATGCCAAGACTGCCAAATGTATACGTAGACAACTCAGTCCATACAACCGTGCCTTTATTCAAATGTTTGGCTTCTTTTCTTGTTATGTTAAATACTATATACTGTATATATGCACTGATCAGCCATAACATTAAAACCACCTGCCTAATATTGTGTAGGTCGCCTTTGTGCCGCCAAAACAGCTCTGACCCGTTGAGGTGTGGACTCCACAAGACCTCTGAAGGTGTGCTGTTGGATCTGCCACTAAAACATTAGCAGCAGATCCTTTAAGTCCTGTAAGTCGCGAGGTGGTGACTCCATGGATCAGGCTTGTTTGTCCAGCACGTCCCACAGATGCCAAGACAACACCTTGAACTCTGTGATGTTCCTCAAACCATTCCTGACCAATTTTTGCAGTGTGGCAGGGCGCATTATCCTGCTGAAAGAGGCCACTGCCATTAGGGAATACTGTTGCTATGAAGGGGTGTACCTGGTCTGCAGCAATGTTTAGGTAGGTGGTACGTGTCAAAGTAACATCCACATGAATGCCAGGACACAAGGTTTCCGGGCAGAACATTGCCAATAGAATCACACTGCCTCTGCTGGCTTGCCTTCTTCCCATAGTGCATCCTGGTGCCATCTCTTCCCCAGATAAGTGACACACACACATCTGGCCATCCACATGATGTAAAAGAAAACATGATTCATCAGTCCAGGCCACCTTCTTTCCTTGCTCCATGGTCTAGTTCTGATGCTCACGTGCCCATTGTAGGCACTTTTGGCAGTGGACAGGGATCAGCATGGGCCCTCTGACCGATCTGCGGCTACGCAGCAAGTTGTGATGAACTGTGTGTTCTGCCAGCATTAACTTTTTCAGCAATTTGTGCTGTAGTACCTCTTTTGTGGAATCGGACCAGATGGGCTACCCTTCACTCCTCAGTGAGCCTTGGGCACCGATGACCCTGTCGCTGGTTCACTGGTTGTGCTTCCTTGGACCACTTTTGGTAGGTAGTAACCACTGCGTACCGGGAACACCCCACAAGACCTGCCGTTTTGGAGATGCTCTGACCCAGTGGTCTAGTCTTCAGAATTTGGCCCTCGCCAAGGTCGCTCAGATCCTTACGCTTGCCCATTTTATCTGCTTCCAGCACATCAACTTCAAGAATTGACTGTTCACATGCTGCCTAATATCCCACCCCTTGACAGGTGCCATTGTAACAAGATAATCAATGTTGTTCATGTCACCTGCCAGTGGATTTAATGTTATGGCTGATCAGTGTGTGTTTATATATATATGTGTTTGTGGGGTTTTTTTTTTTTTTCTTTTTTTTTTGTGTTTTTAGTAAAGGCTTTTGACAGGCATTGAACAGTAGGCAATTTACTTTACCTATATAATAAAACAGTATCCAATGAGCATGTAATAAGTATGTAATTCTAATACTAATTTTTTTGTTTGTTTTATTTAGCATGAAGGTCCAATCAGGACAATACACTGGATAAAAGCCCCAAACTACAGCTGTGTCATGACGGGTAGTTGGGACAAAACACTGAAAGTATGTCACGTTGCAAGCACTCCTTCTAGTGTAACTAATTTACTCCTTTTTTTACTTCTGTTTTCCCTCATTTGGGCCCTTTACTTATTATAAGAGCTCTTCTTGTATACACATGCTTTACTTCATAACATTTTGTTTGTTTTGGCTGGTTGCTGTCTGTGCTCTATAGTTTTAACACTGTTGGGAGAACTGATAACATTGCTTTCTCTGTGACTGACAGTTTTGGGACACTCGCTCTCCAAACCCCATGATGTCCCTGCAGATGCCAGAGAGATGTTACTGTGCCGATGTGGTAAGACAGTGATTACTGAAATTACACTTGTTTTTTTTTTTTTTGTTTGTTTGTTTTTTGTTTGTTTTGTTAAAGTTGACAAGAAAATCGAATACAGGCCACACTGGTTAAGTGATTCTCTGTAAAATTGCAATGAAGCTTATAAGCTTCCTTTTTTTTTTTTTTTTTTTTTTTTTTTTTTTTTTAAAAAGCTGTGTTTCTTTCTGTTGTTGTCTTCGTCATCAAGAGTGTAGTTCTCCTGCCTTTTTAGTCTGTAGATGAATTATTCAAGTTCAACTTATTATTATAAATTTATTTTCAAGTACGAAATAAATTTAGATTATGGCTCAAAAATATACATACACACAAGTGAATGTGACTTCTACAAGCAACACATGGTCCTGGATCAACACCTTTTGTTGTTCTTGTAACAACCAGTGAATGTCATCTGATGTCGTGGTGTGCTTATTTCTTCTCTCACTTCTGGGCTGTTTGAAAATTCATCAGCTAATTACTAAGGTCTTTGTGTGCTGAATTGTTTTTGTATAATTTCTACAGTAGATATATTTTTTTTCTGCACTCAGCAAAGTTTTGTCCAGTGACTTCAAAAGTGTTTTGCTCTTAATCTACACTCAACAGCCATTGTAAACTCTGTTTCTGAAATGATTTTGTAGCTCTTTATGTTCAGGGTACTGGTACTCTGGCTTTGCGTCTCTTTATGCACAGGTGTATCCTATGGCTGTTGTGGCCACTGCAGAACGAGGGCTAATCGTGTACCAGTTGGAGAATCAGCCATCGGAGTTCCGGCGTATAGATTCACCTCTGAAGCATCAGGTTGGTCGCAAGTTTTCTTTATTTTGTAGAAATTGAGCAGCATGTGAATTAAGCACTGGAGATGCTTATCTGCTATTTCTATAATTACTTTTCAGATTTTGAGTATATACAGTAAAATAAATTGAGTTGCTGCTTCTTTATTTCAATGCTCTGATTGATTACTGGTGGAATTTCTCTCTTGCACTACAGCTTGACCAAGTAGGTGCAAAATTAGTTTAGGCTCCAACTTGAAATTTGTGGTCTTTGTTTTGTACAGCACCGCTGTGTGGCCATCTTTAAGGACAAACAAAATAAACCCACTGGATTTGCACTGGGCAGTATTGAGGGGCGAGTGGCCATTCACTACATTAACCCACCCAATCCGTGAGTTTCCTGAAGCAATGCGGCCTTTACTACACTGACCCACTATCTCATGAGAAATATGATCTGTTTAACATGCATTTTTATTGTTTCAATAGCGCCAAGGACAATTTCACCTTCAAGTGCCATAGATCTAATGGAACGAACACCGCCACACCCCAGGATATTTACGCTGTATGTATTCGGATCTGCTGTTGTTAATATTTATCATCATAGTATTGTGGGTGTTCTCTCTGCAGTGTTGATTAGAACGTTTTAGCTTGTGCATTGGAAATACAGTAGATATCTAAACTAGCTAGCTGGTGGTTTGAAACTAGTCATCACAAGAAAGTGCTGATGTCTGTATCATTAAATTGTTCCTGCAAATAACAGCTTCTGATGCTACAAGTGTATGAGTTTCTGATTTTTCTGTCCCAGGTCAATGCCATCGCTTTCCATCCAGTGCACGGCACGTTGGCCACGGTGGGCTCTGACGGCCGCTTCAGTTTCTGGGATAAGGACGCTCGCACAAAGCTGAAAACCTCTGAGCAGCTTGATCAGCCTATCACAGCTTGCTGCTTCAACCACAACGGCAACATCTTTGCCTACAGCTCCAGCTATGATTGGTCCAAGGTATGGTCAATCAAAAACATCAGTGTTAGTCGTGTTATTAGTATCGGGGTGTCATTTAGCTTGTGTTAAATTAATGAAGTTAGACATAGGCTTAAACCAAAATGGTTGCCTATATGATCTGTTGTGGAAGCCATTATTTCAGGCTCCATATAGTGCACTACAAGGAGAGTAAGGAGTAAACTGTAATTTCATTGCTAGTTTCCTGACAGCTGCCATAATGTCTGATCTCCCTCTAATAGGGACATGAGTACTACAACCCCCAGAAGAAGAACTACATTTTTCTGCGAAATGCTGCTGAGGAACTCAAGCCTCGGAACAAGAAATGGTGAGAGTGGGATTTCCGTTACCATGGAGACGGTGTCTGTCGCCAGGCTTCGTTGTGGTCTCCTCTCTGTGCTGTTTTGACACTTGCCTTCTTCAGCATCCAAGTATGCTTTGCATGAAGGAAAAAAGGTGGATTTTTGAAGATTAGGAAATGGGAAATATTTCTCAGAGCCTGGATCTTGTATTCTGTTAAATGCTACAGATTGGCCATTTTGGAGTTTATAGGGTTTATTTTTGCTTATTGGAGGAATTTTATTACAGGAGAAGCTGCTAGGCTTAACTTTTCTTAACTTTTAGTGATGCACATACTGATGGAAGCTACACCAGCGATCCTCGGCACTTTATTTTTCTGAAACAAAATTGTATTTAGAATTAGAGTTGATTAAGTATTTTTATTAAGATGATTTCTGGTTTGAAATTAAGAGTAGCAAACCTCTGTGATCTATCTTCAGCTTACCAAAGACGGTAATTTAAAAAAGAAAGAAATGCCGGAGAATAGTTTTTTTTGTTGGAAATAAAGCATGTACTTATTTTGGGGGTGGGAATTAAAAACGACAATAAACATGATTTTAAAAAGAAAAAGTATGCTGTTATGCCTTATGACTGACCACTTGCCCTCCTGTCTTTAGATCCTGTCAAGCTGTTGCATCTCGGAAGACCTGTGTTAGCATGTAAATACGGGAGAAAGGGAGAGATCGTCTTATGGCTAACATCTGGACCAATGACGTGGCATTGCATACATTGTATGGACCAATCAGAAAGGGCCAGCCACTCCTACACGATGGTGATGACAGCAAATTGCTTTGCGCTGCACAAGAGAAGTCATGCTTTAGTGTCCTTGGTGAATGTGGTTGTTTTTTGTTATCCTTCCTAACTACAGCTTTTTTTTTTCTTTTTTTTTTTCTTTTTTTTTTAATACTTCTTTCCAAAGCAAAAAAAAAAAAAAAAACCCACACGTTTCCACCACTTCTTTGCTGTCACAACATGGTGTAGATTATATTCTTTATTCTGTGAAATGAATAAATGTCTCAAACTCCACACGTTGACATTTTTGTTCTCATAGTCTGGAAGAAGTGAAGAGATAAGAGAGTATCATGATGTGTGTGTGCTTCTAAAGCATGATACTTTAGATTCCAAAATATCTTGATTGGGACAATTAACCAGTTTATCACATAAGATATGAATAAACTGGTTAATTGTGGACGGATTAACTGGGGAACGGATGTTCTCATCAACTCTGAGAAACTTTTTAACCGCAAAAGTTTTAATGTTCACTTTTATCAGATCATGTAATAACTTGTAATCATAGACTATAATTGCTGTCCTAATAACAGGACCACATTGTTACCATGTTTCTGCAACTTCAATAAGCCATCATGATAGCCTAAAACATAGATATTAAGTGCTTTCGAAGAGAACCCCCAAGCACATCAACTCTGCTTTAAGATAATGTCCACTAGGAGGCAACGCTTCACTTCTCTGCTTTGTGTTAAAGCATGGCAAAATCAAAGCACACAGATCAAAGTGAGTGAGTCCATCAGGTGAGTTGGTGGAAAAAGCAAGGGAGAAACATTGGGAACTTATCAGTAGGATATGAATAGCAGGTTGTGGGAGCTACAAAGGGTAGGAGTGAGAAGACTTGCGTGACTTGAGCGTAAAGGTGTGAGAACTACCACCTTGCTGTGGCCATTAGAAAATCACCTTACTGTCAGCTGGGCTTTCGGCACTTCGCAGTGAGACTTCAATAGGCTGTGGAAGGGAAACTACCGAGACCAGGCAGTCTTCAGTGTGTGATTCTTACAGAATTAGAATTTCGGCACCTTAAATCAGTAGTTCTCAAAGTGGGGTCCAGTGACCCCCAGGCTACGCTTCTTCGCAGAGCGTGATTATTTTTCCTACAGTGGTGGTGGTGATCCACCATTATAAAAGCTTTTATATTTATGATTGACTTCTTATAGTTATTAGCCTGGTTACTTTAATTTATTGGGTCTAATCCAAACATCAGTAATGCTGACAATAAGGCCTATATGTAATGTCAGCCTGGACCTAATGTGTTGTGTGAGTGGAAAGATCAGGAATACAAAGCTCTATTGCTCCAATAAATAGTCAGAATATTTAAATTTAAATAATGAGCCTAACATTTGAATAGTTGAATTAAGTTCAGGAAATTAAATTTGTGCTGAGGAGGTCTGTGGAATTTATTTTACAATTAGAGGGGTCACTCACTGCAAAGAGGTTGCAGACCCCTGCTTTAAGTGACTCCTAACACCACTGTATTAGTGAGGTAAGAGAGGACTGCTCCTCCTAATGTCATGAATCTATTTGTACAACATAGTTAAACAGCAGCTACAGCTGGCACAGTTACATGAGTGAATGGTTGTCAATGGTGATACAAGCCCTGGCCTGTTCTCCCTGTTGTCTAGAGGCCTGGCTGATTGATGCTGTTCTGAAAGGCCTTTGTGACCATGCATTTGGGTTAAAGGAGCTGAAGATCATAATCCTGGCGCAATGTCATAGACATATTAGGCTTAAACGGGGCTAAATCTTTATGATCTCATTACCTCTAAATGCTCGTGGTCTGCACTTATCTCTAATTCATAAAGCAAATGTTTCAAAGAGGCCTCTGCTTTCTACTCTCGTGAGCTCTAATCTTTAATATTAGTGCACTGGGGTGTAAATTCATCCTCTTAGTGGTCTGTTGGCATTAACTGGACTTAGACATGCGGTGGAGAGAGGTGGAGAGCGGCCAGTGGTGAATCATTTGTTCTCAGAGCTGATAGTATGAACATGTTCCAAGCCCCCACATAAACACAATCAGAATCACAATTGAGCTTACTTTTATAACGAATTTGGTGTTCAGGGCAGTATGCTACAAGGTGTTTAAGCCTAATTTCATCTTCCGAAAAATAAGATTTGAGCTGTTGTTATTATTTATGAAAAACGGAAAGAAATACAGTATTACTGCGTGTAAATAAGAATTGAGAATTGCATTTTTTTTTTTACGTTCACGTTTACAACAGCACCAGTGGCATAACCAAGTCAATTTTCATGGATTTTTTTTCTGAATTCAAAAAAAGACAGAGTTTATTCGGCTAGGGAAATAGACCCCTTTTGAGTGAGGGCACGTTGTCTCGCTCGCAGTGGCCGTTTTTCTTTGTTTGGCGCAAGGACAAAAGCAGGTGCAAGTTTAAGCGAGGGCGGACGCAGGGGAGGAGTCTGTGCGACAGAACAAAGTTTTCTGATAGTTTTTTTTTACAAAAGAAGCTCCACGCCATTGGCTAGCATGAATAATGGGCGTGACTTTTAAAGACCGTATAAATAGCAGCGCCCGGAAGAAAGGAAAGAAGTGGTCGCTTGTCACAGTTGAGTGCATGCGGCGGTCGTGTACCAGGGAGCGCGTTCACTGCTGCTGCGATGTTTTGTATTGCATAGGAAGTTTAAGGACTAAAGAATTGAAAGCCTGGACAATCGAGCCTTGTTGTATAGAAAATCCCATATTTTGACTCTCTGACTCTTTTTTTTGCATGCCAGGATATTTTTAAACGACTGATTTGGGGGGAAACGTTGCTTTTACGCTTCCGTTACAGTTTGAGTATCCAATGCTTTTACATCCGTTTATGAACAGCACACTCGAAGCTATGCACCCAACGGGAATCCAGAAAGACACTACTTTCACGAAGATTTTCGTAGGGGGTTTACCCTACCACACAAACGATGCGTCTTTGAGAAAGTACTTCGAAGCGTATGGAGAGATAGACGAGGCTGTGGTCATAACGGACAGGCAGACGGGGAAGTCAAGAGGCTACGGCTTCGTAAGTAACTCAGATATTACTCTCAAGCCAGTGTTAATGATTCTTAACTACTTTCTAATTATGGTACGTCTGTGTGCTTTGGAACACGACGTCCTTAATGTACTTTAAACCCTTTTTTTGAGATCCCAGCAGGCTCTTCTTTCTTTGGGTACGTCATGTTGTGCGTAAACGCGCGCGCGACGCGTTCAGGTCTGTTGTGGGCAGATAAGCATCTGTTTTCTAGGTTAGCAATAGTAAACAAAACAAAGGTGTATAAAGTTAAAAATGAAATCCTAATCCCACCTTTCCCGAACGTGTACTTGGTGAATTGTTAGTGGGCCCACACTTTCCCATGTGGTTGTTCAAGCTTAAAACAGAAGTGCTGCTGTCCTCAGTTGGGGAGCGCGAGCGCCAGCAGCTGTAAGGGCTTTATATGGTGAAGTTTCTAAAAGATGGTTTCCAAGCCTCCTCTTTCTCCTCCTACTACTTATTCATGCTACATTAATGAAGCTCGGCAGCACCCAGCCGGCTAGAAATGTTTACAGGATCTTAACGGCCGTCAGAGAGTGGCAGATTATTTTGGCCTAAGATGGAGCTGTACATGTTTTTACTATAGCCTTGTTCTTATTCCACCAGTGTTCCTTCTCCTCACATCTTCTCCTGGAGTTCTTGTCCTGGTGGCTTCACTGGGCTTTTGTATTTATATATATATAAAAAAAACTGTAATGTACTAAACTGTTCCTTTCCTTCTTGTTTGCAAGGGTACACATTTGTACCTTAATATGTATAAAAATAATAGTATATTTTAAAAGTTCATATTAAAGGAAAGGTACAACTTAGTACTACTTTTTCTGAGAGTGTATAATGCAGAGGTTAACAGCTGGACAGACACCCCCCACACACACCACACACACACAGACACACGCAGAGACACACGCAAAGAAAACTTCCCCAGGGAACCTGATAAAGAGGAACTCATTTAAAACAACCAGAATTTTTATTCTTTAAACATGTAACACAGTAACCAACTCAAGATCCAGAGTTACAGAGTCAGTAGAGAACTTGCAGTTAGGTAGTGCTAGTGAGGGTCACAATGAGCATTTTAAGGTCATATAGAAGCCATGTGCTTCTCAGCTTAAATGACACACATAGACAAATATGGAAATATTTATCACAAACTAGAGTGACAGCAAAAATCTGAACCAAAAATGGCCTGGAGGACTGTGCTTATGTGGCAGTCTTCTGTTTGTGCTAGAGTTTTGATGTTCTTAATGCAGCACATGGTGGCTGGAGGTCAAAGAAGGTAGTGCTGCAGTGCTCCAACGGCTCTTCTTGGCTGAGTGTGTGGCAATGCAGGTTTGGCAGGCTCAGGGAGATGAGGGCTTCTGCCTTCAGAGTATTTGGTGGTCTGGGTGATGATCCCTTCATAAAAACCCGTTTTCCCTGAAAGCTCATTTTTCCTGCTAACTGGATTGACTTGTTGATCCAGTTCTGTTTTGAAACCATGAGAAAATGATTGTACATTGCCAAACTATGCATGCTTCCTTTTTGTTTGTAATAATTAATTATGTAAACAGGTACCATGCATGTTTTTTTAAGTTGTAGCATAGGACAGCCACAACTATGTTAACCCCTTAAACTCCCAGGGTGTTATTCAGGTGTCTGTTCAAATAGCACATTTAGTAACTACTATGACTTATTCATTGCACAGTACTACAGTGAAATTACATTACAGTCAGTAATGTAAGCTTTAACCCACCAGTGGGCCCTGGATTAAAGGTTGAACACTTCTGCTGTTATTTTGTAGTGTATGTTTTAGTCTCTCAGTTTTAAAGCTATGTTGTTCTTTGGGTCTTTACTGAAGGCATCCCTGGATGTTAATAGCAATTATGTTTGATATTAATGCCTCACAAGATTTTAGATTTTTAGGTTTAAGTCAACATTAAAAGATCTTTGTAAAAGATCTTTTTTTTTTTTTTATAGATGCTAACAGCACTCTGTTATGTCCTCTAGGTGACAATGACTGACAGGTTAGCAGCAGAACGAGCATGCAAAGACCCAAATCCCATCATTGATGGTCGTAAGGCCAATGTCAACCTGGCCTACCTCGGAGCCAAGCCACGCAGTCTTCAAACAGGTGAGCAGGGGTGATACATGCACACTTGTAACCTTGAAATTATTAGTTATTACTTATTATTTCCTTTCCTTCTGTTTTCTCTTTCCAACTTCACCTGTTACATGGCATGAAACTTTAACAATTGCATGTGAACCTTGTACTATATTGAAATGGTATCATTTAATATTTCTTGTGCTTTATAGGCATATCTGTTGGTGTGCAGCCAATTCATCCAGCACTTATCCAAAGGCAGTATGGGTAAGTCAGATGTCTGTGTCTGTGTGTTCTGTTACATTCTGTTACAGTTTGGTATTGTAGCAAAGACACATTCAGTGTCTTACAAACTCCAGTGGACCTTAACAATGACTGCACATGCAAAGGAAACTGAACAAGTTTTTTGTGCTCTTTGTCATGACTGGACTAGTCTTTTGTCTGGCAGTAAGATTGTTAATTTCTGTCACAGCAAGTTCTTGATTTCTGTGTCTTTGACAGTAGTCAATTAGAGGTAGTCAGTGAGATTTCAGCATTTGTATTGTGGAGTTATTTCTAAACATGGTGTTAGAATTCTCTCTGTTTGCTGACCATATTTATTTTAGTCTTTTGGTTGATGGTGCTCATGTGTTCTTTAGATATCCAAGGCATGCATGCTAGAAGCCTAATAGGAGATTTTGGTTCTGTCAGGGTATATTTTGCCCTTGAGGCTTGGTGCATAAATTTGTATTAATCTATGAGGCCTACATATCTGAGAAAACCTGCCCTGTGAGTTTATTCCGTAGTTCCAAGCCATTGCTGTGGACAAAGCAGTTAACATGGCTTTATCACTATTTTATTTGTCCAATTATAGTTGTAATACGAAGAAACACCAACCTTGTTTCTTAGCAACCTTTCAACTGATACAAACATTTATTGGCTCGGTAATGGTATAGTTTTCAAGTAGTCAGTTTGGTTTGCCATGGTGACAGACTGGTTTTGAACAAATTTTTACCCTCTTATTAACATGTTCATATGAGACAGACCTAAAACGTTCCATCTGCCGGTGAGTTAGTTGCTGTGGTAACAAGGTGGAGCAGTGTTGGGGAGGGGGACCCGCGTTTCTGCCTGTATGACAGGTGCTGTCTCATATTTCCTCAATTACACCCTTCATACACATCTACCCACCCTTTTATACACACTTGCACACCTGTCGCTTTCCCCCATGGAGCTCTTTGTCTCCTTCTGCTCAGAAATGGATTGCTAGGAATAAGAGGCTAGCTATAAGAGGCTGTCTCATTCCCTCTTTATTTAAATTGTTTTTTGGCCCTTCATGACCTTTCTACACATGCTCTCACTCTCAAATCGTAAGCATCAAAACCAACATGAGTACGTAACACAGCCACACATTCCAAGCCATTTAGTTTTGTGCATATTTCTAGATATGAAATGGTCCTACAGTCATTCGCTGTCTTAACAGTATTGTGTGACGTTTTCTAAGCAGGTGAAATCGGTCATGTTGTCAGCTTAGTGATTAGACTGGGGCCCTGAAAAGTGACACCACAGTGAGAAGGGGGGGAGGGGGGGGGGGTGCAGTAAAGGGAGGGGCTGAGGGTCAGTGGGTTGTGTATTGAGTAAAGAGAAGAATGGAAATGTTTAGGTGATATGAGCAGAAAGAGAGGGAGATGGGTTCAGTGTAGTTCCCTGTGCTTCAGTCGCTAGATGTGAGAGCTGTTGTGCAATAGCTCTATGAAATGTCACTATCTCTCTACAAGTTCAACACTTTCCCTCTATAATAAGAATGTATGCTTATGATAATGAACCACAATATTGCCAGCTGTCAGTGCACATTCAACATATTGTGTGTGAAGTCATCTGTTAATGTTATTGCGTGGGCTTAAGCACTGGGTATATGTGACTGCCTCTTTGTCTTATATGTTTTTGAGTACATGCTTATAAGGTAAGGTAACACTTTTGATGTGAGTTGTTTTCTATCAATACCTATTGTATATGTGGAATTAAAAATAAGCTACTTCACAGGATTGTTTGGCATTAGTAATGATCAGCAGTGTGTGGCTGCTATTCAGTAAAAAAGTCATGACAGTTTCCTCATGATGTGGAGTTCAAGAGTAAAATGACCTCCACCAGTCAATTAATGCACAGCGCAAGAGACCAATGTGTAAATGTGACCTGGCAACTGCCTAGTGACTGAAGATGTGTGTGTGTGTGTGTGTGTGTGTGTGTGTGTGTGTGTGTGTGTGTGTGTCCTTGACCGCTGTATCAGCTAAGCCTGGTCTCTGGACTTTAAACAAAGCTGCCAGTTACTTTACTCAGTCCATGACTCTGTGAGCTGAGCACAGTTTGTGAGTTTGTGTGGCCAGGGCAGTAGGCAGTAGTCGAGGATCACAATGCCACCTTTTCTATTTTACTGTGATGTGTATGAGACCAAGAGAGCAAGAAAAAGGCTGTATTTTCTTGTATCCTCTGATCTAATTCATTATATAATCAAGTGTTCCTCTAACCTCCACTCTTCTATTCATGCTCTGTTATTTGGCCAGTTGATGGAGAGCATTACTGAGGGAAGAAGACCCACAAGCTCCTGGCTACACTGGGCCTAGTGTGGAGGTCCAGATTGGGTGCTGCTCGCCCTGACCCCACCCTTAAGGTGCCAGTCATGGCTTGAGAGTGCAGTGTAGTGTGCTGTGACGGTTTGAAGTGCTGTGCGCATGTATGACAGTAAAGCTTACGCTGATACATCTTTCATTCTTTGTGACCTTCGCATGGTTTTTGGTTTGCAGTGCTGACTGAAGTGATTTACTACTTTGTGTGTGTGTGTGTGTGTGTGTGTGTGTGTGTGTGTGTGTGTGTGTGTGTGTGTGTGTGTGTATGGGGGAGGGGGCGTTATTGGATGTTTTGCACATGTTCTCCGCCCACACACCCTTTCCTGTGTTGAACCATGGTGTGTACAGTCTCTTTCATTTATGCACACACAAGTAATTCTAAAAGTGTGCATTCATCTCTGTGTTCTGTAAATGTGGTACTTTTAGTGTTGTGTTGGGTTCACAAGGTCTGTTTGTGTAATATATTCTTTAGATACATATTCAATTCTTAATCTTCACTTAGGAAAAATAACTACCCTCTTTAATCTCCTGAAATCTGGAAGGAACTGTGTGTAAATGATTGCACACGTCGACTCATCAGATGTAGAACTTAATAATAGATCACTTGTTTTGCATCGTATTTTCAGGTAATTACTAGCTAATAAACCCTGGGGTTGACAATGTAAAAGAGCACAGCGATTAACATGCAACTTGTCTCTCTTGCTAATTAGTTTCTAGCAGGGAAAGTCATATTATTTTATAGGAAATGTCTGTTATATATTTCACCATATACAGACAGAAAGCGGCAGGAGTCTTGAGTGTGAACCAAGATGTTTTTCAGTTCCTGCTGTCGGAATAGGGGTCCCCTGATGACATTTCTTGCCATTTCCCTTGGGGGGGTTGTTCTGTTTGTTTCCAGGTGCAGCATCTTGAGACCCCCACATCACCACACCTTCCCACAACTCCCTACATTCAGAGAGAGTGATGTGATTGTGTGTGTGTGTGTGTGTGTGTGTGTGTGTGTGTATGTGGGGGTGACTTGTGTAATAATTCCACCCCCTTACACAGACACACTCTCTCCAGTGGAAGGGACTCACAGGGGTATATTCAGACCTTGTTAATAATAGCACAGCAGTCTGTGAGGGAGAAGAGGTGAATCTGTCCTTTCTCCACACTGTTAGTTACCCTTGTAGGGCTAAAAGCTTACCTCTGAATATTACTACACTTTCACCATTTAATATAAACATGCTGTTACTGGTGCCTGCCATTGGCACATTGCATTGATCTCATTGTTAGTGTGTGTAGTGCATGTGTGTGAGATAGAGACTCCTAGCTCTCACTGAATGAGTGAAAAGTAGCAGCTGTTAAAACACTTGTGGGTGTTGGTTGAGAGAAGCTGCCAGAAGCATCTGTCTCCCACCTCTCTTGCTAAGAACCTATTCCAGCTACCAAGACTGTTGAATTTACACAGTTCACATGTTGCTGTTGTAGGTGGGATGCTCCATAAACCTGCAGAACAAGCTTCCCTTCCTGTCTATTTCTGATTTAATTTTAATGTAAGGCTTGGGTTGAATGTTTATCCTTTGGCCTTCTCCCAGTGCTGATGCCTTCCCCATCTTATTGATGAAAGTACCATAAGGATGTGAGCATATGGTCTCATCATTAATAAGACGGAGATTGCTAACAGGATTGGGAAATGGCTACTAATTCTCATTTGATCCAAGTCTGAAGAATGGTGTCATGTGGTCTGTGTGTGTTCACTCTTATCTCTGTGTGTGCAGGCTGGCGCAGCAGTATGTATACCCGCAAGCCTTTGTACAGCCCAGCCTGGTGCTCCCTTCTCAAGTGGCCTCCTCGCTCACTTCACCGTATGTGGACTACACTGCCTATGCCCAGTACACCTCAGCAGCATTTGAGCACTACCCTTATGCCTCTTCCCCGGGTTTCGTTGGCTATGGCTACACCAACAGCCACATCACTGGCCCATCCTCCAGCACCACTTCACTGCACCAGACCCTCACCAATGCGCCCACTGCCGCCACCCCTGCCTTCATCCAGTACCCACCACAGCAGCATCTACAACCTGAACGCATGCAGTGAGGGCCTGACGAGCCAAGTGAGCGCTGGGGAAAAAAACATGAGGATAGAACTATTGCACTGTCACATCAGGATTTGCTTCGGGCAGCTGAGTCCGGCGACAGTGAAACTGTGCAGTGACTTTAAAAGAGCTTCCAGAAGCACTGATGCTTTTTAAAAAAAAATTTCCTTCAACATTATTACTGTTATTACTATTATTCATGCTATTCATATCATAAGCTTAATTGTATTAATGTTTCTTTTTGTGCTCACATTATATTGTTAAGATCAATCAGAGTAAGGTGCCTCATTGTATAGAGTGGGAAAACAAAGTTAAGGAAGACTGTACAGTCATACACTGAACATGAAGAGGCTTTAGAAGGTTTAATGGGGTATTGCTGCTCAAGGACACTGGAGAAAGCATTTGAGAGAATGGAAAGTCCAAATTTAAGGTTATAGATAGGGAAGAACACAAAATCAGAGGGGTGGGAAATGGAGATGCAACAAAACAGCCGTACATGTACAACAACATGAGATGTTGGTACTAAATCAAGGACAACATGGAGAACGTCAAGCTACTTCTACTGCTTAAAGATGCTCAACACCCCCCAGGACTACCTTTCTTTTTTATAATGAAGAGGCCTTAATACTAGAATCTTTCTTTAGGTGTAAATGACCATTTTAGCATTTATATATATATAGGGTGAACTGTGAATAAACCACCACCTGCTTCCAAACAAATAAACCCCAGTCTACAGACCTCAGGCTTGTTTAAGTCCAAAGACTTGCGATATGGTATTTTAGAGTAAGGGTGCTAATTAAAGATTTTGATCAGGTTTCTGTCCATGGTGATGATTGTGAATTTATGCCATAATGCAAAACTGATTTGGAGACAGTTGTCTAGTTCAGGAGAAGCATTGAATGTGCCCCTTGTTTGGATTGTGGATGAATGGAGATAATCATTATATGATGCAGTAAGCATTGGACATGTATGGACAATGCTTATTGTATCATATTTTTTGGACATATTTTAACATGTATGGTAGCTGACACTGATACCTACAGTACATCAGTTTTGTATAACTGTTAAAACTAATTGTAAACATCTTTCTGAATATCTCTCTGACAGGGGTGTTCTTTATGTACAGCATTGTCACAATTTAAAGCATTTTGCAGTATTTATGTTAAGATATTTAAGTGATCTGTGGTACTATTAGTTTTTTTTTTTTTTTAATGTGTAAATTGGTCTCTCAGTACACCAGACATGCAAAACATACAATGTTTCAGGCTTCTGGTTGCCAAATAAGAATGTGTACATAGTTGATTTAGCATTCTTCATATACTAATAATCCACATGTGCACCTAAAAATTTTAAGTTGATTTTTGAGCCTCAGCTTGCACCTGGCACATAATTGCTCTATGAAGCATTTTTATGTCACATCATTTCACTATCTGCAAAGAAGCCATACCAAGAAAAGTCTTGGGGAAAATAAAGACTTTATACTAAAAATAGGAATGCATTTGATTGTTCTTACATTGTCTTGTTTGCACCCATCTACTTTGTTTTGGGGGAAAATATGCTTCTGTCTGTTCTGTATACTTTAATTAAAGCATTCCTTTAGACTGCAGTCAGGAATTTTTCAAAGCTGCTCGATGAAACTTCAGGTAGTATATTACTTATTACCAAATATAAATTAAGGTTGCTTCTTACTACTGTTCCCTGGTCAATGCTACTGCTAAGTTTCTATTGTTGTCAGGTGCTAATAGTTGCATGTATCAAGTAGAAATATAAGATGCACGAAAGGAGGGGAATTTTTCTTTAGGACCTGATTATGAGTCATTATTTAACACATTCACTGTTTGAATGTAATAAATGACCTAAAATGCTGCGTTTGACTGGCACCATGTGCAGTAAAGACAGTCTTGTCTTGCATCATATCAGCATGCTCTGAGTGTGTGTGGAGTGTGTGCGATGTTTGGTTAGGTCATGGGGAAGGGGCCCTGCTGGTTATCAGGCTTTAACATGAGCAGTAGCCCCAGGCACGCACTGTTCTCTACCAGGACACATACACTGTTGCCTTTGCCAGCTTATCCGGGGAAGGCTGGTTATGAGGATGGCTTATGTGTACAGCGGATTAATATTTTCATAGTCATTGTTAGTTTCCAGGCACTGTGAAAATACCAAGACACATTTATATGCAGACAACCTGGCCACTTACCACATTTCTGTTTTTTTCTTATCAAACAATTGGAGCTTTGTCTAGTGATTGTATATTTTAAGCATTTTGAATCTCAACCATAGGGAGCGTGATCCATTTTAATTCCATTGTAAATGCGTCACTCAGGTTTTTCTGGGTGATCTGGAGGTAGCTGCATGGCCTGTTGAGCAGAGATAAATAAGAGTGGAAGTGTTTGTGAAGCTGCTGTGGTGTAATGGAGTCATGGTGTTAGCTTAAATAAACAGCTCATTCATTGTGTGTACTCAAGATGAAGTTATGGCTGTTTGTGCAGCTATGGAATGAACATGGTAACCTTTTTTGTCGCTGAGCTGAATCTGATTGTTTGCAGGGTTTAACTCAAATGTTAAGATACTAAAGATCTTGTGTTAGGCTCAACTGAACTTTTAGCAATATACACAATAATATTGCTAAAAGTTCAGTTGAGCCTAACACAAGCTCTATATCATGTTCTTTGTTGCATAGTTCATACATGCATCACAAGTATATTTGAAGTCTCTTCCTCTTAATAGAATGCATATTATTTCTTCTTCCTCAGTCCTAACAACTCATCACCTTATGGTCTTTACGCTTCTCTATTTACATTGACATGAATTGATTTTATTGCACTCTCTCTTTGTCATTTCTACAATCTGACTGTTATGTTACTTCCCTCTTTAATCACTTTTTCCTTTCTTCCTGCTCTCCTTGCCACACATTTACAGTAGAAGGGGAGTCAGGGTTGAAGTGAGTGCCAGCTTGATAAACCACAAGTAGAGCTTTATGCTGAATCATTGACAGACACATGCCATTTTGCTGTATTAGCCTTGATGTTTCCAAGCTTTCAAACAGTCACACTTTCTACTCATAATGCCACACTGCCTAATAGCTGCCAATCATTAGCAGAAAGGCACTTCAATGTCTAGGAGTTCCTAGCCTCACTTAATCCCACCCACTTGGATTTTTTTTTTTTTTTTTTTTTTTTTTTTTTTTTTTCCAGAAACTCACAATGATGAGCATTGGTCTCTGATGCATACCACATTCTTTATTTGTATATTCATGAGTGGGGATGTTGAACAATTTGTCTATACTGTGTATCAGGCCCTGTATAAACTAATTTTACTCCAATTTAACCTAGGTCATTACAGATCAAATCCTGCTGCAGGGACCTTTGGATTAGAATTGGTCCGATCTGGCTAACGTCTGGAGACACTCAGCATGGTGTCCTGAGATAGTATAGACACTATATTTAGTGAACCACTCAAAGATGGCGACACCAGGCCACTGACCCACCTCGTTTTATTGCCTCTGCCTGTTGTCACTGGCTGTCTAACTGAGATAAAGTTGATAAGTTTGGATTGGGTGGTGAGGGGAGGCTTAGGCACCGATGCTCTTTGGTTCTAATGAAACCTACACATACATATACACATAGTCATTTTCTTATATGTCACACTCTATATACACTTGCCTTTCATGCTTTAGTTTTTCTGTATCACTTTCCCTTCCTAACTGGAGTGAATGGGGTGTAATTACTATACCTTGACAGATAAGATGAGTAATAGCAGATGCATATTGAAAGCAGATGATATCAACAACATTGCTGCTCTAAAGAAAATTTAGATATGTTTGTATGTTAATCATTTTCAAATTAAATATAGTAATCCATAGATTATATTGTAGGTCACAATCTGTCAGGATATACAATCTAACTACTTCAATTAAATTTTATTTGTATAGCACCTTTAAAAAAAGACATTGACAAAAGAAGCTTTACAGAAATCTTAATGTAGATTTAGATCCCTAATGAGCAAGCCTGAAGTGACACTAGCAAGAAAAACTCCCTGAGATGACATGAGATAGAAACCTTGACAGGAACCAGACTCAGAAGGAAACCCATAATCTTCTGGGTGACACTTGATAGTGGCATTTTTATTGAAATTTTTTAAGAAATTTTATCTAAGCCTTTTATCTAATGCAGCTTAGATTACACCTCTAAGATTAAGCTGGATAAGTAAAACAAACATCTTATATGAGCGTGTGACAGAAAGACAGAGAAAGAGATGGAGTGATAATGAGACATAAATACATGCAAAGACTTAATGACTCAATTCGGTTTCCTTGCATGAATCATGTGGTGGTCAGTGACATCATTTGGCAAGACATAAACAGAAATAATTTGTGGCTGTACTGCATTGGGGATAACACCTCTGTTAACTCATTTGCTTGGGTCTATCAGGTTTGTCAGTGGCTCCACACTGTTGTTACTGTTGTTGCAAGTACCTTTCCTATTAGTTTCAGTGTAATACTAAATAATTCATTTTGGTTCCTGAATGATATGCTTCAGGAAATAACTGAATAATCATCTATGACTTTAATGAGTTATAGAGTCTGGGTTAAGGACAATTGTAACATTCAACCTACAGAACAGGAACATAACCTTGCTTTTATTTTTTGATTTTTTATAAAGCTGTGATTTTTATTCAGTTTTTTTTTTTGTCATAAATAATTATCAATGAAGAAACTTGTTTTATGAATTATCAATCTTATAAATTAGTCGCCTAGCATGTTTTGCATAGTTATGTCATATAACATTTGTGAATTATTACTCACATACTCAATTCTTCTTATATCACATATATATACACCTTACATAAAACATTACAACTATGAGACGTTTCATGTTGCATTTGTGCACTTTGACCATGTGACCAGTGATGTGAAAATGTAGCATCAAAATTGTAAGTATGTAAATTGTAATTTGTAAGCACTAAAGTAGTTTTGAGCGGTGGCAAGGAAAAACACATAGAGACAATATGAGGAAGAAACCTTGAGAGGAACCAGACTCAAAAGGGAACTCATCCTCATCTGGGTGACACTGGATAGTGCAATTATAAATAATCCCCTTCTATAACTGTATACTATATGGTCAGAAAGTGCAACTGTGTAACCATAAAAATTCATTATAGTTTTCAAGTGAAGTCTATTTCGTTCAAATTATCAGATGTTCACTGATGGAGGCTTGAGTGTGAAACTGTCTGTGGGAATTGCAGTCCTAAAGCTATCATAGCAACTGCAGTCTTAAGCCATTGCAGCAAAACTGTTCATATCAGTTGAATCCAAAGCCATCTTCATGGTTTCTAAGCGGTAACAACCACAGTAATCTCGGGTAACTGTAGGCTGTCCGTATGGGGCTATCCTCAGCAGCTGTGAGTGGCTTCCAACAGATGAGAACTCCAACCAGAGGTAGGGCATCAGGATGGATCAGGCAGGTATTGTCAAGTAATGGTTAAAGAATATGACATCATTACATACTATTCCTTTTGACAGAAAAAATCTGTATTTAGTGTAGGATCAGGTAATCAGAAGTAATGAAAATATGAGACAAGCAGCATGAAATTCTGTTCAGAGGTATTCAACACTAAAATAGTCTACTGTGCTAGTAAAAAAACAGTCACAGATGTGTTTGAGTCTCTTCTTATCTCACTTATATAAGAATAGAGTTCAATTTGAAGTAAATGACCCCCTTGCCTAAGAAGGAAGGGCTGATTCAGCCTAGGGGACAGTGCACATGCACAATATTCACTCTAGCGCAGAGATAAAATTAGTATATGGCCTAATGTAACCTCTTTTGAGTCTGCAGATATAATTTCTCTCTCTTTTTCTCACACATGCTTCTGTGGGGTTCAGCAGAGTTTTTTTTTTTTTTTTTGCTCTGCCCCATGTCCTTATCTGTGGTTAGCATGTGTTCAGGGCAGGCTGGGCCTCCTCTACACTCCCCCGATTAAGCTTCCTCCAGAGTCCAAGAGATGAGGCCAGACAGGTGCTTTCACTCCCACGTTTACACAGGACTCACACACACTCACAACACATTAAAGGAACACACCAGTAATTTGTCAACCTAACTTCTATCTATCTATCTATCTATCTATCTATTGCATATGTGTGATTATCACAAACAATAATTTTGCCATGTTTCCCTGTACTAAAAAAGAAAAGTTATCTTGACAACTTAAAAACTAATTTCTAAGAAGTTTAAAGGGAGACAATAAATGTTTAGGTGAAACATATTTATGTTTCATTCACTGTTCAGTTAAAAGTATTTGTAAATTTAGCTAAAAGTCTCTATAATTTGTCCTTTCAGATGACTTTTTTAGTGGGAAGAATGTGTGGTTATGTGGTTAACAGTTGTGTGAGTCTGATAACACAACACACATGGATAGCACAAAACCTAGAATTCATTTCTGAGCAAAGTTAAACAAAAGTACTTAAGAACCACTTTAGTAAGACATTCTGTTATGTCTAACATAATTTTTTTTTCTTTTCTAAGTACCAAGAAACATGTCAAAATTCCTGTCTTTGGTAAACATAAATATGCAACAGATTGAGTAGATGAAAATTGCTTAAAGTCTTAAATAGACATCCAGGCAACTCTGGCTTAGCATTAGCATTTATGATTCACCCAGATTGTTACAATAAAGCTTTGGCAAATCTAGAATTGCTCTGACTTATGCATTATCAAAACTGAAAGTCAGTGTTCATTTGTGTGATATTACTAAAGGTTTATCGGGAAAGAAAACAGAAAGTCATCATAGGTTTAGGGTCTTCTACTCAGCTTATCACATGCTCACACTTTAATATAGAGCTGCAGCAATGTCCATATCTATTTCAGACAAGAATATATATCTGTATGTGTAAATGTGTATACACATGTACATACTCTAGGACAACACCAACTGGATGCACTATTTACTACAGTACAACACACCTGATGCCACAAGTCAAATCACTGTCCTCACAGTGCAGCAGCTTAACCACCTTACACATACAAGCAGAGAGAAGAGAGTATAAAAGAATTATTTATATAACACAAAAAGTTGTTATATGCTAGTTTGATGTTCTATAGTACATGAGTGTGTGCTTGTGTGTGTGTGTGTGTGTGAGAGAGAGAGAGAGAGAGAGAGAGAGAAAACACCCAGTTCAGAAGGTGTTGATTAATTTTCTATAACAGCAGCTCAGTACGTCTGGCTGAAGTTCAAATCATAGGTTTATTTTAATGCACTTGTTCTAATACATTATGGTTTCTATAGTAACAGCTCATACACAGGGACTTGTATATAGGACTTTCTACATAACTTAATACTACTAATAAATAGATTTTAAAAAGCGTTGTTATTTAACAAAGAAAAACATATAATTGTTGATATGGTGAAGCTATCTGAAAGGAAATGTTCATTTAACATTTATTGACAGAGTCTCCAGTGTCAGTGCTTCATAACAGTTTTCCATTACAGGAAAGTTTTAAGGATAGAGGACTTTGCAGTTTTAGTCTTATCACACTTTTTAGTCTTATTAATTTCAAGAGAGAGAAAAAAAAAGATGCTGGTGAGGGTACAACTGCAGCTGTTATAATGTAAATGATAACAGGAACTTACTTGTTTCACGGACGGTCCACAACATTAAATTCCATAAAATAGAATTAACTATAAACAGTAAAACTACGACATGCCATTGATTAATCAATTAAAAACTATAATGGTGGAAATGTGGTAGGTTAGGAAAATAACCAACTTTGCCATGGTAATCACACCACCCTGGTGTGGATTAGTGTCCTATAACAGCATAGCCCATTGTATTTTATTCCTTATATATTGTTCTCCTCTTACTTAACAAGGACAATACACATTAATCAACTTTTATGATGTAAAAGTGTCAGATTTAGCCAAATGGCTAACTTTTATCGGCTGGGCATGTTCAAAAAAGAACAAATAAGACAAAAAGACCAGATATGACAGGGAGAAAAAAGTCTACAAAACATTATTAAAATAGGATTGCTACACAGCACATAAAAATACACAAAATAACAAACACACCAAAAAACACGTTACACAATACATGATACAATCTTGACGTTAATTTTTGTGAGCATTATATTACATATAACTAAACATGATGGCATTCCTGACTTTCCAACAACCGACTTTTTTCTTTCTTTCTTTTTATCTTTCAAATCTCTTAAATCTGAAGGACATTTGTTCCTTTTGAAAAGACCTTTCGGCCTTTTTGGGGGAGACCCCCCCAACCATCCCCCCAGTGTGACAGTATGAAATGGCAGGACAAGGCAACAGGTGTAGGGAGGATGAAGACTATTTCAAAATGCTCCAGTGTGGTCACTGCTGTCTTTCAGAAACAGCTGTGTCAATTGCCTCCTGTCACTACTAATCATCTGGAAATGGCAGTTGTACAGGGCAGGTTGTGACATTTGGAGGGTCATCTAGGAGTGGTTCATTGAGAGGGGTGTGTGTGTGTTTGTGTGTGTGTGTGTTCCCCCTGTTTATTTCTTGCTATGTACTCTAAATCCATCAGCCTGGGTTATTGGTGATGGAGTTTTCTCCATCTTCTTGTCTTTACTGGATTCAGAATTTAAACACATTCTTGTACATTATAAGCAACAACAGTGGACTAATTGTTGACAAAGAGCCAATTTCAGTTGCTTCTAAAAAGTATACATGATTATAGCTGGTTTTTTCTTCAGGGAGCAAGGACACCACAATTGGGCTAAATTACAATTTAAAGAGCAAATATGACAGAGTTTTCTAAACAATGACAAAAAAAGAATCCCCTGAAGGAAGCCATGTTGCTGCGTTACAGCATAACTGCAATACCAGAACTACATAGCTCTCTCTTTATCTCCTTAACTCTTTCATTTTCTCTCTAGCTCACTCCTGTGCACTCTTCCTTTCTTTTTTGTTCCCGCTAACCCCTCTCTTGATCATTCCCTATTTTAGTCTGTCCCTCCTTATATTGTTTGTCTCTGTAAATTCAAAGTAAAACCTCCACCATTGCTTTTTTTTTTTTTTTAGCTTGTTCAAACAAACCGTTGCTGTGTTGCCTCTTTGACAAGGACCAGTGAAGCTGGGGATACTCCACTTACACACACACACACACACACACACACACAAATTCCACCACAGTGCTTTATAAGGACAGGGAGAAAAAAGCCCAGCCGGCACTAATTTTAGAACACTTCTGTTGTGCCTCTGTTCCCTCTCTCTCCCTCTCCTCCTTTCTGTCTTTTTTCCTTCCATCCCTCTTTCTCTCCCTCTCTTCCTCTCTTTCTCTCAGTGGGTGGCAGAGAAGAGAGCACGTAACTGATGATGATAATAATAATAATCCACAAGATAATAGCCAGGCTAGTAGAAGGCATCTCAGGATTCCTCTGGTCTACACAGCATGGGAGCATCACTAGCACAAGCATCAGCATTATCTCTACATAAGAAAGTGTGCAGGAAACTGAGGCTTGTGTTTGGGCTTAGAGATAAGAGATACAATTTCCAATACTGATCACTTCTTTTCTTACGTGGTGACAGTCAGGTTTTAGGTGCTTCTGAAATGGATGCACATCAACAAAGATATCTAACATATTGCTTGAAGACTTGTGTTAGTGTGTACATGAAAAAAGAGAGCAAAAGTTTAAGAATCTTTCAGGCTCTAATCTAACAGTCTCACTTTCCTTATCTTATGATGACTGTGTCTGTCAAGGTGACGTGACCCATATAAGCCAAATATACTGCAAAGCAAACAAATGATTTAACAAAGTGGCACCACCTCAGCTGGAGCAGACCTTCAAGTTTCCTTTATCTATGCCTCATTACCCTGGTGACACTAACAAACCACAGTTGTGTGTTGGTTGGAAACGGTAGCTGGTCAACTGCTGCCAGCTCTGTCTTCAGTTCTCACACACACACACACACACACACGCGCGCACACACACACACACACACACACACACACACACACACACACACACACACACACTCACGCGCACACACGCGCACACACACTGAGTGCTGTGTGAAGGATTTTTAAGAAGGTGGGGGTTTTAAGACAATTGTGTGATAGAGAAATAGAGACAAGTGTGTGGTAGATATACTCATTTCCCAAAGGAAATTTTCCCAAAGTGTTTTATTTTAATGTACTCAAGGCAAAACAAAAGAAGAAAATTACACGTAATTGAGGTTGCACAAATCAGGCACTTACTGGATCCCAGTTGTCTCAATTAGCTGAATTTTGAGGTTTGATTCAGTTGTCATGGAAACCTTACTGTAAAGTGGGTTGGGTATTTAAATGACAAAGCATTGGTCCTCTTGATCATTTTGAAACTTCATTTTAAAATCAGTATTTTGCAGTGTTTGCACACTATGTGTGAGAAAATATTGTGTTAAAATAAAACAGACACCTCATATGCACAAGATATCACTCAGTGCATGTGCTACTTGTTTTATAAAGTTTTTCCCCTTTTTTTTCATGAATGATGGCAATAATTCTGGACTCTGTATGTCAGAATGTATCTCTTTATGGTTTTTTATTTAGGCAAAACATACATACATACATACATACATACATACTGTACATATGCCTCTAAATAATATTTATTTATCCATATGTCCATCCATATGCTACAAGAGAGGTTTGGACTAATGAGATATTGTGATGGTATGGTTATGTGGTTATTCACTGTCACGCAAGCACCAACATACACATACACAGTGTTTTTCTCTTGGCTCATCAACATAGACACATTACATTCTCACTGTCTTTTATCATCAGCCCCACATACCTCATACTTTCGCACTGACTTTATGAAAATAAGGCTCTCACAAACACCCATTCATGCTGTCACTCACACACATAAATTATTTGTTTGGAAATGAGTGCATTCCCATGGTCTCCTAAAATGCAGGCCTACAGAAACCTGTCCTATTAGAAAAGAGAAATTGTCATTTGCATGCCTTGTCAAATTAACTGGGAAGCACACAAACCCTTCAACTGCCATTCAAATTGCATGCAAATCATATTCAAATGACAGCCAATGAGGAGAGGGTTAAAGGGAGTGGCCTATAAACCACCTCTGGGTGGATTACTCATTATTCACACAATACAAAACAAAGAAAGGACTAGAAGAAGGGGTAGAGATCAGGTTGAGAGAGAAGAGGGTGAGTGTGCTTCCTGAAAAACGGAAAAAAAAAAGATGCAGGAAAGAAAAATGTGGAAATCAGAAACTAAGGTTCACAAAACTGTTTCTGAGAAAATTAATTTGTGCATCTCTGTTGTGGTTGCTGTGTATTTAAATGCCCATGCAGGAACACCACACACACACACACACACACACACACACACACACACAGAGCTCCAGTTTATTCCCCAGTACAACCCAGCTCTGGGAATGACAAACTATGACATCACAATTGTTGAAACATTCAATTTCAGACAATAGAGCTCTGTGATTACAAGACATGGGGAGTGACCTTCCTTACACAGAGGGCTCTCTCTCTGTCTCTCTTTCTATGTTTCTCTCTCTCCCTCCCTGGAATGCAGGGATGGAGGTGGAGTAGGAGGAAAACTGGAGATGTTTCTCTCAAGCTCTCATACAAAGGTCCAATACACAGTCTTATCATCATACATCCACACTCACATGTATATACAGAGCCAACTGCATAGTGCGCATACATTATGTTGTCATGTACAGACCACATACATACATACATGGACTTGACCTGACCGTCCACACAGCCATACATTTCCCCATAGTTTTCTACTGATAAGTTGCAATTCTGTCTGACAAACTGACAACTCAGTACTATTATTCAACATTTTTTCTGGTTCATCATCATCTCTTCAAGCTTCCTCCTATGAAGGACCCATAAACCTGCCATAAATATCTCCTAGCTAAGACAGACAGTGAAGCCCACACACACACACACACACACAATAGCTCGTAGTTAGAAGAAGTGTGGTGACTCTTGAGGTGGCCGTGTTGCGAAAAGGCGTCGCTCTGTTGAAACACCTGTGCAATAAAGCAGGTGAGTGGAGTAGTAAGCGATAGAGTCAACAAACCCCTCATTATGATACCATCACTCCAAAAAGAGGAGTTCAGACTCAATAGGATGGCTGCCTGTCATTTTACATTTAAAGACAGCAAACAATGCATAGGCAAAGCAAAGCACTAATGATTGGGCCTCAGGCTCTTAACCACCTGTTCATCTGTTCTGCTGGGTTTAAACAGCAGGTGAATATAGTCTTTTTTTTTGTATAAACTTACAAAAAAACTACTTTGTAGCTAGGCATATCCTCACCTTCTTTCTTTCTCGTCTATTGATCAACGTCCATTCTAACCTTTTTCTGACATTTCAGGTTTAAAAGGCCCAGTCACTTCTCTCATTCGGGCCCTGTAGTGGACTGCATGTGAAGCTCCATAACGTCTTCGCTATGTTCACTAGTGACCTCTGGAATAAATATCACTTGCTACCTTACACAATCCTTAATAGCCACTGGAGTTTGTTTTGTTTACTCCTTGTCCATATTCTGAATGTATCTGGCAAATCCATGTCCCTGAGGAATGGACCCAAACATAAATCCTAATATGGAATATGAAACTTGACTTTATTTATGTACTATGGCTTACTCATCTATTTGTGAGAGGGGGGTTCTCTCATTCTCTTGGAAAGTACCTAGCAGTGTCAAGGGTTTTTGCTGTTGTTGTTCATTTACCATGTTTAGGATATGAATCTAGTTCTGACTTTATAGGAGTTCCCTGGACAATTAGAATACACACTATTAAAATATCCAAAATATTCTAATATATAACAACAATAGCATTTGTTAGTCCGTCAACTGTCCTGCTAGACTCCAACCATCGTACAGTTAAGCAAAATAATTGGCAAAGGGCGCCATCTAACGGACATAAGCATATTGCAACTTGGAGCGAGGAAAATACTTTTAGGGGTTGCAAATGGATTTATGAATTTTATAGTTTCTCTATAGTTTCTATACAAGGCATTTGATGATAATGCATATATACATATAACAGATACATATAAGCTATAATAATGGTTTAAATAAATTCGAGTTAGATATGTTTCATTAAGACTTTATGAATTGTAGACCTATAAGATTTATTGTTGATGTTGGGCTGAAAATTCAAGGTGGAAAGACATTTATTCAAGGGTGACATCTGCCACCCGTGTACACTATATGGCCAAAAGCATGCAGACACCTGACCAGTCACACCCATATGTGCTTGTTGAACTTCTCATTCTAGATTCAGTCCTCTCTTGGCTGTTATAATAACCTTCACTGCTCCGGGAAGGCTTTCCACTAGATTTTAGACTGTGGCTATGGGGATTTGCCCATTCTGCCACAAGAGCATTAGTGAGGTCGGGCACTGACGTCAGGTAAGGATGCCCAAAGGTGTTCAGTGGGGTTGAGGTCAGGGCTTTGTGCAGGCCACTTGGGTTCTTCCACACCAATCTTGGCAAACCATGACTTTATGGACCTTGATTTGTACACAGGGGCATGCTGGAACAAGTTTGGACTTGGACTGAAGGGAATCCTAATGATACAGCATACAAAGACTTTCTAGATAATTGTGTGCGTCCAACTTTGTGGCAACAGTTTGCTAGCTTTGACTATGTTACTGTTACCAGCAGCTTCTTCCCACCAGTAACTATTACCATTTTTTAACTTCCTAAAGTTTCTCCCTGTTGGTATCGACACTGTAAACAGACTGTAAAACAGACAGGTAGCCTGATTACTGTGTCAATACTGTTACATTTCTAAGTCAAAAAAATTTGAATAGGAATTGGTGAAAGGCTTTTCTCAAAGTGAGTGAGAGGCCACAGTTTGGCCCTCATCCACCATGCTACAGTTAACCCAAAAAGATGCACAGCGTTCCATTTTATAACCATGCATATTTCTGCTTTTCAGTCTTTTTTGCCTGTGTATGCCATTACAAATTTAGGAGCATGCTTTAGCAGTTATGTCATATGTACTGGCATATGTACTAGGAATTGGTGTTAAATAAGTTATTAGTAAGAGTCATGTTTGTCATAAGTTCAAAGGGTGAGGTCACCCTTGTTTTGGTGGGTGAATCAGAGTGGATAGTCGGATATGTTAGTTAATAAATGTAAACATTTTAAATATAAACTAATTAATGTATACACAAAGGCACTTTTACTCAAAGACACCTTTAAATATATACACCGATCAGCCATAACATTAAAACCACCTGCCTAGTATTGTGTAGGACCGTTGAGGTATGGACTCCACAAGACCTCTGAAGGTGTGCTGTGGTATCTGGCACCAAGATTTTAGCAGCACATCCTTGAAGTCCTGTAAATAGTGAGGTGGTGACTCCATGGATCGGACTTGTTTATCCAGCACATCCCACAGATGCTCAATCAGATTAAGATCAAGACCTGCCGTTTTGGAGATGCTCTGCCGTTTTGGAGATGCTCTGACCCAGTCGTCTAGCCATCACAATTTGGCCCATGTCAAAGTGGCTTAGATCCTTACGCTTGCCCATTTTTCCTACTTACAACACATCAACTTCAACAACTTACTGTTCACTTGCTGCATAATATATCCCACCCCTTGACAGGTGCCATTGTAACGAGATAATCAGTGTTATTCACTTCACCTGTCAGACTGATTTTAATCGGTGGGTGATCAGTGTATATTTCTGTGCACTCTAAGAAAAATGCTGCCCTAAATGGATGGAGAGATTTGGCTGCGTTAGCTAGGTCCCTTTGGGTTTGGCCCCTCAGAATGAAATGCCAACTGTGAACTGTGACCCAGCATTCACAAAAGCCCCTAGTACATGGGTCTTAGTTGGAAGGTGTTCCCTGAATGGTGTGCAGCCCATCAGCTAGATCTGGTGAATTGCCTGATTCCTAAAATAGAAAATTTCCTTCAGGGACTGCTAGTAGCATGTCACCATCTACACTAAAGGTGTATATGGCCAGTGCAGCACACCACAGCACTGTGGATGGCATCTCTCGGGAAGCTTGAAGGTTAGAAAAGGCTTGTCTATCCCTTATTACAACCTTTCTGAGAGGAGCGAGGTGCCTCCATCTGCCCTAAAGGGTCCCTTAAGGCCCATCCTTAAAAGCCTATAGCAGATGCCAAAGTGAAATTTGTTTCTCTGAAAACTACCTTTTTACTAGCAATTGCTTTGTCAAAAAGTGGAAGAATGGCAGATTCTGTCAATAAGCTTGGCTTGCATGCTTTGGTGCCCAGATGATTCTGGGGTGTCTGTGTGTTTTTATCTGGCATTTCTGCCCAAAGTCACATCACCCAATTTTGTGAATCAGTGCAGTGTTCCATGAAGGTAAACCTGCAAAGCATTCCATGCTGTGCCCAATATACACTCTAGACCTAGATGGGTGTTAAGTGCAAACTCTTGTTTTGCATCATATATTGTCTCCAGAAAATGTTGCTTCATTTTATATTTCATTATTTCATTAAGACTTCAGCCTGTACCAGCATCTATTAGTGAATCCGATGGGGACAGAAAAAGTTGAGGCATCTGCATTTCCTGACTAATCCATCCAAGTAAGGCGCACAACATCAAATCTACATTATCTCATACAGTACGTAAGATAATGCAACATGCTCAGAGGCACCAGATGATAATTAGCTATAGGAAGTCCTGGGACATGTATAGTTGCATCTGTAGTGTCCGTGTCCTACATGTCATAAAAATGACGACATTTTGTTTATGGTCCTACTACAAATGACAAGCTATGTACAGATATTTGAAAGCACCAACTACAAGAATTTATTTTAAATTATAAATAGTTTTGTTGCTGTTTACAGAAAAAAAGCCATAACAAGAAGTCTGTGGTCCCTTTCAGAATAGTTGAGAGTGTGTTACAGGTGTGCCAGGACTACCCAATACAATGACAACCATACTAACCAATCACCTGTGTTCCAGATTCATTCACAACTAAAACCTGGCTGTCCTGGTAGTGGACTACGCTTTCTCTTTGTCTGGAGTGAGTTTTTATCAGTAACGAGTTGGTATAATTTGATTACTATATATTACTGTTGAGTTTATTAGAATTTAACACGTGTTGATTATTCTTCAGACAGCTCTTTCCAACTGTAGTTCTTTAGTTGTATATGTTAAACTTTACGTTACCCAATTCTTGTGTCTGACAGTCAGACCATACTGCACAGGTACAATATATGTAAGTTATGTTGCCTATGCGTTGAAGCTGAAAGGTAAGGCCATATATATATATGTATATATATATATACACAATACTTGTGCAAAGAAATGCTGTAAAGCAAAGATGCCTTCAAAAATAATGAATTTAAATGTTTCTACATTTAAAAAAATACTATAAAGTGCAGTAAACAGTAATAAATGAAACAAAGTCAATATTTGGTGTGACGATCCTTCACTTTTTTTTTTTTTTTTTTTTTTTTTCTTAAGTAGTCTCAGGTACAATTTGTGCAGTTTTATGAGGAAATGAGCTGTAAGTTTTACTGAGAATCTTGCAGAAGCAGCCACAGGTCTTCTGGAGACTTTTGACTGTCACACTTACTTTTTATTTTTGCAGCAAAACCCAGCAGCCTTCATTATGTTTTTCTGTCTGAAAAGTGTCTCTTATGTAATATGCTGCTTTCTTTACTGACAAACATTTTTCTGTAACATTTACTTTTGTGCTGGAAAACTAATGTTTGGAAATCTAAAATGTTTTTGGACTGAATCAATAATGTACGTCATAAAAAAAAATCTACAAAAACGTTTGTACTTTGTTATAATTTGTTATAGTTTGTAATATTCTATAAGAATAGTAACAGCACTAAGTTAAACAAAGTCAATATTTGGTATGACAACCCTTTGCTTTTAAAAAAAATGCATCAGAAGTCTCAAGTACAATTCATGCCACAGTTCTGTCTCACTTGCTTCTTTTTTGCATATATATCTATATCTGTCTATCTATCTATACACACACACACACACATACATATGTATTTTTTAAACATATATGTATGTGTGTGTGTGTGTGTGTGTATAGATAGATAGATAGATATATGCAAAAAAGTAGCAAGTGAGACGGAACTGTGGCAGATTCTCCAAGATATTCAGTAAAGCATACCAGTTAATTTGCTTATAAAACTGCATGAATTGTACTTGAGACTACTGATGCTCTTTTTTTTTTAAACGAAGGGTTGTCACCATAACATAAATGTGCGAATGTGTGTGTGCACGGTGTCCGTGATGGACTGGCACCTTGTGTCCAGGGTTTCTGGGAAACTATATATACCTTGTGAGTTGCCTTTTATCAAGGTAAAAGGTGCATAGCTGAGTGGCTTTGCTCCAGCAGGAGAACCAATTCCCTGCTGAAAAATCCAGCTTGGACCGATCAGCTACCAGCGGCCAAACCCCAGGCTGAGCTGGTGAAACAGATAGACCACCTTTGCCAACCGGTAAGTGCTGGTGGAAAGGAAAGGGTTTCGGAATCACTGCTATTAATGCTACAATGCAGACAAGTTATTCTTAAGAAAATGCAACAGTAAGAAGATGAGAAAATCTCAAATATTTATTGATCAATATAATCAAGTGGTAAGGAACAGTTTTGCAGCTGAGAAATAACCTTCCAGCTGGCAAAAGTGGTTTACCCGCTTGACCAGCTCTGCCTGTGTTTTTGCAGTGCAGAGGTCATTTCTGGGCCAGAAAAATATGTAAACTGAAGCCTAAAATGAAGAACCTATCAGATCCATTGCAGTGCTGCAGATCACGGACCTTGGTTGCAGATCATGGTATGTATTAAGTTATATGATTATTATAGGTAGGATTATAGTATGTAAAAAAAAAAAATACAGATTGCGCTTTTAAATATTTGTGCCGAGTGACACTGTAGCTTACGTCAGGTCGGGGCTTTGACGTGTATAGCGAGCACGCGCGTTTCTGTCTTCTCAGTCCGCAGACAGGGAAAAGATGGCAGCGTCCGTGTGCAGATTCGGGGGAGCCGTGGGCCAAGCTCTGGCTAAAGCTCGTAGTGTGAGTAAACTGTGCGTCTAGTTCTTTGAAAACGCTTTAGGAGCTTTCAATAAACGCTTGGAGGCTAAAAGCAGGTTACTGGCTTCTGAAGAAGACGTTTGTCATTCACATGACTTCCGTTGGTCCTCGGCTACGCTGAAGACCATACTAGCTAGCTAAATAGTTTATCAAAAAATATGAAAGCACTGAGCACAAACTGTGGTGCACTACTGTTTTTAAACTATTATTTAGTACGATAGTGGGTGTAGATTTGGAGAGCTAAAGATCACCGGACTAGTTAGCATAATGGCTAGCTGCTCCGTGTAGCTAATGCTAGCTAGCCAACATTAGAAGGTCAACAAATCCACCGGCTAGTTTCAGACTGGTTTCTTTGTTCACATGCACCAGCGCAGTGATTCTGGAAAAGTAATAGCCGTGTTTCTGCGTTTGGGTTAAAGACTAATGTTAGGTGTGTGAAATACATACCACTCGCAAGGTCATACAACACGACCCGGCTATCAGCTATAGCTGCATTACAGTCTAGCTGATTTGGAGCGCTAGCACACAAGATCTTCACCTATTATTCACCAAGAGCTTTGCCATTTCTGCCAACCTTACTCTGTAGTCATAAAGTTTTGGATTGGGGCTGAATATCTCATTAACCACACAGCTTATTAATTAATTAAAGAAATAAATAAACATTGCATGCTTTTGCAGATTTTTTACTGTCATCCCTATTGATTTCTCTAGATAAGTCCTGCAGATTCTTCTCCAAAACTGAGATTTTTTTATTTTTTATTTTTTTTAAGCCCTGAGTTTGTTTCTCATAGACTGGAACCAGTACAATTTCAACCTGACATATAGAACATAGGGTTTTTTTTGTTTTTGTTTTTGTTTTTTCCTCCTCCTCTTTCTAATCTGTTCGCCAGTCTTGGAACTAGGATGACATGCGAAGTCGATCATGTTTCGGTGTTTGTTTTGCTCTGTCTGTCTTTATAGCCTGTTCTGCTTTCTCTGAGACGGGGACAAGCAACTGTGTCTTATGCCCAAAGCCTGCTGAGTGTTCCAGAGACGCGGGTCACAACGCTGGAGAATGGGCTGAGAGTGGCCTCTGAGACGACAGGTCATGGCACCTGCACTGTGAGAAATCCATTTTCTTTATCAGCTGCTATAAGAAAAATATTCATTTCAGGAACCTGACTGTCAAGGACAGCTCATTAAATTGTGTAATAATAAAAAGTCATTTATCATTTAAAAGCAGAATGTGGATAAATTCTGTTTGTACTGTACACTGATATTGACACATTTGCTTGTCTCCTAGGTTGGCCTGTGGATCAATGTCGGTAGCAGATATGAGTCTGAGAAGAATAACGGTGCTGGCTTTTTCTTGGAGCACTTAGCTTTCAAGGTACAAATATGTTCTGTTTTATTCTTTTTTTTTTTTTTTTTTTTTTTGTATATTATCTCGTCCATGCTCTTTTAGTCACAAATATTTTCTTCTGTCAACTGTAGGGCACAAAGAAGCACACCCAGGCTGCTCTTGAGCAAGCAGTAGAGTCAATGGGAGCTCATCTTAGTGGATACACTTCTCGTGAACACACTGCCTATTACATGAAGGCCCTCGCTAAGGACCTACCAAAAGGTGGGACGAGAATGCAGATTCTGTTCTAGTGTTCTGTTCATTTATATGCCTACAGGGAACAGTGTAGCTTGCAAAATGGCAATGCAATTCCTGATTTATCATAGAGGTCATACATTATTTTGTCAGGAACATGATTTTGGCATGTTCAGGATGTGAATCATTTTTGCGTCAGAGAACTGGTCTCCTGAACAGCAGCATTCAGACTAGGAATGTGTAGTTATTCTTTTTGTGGCAGTGATTCTTTATATCATAGCCGTGCATCATTATTTTGGGGTAAATTGAATCTCTGTTACTCTCACACTGACTGATTTATGTTGTGTGTAGCGGTGGAGCTCTTGACTGAGGTGGTGCAGAGTGCATCGCTGAGTGAGGCTGAGATAGAGCAGCAGAGGGGAGTGGTGCTCAGGGAGCTGGAGGAGGTGGAGGCCAGTCTGCAGGATGTCTGCTTGGATCTACTCCATGCCACTGCATTCCAAGGCACACCCCTGAGCCAGAGTGTACTGGGACCCTCTCAGAATGCCAGGTACACACACACACGCACACACAATTCACGTGTATTGTTTTGGTTAGTTAGTTAACTGACACTCCTGTTCTACCTTGCTCTGTAAGGACTCTGACACGGCAGGATCTGGTGGAGTACATCAACAGTCACTACAAGGCTCCTCGCATGGTGCTGGCCGCTGCTGGAGGTAATGTACAAGCGTCTGCTTTTTACTGATACTTTTTCTTATAAGCGCTATCCATCTACCAAAGGGCATTTTTCTTCACAAATAAGAATCAGCACAGGAGCCAGTTGAGACGGTCACAGTGACAACAATTAAAACATTTCTGTGTGAAATAATACAATTAAATCCAGAATGAAAGCAGTGCATGGATTAATGTTATTCCTTTATCTGATCAGAATTTGTTTTCAGTCGTAAGACCAGGCTCCTGTCCACGTAAATGAGTTGAGACCCATATGCCAGAAAGAGACTAACAAGTTGATATTTCAAACATAGATATGAAGTGGCTGTTAAGTACCGATATCTTTGGCTCCAGTAACACAAAATTTATTTTCCGGGTTGCTTGTTCTACAGTGCATGGACTTTTCTTTATTACAAACTTAGAAAAGCACCCTATATGGCCGCAAATGTCACTGTAAGAAACTGATAAGCCAGACTTTTTTCGCTAATGTCTTCACCAAAAAAGCAACTTTTTATTGCGGGGCAAACTTACATAATACAGCCGGCATGTTGAGCATTACATGTGGCCCCATTTATATTTTTGTGACAATATGACCATGTTCGTATCCATTGCTTTCATATTTTCGATAAATCCTCTCTGATTTTGCAAACTGTATGTTTAGAAAATGAAAATGCTTTAAAAAAAAAAAAAAAAAAAGTTTTGCAGTTTAGGAAGTAAAACGGCATAGTTAAAAGACAGCCTGAAGCTTGACTGGAATCAGACTAATGGAGCAGTAGTGATAAACTGTAGGTGATCAGTGACTTTGATCTGGTGTAGGTGTGAACCATGAGGAGTTGGTGGGGCTTGCAAAGCAGCACTTAAGTGGTGTCTCATTCGAGTATCCGGACGACGCTGTGCCCCTGCTGTCCCCTTGCCGCTTCACTGGCAGTGAGGTGAGAAGTGTATATGTGTGAAAAATCCTTTTGTGTGGAAATGTGGGTTCCTCCCCATATTTGGTGTTGGATGTGTCTAAACCATCATACTGAATTTCAGTTTAATGTACTGGCAGTTCATATTCACTGATCTTTTTATGCTTTGCGTGTTCACAATGTTTCTGTGTCCTTTAGGTTCGAATGCGTGACGATTCCATGCCCCTGGCCCATGTTGCTATTGCAGTAGAGGGGGCTGGGGCTGCCAGTCCTGACATTGTGCCACTCATGGTTGCTAATTCCATCATCGGCAGCTATGACATCACATTTGGAGGCGGCAAGGTTAGTTGCACTGTATCACTCTGATAAAGGTACTTTAGCATGCTTTTTTTTTTTAATGTAATCCCAGAGAATGTTTGGTTACAATGATCAATGATACTTGGACTAAATTGTAAAATGTGTGTGTGTGTAGCACCTGAGCAGTCGCTTGGCAAGTCTGGCTGTAGAGGGCAACCTTTGCCATAGTTTCCAGTCTTTCCACTCCTCCTACAGTGACACTGGACTGATGGGCATCTATTTTGTCACAGACAAACACAAGATTGAGGACATGATGCACTGGGCTCAGAACGCATGGTAAGGCAACACTTATGCTGCGTTCAAATTTGCAGTTCCCCACCTACAGTCAGTAAAAACCCATGCAGACGACCCCTTAACTTGAAACTCATCAACTTGGGATAGTCTTCTCAACTCCCAGTTCCTTCCCTGTTTACAGAGTGACATCAAATCAACATGGCCATTCACACTGTGAACAGTGTAAAGTCCCCATTCTCTACTTTTAAATGAGTTTAAAAGTATTTAAAAGTTTAAATAAGCAGTAAGAGTTATCACTAATGTTAGCTGGCTGGGTTGTTGCTAAGCTACTCGCTGTTGTCCGCTGTTGTTGTTGCTGTACTGCAATTTCAGTCAAAAATGCTACATGAATGTTTGAAGCTAACTATTGTAGAACAGTACCAGTAGCCTCCCAGGCCTGTAACTGTAAAAGTGAGGTTAAATTAGCTTTTTATGAACTCTCACAGAGCAAACAAAAGACATGCTTTTGTGTGTCTTTTGCAATGGTGTCATTACAACTTGCACATTAGCACTTAGGAGATGCCATGAATGCAGCAGTAGAGCTTACAAATGAAATTGGTTTATTCTTCTATCAAATTTTGACTACCTGTAGAAACTTCTTCAGGGTTTTTGGCAAATCTACAGATTTCTACTTATTTCACAGACTGTGAAATTGCAGTAGAGGGGCTGTTTGTTAATTGGATAAGATGAAGTAAATATTTATCCATTGCTCTATGGCAGAAGTTATTGTCCTGTTTTTTTTTTCTTTTGACCACAGGATGAACTTGTGTACCACAGTGACAGAGAGTGATGTAGCCAGAGCAAAGAATGCTCTGAAGGCCAGTTTAGTAGGACAGCTGAATGGTAAGGCACCCAGTTATAGTTACATTCAAATACACCTTCACTTAAATTGGTAAAACATTGTTAAATCCATATTTAGTTGCCATTTGAATTGCTTTCTAGCTCTGTGATTTGAAGCTGGTAGTGCTTTACACACAACATAGTTGATTATTAGTCCAAGGTATGTTTTTCACCTTGTAGGTAAGACTATAGTTAGCCTCTTTTCATGCATTATGTCAGTGTCACTGCTGTACTAACTATGATACAACACCCAAATATCTTGCAGATACTTGGTATGCATACTTAATAAAAAAATAAAGTGTTCGCTCTATCATCCAGAGATCCCCAGTCGAATCCTAACAATGCACTTGAATTTACTTCTCTGTTTGTTTCTCACTGTCACACACTGTGTTTTCAGGTACCACACCAGTCTGTGATGACATCGGCAGGCACATTCTCAACTACGGTCGTCGTATCCCATTGGCTGAATGGGATGCCAAGATTGATGTAGGCCTACTCTCCTGGCAGAGACTAATATTATTGTTGTTGTTATTATAATTATATTATTATAATAAAATTATTGTTGTTTTTTAGGCTGTGACGCCCAAGATAGTGCGTGACGGTTGCTCCAAATATATCTATGACAAATGCCCCGCTGTGGCTGCTGTTGGTGAGTTGTCTTTCCCTCAGGCACTTGACAGTACTCATTTTAAACACTTTAAACTGTGCCAGGTTTTATTGGACTCAGTGTGATTATTTCTCTTCTTCAGGTCCAATTGAGCAGCTTCCTGACTACAACAGAATGCGTAGTGCTATGTACTGGCTTCGGTTCTAAATGCTCATTTAATTTCATCAGATTTCCCATTATCTCTCCTTCTTTTATATACTGCTCCCCCCTTTGCAAACACCCCCCCCCCCCCACCTTTCTCTTGTCTACAGTGAAGATCCACATCTTCTGTTCCATAGTGCAAGAAGTACTGTTCAAAAGGTATAGACACACAAGCATTCAAACATATTAGTCTGTGTGTGAGTACAAACCAGAGTGAAACTGATTTAGGTTTGGTGATTTAGTTTCATGCAAAAAATAAAGTAAATTAAAATGCAGAAGAGGTTGGGGGAGGGGGGGTAGCGAACATTTAGAAGGAAGATGCAGGAAAATTAAGTCAAACATGTCGGAAACAGCAGAAGTATTTATGAGATAATGTGATGTTTTGTTTCTGTCCTTTATTGTACATAACAGAAGCTCCAATTCTGAATTCCAATAAAATACTTTAAACACCAGTGTATGGTTGATTATTGTTTTCTTTTTTTGAGCATTCATTTTGGCATTTTATCAGAAAGGTTCAGCATATCAACAAATGACAAATATCAACATTTTTATTGCAATGAAGTACATAAGCAACAATCCCCAATGCAGATGATAAAAATAAAGGAACAGGCAGCAGTGTAAACAATTGGAATTTGTCCATAAGCTGATTTTCACACACTATATACATAAGACTATCAGTCTCTCCATTCTTCAAAATGTAACTGGGTCATAGAATTGAAGTGATGAGTGTGGGAGAGCAATAGAGTGAGGGCGAGTGCTTCACTGCAGCGAAGTCTAGTCATGCAATCTGTTCTTCACAATATAATTCACCATTATGGTATGGCTTAATCAAAACAGATTTCAGAGGACCCCTGAATACAGTAGTAATGCTTCATTTTGCAGTAGACCACCTGTGGACCTGGTCTGGTTTAAATGCTAAAAAAATGGCATCTAACTTTTTTTTCCCCCCTCCATTTTTCCCCCCTAATTTGGTCACCCACTGATTCCCGCCCACTAACCAGCTCTCCTCTATCACATGACCCTTCGTAAAGCACTGAAATTGGCCTTAGGACTAGTGGTTTTGAGTATAGCATATGGAACCATTTGTATATATACATTATGTATAAGTGTTTTTTGACTATTTTCTCCTAAGCATCATCTCTGATGCAATAGCTAATGTGTTGCCTTCTCGTGCTGTACTGGTTTTTTTTTTTGTGTAAAATCTATTGTTTTTCTTGCTCAGTCACTCTTTCATAGCTTCCCTTGTCTGACATGCTGCCATATCTGCAAACAAGTTGTCTTCATTAGCTTGATTTGTTGAATACAATCCAACCTTATCCTGGCAGAACATCATCTGTGAAGATACCCAATGTCTGGTGATGTTTACGGGTCACGGACTTCAAGTTGTCATCATTTGCAAATTATTTTCCTATGGAATGAGAGCCCTGTTTATAAATAGAACTGTGATGCCTATATAAGAATTATGTTGCATGTTGTTGTATGTCATACTGTATTATAGTCATTGTTGCCTTTTAAATACAGTTTAAATAAGCAAAAGTAATAAAACAAATCTTAAAGTGGAAAGTGGTATCCAGATGATTCTCACCTCCATGGCAGTTACCCTGGCATCATAGTACCACCCTTACACATTTAACTAGTGTTCTCTTCCACCTCTTCATAATTAAATGATAATGTGATATTTTGAATTGCTTATGTATCAAAGTATCATCATATGGTTTCTAGTGTAGATCTATTAGACATTGTCTAACATATCTAGCACATGTATACTCAAAAAGTGTGCATTCAGTAGAGATTTAAAATAAAATAGAGGCTGTAACGGAAAACAGTAGGGGTGTCCCAACACTCTTTAGGTACAACCAGTTGGCATGCAATGTCTGGTATTACATTCATGATATTATATTCTAGAATAGACTCTTATTGATCCATGTAAAGCAGCACTTTATGTTGGGCTGTGAGTTGGTAATTACTTTCAATCCAATCCATGCCAATCCAAGATTATTGTATAAAGTATATGAAACCAGATAAACCAGTTAAATCAGAAGCACTCAGAAAAAAATTCAAAGGAATCAGATTAGGTTACACTTTTTAAGTAATCTGAATGTTTACATTACTGATTACATCTTTAACAATGGAATTTGTATTCAGTGCTGGATTACGTTTCCTCAGTAATTTACCCCACATTGTCACTCTTATAGATGTGATGTCATTATGCGGATTGAATAGTATTGAGTCACTTCAAACCACCGTGTTTTGGGTTGTGATCACATCCTGCGTCAATGCAGTTTATCATGACTATTGAGCATGACCGTCTCTAAGATACCACACACAGCCACACACTGTCATCGGTGTATGATTTCATTGGCTCTGTACTCATACTCTGTACAATGACAATAATGTTGAATCTAATCTAATCTAATCTAATGAGTTCTTCCATCAAGTTCAAGATAGCCATGTTGTTTAGGGAGTGTCTGTTCTAGGAGAAGTATTGGGTGCATTTTGAACAAAGCAGGTATACATAAGCTTATCTGTGATTAACATACACCTATTATCATACACACAATTGTATAGAATGTCTTTTTATGCTGTAGCATTAAGATTTTCTTTCACTGGAACTAAAGGTCCTACACCTGTTTCATCATGGCAGTGCCGTTGTGCACAAAACAAGATCTGTAAAGACATGGTTTGCCAAGACTGGAGTGGAAAAACTCACGTGGCCTGCACAGAGCCCTGATCTCAACCCCACTGAACACCTTTGGGATGAATTGTAACACCGAATGCGCCCCAGGCCTTCTCAGTTGACATCACTGCCTGACCTCACTAATGCGCTTGTGGCTGAAATCTCAACAGCTATGTTCCAAAATCTAGTGGAAAGCCTTTCCAGAAGAGTGGAGGCTGTTATATAAGCAAAGGGGGGGACGAACTCCGTGTTAATGCCCATGGTTTTGGAATAGGCTCATATGGGTGTGATGGTCAGGTGTCCACAAACTTTCGGCCTCACAGTATAGTGTGTTTATCACAGAATTTTTGTAGAAAATATGCATGTGTATCAGTAAAACAACCAATTTCATTTTAACTAAAGAACATTTTCTTTCAGTGCAGTTGGTGTATCAGTTTAACACCTGTATCAATTTAATGCCTTCTCCCTCCCAGGTTGGTAGCTGTTGTGTAATAGGGGAGAGCTGGCTGGTGGGAATTGGCCAAGACTGAAATAGGGAGAAAAATTGGGGAAAGAAAACCCAAAACAAAAACAAACTGGTGGCTCTATTATGCTGTAAGGAACATTTTGCTGGCATGGTTTGGGTCCTCTTACAGAGAAGTGTCACTTTAATTCAATGCAAAGTTATTCTGACTTTTCATTTTTATTCTAAGATGAAACATTTCTATCCTGACATTTCTATGCACATCTAAACAGATTCACCTAAAGTGAACATGTCTTCAAAAATAATGAAAATTTCCTTACCCAAGTATCAAAATACTTACTATACTGCCCAATAAAACTAAAATGGAATCACCTTTTACCTTAGTTTTATTTGCATAAATTCTCTTGGGTACACTGTGGTGCAGTTTTCTAAAGATTCTAGAAGAATTTGCTACATTTCTTCTGTCTCTGAAGCCAAAATCCCACACAGCCTTGATGATATTTTTATCAGAAACATCATCTATTACTTAATTTGGTCGATTATGTAATATGCGTTCTATATATACACTATATGGCCAAAAGTATGTAGACATCTGACACCCATATGTGCCCATTCCAAAACTATGGGCATTAATACCAAGCTGGTCCCCCTTTGCTGTTATAATAACCTCCACTCTTATAGGAAGGCTTTCCACTAGAGCCCAGTTCATCCCAAATGTGTTCAGTGGGGTTGAGGTCAGGGCTCGTGCCACTCGAGTTTTTCCACACCAGATTTGGCAAAACTTTAAGTCTTTATGTGGCTCGCTTTGTGCAGAGGTGCATTGTCATGTTGGAGCAGGTTTGGGCCCTTTAGCTCCAGTGAAGGGAAATCTTAATGCTACAGCATACAAAGACATCCTAAACAATTGTGTGCTTACAACGTTGTGGCAACATTTGGGGAAGAACCACATATGGGTGTGATGGTCAGGTGTCTACAAACCTTTTGCCATATAGTGTACATATCCTTTTATAACACATTGATGCTATTTGACATACATTTTTCTGGATGTTTTGAACATTTTTATAGTAGCCTTTATTTGTACCAATTATGCACAGTATGTATTTAAGACACATGACATTTACATCTACCACAGCCTTCATCATTTTGAGCCACTTTTAAAAGAACTCTGAAAAGTTCTGTTATTTATCAATAATAATATTTTAACAATAATAATTTTGATGTGTGCAAAAGGTATTCATTAAACCATTGGCATTTACAACATTTTTTGTGTACCGTAAAGGATCCACATTGCCAATGTGACAAGTGAAGACCACAGAAATCTCTTCACTGCATTTGCATGACTATTCCTTGTACAATGTTTGTACAATAGAAATTATTCCACTTTTATTTTATGTATTATTCTACTTTTACTTTAAAATTAATAATGATTTACATGTATTTTGCTCAGAACATGGACACAGAAATGTCCTAGGACTTAACGTATGAAGAGGATGGCACTGGCTATTCCTACAAATAGGAGGAAGAGTGAGGATGAGTTAGACCTTATTGAGGAGTGAACCAATATTGCAGGAAGTGAGAAAAAGTCAGTTTTAGCAGATATGCAGTTACAGGAGACAGGTATGTGATTTGAGGAATGTTCAGATTATGGGTGAACTACTACCTCAAAGTGAAATATCTTGAAACTCTTTTAAATTTTGATTTTTGAAAAAAAAGTAAGCACAGACTATTTTGAAAGTAGTAAAATCTATTTAGTGTGAACGGAGATAACGTTTTATCCACAAAAGTATCATAATGTTTGCAGTAAACGGATATGTTGTGTTGTGTTGTGTTTAATATAATATACATAGTATTATAATATGGCTGGTCGGTGTATGTGTTAAACTAAGAAGCGGTTCTGATGCCCATGGTTCTGTTCTGTCAGTTTCTGATTAGAGCTTTAAAATATTACTCATCATTTCAAGCATGAGTGTAGTGACATTGGCATGTCTGTGGTATTGCAACCTTTGGGTTCTTCTGTGTGTGTTCTTTGAATGTAGTATTCCCAGAGGGCATGAATGTCTTTAGTGTTAGTAAAACACACACACAAAGTAAAATAGCAAATGCTGGACATTTCATTACTTAGATGAAGATATTCTTTTGATGTATATTGCTAGAGGAGAAGGAAGATAGCCGTTCCTAATTTAGACTTTGCTGAGTTCCCTCCACTGGCTTCCTGTAGCTGCCCACATCAGATTTAAAACACTGATGCTTGCCTACAAAGACAAAAACCGACCAGCATCTGCAAAAAAATGCAAAATCTTAAATCAAATCTTAAATCATATATATATATATATATATATATATATATATATATATATATATATATATATATATATATATAGAGTGTATATATATATATACACCCTATATATATATAGGGTGTCCCAAAAGTCTCCATACATAGGGGGCTATGTATGCCATCACCACGTTCGTTGTGTCTTCGTCAGTGGAGGTATGTGGACATCCACTTCTCGGTTGGTCTGCTAAACGTCCAGTCTTTTTGAATTTTTTTTCTAATAAGTTTGTTAATAAGTGTCGTGTGTGATGTACTGGCCATGTTTCCTGTTAAAGCCCATTGCAACCTTGTGACAGCTTCCCAGCTTCTGAAAAAAAAAAATATATATAAACTAATTATGAAAAATTTTGGAAGACGTTTTTCTAAAATATGTTAATTTCCCCTACGTATGGAGACTTTTGGGACACCCTGTGAGTAAGCAGTAGTAAGCAGTTATATATATATGATTTTGCTTCTTTCTAGAAATAATTGCTTAAAATTTGCAAAATTAGCTGTCAATAGTACAAGACTATTTCAAGCTTGAAATGAGCAACCATGGCTAGAAATAGAAATAGGCTTAATCTTTTATTTGGTTTAGTGTAATCTTATAATAGGAAATACTAATTAAATTTGACTATATTAAAGGTATTTCCACTTGCAGTGAAGCATGGCCTGACTAGATCCACCATCCCTCAAGGTACAAGGAAGACATGCATCAAGACTCTGTCCTGGCACCCAGGTGGTGGAATGAACTTCCACTGACAATCTGAACATCTTCAAACAAAGACTTCAATCTTCAAACATGAATTATAACTTCTACTTTTAAAATCCCTTTTTTGTCTTATGTTTCCTTTCATGTTATACTAACCTCCTCCTATAAGGTTTTAGCTCAATGGTACTGTTAGACCCTGACCTAATTAGCTAGCATGAGGATGTGTTCTTGATGGAGACCACAAAGGATTTCTGTAAGTCACTCTGTAGAATTGCGTTTGCTAAATTCTGTAAACGTCTCAACTGAGAATCTTCTTAAAGCATGGCAAGTGTGACAGTCCCATGTTCAGTTTCTTCCAAAAGAAACGCATTCGCATTCATTTTTATCAGCAAACGTCATCTTTTTTTTTCATGTTTCATGTTTCATGTTTTTTTGTTTCATCTTGTGGGATCATAGTCCCAATGCACACATCTAGTCTGAAGCTTTCTTTAAAAAAAAAAAAAAAAGCAAAACAAAAGTAAACAAGAATGTTCTGCCTATCGTTTGTATCTATATTTGTATTCGTTTATGATGCATTATCTGTTTAAATATATTCATATTCGGTTACATCCCTAACCCACATGTAAGTACACCATATCTATATATCTTTATCTATAGTCATGAAGATAGCACTGCTGTTAAGGAATTGTAGCATTTTATGACAATAGCCAGAACATTAAAACCAGGACAATCATTACAGTGCCTTGTTTGTTCATACAAAGAAAATTGTCCATACTTTTTTTTAAAAAAAAGCCTCAAATCCTGCTTTGGGGTTCACCAGGGATTTCAGTGTGATCTCAAAGAAGTTGGAAAAAGCTTTTAGAGTCATCTCACAAAATTTAGAGCATCATTAGAGCCAGTAGTGTAACAGTGAAACCATCTCAGCAGAACAACAGTGATGGCAGCAGTGTGTAATTGGGAAGCCTCTTATCAACAGGTCCAAGAATTGAGGGGGAAAGGGAAAAAGAAAGTGTCTGTGCTTTGTTTTAGTCTGATATCTAACTTGAGTTCAGAGAAAAAAAAAAACAAAATAATGTTCCTTAAAGGCAAAGCCTTCATCCTCATCCTGGCCAACTGACGTCAGTACTTCTTTTACAAAGAATAGTCACACACTGCATTTACTCAGAGCCAAAGATTGATAGACAGCTTCACAAAAAAGCTTCAAAGCTTATAAGGTGGATATAATACTAATTATTCAGAACCATTTAGCAAAATTCAGGTGATGCCAGTCTTATCCTTTCAACGTTTCAAAAACAGCCTATGAATAAGCCTTCTCAGAGAAGGAGACGTCAGTAGATGTTTATGTACTAAGAGGATGCTGCAGGTTCAGGTAACTACACTCTACGGGCTGTTGCTTAAGCAAGAAGAGAGGAGAGCAGCTTGTCTCTTTTATTAAAAGCACCCAAGAAACAATACAGAATATCTCTAATCACTCTGATATGTATTTTTAGACAAACAATGAGATGGAGATGAGGGAGGGGGAAATGAAAAGAGTGTAAGGAGCATGAAGAGGAAAGATAGAACAGATAAACAAAGTGTGTGGGGGGGTGAAGAACGGGGTGATGCAGTGGTGGGCGGAAAGACGTAGGCACCAAGAGAGAGAATAAGGGTGGGAGTGGGGGTGACTTGAAAGGGAGAACTCCACATGAAGATTTGTCGTTTTGTGGTTGAGGTCTGGCTTTAGCAAGCTGTTCAGAGAAGCAGAAGAAGGTGACCAACACTGAAAGAAAGCTTAAGAAAGAGAAGAGTGAAGTAAAGGTGGTAGAACTGAGAGAAACGGGCCCTATATAATTTCATACAAAAAAACGGAAAGGAGAAAGTTTACCCTGCACTGCAACAATTCAGGTAAGACACTGGGTAAGTAGATAATGGAGCTACTGGGGCAGTGATTTGTGTAGTTAATTATCACTCCTGCAACAGCTAAGGCAGTTTTTGTCACACAAATCTTGCTTAAGAAAGTTAATCAATAGATGATTTTGTATATAACTTCATAACTCCTGTTATTACATGTGGCAGTCATGATAGGAATATCTTCCAGGAGCCATGATTTAAGCTCAGACACAGTAAACTGATCATTTTTAAAATACCTCAAACCAGGTGAATTGATATACTTACCAAGGAAGTACTTCAGTTAGGAAATGCCACCTACTGAGATAAAGATTTAGGGGGTTTTCATTTGAGTATGTGGCAGGTAGATCTTAAATGTAAAAATACATATGCTGATCTTCATCTGAGTTAACATGCCACATATAATATAGATCTTCATATCTGTTATATAAAGTATTAAGTGGAAATAAAGCCATTTGCATGTCCTTTTCATTCTGAATATCTATGTTCAATGACGTTTTTCTCTCTTGCTGTGTTCTTTTGTTCATCTCCTCTGACTCATGCTCCTCTCATTCCATCATTAAAGGTGTGTGTGGACTGGCTCTGCTGAGAGGTGACCATGCGTACAACACTGATGGGCGTCTATCTGCTACTCCTGCTCCTTCTGCCTTTCACTTCTCTCAGTCAGAGACAGAACTACAATGCAGTAACAAATGAGAATGAGGAGGTGCGCGATAAGATGTTTGTTGATGTCTTGAGTCGCTTTGGAATTGAAAGCGCTCAACTCTCACCAAAACAGCGCCTTGAGCCACGGGGAGTGCGCACCATGCGTCCTTTGTCATCAAGCCCTAAACAAGCAATGCAGGGCTCGCGTTTTGCACTTTCCCTTGATGTACCCACCACAATTTTAAGTGTCTTGATAGACATGGCCAAAGAGCATGACATGCGGGCCAAGGCTGCAGCCAATGCCGAGCTCATGGCACGCATTGGTAAAAGGAAATAGACGAATAGATGTTGTCCTTGTGGACTTGACTCCCAGAGTAGCAGCAAAGCAAGAGATATGAAGTAGCCAAATGACATGTTATTTACCCAACTGTACTGAACCTGCACCTGGGAACTCTGTGGAACCTTAAATGAAAAAAAGAGACTCTAGAAATTTGTTTGTCTAATCAGCCAAGTCAGAACACTGTGTTTGTCTAAATAGTATAACAGCCAAAGACAGGACACCAGCAGAATAAAAATGAAGGCATGCTGTTTAGATCTCTTCATTTGTTATGTGTATACTTGTATAATAAATTGTGCTAATTTGGCTCTGTTTGTGTATACTTGTTGTTATGTTGCTTATGTCATGCTCATGGTATTAATTACAGAGATGATGCATGGAGAAAATTGAATGTTTGAGATGGGTAGTGATGTGTGACGGATAAGAGAACAATGGAGGGACGGATATTGTCTCCGCAGTGCTATGATATGTTGTAGTATTGTGAATGATCACATTTCAATAATTAAACTCGTAAATATGAAGGTCCACAAACAGTGCATGGAATGAAGTGTGACTCAGCAATAATAAATGCTTTTTAGGGTGTTATATCAAAAATTAAAAGCAATTTAATCTCATTTACAGCATTTAGCAGACACACGTGAATCCAGAGCGATTTACAATTATTGCATTTAGACAACTAAGCAGTTGAGGGATAAGGGCCTTGCTCCAGGGCCAAGCAGTGGCTGTTTGGTGGGTCTGGGATTTGAACTTGCAACTTTCTGATCAGAAGTCCAACGTCTTAACCACATGGGTAACTTTTCCCTTTGATTTCTTTAAATGTTTAAGCCTCGTGGCCCTTGATGGGCTGCATCAGGTATGGCAGATAACCAAATAATGACTAATCTTTTAAGAAAAAAAAAACATCCCAGCAGATATTATTGGAAAAGTTTGTATACACAGACATGTGTTAGTTTGAATTGTACATCAAACATTTTAATAATTATCATGATTTTACCTTTGCATACAAGAAGATAATATAAATGAATGTCCCTGTTTCTAGCTTTTCCCCAAACAGTTCACTGCATCAAAAATAAATGATCAAATGGAGGCACAGGAGCTCTTAGGAGTGCATGTGTTTAATTTCTGCTAATTTTCTGACCAGTGATTTGTTGTTAAGACCATTAAAGCCTAATATTTGCCAGTTTGGGCTTGACCCTTTTTTTCCCCAGGAGTGTACATTCTATCTATATTTCAGTCAGAGGCTAATATTAATCATCTGCCACCTGGCAATTAGAGGGACATCTGTGCACAACACAGGGTCTCTACTGACTAATGAGCAACACACAAATTTTTATGAGCCTATTTTAAACACTAGATATGGATATGCATAATTAACCTAAAGATGAGTAATGATTCCCGTAATCACCTGCACTTTGTGTGCACTTGCCCGCACTGCACACGTGTCTTTCAATGAAAAACCAGTAGTTAAGGTCAGACTTCATCCAACTCTTCTCATGTTATCTTCAGTGGGTGGAATCAAGCATGATGCTCCTCCTCCTGTGTTGTTTTTGTTAGGATGAAAACATGATAATCTTTGTCCTTTGTAATTAGTATCTCCTGTAATCAGGTCTGATATACAAACAGCAGTTTATGTTGTTGCACAATATTTCTTTACTCTCTGCACAGCATAATTATTAAACATTTAAAACCATAGTTTTGTTTAGTAGTACATTTGTATTTAGATTGTCTTCTGCTTTTGCCACAGGATGTAAAAACTGGTTAATAAGGCAGCATTACTGTAAGTGCATTGTAAATGTAACAGTCCACAATCAGCATTGTTTTCTCTGTAGATTAACTCTGTAAGTTAACTTTAGCAAGCATGCTATTCACTTAACTAATCAGGGTTTAATCTAATGTAAGGGTTGTTAGGTAGTTGTCAGTTACAGTAAGTCATCATATGGGTGGCATTTAATATATGTTGTCTCTTTCAAATGTAAACACAACCACAGTGTGCTCTATTGGACCTTCTCCCCAATTACTCATACAGTAAACTAGCACTAAAAAATCACCTATTCATTCTCACATACCAGATAAGACACCTGACTAACACACATGACCTCACAGCTTGTTTATGGCATAAATAATAACTATAGTTATTAAAATAGATAAATGCACACGTCAGAGTACCCTGAAAAGTGCCGTATAATAAGAATATAATTTCATAATAATCAGCTTCAGAATAAGTTAATTTTTTGACCTCCGACTAGAAAAATACAACCCTTCAACTCAGAATTCCTACTTGGAAGGTGCCCTCCACCCCAAGTTCAGCATGTGATGTCATATCAGCATGGCTGTTCACAGCATCAAAAGTGAACACAGTAGCACTTCTTTACTTTTAAATGAGTCATACTGCCTTTGACTTACATCGGAATTGGGAAGTCAGAGCTCAGAATGACACCCCTCCATGTTCATCTTTTCTTAGCAACAAACTAGCCAGCTAACTGAGATGAATGATGTGTATTTTTCTTCTCAAAACAGCAAACTGTATAGTATTGATGTCACTCCCTGAATTTGGAGGAACTCATGGTTAAGAAACCTACCCCAAGTTCATGAGTAGTTGACAGGGTGTTTTCTTTGGCTTTTCCTGGTTGGAGGTTGGGAAATACCTCAGGTTATGACCTCTAGTCAAGCACAAAATCATACTGTATATATTAGTATTTGCTTTAGACCAATCAACATATTCACTTGTTAAATCTATAACATTATCTATACAGTTTGCTGTTTTGAGGCAGTAAATACATTACTCATATCACTAATGTTAGCTAGCTAGATTCTTGCTAACAAAAGATGAACATGGAGGTGTCCATATTTTCCCACTTCGTAGCTTGAACACATGGAGGTTGAAAATGATGTAATTCCAAGGTTCCTCATTTGTTTTTGGGTCTGAAATTAACTTATTCCAGAAGAAGCAGAAAACCTCAGCTCTGCCCCATTTTCCTTGAAAGGCAACCCATAAGGCATATGTAGTTCCAACAGAAATGCTAGTCATCTGGCAGCAGCAGAGGGCTCTAAAAATGACCAAATGCTTTTTTTAAAAAAATATTGCCCTTGACTACACACATTTACATACACTAAACACCTATATATAAATATAAAACATAAATATTACTCCAAGCATAATATTTCCCAGGACAATAAATAAATATTATTTAATATTTAATGTAAATATAATTAATTTATTCCCCATAATAAATCTTTCCCACTAACTCTACCATGGGTATACTATACCCTCAGGTCACCAAGCAGGAGGTTTCTCCTGTCTTCTTTTTGCTAAGAAGATAAGGCTACAAGTTTTCTTTTAGTCACCTCCTCCACTGTTCTGTCTTAGTCTTTCCTTTTGTATTGAAATTGGGATTTTGTGAAAACTCTTCAGTTTATCAGCATAAAGTACAAATCAGAGTAACATGTTATGAAAAAATATACAAAGGATTATATTTTAGAATTGCTCAGTGCAGATAAACATTAACAGAAGAAGAAGAATGGAGTGTCAGATGTATGGCATCGTGTGTTCTTGTTTATGCATAAAACATGAACATTATTTTATTTGCTACCTTACCTATCTTATGGTTGCATTTTCTTTTACAATTTTAAAGAAAGGATAAGTTTGGGTAAGGATTAATGCTAAAGGAAACCACAAATAAAAACCTAGTCATGAACTGAACATATTTCTTGCCTCTTTCAGGATAACAAGTTTTATTTTTAATTCTACTTTTATTTTAACCTAAATTGCAAGCGTTAACTGTCTCCCAGGCTCTGCTGAAATTCCTGGGATAGAAAGGGCTGAAGTGCTTTTTACTCTCCACATGGTGTCATTAGTTCCACTTGAGCTGAAGCAGGTGGTTGCTATCTTGCCGCAGAGTCTGTTGTCAATGACAGACGTTATCGAGGATCTTCTGACCTGCAGCTCATCATAATCACTATCTCTGGTGTTGCTCATCAATGTCACCAGATATTACAGATTGCTAGCGCTTAACATGTTTCATGTGATTTGACTTTTTTTTGCCATGGGTTGGCTGGTTTGTTTCTAAAGCTCTCTGTTTCTGGTCTGTTTCTCTGAATGTGTTGATCTGGAGGTTATTTATTTGGTGCATAAATATATCAGTTACTATGGATTTGCTAAAGTACAGAAGGACAGCTGTTCTCCCTTGATGCCAGTGATGTTTTGTAGTTGTGTGTGTGTGTGTGTGTGTGTGTGAAGGAAAGAGATAGAGGGTCATACAACAATAACAGAGTGACATTGTCATCTTAACGCATCGTCTTCTCCCCAAATCCCTGTAGATATTCTCATTATCATTGCGCCATGTATAATTTACATGGCCGCATGCATGAAAAAAATGTTATACTACAAAGAAAAAGTGTTAAACTACAAACATCTTATGGAAACTGGTGTGTGGGGGTATGTTTTTAGTGCTGCATGAGGAACAAATGCCTGCACTGTCCCTTATGCCGTTAATACATAAAAATTGGCATAGGGTGAGTACTGTATATTTGCATATATACAGTATAAGTATACACTTACAATTCTCAATCATTCTCAGACATTTACTGGTTTTACATCTTATGCCCTCAGAAGCCATTTGCTTACACAGTTGATGAAGGACTTCTGTCTGAAATGTCCTGTTTCTCCAGAAACTTTGTGTACTATGCTTAATTTTTACTGCATCCACTCTACACTCCTGGGCAAAAAAAAAAAGGGGCCAAGCCCAAAATGGCAAAATCTTAAGCTTTTAATGATCATAACAACAAATCATTGGTCTGAAAATTAGCAAGAATGATTTACCTTTATGTACAAGAAGATTATATAAATGAATGTCCCTGCTTCTAGCTTTTCCCCAAACAGTTCACTGCAGCAAAAATAAACCAGCAAATGGTGGGACAGGAGCTCTCAGGAGTGCATTTGTTTAATTCTTGATAATTCTCTGACCAATGATTTGTTGTTAAGACCATTAAATGGGCCATTTTTTTTTTTTGCCCAGGAGTGTACTCACAATGTGATGGATAAAGCTTTTATTAAAATTAAAATCTAGATATATATTTTAGTTAATGTAGCTAGGATTAGAGTTAGGAGGTCAGGTATAATTGTATAAACGTTATTTAAACACCTTGCAAAAATAGTAAAACCAACATGCCTGGCTGTGCTTTAATTTTAAGGGGATCAATAACATGTAGCCAACAGTAAACAAACTGTGTGGAAAAGTCTTACTTTGCATGAAGTAATATAGTTTTTGGATAGTGAGGTTAAAGTGTAGGCTTAAATTATTGTGTAGGCATAGACAAGCCACATTTAGATATAGTTCAGTGGAAAACCTCCACAAAAATAGCATCACAAGTGTCTACGTGTATGCATATTATTTTTAAAAAACATTTTCCGTGGTTACAGACTGTGCTAAAAGTCCTGGCAGTAGACAGCATGTTGAGAAAGAAACACTCTACTAGGCCAAAGTATTGCCTGAGGCACCAAACTATCAGCCAGGATTGGCCCTGACTTAAGAGGTCATCTGCAAGAAGATGAAGAAACAATAATGTGGCTTTATACCCTGGTATATGGCATAATACTCATTGCCCCAAAAAACTAAGTGATCTCTCTCTACCCATTCTTAATCTGATCTGTCTTTCATGGGTTTAACAGACAGCTTAACTTCATATATCAAACTAATATCGAAGAATACGTTTCATAAGAACCTGAGTATTGGCATGGAATTATAATTTGTCTTTTCTTTTTCGGACAATCTCTTCTGCAATCTCTGAAATCATGTAACATTGGTTCTGTGTTAAAATGAGGCTGAAATAAAAAATAAAAAAATAAAAAAGACCACAACTTTAGTGTCATCCTCTACACAAGTGAGAGTGGTCACATGACAGTGAGGTCAGATCAGGATCTATCTTTACAGAACACGCCAGATATGAGACTCCTTATAAGGAATCGGGAGTTATGGTGCCTTATGTTCCAAGTCTAATGATATCACGACTGCACTTTGGCCTTACACGAAGGAAGAAATGTTCCATTTATGGACAGGTTTATGTTTGTGGCCCACTTCTATTTTTTCATCTATTTACATCACTCTTTGATGTAGGTTGGTAACTAAATTCAGTTCCACCTCTAATTATGAATTAATTGGCACAGTTTCGCATTCTGTTTTCAGACTGTGTGCTACAGTCTGCATGCCAAGAGCACCTATGTAACTTTTCTAAAGGTTTATTACATACTGTAAGTATTCATTTTGTGAAATAAATTTCACTTGTTAGTATGGTATTATTATGGCTGCTGGTATTATGATTAAAAAAAAGAGTAATTATTTATAAATATATATATGGAAGATTGAACAAGGTTATTAAAGATTATTTTTTTAAATAATCTTTATTCCAAGCTTTAAAGTATTTAAACAATGTACAAGATAACATCATTTACATTCCTTTTTTCATTTAATTTACATATTTCTATTTTTCATTAATAAAGTACACACTGTACACATCGTACATTTAGAAAACATTGCTATATCTTTCACCTGAGAAAGAAAATGTAGTGTTCCTTTAAACTCATTTAAGTTACAGCAGTGGTTCTTAATGTCTAATTTATTAAATATACCTTCATTGATTCTTAAATACACACAATATTTATTGCAAAAGATGCAACTTATTGTAAAATGCAAAACATGTTCCCTTAAAGGTTCTACCCTAGTGGGAAGCAATGGCGCAATTTAGTGCCTTTGAAACAAATCATTTCTATGTCATAGGAAATAAGTGACAGGTGAATCAGGTGCTTCTGGCATGGCTCATAATAGGATGTTTGATGTGTGGGAGGCTTCCACAGAGCCTTGCTTAACACAGCTGTAACCCCTATCCTCCCTGCTGTCAGACTGGAGCAAAGGTCATAGAATGAGTGACGCAAGGACACCACAGGACTAGAAAGAGAGCAGGCACGCAGAATGCACTGACATTTCAGGAACACAGTGATCTGACTGACCAACACAAGAGAGAAACCTCAGAAGATTGATACTGAAGGAGAAAGACCAGAGATCTAGGTACATCAAGGTAAAACGTGTTCTGTACACTTTCTCTCACTCATTTTCAGGAACTGCTTTATCCTGATCAGGGGTTCAGTGGATCCGGAGCTACTGGGCATGAGGCTGTACAGAAAAATCAAATATTTCCTTACATTACTATGCATTATCCAGTCCATTATACAGTGTTGTATTTGGGTTGGTGATGTGTATTTATGATTATATTAAAACAAGGGTGTACTTTAGAACTTGTTTTAAATTAGTGTAATGGTATAGTGTAATTATTCAGATGATAAAAAATAATACACTACATTTCATTATGATGTTTGAGTTTTAAAATCCTTTATAAAAACATATTTATATATATATATTTCTCTTTTTTTCTGTGCGTTGAGGTTTTCAGGGTATTGAAGCTTATGATCCTTCACCTTTAAACTGCTGACTAGATAAGCAATGATACATGAAACACTGTTTGGGGATTGCTAACTGTTAACATTGCTAGCTAGAAAAGGCATCAAATGTTCTTTCTTGCTGAATTCATACATCTATTTCCACCTTTCTGTTTATTGTTCACTCCTTTTTCTATTGTCTTAGCTATTTTGGTCTTGTTGTTTTTCCAAACTCAGACTCTGCTGGTTGAATAGAATGGATTATGCCAAGAAGTCTCTCAATCTGTTCTCACCTTCTCTATCCAAGTGAGTGTCTTGCCAATATCTTTACAGTATTTCCACTGCTCATTATCATAGTTGTTAAAGGATGTGTACTGCCTTATCTCCTTTCAAAAAGGCCAACACTTGTGTATGCTCTGTGTGTACGTGTTCACAGTATATCTAACAGATGTGCAGCAGCCAGTGCATCTGTCCTGCCCAGTTTTAACCCACGCCCCAGACCGTTCCGGGTCACCAACTCAGACCGCTCTGTAAAAAAAGGCATTATGGCAGATGGACTGAGAGATTTACTGAACAAGGTGAGGAGAGTAGGAGAAGTAAAGGAGGGGGGACTGGGTGATGAAAGGGAGGAAGGGAGGCGATGGAAGGACATTTGAATAGTCCATTTTTGACAGCTCCTCAAAATCACTTTCAACTGTGAGTCTTAGTAGGATGAAAGAATAGAGAAGAAATGAATGACTCAAATTCAGACACAGAAAGGCAATGAGAGAAAAATGAAGAGAGAAAGAAAGCGAGTGGGAAATATTTAATGTTCAGTACTGACATTGTCCTGATTCATCAATGATTTATATATGCTGCTGTGCCACTTTGTCATGCCTGATCACAAGTGTAAAAGGACATTAGAGCAGAAGAGTGGACATTTCAGACTTACTATAAGCGGACAATACGTTAAAACCCAATACTGCTGTTTCCAGCTTCACATTGGCATTTAATGAGATACCTTTGCAGTGTGTTTATTTAAAAGGGACTTGTTAAGAAAATCACTGTAACCTTTAGTAGTTTATTAGTCACCCCAACTGCTTGTTTTTTTTTTTTTTAAGAAATATGCTACTCTACTGTAGCAGACTTTAATGATGATATTAGACTAAAATGGTCTAATGGTCTAAAAATAGTTTTCCTTCCCTACCTAGAGTTCTCAGTGACTGTGTTTAGACATATTAATCTATACCTAAAAGTAATATTTTAATATTAAGTCTTTTGAAACCTTTTGAATATTGCCAAGGAAACTACTTATAAATGCTGTCATGCCTGAGTCACATCTTTGACTAATGACTCTTTTGCACTTTGACCCTCAGACGATGGATGCGTTCAGTGTGCCCTGCGTGGCAGGCCTGGTGCTAGATGAGGATGGGACAGGAGTCGACACAGAAGACTTTTTCCAGACCCTCAAGGATAGCACTGTGCTAATGGTCTTGGAGAAAGGACAGAAGTGGACACCTCAACAGGTACTAATCCCACATTTCCAGATGCTGACACACAAACCTCAACAACATGATTTCATAAAGAAGCTCACATGGAATAGCTTAAGAAAGAAGATTTATGTCTACATAGTCATCACGTCGTGTTATGTTAGGCAATAGATTTTTTTTTCTATCATAGATATATGATACTGAGCATAACATAAAGTACGAAAGGTGCTTTCATAGTATGTGATGATTGATTCCATGAACACAGTGTAATTATTTTATTCACTGTAGTATATTGCACTACTGAAAAATAGCCAAGCCACAAGCCCAATGGCAAGACAGGTACACATTAGCGATATCATTTTTCCTGCTCTAGTCTGGCCAGCAAGGCTAAATAAGAGCACCATTTAGGCAGCACACTAAAGCTTCTCTAATTTGGATGGTGTTTGTCCAAAGCAGGTAATTTATATACACACTTAATTATGTCTGTAATAATTTGCCAGTACCCGAATACCATTAACCTTTGTGTTTACTTGGTTCTTGTCATGCTGGGCCTGTCACATTAGTGTATGCTTTTTCCTCCTCTCTCTATTTTCCATCATTTGGCATCACCCATTATTTTAAATGCATTAATCTGTATTTGAATGCACATCAGATTAATTTTCAGGGCACCGAACCAAAAGACTAGAGGAGAATAGAAGAGGAGGAGGTTGATGGGGCAAATTTGACCCTGCTCTTGCATTCATCCATCACATTTTGACAAATACTTACAAAAGTTAAATACAAACACATATCCAGAGCTGGATTTTCACTCCATACCTTGCCCTAGGCTTTTTTCTGATGTGTTGCACATCAGTCAGTATGTTGAAATCTATGATGGTTTTGAAGGTCTGTGCTTCAAGCACAAAATCCTTCATTGTTTTTGACTGTAGAATACACAGTACCCTTCTGAAATATCAATGTAAAATGGCACTCTGAAATCTATGATGTCTTTGCAGAGTAGTCAGTTATGGGGTCAAGCTGCAGAGCGCAAGACACAGCATAGAAAGGACCTGGCCAAACTGACCCTTGACTTTTACAAAAACCATCCAAAGGAATTCATTGGCTGCCTGAATGTACAGATGACTCTTTATGGGATGTACTCTTTGTCATATGACCTGCAGTGCTACCATGCTAAGAGAATGTTGAGGTGAGCAGATTTATTCTACGTCACAGCCACATAAGTGTATCAAAGCCAAGACTGTCAGTGGTCACGTGTAGAATATAGAACAATGCTAAAACACTCTGATACAGAGCATTTCACAGCATAATTATCAATGAATATCAGCAAACAAATATATAACAGGCAACATGTTCACTGAATAGGAGCAAATGATTACAGAGATGTGAGCCTCTAGTGCAATTTTATTCACTGGTCTGAAGAAGAGTTTTATGCTGAAAAATATTTCAGCGAACCAACATAGAAACAAGCAGACAGATAGATCGACAGACAGACGATCATTCTAGCCACCCATCAACAGTGGTGCCTTTTCTTCTCTCTCTGTCTACAGGGAGGCTCTAAGATGGACTCTGTTCAGCATGCAGGCCACTGGCCATGTTTTACTGGGTACTTCATACTATATGCAACATCTTATTGATGAGGATGAGAAAGCTGAGGCACAGCTGACTGCTTCCAGAAACACAAACAAACCATTACAGGCCATCCAGTGGAAGAAAACAACAGCTGACCACAGAAACTAGAAATCTGGGAGTTTGAAAGCTTTGTTTTTGCCCAAGCAAATGGCTTGGAAACCATTGTGGCGTCATGTTACCTATGTTACTGGACTATAATCACAGAACCATAAATACCATACTTTCTTTCAGAACAAAGGTTTTTGCTATGAGAGTAACCAGGAATCCACTCTACTTGTTATATTTTGCTATTTGCACATATTAGTTTTAGTTACATAGATGTGTCCGTCTAACAATGGAGTTATTAATATTTATTCATATTTGTATCTGCTAAGAATTACTCACATTTTGTATTGATACTGATTGTTGTACCTATTGTATTATTTCCATGAACTTGAATTAAATATTGAGTTTTAAAGCTTCTGAGATTCTTGCTCAGCCTTCTGATTTGAGTATAGTTATGCATATATGAGTCTCAAATTGTGTGTGTGTGTGTGTGTGTGTGCATGTTGCATGGAGAGGGGAGAATGAGGAGGGAAGGGGATGACATGCTTGTCTAACTGGCCTGGGCTGTAATTGGCCAACGAACGGGTGCTTTCCCTAATCCCACATCAGCCTGTAATTGCCTCTGAGGGAAAGTGCAAGAAAAGGCCTGGCGGTATAGAGACAAACAGGGAAAAAAGAGAGAGAGAGAGAGAGAGAGAAAGAAAGAGAGAGAGAGAGAGAGAGAGAGAGAGAGAGAGAACATGAGAGTATTACCAGATTTAGGAAGGGAGGAGGGGAAGAGGGAGGGCATGAGAAACAGAGATAAACGAGGAGAGAAGAAATATCGAGACATAGAAGGAAAGAAGGAGAGGATGAGAGAGAGAGTGTAGAAAGGCACAGCTGGAGGGAGTAAAGTGGAGGGGACGGAAATGATCCCTTTCACAGAGAGGACAGTGGATGACGCATTTGGATCCTGCTCCCACCACTCCATACCACTCAATGTCCTTTCCAAATCATGCCCATTCACTAGCACAACACTCCAACCACAGCCTCACCACTAAATGGTCAGTTCGTTAGTGCCGAACTGGCGACCAGACTAGATGAGCGAGATCAAAAGACTGTGAGACACATCATGACTTACTTAATGTTCCTGTTTACTGGAGCTGAAGCATCTAAAGCAGATGAAAATATATTAATGCTTGTGGTGTCCCAATTCTCAAATTCACTAATGCAAGATTTCTCTCTAGTTCAGGCAGCTGCTCTACAGTTATTCTACAGCATAGAAGTGCCCAGGTCCCAAACACCCTGTAGCACATGAGCCAGCTAATCAAGGTCTGAAATCACCAAAATTTCCAAGCCAGGTGTGCGCAATAGCAGGATATTTGTGCTCCAGGAGCAGGCATGCTTTTTTTAACCATATAATTTTGTCCTTGCACATGTCAGTGGTGTGTCCAGGTTTTTAGACATTTAGACATGGATTGGCAATGGAGCCTAATTATATTTTGACAATACTGCATTTACAGAATATCTGATGTGTTTCTCTGTGCAAAATGAATGGCCACAAAATATCGTCACTGTATAGGTTTCATAGTTCTGCTTCAATCATTATTTAAAAATCCATGAGCCAGATACTCTATGTTGTATTAAGTCTGCATGAATTGCATAGGGGTCTTTTTTGTATCTGCTTGTTCCTTGACAATGTTTCCCTAATATACATAGATCTTGCTTAAAATGTATAAATATTAAAATGTTTTCTTAAAAAGAAAATGTATAGCAATTTTGCTTGTTTTTGTTTTATTATTATTTGTTTAACAGTATTGTTGCCTATAAGCATTGCTTAATGCACCTTCTTATACACAATCACCTTTTTATTTTAAGACTACTCCCTTCTTTCTGTAGCCTATATTTTGTGAGGTTTATATGATTAGCTTGTAACCCTGAATAAACCAAATATTCTGCTCGTTACATATGCATTTCTATTAACTATGGATCTATGAACACTGAATAATAATCAGGGGCAGTGAGAATCACCTGGATACCTTCTTGGGCTTGTGTGCATGTGTACCAAGACCTTCCAACACAAAGCAGCCAGGTTTTGTGCTGAAATATCCCGGTAATTAGCAGAATTCATTATGCCATCAATCTTCACAAGAGCCCCTGAACCACCAGCCACAAAACAGCCCCAAAGCAATGATCAATCCTCATATTTTACAGTGAGTATCAGGTGCTTTTCTTTCTATGCAGTCTGCTATTGTCACTAAACATGCTGATGATATGCATGACCAAAAATGTAATTTTTGTGTCATCTGACTGCAATACAGGAGGCCATAGTTCTAATGACACTTAGTGAAGCTCAGGAGTGGCATGTTGTGAGATGCTCTCAGGAAATGCTTCTTGCAACACTTCCAACCAGCTTCCTCTAATTTAAAAAAATGCAGATTTCCAACTGTTTCAGGCATATGAAAGTTTTGATATGACCCTAATTAGGCTTAATGTTATTTTTAAATGCTTATGTATTTTTATACCCATTATCTGATTTAAGTAGTTAAAAAAACAGTTGTCTACTTTGTGTTGAAAGTTCACATTGTAATAGATGACAAAGGAATTTTACATGTGTACAACCTCATATTTATACCCCAGGGAAACAGGACATGCTTAAAGGCATGACTAACTGTCAATAGTTTTAGCACATACAATATATATTTTTGAGAAAATATATATTTTTTAATTGTTCTAATGAGAATGAGAATTTTGTCAGAACAAAGATACATGTACCCTGTTGTTTCTCCTATTGTTTAGTGGAAAAATTTTATTATTATAAGTTAAAGCCTATTTATTTTTTACATATAATTTTTGCTCATTTTGAATGAAGGGTGCCAATAATTCGGGAGGGCAGGTATATGCACTGCTCATTTATTAAGGACATTTTGAAAAGCTAAGTGTCCCCAGACTTTTGACAAGCAGTTTAACATACGCAAACACACACATCTTGTCAGAGCCTATGTATTTGAGCCTTGACAAACCTCTCAATGGGCTGTGTAATGCTACATGAGGAATTCAGTTTGTAGTGCTGCCGAGAGGCGAACTAGCGTAAATGAAATGTGGCAGACAGATTGCCACCCAATTCCATCCAGTCCAAACGTGTTTCTCTGCATTTTCATTAATAGGATTGTGGATAGCCTTAATAGAACTTGTCATTTAATAACACTTATTCTCACAGAATAGAATCATATTCAAATGCCATGATAGGTTGTGAGCCAAAATGACCCAGAGCTCAAAGAGCAAAACCAAGAAATTTCATATTAAAATGGCAAGGAAGAAGAAATCAGAACCTAATCACTTTTCACTTTCAGCCATGGCAGCACCATAACAGGAATAATATTGGTGGTAGCCCTAAAATAACCATTATCAGCAGTGACACAGTTCCATAGTCCCCAGTTCGGTCCCGATTTCATCATACTTACTGTGCCGAGTTTTGCGTGTTGTCTTTATCCTGTTCTTTATCCTGGGTTTTCTCTGGGTTCTCCGGTTTCCTGTCACCTCCCAAAAACATGCATGTAGGTGGACAGACTACACTAAGTTGCCCCTAGGTGTGAATAAGTGTGTGAATGTGTGTGCATGGTGGCCTGAAATGGGCTGGTGTTCCATCCAGGGTGTATTCCCGCCTCATACCCAGTGTTCCCGGGATAAGCTCCGGATCCACCACAACCCTGACCAGGATAAAGCTGCTGTTGAAGATGAATGGATGAATTCAAACAGGAGTGACAAATTTGTTTTGGGTGAACCAAGAAAACAACTTTTTATAAACACATGGGTAACTGTTATTTTAATATAACAGTAATTATAAAGATAATAATTATAAGCGGAACAGTAATTATATGCACACGCTAATAACACTTTCATGCAGAATAACAAAAGCAAACAGTTTACTAAACTAAATAATAAAACAGTTCGTAGCCTCCTACTGGACAGATTTATGAGAAGCCATGCCACAGGGACACTTGAGCAGCCATAATGCCTGTCAATAAAACCTGGGACATTTACACACATTACAGATGGTTCTATGTGCAATCATACTTCACAAGCCTGGCTTTAAGCAATAACGGGACGGGTGATTGGGATATTTCAGCAGTGAAGAATCCTCAGACACATCCACCCTTGAGGTGTCTCGGATGACCTTGTGCGCGTGGTCTAGCTCCTCCTCCTCCTAGGTCTCGCGCTCGGGAATGTGGTGCTGCATTCAAGAGCTGATTCCTTTCGCACTGTGGAAGTTTATAATTATGACATGACTCGTCTATTCGAGTGACTAAAGACTGCACTCTTATGTTTTTATTGCCAGACAATACCAGACTTAGCACAACAATACAAAGTAGACGTAGAAATAGAACATATAAAAAATGAATTAACAATGATAATTAGGCTAATAATTATCCTATTGGTAAGGATATTACCAAGTATTAATACAATGTCACGTGATCATTTCAAGACCTATACAACCAACCAAAACAGCAAAAGTTTCTTGTTAGTCTAAAGTAAACAACAAATGTAATGTTCTATGAATAAGCAATAGGAAACATCACAGGTCATGCGTAATAAAGCAATTAAAAAATGTACATATACTAATAACCACCTATTGTTGTTTTCCACTATATTTATTCTCGATCAGTCATCATCAGTGTTCCCTCAATTTCTTTTCTTCCTGAGCAAAACCTATTTCTATAGACTCTTCTGCCATTTGATTGTGGCGGTTTTGTTCCTGCCTGGTTAACATTCGCTGGCTAGCCTGGGAAGACAACTCTCGACAGTATCTCTATGCTAACAAGATTTAATGGATGACTGTAGGAGGTGTTGAACAATTAAGATAGCTTGCTAAGCTCACAGCTAGTAATGGCCAGCGGGTTTTGAGTAGTCAGATTCTTTGAAATGCTGGCCGCAGACTTACGTGCTGCCACATAAATTTTGGAGTTTTACACTTTTGACACACATGAAAATCTCCCAGCGTAAAAGAATTCTTGGTCGTGAGCTGCAATCAGCGGTCTTAGAACATTTAATGTGACATGCTCACTGGCACCTGGTCTGTGCTATCGTGAGCAAAGATGGCTGACGACAAAGTGTCAGACATGTCTTATTAAAATTTCAGAGCGTGAGCACTGCTACCACACTCATCTACAAGTGACCAATAGGTAGATGGCATGACGCCGCTATAAGTATGGTGTTGGCAAAACTTATTAAACAAACATGCTTGTGGAAAGAAAATTATCCTTATTACACCAAGCTTACTTTGAGGATTGTTTGTTTACGTGACTCCATTTTCTGCTGATGTGCTGATTGATGACGTAAGCAGAACGTAGTAATTTTCTTTAATCAGGTCTATCATTAAAGGATTTTCGTCATATAATCTGAACTGCCGAACACTTGTTATTGGACACTGTTATATATGCCATCTCATATAGTAATAATGAACAAGTAGTCATTTTAAAAGATTGGCTTAATTGGCTCGTAATCTGCATGTACGGCAATTCGGCCAGCACGTGAAGGCAGCCTGTGTCACTCCGGCGGCCCCTCCCTCCTCCTCGTGCCTGCAGCCGTCTCGCTATTGGTCGGCGCGCACACACAGTCCGCGTTCCAGAGCCGGTGCGCGCGCGCTGCTACTCCCGCCGCAGTGTGCATGTGCTTAAGAGTCTGATGGTCCTACAGCACGTACCTGCAGCCTCCTGCTGGCCCGCCATGCAGCGCACACTTGCACGCGAAATGCCACGCTGTCCCATCGGACTGTTATAATATGATGAGCTATTAAACTTGCCATGTGGCACACTATGATGCGTTTTTTTAACGATATATTAAATCTAACGCCTTAGGTTTACGGCGCGCAGAGAGCCACCTGTCCGGGAATGTAGCGGAGATCGTCCGCTCCTGGGCTCGCGAGGTAAGTTATGGATAGTTGCAAACATCTCTGTGTCACCACCACGGCATACCACTGCGGATTACACATGCACACATGCATTTCCCCCCTTACACGTGCATAATAGATATTTATAGATAATATGTGGGAAATTGCATGGTTGTGATTGTCTGGTTTTTGTGTCTGTTCGCATTTGTCAGTGCACTGTGAGCAAATCCATAGTACATTATTTTAAACCCCGGGAAAAGAGCTGTCTTTAGTTTTTATTTTACCTTTTTTTTTTATTTACATGGCTACCTGGTGTTTGATCACAGCGCATATGTACACTGTAGTGTCTGTTTGGAGTCTGCTCAGTCAATAGCTTGTTGTATCTGCATGATTTGTGCGCAGTGATGTGTTCAGCCAGATCAACAGATACAGCAAACAGTGCATGACAAGCGTGTTGGAAGCTTATAAAGCTTAGAATATTGCAAAACTAACGAGAAGTTCTTGTTTAACCCAGGGACAATGTGATGAAAATGTAATCTTTAATCACTTCATTGATTTTCAGTCAGCAAATGAGGGTTTTGCAGTTGATCTTTTATTCATTCATTCATTTATTTTTGCACATCTATTATTTGCTTTAAATGCCCAAGTGCTAGGACACATTGATGATGGCACACTTCCAGTTCTCATGCTTCTCATTCCCATAGCACAAGAATAGATGAATCAGTTTAATTTAGCATTGGTTTCCATTAGGTGTGAGCAATATATCACAAAAAAATAAAAAATATATCACAAAATATATCACAATTCCTGAAGGCATTTCTATGATACATAATATGTATCATGATATATAGGCTTGTAAAGAATTATAGTGGTAGTAGGAGCATAAATATAGTAGTGCTGCATTTTTAAAAATGTTCGATTATACTTTATTTAATGTCTATTAAAACATTAGATTTTAATATTTTACTTCGAAAAATTTGATTTTATATATAAAAAGGAATTAAAATATTTAACAAAAATCAAAAACTGTAAAATTGTAATATTTTACCGTTTAAAAGGTAAAAGATTTACTGTACAAAATGTTATTTACATGTTTTTTTATTAAAAAAATATTTTAAAAACATAAAAAATTGTAACAGATAATCACAATATCCAATATTTCAGAAAATATCCAATATCTCAGAAAAGGGTATTGTTACATGATTTATCACAACATCAATATTATATCATCATATCACCCAGCCCTCCTTTCAGTGTAGTGTGGGGTTAATAAGGCTTAATGTTTGGAAATTAAAGAGGTTCAATTTACGGTGTGACTTAGAAGCAAGGATGCAGTGTATGAGTCTGATTATTAAATTATTAAATCACAAGTTTGATTCAAGGAGAAAAAGAAAACTAACGTTACCATCTATGACATCTTAACCAGATACTATCCAAAGAAGCACACATAAACACATGATTATATACATCTGACACTATAAATGGCATTTACATAGCCAGGGGCTTTAACGTGTGACTATAGAGACCACAGATGCATAGTTTCTCAACCCGGAGATCCTGTATCCTTCCCAGAATCCCCTGAGATTTAGTTTCCTGGCCCTCTAAAGACTTGCCAAGAAAAACTACAAGCATGAGTCAAGTGAAAAGTTAACAAGAGTGAAAAAATATCCTGGGTGTAAAGACTGGACAGACATGTTTGGAATTTTAACATGCAATGATAATGGCATTTTTTAACTGCTGAATTCTCTCACACAAGAATGTGATGCATTCCATATAAAATATACACATTATACTGTATATTCCTCTGTATTTCGGTTGCATGTCTTATCTTAGATGGATCCCAGGATTCACACTGCATCAATATTTTACAACTTGCTTGTTCTCTGTTCTCTTGCTGCAAAGAGGAATATATAACTTCCCTCCAGTTTTACTTGTGTGACAAGGGTATTGTGAGATGAAGGCAGAGATCCCTTCTCTACCTCAAAGAAGGAGAGATAATGTGAGATGGTGTAAAGTTCTAGGGAGTGTAAGGGCAAATCAGACAAGGAGAGAAGAGCAAAAGTACCTCATAGTTGCAGAAGGAAAGTCAGAATGGGCAAGCACCAGATGACATGATATATGCAGTGGAGGAAAGGGAAAGGGTTGTGCAGAAGATGATGAGGTGAAAAGCATATTTGAGAGAGGAGTGGAATCTCAATGACATGGTTGCTTGCTTGTGTGCTTCCAATATGAATGGAAGTTAACCTCTTGACAGACAGAGACATCTATTACCATTAAACTGTCTTCTCATCCTTCTTTCTTCCTCGCTACCTCACTCACTCCGTTGCCAGGAGATGAATTAGATTAATTGTGTTCTAATTGGCTCTTTCTCTAGATAAGAAACTTCATCATTTCAGCCAAATGGCTCCATGTCCAAGACTCCCTTTATCTCTGTCTATCCTTTTCTCTTGCTCTGACTCTCTGCTTTTGCACTCCAGCTATTTACTATTCTAAATTGCATAAAAGCTTAGTGTTATATTATTAATGTGTATAAAAGATCTACAAAGCTGGAGATCCATTTCTGCATCATCTGAAGTTGTGGTTAGGTCTACAGAGAATATTCCACCAATATGAGCTGACCTGAAATGCTTAAAGTTTGTTTACTTCCTACCAAATCATTGGCTATAAATTTGTCGTTACATAATACTCGCTGGTGCATATCAGTAGTCAAAAATATTTGAATGTTTTAACCAAAGGCTATGATCTGAAATGTTCTTTCTAAATAGAGACACATATTTGGCTGCTCTGTTCCTCCTTGCAGCTTATTGTGTGTGTGTGTGTGTGTGTTGATGATAATGATGATATGTCTCTGTGTAAACAGCTAGTGGCTTGTCAGATGTTCAATAATCTGAAAGCAGGAGAAAAGACATCAAGCCTCTTACCTGTGTTGATGGGTTCTTCAGTGTGTGCTGTGGTAATCTGATGCACATCTTTTTAACAGAACATTCGTGTAAGAAAACCTACTGCCTCAATATCTTTATACACATTTTTCTCTTCTCTGAATGTTTTCTGGCAGAGTATGAGTGCATGTGTTGAAATGGGCATTTGAAAGATTCATTTAGTCTCCACTTTGACATTTAGCTTTGTAATTATTAGAGATGGCACCAATCTGATACTCAGTATTGGTTTCAGGCCAACACCAGCAGAAAATGGTGCATCAGATATAAGAGAAAAAAGAATGAATTTGATCCTGTAACAAATGGAAAAGACTGGAATTGGGTTTGGAAAAGAGTTTTTTTTTTAACTGTAAATGTTTATATGTAAACAGACTTGAGTGTATTATTGTTCGGATTAATTTATATATATATATATATATATATATATATATATATATATATATATATATATACATGCAATGTAAATGATTTTTGTGTGAAAGTTGCAGGTTTGTGTAAGTCATGTTTTTAGCTATGTGTTTTATTTTTGTGTTTTTTTCCTGTATTTTTTAAGTGCTTCAGTTTAAAACTCATTTTAAAGCTTAGTCATTTTTAAAGAAGACATATTGGATGGGTAACGATATCGGCTGATATCGAGGTTTCAGTATTGGTATTAGAAAAGAAAACGTGGTTTTGTGCCATCTCTAATAATTATATAAAGTTGTTGAGTGGTAGTTTAGAACAAACTATGTAGATTATTTCCCATGTGGAACCGAAGGACATTTTCCTTCTTTTACAATGAGCATCTGCAGGTCATCTGTCACTAATCATGTTCTGCTCACTGTTTACTGTATGTAATCTTCCTCAGGTAAATAATGAATATGTATAGTATAGTATAGTAATACACTACAATGATTAGTGGCCTTTACTGCAATGGAAAGAAAAGAAAAACAGGTTTCTTCAGCATGCACTTTTCTCAGTGCATTAATCTGTACACAGTCAGCACAGACATGTGTAATTGGGTTTTCTGTTTTTCACACTGTGGATGAAAAGGTCATGACCATTCCCAGCCACACTGTGTGTAAGTTTATACTACACTCTGTAAATGTGACCAGAGATGGCTTGAAATGGTTAGAATGCACCTATGCTTTCAAGGGTGCGTGTCTCATCGAACGGTTATTTCTGTTCGAAAAAGGGGCCATTACTGGCAAATCGGAATGTCAGATCTTATCTGTGGGCTTCACCCAGTAGGAGAAGTGTATGGATTTTAAATGTATTAATAGCCATGCTTTATTGACCATCACAAGACATCGCCAAAGGGATCAGCAGTATGGCATAGTGTGAAGGGATGAGTTCATATCACTATTCACTGTAGAAGAAATAAATGGTATTATTCATGGAAAAATGTTAAGACTTAGGGTAAAAATATTTTGTCTAGTTTTATCCAATACACCAAAAATAGCAGTCTCTCCCTTGAAAGTAAATTGAGTGCAATCAGCCATCTGCCATGCATTTGATCTGAGCCACACAATACGCTTTCTCAATATGTCCAGAAATTCATTCTTCCTAGCTGTGAAACTAACTCATACGTAAAATCCATTCAGAGTGTTACACAGCCCTGTCTACATGTCACATGGTTTGACAATGAATGCTGACCTTAATAATTCATTAGGGTGATATAGTGTGTCATAGCAGATACGACTACAGGGGCAGCGCCACCAGAACACAAGTTGTTGCGAGAGCAGTCATCTGAGTGTCACTGATGAAAGAGGAGCAGGAGACTAGCATACAGAATTATGCTGTTGTGGTTTATGGTGATGTTTCTATAATTGGTGATGTTTATGGTGATGTTTCTATAATTGGTTCTGGATACACATTGGGTTGATGCTTTATAGTTTGCACAGTGATGAACTGTGAGACATTTTATTTGGTTGTAGCAGTCATTAAGGCAAAGCACATAATTAGAAATATGATATACTGGACTGCCTGTCTTCATCAACACCTAGTGTTTTATGGTGTTGTTATTTTGTAGCAGAGTGGTGTCACGTTTTATGGCGGATAGTTTCAGCTGTAATGAAATATTGTGCCTACTCGTCTGTGTGGGCTGCCATCTCTATCTCTCTTTCTCTCTCTTTCTGGGAGAGATTTATGAGTAGGAGGCATGTGGAGGAGCAGAGGGCAGATGAGTTCAGCATAACACTGTACTTACATTTTTTTTATATATTTATCTCTTACTCTTTATCACTCTTTATTATTCTATCATTCAGTTGCCCCTGCATGCACAATGGAAATTGTGAAGCGTTGTAGAAAACATGTTAAGAATGCAGCAGTCTGCAAGCTTTACCAGTATTCTATCTCTAATTTGAAAACATGACACATTTTGTCATATTGTAATGAATGTACATCTGTTTCTTAATTAAAATGTCATTACACTCAGGAGTAAATCAAGAAAATTGCTTTCTATTTTGTCATGCTCTTTTGCAGTCAGTGGATCTTAATTGTGAAGAATGTGTGTGAGGAAAACGATTTGGAATTCTAAGAAAGCTTTAATGAGACTGTGCCTTCCTGGAAGCTGAGGTTGCAATGCTACTTTTTAATTCACACGTGTCTAAAGACTGCTTTAGACACGTCTGCAGCTCTCTCACCATCTGGTTAAGTGAACAAAATAGGCATCGAAAAACACAGTGTGTCAGTATGATCAGCTCTCTCAGGCAGTTTGAAAGGAGGGAGGTCATTCTTTTATGAGGAGACAAACTCACAGTAGGTCAAAAAGGATGTCATTTAAAAAAAAAAAAAACATAGAGAAGTAAAGTGAGTATTTTGCTTGTAATTTGAGTGTAATGCATTCGTGCTCTTAGTAAGTGATGTTTTGTATGCAGTGAGTAAAAGACTCTTCAGTGTCCTGATACAACAGCACAGAAATAGGGAATGTATCTCAGGGAGTTGCATTGTATTTTTACCTTGCAATTTGTGTGATATAAAACACAACACACATGCCCCTGTACTACATATGTGAGAAGGATATTTAGCCTTTCACTAGAGGCTTTAGTCATTGGTGTAATAGAGTCTTGGACTTTTAACATGACTGCCTGAAGTGAAATAGATTATGGGATTGATTCTGTCGGTGGTTATGACGAGACTTATGACTAGCCTCCTGCAGTGAAACCATTGTACTAGGAATGGGACGAAGGATTAAAACAGTGCTAGACCCTCTTACACTACAGGCCAAAATTTGGAAGTAACACTAACTTAAAGCAAAATAGGATAACAGATAGTAACATAGGATAACCTGTTTCACTCAATATCTGCAGCAGTAGTATACAACAGATTCTTCTTCTTTTTTTGCTTAAATTCTATATTTATCAAAATTCATCTTTTGCTTTAATAACAGCCTGACATATCTGAGCAGTCCATTCATGAAATTTCAGCAGGTGTGTTACTGGTATGGCATAATATCTTCTTTCTAAATCCGTTCTTACCACACTGTGCAATAGGATTCGATTGATGAGATATTGAGTATCTGTGTGAACTAAACACTTGACGTCACCTTGACTAGATGTCAATAAACATGTGCTGTGTTGGTTGTTGGCAAATTAACTGTAAGGCACTTTTTAAAACTTATAAAAATTGCAGTTTGCTTTTGTATGTATGTGTTTCTGTTTGGCCTGTAGTGTACCGCCGTACCAGGGGACTTCATTAGGAAGTGTGTGTTAGCTGGAACACCACCTGGGCCTCACACACACACACACACACACACACCGCAGCAGCCTTATCAACAAGCCCACAATCGACAGCACAGTTCCTGTATATCCAGTTTCCTGTTGCTGGGAAGAGGCTTGGCTTTGTCAGAATTAATAAAGTGTTTAGAGGCTTTAGTGAGATTTTAAGTTTAGATACTAAGCAATTATATACTCATGCCCACTGATAGAGTTTAATAGCTTGACTCACAGAAAGAGGAAGTAAAAGACATCAAATCATAGGAATAATCAAGGACATACAAATTAAGTGAGTGCAGTGTCCAAAGTAAGCTCAATTGTAGTGCCCAAAATAAGGACAATGACACCTCTCCCACAGCTATGTATTTATTTTATATGATTTTATTTTGAGGTTACATTTAACACAAGTTAAGCAGTGTTATGTAGTGTGTATAACTCTACATCTCTTATCCAATGGCTTTAGTGTGACTAATGTACTGTATGTGAGTACTGTCAGATGGGAAAACAGAGCACAAGGAAAAGGATAAAAAACTTCCTATTATTCCTCTTATTTTTAAAGAGCAAATTTATGCAACACATGAACATTTTAGACAAAGAACAGTTTTAAATACTGAAAGAAAATGGTGTTTTGGCTGTTTATGCAGGAACACTAAGCCACGATCAATAACAAGGTAGACATTTTAGTTGTAACTAAGACAAGCACCAAGAGACTGAAATCTTTAAAGTAGGACCTCAGTGTGTCTTACAAATAGCTGCATATATGTAGCACTCTAGTTGCACACATCATTTTCTGTTACCTTTTATATGTACTAATTTGTGGTCACTGATTGGCTCTAGACTAGGTGGGGGTCAAAGGAAGCTTAAATTGGATTCTGTCTTAGTCACAGACACAGCCCCAAGATCTTTCAGCCATCAGAAAATCAATGCCCACTTTTCTCTAATCTCTCTTTCGTGAGCACCGTGCAGAATAAAACTGCCAGCAATTTATACCTTAAACTTCTGACAGAAAACAGAGCTTGAGGCTGTAGCCACAAATTAGACGATGTGTAAACAGTTTTCTGACATTGTTCCAGTGTAATCTTGAGAACTAAAGACACATATATCTCAGTTCTGGGAGCAGTCCTGTGTTCTGCTATTGCTCAGAAAGCACCTCCCTAACTTCACCTCTTCTTCTCTGAGTCCTTTCTTTTAGTTGCTTTATTCGAGTAAATGCACAACCCTACATTACAAGCCTGAGTGTTTTACCAGTTGAGGTTTGTGGTAGGTCCTGCCCCTAAGCTATGATTTGTCTAATATACACACCCTCTTTGCAATTAACCTTGCTATTTCCACACTTAACCACTCTCCCTCTGGCCCATCTTTGGCTTGTGCGGTATCAAATTGTATCTTTTTCTAGATGGCCAGGAGTATGTTGGCCGGCTCGATTTGGGTTTGACCTACACAGTGGCACTGACAATAATGCTGCTTTATCACAACAGAACAGATTAAGGAGGGGGAGAGAGTATGGCCTTTGGGAGCTCTGTGCCTTCAGTCTGAGTGAGAAAAACACAGCAGTGTTTTTACTCCTGGAGCGACATGTTTACCTGTAAAATGAGATTGCCAGCCCATCATCCTCACTATGTCTCTAAGCCCCCCTTTCTCCCCCCACTTTCCTTCATATTGTCCTGTTTTGAGACCAAGAATCACAAAGCCAATTCTGCTGTCAGAAGGCATCAATAATGGAGATCTCTACACTTAACCCATCAAATGTGCTTTGTCATTGGCTGCAGAATAAGAGGAGAGCGAAAACAAAACACCGGGCCCTTTTGCTTGTCAGTTATTGTCTCTGTGTCCTCATCTCTGACACAGCAAACATCAGGCAGTCCACTCACGCTCTCAGCCAGCTTGAAAATCTGCACTACAAGCTGGGAGAGAGGAGAGGATCAAGGGGTGATGAGAGGAAAGGAGACAGAGAGGGGGAGAAATGGATAGGGGCTGGAAGAGAAAAGGATACAGGGAAAATGGGAATAAGGAACAGAGGGAGAGAGACACACAGAGGAGAAGAGGGGAAAAGAGGGAATAAGGGACCAAAAGAGAGGAAAAACCATATCACTCAGCAAGCAGTCTTTCCCCTCACATTTCCTATATACCCCTATATTACTTCTCCATTATCCTGGCCATTTGTACCATTATTATTGTGCCTGACTCATTTGCTGTGTCCTGCTATATCTGAAGAAAGGAATACTTATTTTTTCTTGTCCTGAGGCGACCACAGTTAAACTGTTTTTAATCCTTTTTTAGCCATGCAATGATACTTTGGTAATATGATACAACCAATAAAAGCAGAACACATCAGCGACATTCGGCCACATCTGGCGTCCTGTTAAGATCACCCCCTAGCCCTGTTGCTATGGCAACGATAATAGGAGTGAATAGTAGGCTATCAGTCTGAGAAAATGTTTATTTTGGTTCATGCATACATAAGTACAAAATATTAGTTTGAAGCTGGGGCAAGTGACTGTATGTGGTTCATATGATGTAATTTAGGTAGGCTCTCTAAATGAAACAACAGTAATGATCTAAGAAACAGTGTAGCTGCTGTTTACTGAATCTTTCAGCAACTTTGTGTCATTGGATCAAATGAGACATTTTATTCACACATGGAATGTTACGTTCACCTGCTGCCTCATATTTACTACAATGAATACTATTTCTGAACAATTAAAGCATTTTAAAGTAAATACCAGTTTGTTCTTAGCTGTAAATAATATAATTTGTGTGTGATGCTGAGCTTTTTTAACAACATAAATTTATTTATGTAAATTTGTGAAAAGTTCCAAACATTTTTAAAAAATGAAGCAGTTCTCTAAAATGTAGGGGGAAATAATTACTTAATTTACTGCTAAAATGTATCATCTTACTTTATCTACATGATACAGGCCTGAAGGTGTGGATATATTTATATGCCCTCAATGATGGCATATATTGTGCTTTAAACCATATCACTGTTATTGTTTGTACTTTTAGTGCTGGACAGCAGCCTTCTGCTTTTAGGTACTATTATTAGTAGTTTTTGGACTGCAGCGTCAAAGAAGTAAAATTGAAATGTTCATTTCAAGCTAATAAATATGCCAAAGGCACAATTTTCATATTAATATAGCTATTAAACAGTCTTGGTCTGTGACATTACATTGTATATTTATTAATTTATGCAATGCAGTGCTTCAGTATCCCAAAGCACATCACGTTTCATTGACATATTTCATATTCTTTGCATCTTTCAGCTTGTCTCTGCATTTAGAGGCTGCATGTGTGAAAGTTCAGCAGGTTCTGTGGCCATACATGGCAACCTCCTCCATAAGCTACAACATCTGCTGCTCATTATACCGTAGGTGTGTGGCAGTTTGTATGGCAGGGCCATATGTAGCAGCTGGAGTAATGTTAGTGTAGCACTGCAAGGCATGAACACTATATCATCTCTACAGAAAATACAAAATACCAAAATTGATGGATATCTTAGCAAGTATGTGCATTCAGAGTAATTCATTGATGCAGTAGTAAGGCAGCACATGTGCTCACTAACATCAGCACAAATCTTTCTTTGATAACCAAGGCAAGAATAGAGAGAGACCCAGAGAGAATAGATTGCTAGTGTGAAGATTACATCCTGACAGAGCAGCAGTTCTTGTACAGACAGGAAACAAAACTGCTAATCAGACTTCTTACTATAAAATACAAGAATTACATTAATTAAGGATTTTTTTTCTCATCTCATCCTTCATGGATGAGATCAGGGTTAACTCTGCATAGCTGCTCATTGTCTGCAAATGATGTGCTTTATCTGCCTAAATCTCTTGTGTCTTATTATTCTAGAACTCCCTTCCCCTTCCTTGTTGACTGCATGGTGCTCTGGCAACGAGATCCCATTATGATGTGGGCCAGTAGTCATGGTCCTGCCTAAGGGGCGACAGGACTTGTCAAAGTGCATGAGGTCAGCACCCAGACAAGATGGGGACAGAGAGTTACACTCAGCAGCTCCAGCTGGAGACCAGTGATGGGGCTGGAACGCTGGCGAGCATCACCAGTGTGGAGGGGCCAATGGGAGAAAGTGTCGATACAGGGTGGTACATGCCTTATCCAGTCGGTTTTCAGGTGTCACTTACCTGCTTTCTCTTACTGGAGCTGGTTCTGGGCTTTAGCAGTAACTTGACAGTGCTAGTGCTTTACTGCTCCCAGTCCAACCTGGTCGATTCTGTGAGTAACATGGTAACAGTCAACCTACACGTCCTGGACATTGTTGTGTGTGTGCTTTGTCTGCCGTTAACAATTGTTGTGGTGCTGCTGCCAACGGGTCGCAACCTGGAACTTATCTGCTGCTTCCATGAAGCCTGTGTCACCTTTGCGAGCATCTCCACAGCCATTAATGTGCTAGTGATCAGTTTGGATCGCTATGACATCTCTGTGCGGCCTGCTAACCGGTTCCTCACTCCTCGATGGGCAGCGCTTCTGTTGGCTGCTGTATGGGCCGTGTCTCTTGCAGTTTTCTTCATCCCCTTCATAGAGGTGGACTTTTTCTCATCAGAGCCAGAGGATGGGTTGGCTAGCAGCTCCTTGGCACCGGCTTGGCGTAACAGGACACTACTGTGTGTGGGAGGAAAAGGTTATTACACAACCCTCGGAATGTACTACCACATCCTACTGCAGGTGCCCATTTTCTTTGTCACAGTAGTAGTTATGCTCTTCACCTACTCAAGAATTCTTCGAGCACTCAACATTCGTATTGGATCGCATATGAGGAGGAGTCAGCGTCGAAGTGGAGCAACCTGTAGAGGGCGCCAGAGGAGACGGAAAAAAAAGGGGGGCTCAGCGGATATTGAAGGAGGAGCCCAAACAACAAACCAGACTAAGCAACTGACACATCCTCCACTCATCACCTCTCCAGTTCCAACCCCTACAGCCACCTCACCTCCACCTCTGTCCTCCACCCCGCTGGTTAGTGCCAGCACCGCGACTGCGCCTGCTCCAGCAGTAGGTGTTCAGGCTTCAGTTTCAGCTATCATTGCTCTTCGCAGAGCCGTAAGGCGGCACAGAGATCGGCGAGAGCGTCAGCGGCGGGTCTTCAGGATGTCCCTCATTATTATCTGCAGCTTCTTAGGCTGCTGGGCACCAATATCTGTGGCAAACATTCTCATCCTGACTCTAGGTCCCAGCGATGCTCTTGTTCGAGTGCGGCTTTGGTTCTTGGCCATGGCCTATGGCACCACCATATCTCATCCACTGCTGTATGCCTTCACAAGGCAGAAGCTCCGCCGGGCTCTCAGGGCCAAAGTAAAGAAGCGGGTGGTGTCCTTGCTGCAAGTGGACCCTTCCCCAGGCGGAACTGTCATTCACAATTCCTGGGTAGAGCCACGACAGGGACGTAAGATTCGTTTAGAAGGCAGTGATGCTACAGATCGGTGTCTAACAGAACCACTTTGAAATCAAGCAGCAAGACCTTTGGTTTGCATATTCGTCCAGTATGACAGCACATCAAGAAAAGATATTGTGTTGTGGCCTTATTAGGCAGAGTTTGAAGTGTGCTGTCCAAATTAATAAAGAGGTCATGATGAACACAATCAATGGACTCATAATAATCAGTGAGCTAAAAAATGTTTTAACGTGTATTCTTTGCAAGTTGTGTGCTGATTTACAATGTTAACAATGTTCACTTATTTACCCTTTTACTCATATTTAGAGCATTGTTTTTAATGTGAAAGTGATAACGATAAGCTGGGGTATTACTGAAAGATCTATTTTAAACTTGTTTTAATTTGTAGTATACATTTTTGGTGCAAACACCAGGACCTATTTATTTATTTGTTTGTATGTTTGTTTGTTTGTTTTTTTATGTAATATATGTAATATAATTTATGTTATTTATTTATGTAATATACAAAATGTAATTGTGCAATATGAATTTTCTTTAGGCATAACTGTGCATATCATAAGATAATTTACAGAATTATATGATAGTCAGTAATAAGCTAATCTGCAATATTTGCAACTTGAAGTCAAATGGAGAATGGCACAGGTGTGCCAATTAAGCAGCTCATTTGTTTGTTAACTAGCATTCTTGTTAGAGATAAGACACAGAAGCCACCTCTGGGCCTCCTTAGCAACTGTTGTTTAGGAAATTTTACTATCACCAGCGAACCATGAGGAGAGCATGAGGAGAGGGCTGATGCAAAAGCTCAAGCGCTCAGTTATCTAGACTCGACCCTAGCCTTTTCTTATACACCTACACATTTGTTCACACTGAGTTAGATATGGACTTTAAATGCTCATAGCCTAGCAGAACAGTGTGGACTTAAGTCCATGTTTACATAATGGTAAACTTGCTCTTTGAGAGTACTCACCAAGGCACTAATCTTCAATAGCAGCTTACAGTATACTAAATGTACAATAACTATACTTTCTCATTTAGATGCATGTGAAAGCATTCTCTGATACAAGGGCAAATACATTCCGGACCATGCCTTATATCTCCTCACAAGAGTACTGTGGTTTTGAATGTGCTTTTTATTTTCCACATGGACATTCCACAGAGAATGAAAGTGTTCCTAAATACCACATTTCTCTATCACTAATTAGTTCTGCAAAGAAAATGACTGTTCTGCAAAGGAAAGTCTGACTCCTGCTTCGGAGATGATAAGTTCCTCTGCTGATTTATTTTTGGCTGTTAATGAAATACTGAAACCTCAAAATGAAGATGTTCACCCTGGCTAATGCTGGGTTCATGTTAGTGTATCAGTCCAGTTTTAGTCAGTGTGCATTTCTGAGGGTTGGTGTACATGCTAGCAAGTAAAAACACAAGGGAGGTGCATTAGCATATTTATTTATAACTTTATTATGAATCAGTAAGTGTATAGTAGATGCTAATCACTGTACATACGTAAATGTTTATAGCCACAGTGTAGTATGTGGTAAGTCTATAAAGACAGTACCATGTTTACAGAGTCAATATCAGAAAACACAAAACTAGGCATGTCCATAAGTGAGTCGAATATTAAACTCTACATGCAGAATACCTCACATGCCCTTTTAACATAAACTGTGTGGAACATTGTGATCTTTCCAGTGGGCTCAGTGAATATCATCTATGGATAAAGTTCAATGAATCCAAACTTTGTATAGTTATGTTCTAAATGTTATACGTGGCCTATATATGATAATTATATATGATAATTGGTACAAAAGACTAGATTAGCGTTCTTTTAGCTTTCAATGAGAATATATTATGAAGATAAACTGAATGGGGCCTCATTTGTTCCTGAGCAAAATAATAAAATGGCTGAACAGCTCTGACACCATCGAAAAAAATTCCCATGAGGCCGCTGCAGACCTCCCCAGACTGATCACACATTAGCTGGTTTCTTTGGAGTCCATATGGAGATAAGAAGATCAGAGGGAGGTTTTATTTTCCATTATTAAGTGTCAGTGACACAAGCTCTACAGGATCACAGTATAATCTTGTCGGGTATTTATGAAGTTTCTTTTTCAACACATACACTGTTTGTGTTGAATCGGATGCACATCCTTTGACCATGCACTGCATGTTCTGTAATGTTGTAATTATTGTACAATAATGTCATTGTGCTGTTTTATGTATGTTTAAAATGTGTATCAATAAATTTCACAGTTTCATTTAGTTGAGATGTTATTCTTTGTAGCCTTTTGTATAATTATCTATCTTCATACAGTATGTTTGTTGATAGATAAAGAAATTTTCAACTCAGTACATCCTAATGGAAAAAACAACAAAACAGCAATTCACAGATATTAAACATTTCCACTTTCTTTCCCTGTAAAACTCAAGCATTTATGAGTTTGACTATGTGGGATATCGGTCTGTGTTTCCAGTAAGATAGCATGAAAGCAGTGTGTAGGCTGCACCACCAGGGAGATACAAACACACACACACAAAACCTGATGTAATGGCACAGGCCTGTAAAACCACACGTACAGGTTTCTCAGGGGCATAATGTAACATCAGACTCATTGCTAATTTCTGTCGTATTTGCAGCTTCCTCCTACAGGCTCAAGTTACTGATTTAAAACTCCATGACAACATTAAAATATAAAAGGCCTACCAAGTTCCTAATCCAATATATCATTCATTCGTCTTCAGTAACTGCTTTATCCTGATTAGAGTTGCGGTGGATCCAGAGTCTAGCCCGGAAATACTGGGAGTGAGGCAGGAATACACCCTGGATGGGATGATAGTCCATTGCAGGGCACCATGCACACACCGTCACATACTCATTCGTACCTTGGGACAGTTTAGATGCTGTGTTTAACTAAAACTTGTGACTCCACTGTGAATTTCCAACCTCTGACTAGGAAAAAACACCAGAAAATCAGGAAGCCCTCATGTCCATGTTCATGTGACGTCAAATCAACATGGCTGCTCACAGCATCAACAGTAAACAAAGTAACACTTCTTGACTTAACTTGTGTTAAACTGTATTTAATAGTATTTGCTTTGGATCAGTCAACGTACTGATAATTATTATAATTATATAATTACATATAATTATGTTATATAGGCGATACAGTTTGTTGTTTTGAGGCGGTAAATACATAGAGTGTTGCCAACAAGACAAACACAGAGGCGTCCATGGTTTTTCCCCACTTTGTAGCTCGATTGCTCCGACTTCTGAGTTAAGTCGGATACAGAAAGAGTAGCCAATCCATCTACCGGCATGTTTTTCAAAGGTGGAAGGAAACTGGAGAACCTGGAGAAAACATTACTCCTCACAGATAGTAACCATAGCTCTGGATCCTGGAGCTGCAATGCTAACCAGCGTCCTATAATTTTAATAACATACTTTAGAATCAAAGGCACACTGAGACACTGTTGCCTTGTACAGTGGTTATGGAGTTTAATCGGAATAGTAAACGTCTGTCTTTTTGTAAATGAAAGCGTTAGAGTTGTTGCAACACAACTAAAATTCACGTGTTAGAAAATTCCGCCCTCTTTTGGTGTAATGTAGAAACTCCACTACCGAATAACGGATAATTTCCCTTCGATTCATTACTACAAATAACCTTACACAAATTCAGTACTCTTTAAATCCTATATAATCCTACATATTATACATTCACACGGAAATGAATTGGTTGCAATTTGCTTATATTGAAATAGCTGCAGCAATTGCCACGCCGAAATAGCTCAGTTGGGAGAGCGTTAGACTGAAGATCTAAAGGTCCCTGGTTCGATCCCGGGTTTCGGCAGGAGGAGGTCCTCTTTTCCACTCTTGGTTAAAGAAAGCACCATGATGTTTTTGCATTTAAGTGCTTTCATCAGAATCGGAACACACTTTATTCGCTAATACAGTCAGTGATCATAGATGCACAGACATGCATCATAATTCCTACTGGTGTGGTTGGTAACGTACAACTTAAGTGTCACAAATTAACATGCAAACATTGAACAGTAGCATATGAATATACATATACAGAGACAGATCAGATTTTACAAAGTGCATAGACAAACACTGATATACATACACCATATGGTGCGTATGGAGTGAGATTAAACCAGACACATTCTTATGAGGTGGTGTGTAAATAGCATGTTAGTGTACAGTATGTGTGCTCAGTGCAGGATATCAGTGTTGGGCGAGTTATTATACTTCAGATATAATTCATTGTGATTGTCTACTAGCTATCTGATAACTAAATACGTTAGTAACCTTTTGGCTATTTAAAGTGGTTTAGAAAAAAATAAAAAACACTCTGTCAATAGATGATCATAAACATGCCAGTGAAGGAAATCATAGCCTCCCTTTCTGCTCAATGACTTTCAACAATCCCACGTGTAAAAAAGCCCCTTTAATTAAATAATAAAGTTTACCACTGGGTGGCGTAATAGGCTGTAAAATTGAATTTGGCCATACGACTAAGGAGCTCTCGTTTGAGTGTTTGTGTGTGCATCAAACAATCCAGCCATCTGTCCAAACAGAGTACAGTCGTAAAAAAACAGGTTCCATAGCCTCGGGTTAGACTATGACAACAGGAAGCTTGAAAACCAGAACAGCTAAGCTAAATAAATAAATAAATAAATGTCCCAGCAGTCTTTCTGATTATTACTAAATTACAAGAAGATACTGCCTTTCAAGCAGGAATTAAATATCCTGTCACATTTCTCATGTATCTGAAGTATAATGTAATATTTCATGTATAATGTAATAAAGCCAGGATAATATTTATAATAATATTTATTATAATATGTAATATTTATGTAACTTGAGAAGCCACTGAATAACATATAGTAAAGCACAGTTAACTTACTGTCAATGATTCCGTTAAGGATTTACATGAGGGTGTTTGTGAGCAAACTAAAGTCTATACTTTCAAAGAGTGGATTAATTTAACAGTATAAATTAGATGCACATAATAATATGATACATCTGCATTTTTATAGCAGGAGGTGCAGTACCAGCAGGTCCTGCTCACACTACACTTTTAGGCAAATTTTGAACAAATGGCCCCATTGCAATGTCACTGGCTAAATGCCACTATCTGCACGGTCATTAATAGGACGTTAGGAGCACTGGCTACCCATTGTGCACCTTAATGCAACTTTGATTTAATACAAAGAAGTTAACTATTCTCCTAAAAATGTATTAGATTTCAGTGGTACGGAATCAAATGGGAACAGATGTCTTGAGTTAAATGCAATTAGTAACACTGTACCAAACAAGCCTGCACTGGGAGAGGAGAAATGGCCAACAGCACCAAACCAGGAAATAAAAAAATCTGCAGGTTTAATGTTCTGCATGTTCTACAATACGTAATGTTTAAAAACTCAACAAAAACTAATATTACTCTCTTGGTGCGCCTGAATCTTAAAAATGGTGTATAATATTTTTCTCATATTGATACTTGCTACTACTTTTTGCTTTTGTCTCTATATATTCACAATTTTTATTTCTATATTTATATTCAAATGGATATATTTAATCTATCCTTAACATTTAATATGTAATAGTTCTTAAGGGAAACTTATAAACATGATTTGTGCGCTAATGTCATGTACAGTGTGGAGACATGTCATATATGAGTACTACTAAACATACATCTTGATCAACTATTTTAAAGATGTGTTTATATTAAGACAATTTATAATATAATAATGAATCCAACTAGTTTTAACAGTAGCATTGTGTGAAAGGCTTTAGGGGTTCGAATCTGGCAGAACTATGTGTCTAACTGGTGTAGAAAGCATGGAGATACAGAGACATTGTTGGTCAGAGGTCAGTCAGGGCCACAAAAACAGCCAAGAATTTGCGTCATACCCATTCACAGAAGTGAATGGTCTTTCTCTTTTTCCTTATTTCTTTCTCTCTCTCTTTCTCTGTCTTGTTTCCCCAGCGTCCCCCTCTCTATTGATGTAATCACCTTTGGGTGAATGAGCCTGATGCTTTTGAGACAAAGACCAGTAGGAAATGTACAGGTCAGGGGTAAATGTTTTGAGGTGCTGTCCAGACATCCAGAACACTGAAATAGGCTGAAACAGAGACTTTCGGTAAGTGTGTGCATGTGTGTGTTCTCATTCTCCTCCACCTCTACATCCGTCTCCCCATGAACCTATTAATCAGGCCTTCCAGGAACTTCAAGAAAATGTGTCAACGCACACACACAAACACACACACACACACACACACACACACTTTGGTCAATTCAATGTGCTATCTTAAATCAGTAAGCTGAGGCATGGTTTGAATAAAATGGACTGTTTGGTAAATTTGTTCTAATTAGTTTGTATCATTGAGCTCACACTAGTGCACTGGTCACATTTGGCCTACAGATAGGGGCTTACATAACACCAACCGACACACAGTTCAAGAAAACATTGCTGAGAAGAAAGCCAAGGCAAAGGCAAGATGGCAGCAATAAGCAGGGATGGAAGAGAAACACAAGGATGAGAGGAGGGAATGAAGATGTACCACTGGAGGCAGGAGCCATCATGATTGCCATAGTAACATCATGAAAGAAGCTTTCTACTTTGGAGTCAGGAAATCAAAGCTGTGGCTTTGATCAAAATTAAAGCTGTTGCTTTGACTCACATTTCAGACTACAAGGTGAGCAAGGAAGCCAAACTGAGATGGAACCAAACCAAAATCATCTACTTTCGGCGTTTCATTTTACTTTTCTTGCTAGATGATGCCACCAGGGAAAAATCTCATCATGCATTCATTTTCAGTAAGTGAGCCTGGTCAGGGTCGCGGTGGATCCTGAGACTATCCTGGGAACACTGAGCAGAAGACAGAAGAATAGATGGGACACCAGTCCATCAAGGGCGCCATGCACACATATTCACTCCAATTTAGCATAGCCAATTCACCTACTTGCATGTTTTTGGACAGTTGGAGGAAACTGGAGAACCCACGGAAACATGGGAAGAACATGCAAAACTCCACACACTTCAAAAAAATTAATGGAAAGTAACGTCAAAATTTCCACTTAAGTAAAATTTGTAAGTTCAAAAAAAAGAAATTTAAAAGAATTTTAGCAAGATGTTGAGCTACCATAGGTCCTCAGAATATATTCCATGTGCCTTGGCATAGATTCTACACATCTCTAGAACTGTACTGGAGGGATGAATACTGTTCTTCCAAAAGGTATTCCCTCAGTTGGTGTTATGATGATGGTGCTGCAGAGTGCTGTCTAACATATCGGTCCAACTTCTCCCATAAGTCTTTATTTGGTTTGAGATCTGGTGACTGTGAAGGCCATAGTGTATGACTTATAGCATGTTCATACTCATTAAACCACTCAGTGAGCCCTGAGCTCTGTGGATGTGGATATTTTCATCCTGGAAGAGACTACTCCCATCAGGATAAAAATAATGTATCACATGGTGACTCATATTGAGCCATTTTGTTCTGCGCAGGTGTATAAGTGGTTCGATATGATGCTGTTTGTTTAGTTCTTCAGCATAATCTAATCTTTGTGTGCATTTCTATGTACCTGGCACAGAAATTTCCACTTTCCGTGCCTTGCCTACCTATCAGTGTTATCACTGTTGACAAAGTCAGTCATCACCAGTGTGTGTCACCTTTGCATGTTTTTTTTTTAAATAATGTAATACCATTCTTTTCAACAGGCAATCCTTTCATTACAATAGTATTAGCTTAATAGTAAAAGCTCACACCTTTATGTATCTTCCACTGGTACACCCTAGTCAGGGAGACCAGGAAAAAAAAACACTGCCTATCCACTATCAAAAAGTAATCATGATACAGCACATGGAAGAGCTCTTGTGTACTCACTCACTTTCAGTGGCCACTTTATCCTGTTCAGGGTTTTGGTAGATCCGGGGCCTATCCCGGGAACACTAGGCAAGAGGCAGAAACATACCCAGGAAGGGACTACAGACCATTTCCTTTCCATCCTGCACAAACACATTCACACACTTTTACAGCGCTCATCTTTAATTCGTCATTAATCTTCGCTATTATACTTCTTTTCAGTAGTACTACAAATCTACCTACTAACCACCTACCAAACCTATGCAGACACAGAGAGAACACACACAGAAATTCCACACAGACAGCCACCCAAGCCCGGGACCCTGGAGCTCTGAGGCAGCAGCTCTACCCGCTGCACTACCCTGCAGCCACAGCTCTTGTCCACAATTCTTGTAATTTTGCATATTTTCTATTATTCCTCCATATAAACATCTTAATCATGGTGACTGAACCTTTTCTATGGTAGCACCTGGATTTTTCTTTCCCCGAACAGTCAGTACACTCCCTGCTGTTGAACTTACTTCAACTCACTCATCTAACCCTTCTGTTTTCTCAGGCCTTTTATCTACCCAATCTATAACATTGCCAGTGTTTGCACTGTAGCCAAAAGTGGACCAAATCTGATCTTCCTCGTATGTGGCACAAGTCTGTCAGTTCTCCATTGTGTTTTTTTTTGTGTGTGTTTTAAATTCATTTAATATTCCTAACATTATTTCTCTGTCAAATAATAACTCTCTAAATGAGTGAGAGATTCTGAAGGTCTACACATTTTTATTTATTTATTTATTCATTTTTAACAGTTATAGGGGTCCCTGGTTGCAAAAAATTTGAGAAACCCTGGATTAGCCTAGCATTATTAACTCCATCCATGAACTTGTTGCTTGAATTAGATGTTATCGAGCAAGCCCGCAAGGGTCTAACACGTAATGTACAAGATACATTACTAAAAGATACTCACACACTAAGATGGCAAAATTTAAAATTTATATGATCCTACAGCCATGGTTCTTTGGGTGGTGCTGTAGTCGTGGGACTATGGAGACAGTAATTATGCAAGCACAAAGTGTGCCTCACAATTATTTCTTGCCACTATTTTTAGAAATGGGCCAAAATTTCATATTTCCCTACCATATATCTGAATGTGTACAGACAAATTTAACTGCATTTTACATGGTTCATTCCTAGATTACGTAGTTATTGCAGAGGAGTAACACTGATGATGTGATGTATCCAAGTGATATACAGTAGCTCACTTTCCCCCATGTTCATGTTCATTTTTTTATTCACGCCTCTCTTCAGCAGATGGTTTCTTCATAGCATAAGGATACCAAACATCTGGTAAGGGTTTCCTGCTATTTCCCTTTGCACAAGATGAACACATGTTACTGTTCTTTCTTTCTTTCTTTCTTTCTTTGTGCTGTGTTTGTGTTGTGCTGGGTCTCTCTCTCTCTCTCTCTCTCTCTTTCTCTCTCCATCTATTGTTTCTAACTTATGTATGATGGATGATGAATTAAGCAGCTAATCACTGATTTAAAAGGCCATGATACTGTAGGAGTGAGATTACTCATTAGGGGTGGGTTCTTCATCAAGAATCTCATGTTGCTTTTTATATATCTTGCATGAGTTTTCTGAACACTAGATTCTTGTTTCAGCCCTATCATATGTGTGCCACAGGGTTTAATCATTGTGGCATCTTTATTTTCTATTTGTATAGCAGCAATATGAAAATATTCTAAACACAGTGTTTCATTATTGTCTTTCATCATACCTTGCATTAATTGTATATCTCTGTTAATAATTTAATAATTCCCAGTAGTCTTATTTATGTAATTCCCTGCAGCTTTGTTTATGTAATTCCCCATAGTCTTATTTATGTTCCTTTTATTTAGCAGTTAGGATCTTCAGTGGAATAAGAGATTATTCAAGAAATTGCTTAGCATCCTTATATGAAAATATTAGAATCAAATACAGTATCAAGCACTTTCACAAATATAAGTGTAAGATAACAAATATACATAATGTTGCTTTCAGTCATGCCTGCCTTGCCAATTAATCATAGTAAAAAGTGATGTGTGTTTTTGGTCACTATAATGTTAGTTTATAATCTGGCGGTTTACTGGGGTTCATTACAAACTGAAAATATCCAATCATGAGTGATTACTTCCAATCAGGAAAAGCAAGGGTGTTGTTCTCCATTGTTTCTTTGGCATTTGAGCAGGTACACGACTTGTCCGTTGTGTGTTGTAACTTAATTGTAAGATACCAACTGATTTCAAATAAATTGCTATCAAACAACATACACCTCAAATGTGTATTATTATGTGTAAATCAGTGAGCCAGAGTAGGCTGCAGTATCTTTGTGTATGACACTTACTGTGTGTGTGTGTGTGTGTGTGTGTCTGTATGTGAAATAAGAGAGCTATTTTTCCTTGGCAGTGTTAATGGGAGGGTTTGGGTTACGGCCATGCCTGCTTGACTCTGGTTTCCAAAAGTGACCTTGTCACTGGGCCACTTTAACATGTATAATTCAGAGTTAACCTGAACACTTCAGTGACCCTGCCTTCACACTGAGCCAAACACTCACCTGGAATTTTTAATGCTAATGCCTTCTTAGTCATACATTCTGTTATTTTTAGCTATGCCAGTTTGACCACCTATTGGCACCAAATGTACAGGTGTTCTGCATTTGTACTATTTCATTCATTTATACACCATTTGTATACATTATTTTCAGAACACTAACAAACTCATTTTATCTGAAATATTTGTAGTTAGAACAAAAAGCCAAAATTGCCCAAAACAGGTATCGATAGGCTGGAATTGCCATAATAGCTAGTACAAAAAAAACTCAGATGAGAAGTATGGAAATGAGTATGAAGTGTTTTTCAGTTACTGAAAAAAGCTGAAAACTATAATTACACTGTAATTACACTTAAACCAGTGGAAACCCCAAGGTGATTTCCAGTCAAAGATAATCAACATATAAATATAAAGCTATATATGTATATGAATTGCTTACAACCTTAAGTCCTTTTGGGTATGAAGCTTGGCACATCAAAGCATGGCACATCAGAATTTGGCATCTTCTCCCATCCCTTTATTCAGAACCTCTGAGACTCAGGTTGTATCAGGAGCATCTCTGTACTGCTATTTTCAGTTCCATAGAGTTGTTGAATTGGGTTCAAGTTCAAGCTGTGGCTGGGTCACTGAAGGACACAGAGTTCACTGAAGAGTTCATAGACTCTTCCTGAAGCCATTCTTGCATTGTCTTAGCTGTTTGTTTTACGCCATGGTCATGTTGGAGAAATGAAACTTCACCCTAACCTGAGGGCTTTTGAGCAGGTTTTTCTGGGGGATGTCTCTGGATGTTGATCAATTTATCCTTCCCTAAAACCTGACAGGCCTCCCAATCCCAGCTGCTGAAAAATATTCCCACAGCATATTGCTACCAACACCACGCTTCAAATTAGGGATGGAATTAGCCAGTAGATAAGTGATGCCTGGTTTCCTTCAGATGTGAAACTTGGCATTCAGGCCAAAGTGTCTGATCTTGGTTTTATCAGACCTTAAAATCTTGAAAATCCTTTACATGGTTTTTGGCAAAATACAAGTGAGCAGTCAGGCAACTTTTTAACAAGAAGTGGCTTCTGTCTGCCTACCATAAAGGCCTGATGCTGAAAGGATGATTGTCTTTCTTGCAGGTTCTTCCATCTTCACACAGGACCTCTGTAGTTCTGTCAGAGTGACCTTGAGGTTGGCCAGTTGCAAGAGGAGAGTCTTGCTGGTTCCAAATGACTTCCATTTAACAATGATGGAAATTTTGTTACAGTTCCCAGATCTGAACTTCATGGCTTGTTGTCTACACTGTCTGTGGCTTTTATAGGCAGAGGTTTGCCTTCTCAAGTAATGTCCTGAACAGAACTGACCCACAGGGGAAAATTAATCCAATTGTAGAAACATCAAATTGTAGAGTCTGAAAAGACTCAGTGTCTGTGACTCTTTGGCATGATGATTTACCAAAGAAGCAGAAACAGGATACTTCCACTGCTGTGCTGGAGACTTCAGCTGAATGAAGCTCTTACGTCAGTGGTCTGGGAATTCTCCCTATCTTGGATCACCTGCCATAGATCCTGTTCACCCCTATGGAATTTAGATGAGTTCATGGAATGAGAAACCCCCTGTTTTCTCACATGGTGCTTGAAAGAGGTGATAAAAGTATAGGTGATAAGGTGATATAAACATGATAAAGGTGCTGAGATGACAATGGTCTGTCCATCATTTAGGAGATGCATGGTCAGGGAATATATTATCCTACACATGCCTGTGTGTACGTGTGTGTGTGTGTGAGAGAGAGAGAGAGAGAGAGAGAGAGAGAAAGAGAAAGTGTGTGTGTTTAAGAGGATGATCTTAAATTTATTTGAAACTGATGACAGATTTGCTAAAGAAGATTTGTACTGTGGAGAAATTGTTGAAGGATACACTGATCTCAAACTAAAGATAAGCATTAAGTGATGATTGTGATTAAAAATGATAAAGCACAAACTAGCTTTAAGCTTCATTTCCTCTGTTGACTGCAATTAGGACAATATTCCATCCATAAATCTCAATAAACTGCCCGATGACAGGACACAAGGACACACTCATTTCGTCATATATATATATATATATATATATATATATATATATATATATATATATATATATATATATATATATATACATTTTATATACATATATATATATATATGTATATAAAACATGTTTGTGTGTGTGTGTGTGTATGTGTGTGTGTATCTCCAAGGTTGACTTTGTTTATGGTCAAGCAATCTTTAATTATTCAGTTTAGTCTATTTACACCTACAATATGCACAGACTGATGCAGAGAAAATGATGTCAGGAGAAGAAGAAAAAGTCTAAATGAAGTTTTAGATAGTCTTTGCCCTACTACAGTGTCTGCAAATGTCTGCCCTTAATGGACATAGCAACTGGGCTGACTGTATCACTATGTGTGCGTGTGTGTGTGTGTGTGTGCGCTTCATCACAGCTTCTATTTCCCACTGTTTCGCTATGAGTCACTCATCTGCTGTTAATCACAGATATCGTCTGATATTTTGGATCTGATTACACAGCTCCCCACCCATTCCAGAAAGAGGAGATGGACACATTGTTGGAGGAGTCCATGAAGAGGAAAACTCAGAGGGGATCCCATGTATTTTTTTTATCCCTCTTTGCTCTGTGCTCTATGTTCCCTCTTTCCTTGCATCCCCAACACCTGCTTGTCACTCTTTTGACTAGCCAGTACTCTTTTGACTATCCAGCACACTCTGTCCTCTCTTGCATCTGTTACTTATATGCTGGAGAATGTATTTATTTATTTTTGCCTGGGATTTGGCTACTGTTGAGGTCAACCATTTAAGATAACCCTCCATTATAATCTAGTCCTTTCTCATCTGTTTTCCAATTTCTCATCTGTCTTCCCTAAATTTGCATTAACAGACAGTCAGTGGGTTTATGACATTCAGTGAATATTGTGTGGCTTTTTTGTGTATTGCATGACCTGTAGGGAGTGCCTCTTTTTGCTCATATGAATAGATGAAACTCTACTCCATCATGCAGCGTGTCATTATATCAGTACCAGTTATATGCATACTGACGTCGGTGAATGGCTCAGACTGTTTAATGACAAACAATTAAAGTGCGTAGCCTGCATTGAACCATAGCCTTGTATGGCTGTTATTGTGCCACAAGCTTTAACTTAACATGCTAATGATGTTAGAACAAACAGAAAAGGACAGGCAGGTGTGTTTATGTTTGTGATACAGACAGAGTGATACTTCATGTTTAAGGTTTTATATTCACCAGTTGCTTAGAAGTAGATGGGGAAGCCAGGTTCCTCTGTTGGGATTGCATGTGAGCTGTTGTTCTGTTCCTGTGTCTGTGCTAATCCCTAAGAGGTCATTGCTCTCAGTGCTTTTTGTTGGGCCTTGGCCATGCTTATATTTAAATCGCGCCTCTGCTTTGGCACAGACATAAGCTTTTCTGGCACAGATCCTCTCAGTGTCAGCCCACCTCCTGCTCAAAGCAAATGTTTTCCTCTTCATAGATGCTTTACCCTCCTTAACACCATTCTCCACAGTACAGCTTCTGAAAGCAGAGACTGCAATCACATCTTTCATCTTGTCTGTTGTTTTTAAATTATGAAATACATCTTGTTGATTGCTCTGTGCCAGGCTCCATGTGTGTGAAACTCAAGAGAATAGAAATGTTCTCTATCTGACTCTCTCTCTCTCTCTCTCTCTCTCTCTCTCTCAAATGAGAAAAATAAGGCTTGGTTGACATTTTATGTAATGTGCATACCTTTAATAAGTACTATGTATATAAGTACACAGAAATCTTCATGAAACACATTATATACATATGTATGTACAAACAAATTGGGTATTGTCATGGGGAAATCCTGTTTGAAGACTAATTTAAAAAACAAGGGAAAGGGTGTCCTTAAGGTATTGTTGGATGGTTAAGGGTGCTTAACTTCCTAAAGGGCTTCTATTTGGAAGCTTTTGTGAAAGTGAGACCCTCTGTTGTAAGGTTCTACATAGAACCTTTAAAGGTTCTCCCAGAGGCACAACCAAAAGAACCCTTCATGGTGCTAGATGGAACTTTTTTAAGAGTGTACAGTACTACAGCCTAATCTGGTTTTGGTTTATTTAGTTGCCTGTTGTGTCTAGAGCACTGATATAACGCTGTCTGTGCACATAAAGCATTAAAATCCTTCCAGTAACCAGCCCACACAGTGATACAATACACTGGAAATATCAACATGACTCAGCTTTTCTTTAATGAAGGCGCCAGAGCAACCATGGAACCAAACTCTACAGCTGGTACACCTAAACACTGAAATACAATGAGTATTGACAATAACTCCTGCATAACTAATGCCACTTCAGTATTCAAGACTTTATATTTTGAAAGAACAGTGAATGCAGTTCAATCAAATATTGCCATTTATTCCACTCCATTGCACATGTTAACTATAACTATATGTTTTAACCTGAGTGATAATTCAAGGCACACTCATGTCACTATCAAAGCAAAAATTATTAAGGAAACGTTGATAGATGAGTTTCAGCTTGTGCAGCCATGCTCCTGAGGAGTGATCCACACCCTTTTGCTGTGGAACTACCTACAGAAATCAGTCCCAGCCCTGAGTCCCAGAGTTGAATACCTGAATTTGAACGCTGTAGGAAATCAAATCTCTGGGAACAGGGTTGATGATCACTGCACTAGATGTTACCGCAACTGGGTCTTGTAATGCATTTATTCGTTCATTTATTTTCAGTAATCCCTTTATCCTTTTCAGAGTTGTGGTGGATCTGGAGCTTATCCCAGGAACACTGACAGCAGAGCAGGAACACACCATGCACACACTCATTCGCACATTGGGGAAATTTAGTGTTGCCAATTCGCTTACTGGCATGTTTTCAGGGGTGAGAGAAAACCAAGAACCTGGAGGAAACCCACAAGAACACAGGTTGAGCATGCAAAACTCTGAACAGATGGTAGATTCATTCATTCATTCATTCATTCACACAGCACAGCCTTTGTTACTAGACAATATTGCCAGTTGCTAGACAAGATAATACATTTTCTGGCAGCAAAATTTGAAAATGTACTGCATGTAGCCACACTAATAGCTAAACAATAGCATCGCAAAGAAACAGTTGACATGGAAATTTCCATACATACACTATATGGACAAAAGTTTGTGGACACCTGACCATCACTCCCATATGTGCTTGTTGAATATCCCATTCCAGATTTATTCTCCCTTTGCTGTTAAAATAACTGCCACTCTTCTGGGAAGGCTTTCCACTAGATTTTGGAGATTTTAGCTGTAAGGATTTGCCCATTCAGCCACAACAGCATTAGTGAGGTCAGGCACTGATGTAGGGTGAGGAGGCCTGGGGCACAGTCAGCATCTCAGTTCATCCCAAAGCTGTTCAGTGGGGCTGAGGTCAGGGCTCTGTGCAGGCCACTCAATTTCTTTTACTCCAAATTTGGCAAACCATGTCTTCATGGACGTCAATTTGAAGGGAATTAGTAATGCTACAACAACCAAAGAAATCTTTTATAATTCTGTGCTTCCAACTTTGTGACAACAGTTTGGGGAAGGCCCACATATGAGTGTGATGGTCAGGTGTCCACAAACTTTTGCCCACATAGTGTAAATATATGGATACCAAAGGACATTTTACAAATGAACATGTAATGGGAAAAACAAATCTTTTGAACATGTCATATCAGCTCACCACCTACAAGACTACAGCTGTTAAAGTGTCTACTTATATTGATATCATTCTGGATTAGAACTGCTTGATACCTCCCTCCTATCTGAGCCTGCCTACCCTGCGATAGCTCTTGGATATGGTTGTCATAGCAACTTGAGAAAATGATTTTAAAAATGCATGTTTTTGGGTAGTCATAAATTTAATGGCAGGTGTTACTGAAAACTTTTAAATTTATATCCATAATGTTAGCAACCAACTTAGTCTATAATAAGGCATAATGCCTGTGGGTGGAAGCAGCGCCTGTAGAACAAAAACCCAGGATGCAGAACACTAAGCACTGGATCATGTGCATATGTAGCTGGATTTAAAGATTTTTTTTTTTTGATGCAGTTGGAAAGCCTTTCTCTGCAATCTTTCCCACAGTTCAGGCCTTTCTATCACATTCATATTCCTTTTCCCCTATCTGCCATCTGTTTTCACAGGCATATTTACTTCTATCTTCTTTAATTTTCTGTCTTATGCATTCATTCATGTCCTTTTCCCTCATTCTATCACTTCTTTTACTTCCATATGCTCCTTCTTCTCTTTCATCTCTTTCATATTCCTCTATTCTTTTTATTGCTAGTATTTCCTCTACATTTACTAGGGTATTAATTTTAGAGGCAGACAGTATTAACCCTACAGGGGGTGGATTATAGCAGAGAGACATGTTTTTATAGCATCAGAGTGAGTCAGTTTCATTCATGGGGATCAACTGGGTCATTGCTGCCAGCTCATCATAAAGCCCTCCTTTGGTCTTGGTTGGCATGTAGCATCTTTTTTTTTTCCTTTCTCCATCAGTGCAATGCTTATGTGTCATTTAAAACATCTGTTTATGCCAGTACCAAAAAGAGAAAAGATAGCTGGTGAACAAAAGTACATCAAAGCTGTAGTACAAGTGAAAAGATTTATTTGGAAAGAAAAATCTTAGTAATCAGTGTTGCACAGTGTAGATCACTTATTGCGACTGTACTTTTTGATACAGTTGTGGTCTGAATTTGTTTTCTCTGATGGAAAACATTCATACACAGTATTCAGTGATGTCTTATACTTCCCCTATACTACTGTGTGGGTTCTGCTCTCTGCTGCGTGCTAATGAAATCTCAATCCAATCACATCTCCTGGTTATGCTTTTCTCTTATTTTAGAATAGCTAATTATTCAAAAGCACATACTTGCATACTTTTCCTTACTTTCTGTATTAAATTGCAAATAATTTCCACTCAGTCATGAGAATGCAAACAGCACAACTGTATGCACAACTGTGTTTGTGTGTGTGTGATATGTAGAAATGGGTGGGCCATGATTTTATCCCTTTATGGGGAATAAAATTGCCTGTAATTGTAGTAAAATGTGATAGTTTTGACCTTGTGGAGATATTTGGCAGGTCCTTATGATGAAGATTGCTCTAAAACAAAGCATTTATTTAAAAAAATAAAAACCTAAAAAAAATTTAAAGGAAAATGATTTCCTTTAAATTATTAAGGTTAAGCTTATGGTTAAAGACAGGGTGGGCGTAGGATTATTTAACTATAGTAAGTCAAATACACATGTAAATACACGTGTGTGTGTGTGTGTGTGTGTGTGTGTATGTGTGTCGTGATATCCAGCCAGAGTGGAAGCAGTATGACTCTGTATTTTTCCATTGTGCTCACTGCAGCTGGTACTGACGCAGCACCGAGTCTCAGGTGTGTCTTAGCCAACAGGAACCAGCCTGAATGTTCATCACCTTCTTTCAACCAATCAGCTGTAGCTCATATCACCTTGACGCTCTCTCAGCCTCATTGGCACTCCTCCAATCTTAACTGAGAGAGAAAGAGTGTGCATGAGAGAGATGTTAATATCACATAGCTAACACTAATCATATCTGAAAGAAAGATTTTTGTGTATATGTGTGTATATGTGTAGATAAAAGACCTGTATAAAATAACAACAGTTTTGTAGAGAGACTATGAATCTTTAAGCACACAGGTCTGGGCACAGTTTTGAGAATGCTGAAAAAGCAATGGATATTTTGTAGAAAGAGGAGTAATGATGTAGACAGAGGTGCACAGAGAGAAAGAGAGAGACTAAGAGAAGGAGAGGGTTGCAGCTCCATTCCACTGAGAAGATGAAGGGGAAAAGAGGGGTCTGTCTGACTGCAGGTGTACACGCACGTGTCCTCACATGCACTCATTTACTTATTACAGCTATGCTTTTGTGGCATACACACAAACTGCTCTACTGCTCACATAAACTGAAGAGAAAAAAAACACATACGGCACCTGTAATGACACATATTGTACATGTTAAATATGTCCACAGGATTTTACCATGACAAAAATTATTTACAAATACTAAATGTAAAAGTCGTGATTGCGTAAGTATTCATCCCCTTTACTATGAAACCTAAATTAGTTCTGGTACAACCTGTTGTTATCAGAAGTCATCTAAACAGTTGAATGGAGGCAACCCATGTGCAATTAAAATGTAACGAGATCTCAGTATATATACACCTGTTCCTAGAAAGCCCCAGACTTTGTTAGAGAAAATACCTTAGAGAACATAACAAACATCATCTTGAAGACCAAGAAGCTAACAAACATGTTCAGAACAAAATTCTGGAAAAGTATCAATCAGAGTTTGGTTATAAAAACAATCCCAAACTTATCCCAAAATTATGTGGAACAGCTGCGGCTCCCCAACTCTGCCTAAACCAAATGTCCAGGTCACTGCTTGGAGGAGTAACAAAGAGGCCAATGTTAACTCGGAGGGAGCTGGAGAAATCCACAGCTCACTACAAAATGTGGAAAGGTTCAAGGGGATGAATACTTATGCAAAGGCACTGTACGTCAGCTTCCTTGTAATTTTTTTTCCACACAACAACACCCCATTACATAGCAATAAATTATACAGACACGAATAATCCCAGATGCCCACACAAATGAATAGCCTGCGAACCTCATACGAGCTGATTACATTAGAGATTACATTAGAGATATAAACAAAATGGTGAGATATAAACAAAATGGTGAGTGTTTCGCTCGACATGAAATATCTCTGCCTTTGCCTTTGTGAATAGTTTGCTAGCCAAAATAGCACTGCAGGAGCTATACAGCTCAATTTCAAGACTAAAATAAGAATAAAAAATATACATGACTAGAGGATAAAGTAGCATTTTCATTACTGGATATTTCTGTGTAAGTTTTTACCAATTTTTGAAGAGCATGTTTTCAGTTCTTGCATTGAGTATACAGCAAAATAAATGCATAGGATACCAGAAAGATGTATCAATGCATTTTAAGGAACTAAACAGTACTCTTTCCTGATCTCATTGTAAAGACATTCCAGACCCTCTGACAATCATTTATGGACCTTTAGAGGTCCCTGATTCCAACTTTGAGAACCATGGGTATACATATCATATCTTACACATGCACACACACACACACACACACACACACACACACACACACACACAAACACATACACAAGATTGCAATTTGAAAACTAGCCTTAATGTTTTTATCATTAACACTAACAACTCAATATCACTCCCTAAGTCATAATCCGCCCAAAGTCCTGAGCTCCAGACTTGGCCTTTGTACTTATTGAGTTACCAGGCCATCAGTCCTCCTGTTCAGTCCTTCTCACCCTGTAGCTGGATCACAATGTACTCAAGTCAGGACTGAATTAAAAATGGTAGATCGCTGCCCTGGCACCACCTGATAGAGCTCTTTGATATGTTTGTTAAAAGATTTACAAAGTCACCAAAAGAAAGACAGCATGTAAAGTCCTGTATAGTCTTTCTTTCAGTTCACACCACCAACCAGTGTCAAGACTTTTTCAAATCAAATTGAGAATGTTAAATCAGGTCAGTGTTATTAATTTGCTACATGTGAAATCAAACATGAAATGACCGAGAATACACACAAAATCCACACTGAGTTAGACAGCATACTGTTTTCAGCTATGTGAACAGTGTTTTTACTGAAGAGGACATGATTACATACTTCATGTAATGTTTACATTACTTCAGCTATTTATATCAAACTCTGTATTATTTGCACTATTGTCACTTGGCCACTTTCAAACAGAACTCTGTAAAACTCTGTAAACTCTGTAGAACTCTGTAAAACTCTGTATTATTTGCACTATTGTCACTTGGCCACTTTCAAACAGAACTGCGTACTGGTCGGCGTTGTAGTTATTGTACTGTCTTGTTCTGTCTTGTGCGTCCGCACGTTTGCACTTGTGCACTTTTTGTTTAATTTATGTAGTCCCCATAGCTCTGTGTTGTTCTGTGTTGTCTTATGTAGCACCGTGGTCCTGGAGAAACGTTGTTTCGTTTCACTATGTACTTGTATATGGCTGAAATGACAATAAACTCCACTTGACACTTGACTTGACTTGACACAACACACTTAGGGCTGCAGGTATGCATACACAAAAACACACACACTCAAGAATGATAGAGATAGCATCAGTATGTATGTGTATAGGTGTATATGCTAGTTGGTAGTCACTATGCACACATGTGCACCACAGGATCAAATATCTCAGGTAAGTTGACAAACTCCAGACCTGCTGTACCACAACCGGTCAGTTGGCCTATTTCATTATGATCACATTTCTGTTAAAGCCAGGCTCACATTGCACTTCGTCTGCTCCTAAGTCCTTAGAGTGCTCTCTCGTTCTCTCAGCACACGAGGCCATGCCACAACATTCCTTTCTCTGAACACCGTCTCCGTCTCTCTGGCATAGCTTCCTTGTGTACTCTCTGGGTGATTGGCCTGTATATTTTGGCCCGTATTCATTTGTTTCATTAATGACACACTTGCTATGTGCCTGTCTGACTGGATGACTGGGCGTGTCTCAGCGAAAAATTGAGGTTATTTCCAAAGTACCCTATGTTTAATTCCTTGGTTTTAGCAATGATGGGAGTTGCTGGTACTAGATATCCGACACGTCAAACATAGGCAACATCAAGAAGAAGATGTAAATGGTTAGTATTTATTTTAAGGCAACAAGAAACTAAAACTCAAACTATATGTTTTCTGTATTGCTTTAGGCTGTTGCATCAATACAGTTATACTGATATATCCCTATAGCCTGGGTTTCACATAACTTTAATTAAAATTTGCATTCATTATGAATTCCAATAATTTTGAAATGTCAATTCCTATTTTACCCCATTACTATCATCCATAATCTGTTACCTACAGTAAGGGAAGTGGTATAGTAAAACACCAACATGCCCAACACAGATACTGTACCTCATTCACATACTCAGAAACTCACACATATATGGGTATGCATAGATGTTCACACACTGATCGATATTTTGATTCTGTTAATGAGATTTACACACCAAGTCACACTGGATGTGTGCAAAGTTCTTAATGTCAAGTTTAGATCAGGGGAATGTTTGCACAGGTGTATTATACTATCCTTTTTGTTATTAATGTAAATTGATGCAGTAGGCACTACTATTGTACATGTATTCCCTGTAGGAGAAAAACTAAAATAAAAGGGTTTAAAAAAAAAAAGTTTAGATCAGGGAAAAGCATGTGTACATCTATTACAGTGTAGAAATGCAGACTTTTCACTGGTAATACAGCTGGGTGTTTGGTGCAGCACACTATAGATTTTCAGACATAAATGAAGATAAAATGAACAATACAGTATATATCTACAACAAGTAGTGAAAGAAAAGTTTGGGTTTATAATCTTGGGTTGTGGTTAGCTAATGAAATATCTGTGTAGGTGCATTTGTGGCATCCTCCAGGGTAAAAGTGTTGGGTCCACCATCCACCTTGATATTTTTTCATAATGAATTGACTCATTCATTCATTCATTCATTCATTCATCTTCAGTAACAACTTTATCTTGGCTGGGGTTGAAGTGGATCTGGAGCCTATTTCCAGGAATACTGGGCATGAGGAAGGAATACAACCTGGATGGGATGCCAGGCATGGGACAAATTAGAGTAGTCCACCTACAGGCATGTTTTGGGAGATGGGAGGAAACTGGAAAACCTGGATGTGGACATGGAGAGAACATGCAAAGCTCTACACAGACAGTAACCTAAGTTCAGGATCAAACCGGTTCAGGATCAAACCTTTTTGTTTTTTGGCTACGTTATTTCACTTCAACTGCTCTGGTGTAAATATGAACCATGTCTGCGTTACTGGATAGATACCCCCTATTTAATTAGTTGACCTGCTTGTTGAGATGACTCTGTGTGCCACAATGTCGAACAGATTTCACACACTTAAACACCATAGTGGCGAATACATTACTCTTTAGTATATTCACCCACAAGGCGTATCTTTGGCAAGAGTTTTAGATTTGTGTTACTGTGTGTTTGGTTCACATCAGCCTATTCAAACATTACAGGTATGAGTGGTTCATTACTGGCAGACTTATTAATAAAAGTTCTTATTTGAGGGCACACCCCAGTAAACCTGAGTGCTGTACTGTTTGTTTATAGCATTAAGTTAACAACATGCTGTCAGTAAAAAAAAGGTCTGGAATGAATGAAGCTAGAGAAATGATGTGTGTGCAGGGGTGTGAAATTGTGTGAGACTCACATGACTAAAATGGGAAGAAAGAAAATATATTGATAAGATCCTTCTCTGTACCATCCACTGTTGTGCTGCATTCTTTTAGGCCCACTCTCACAGAAACACACGCTCCCACTCACTATGCCGAGATGAATACACTCCTCAGGCAAGGAATTCCTCAGGCAGCCTTCCTGAGACAACTTTCTGTGTATGGCTGCTCGATAGTGAAACAATAGGCCTCAGAAAGCAGTGTACACAGAGCCATCCACTAGTCCCTTACCCAGAACGAGTTCTGTACAGTGCGTTCTTGGAAGTGAGGCATGGAGAGCAGAGTGGGCTGACAGGCCGTGGCTCTGGTTTTTAGCTAGCAGCTGGCAAGTGGAGCTCACATGCTGCTCTGAACTTGAAGGGTGAGAGAGCACAACAGTGTGTGAAAGATTAATTACAGCCCTGTTTTACAAGTTCATGAAATGAAAAGTATAGATGCATGTGTGCATTCCTGTGTGTTTTTATGCTTGTGTGGCTAAATACATGTGTAAAAGTTATATGTACTTGTGCTGCCAAATTCCTATAAAATTGCATTTGAATTTTAGTTATTTAAAAAATTTGACTTTTCATATGTACAGCAGCATTTTATATTGCAGAAACTGTGTAGAATAAAATCATATCTTCTTCTTAGGCAGATCACAATAATAATTTCTCAATAAAGGTATTGGTTCTTTATTTCTTTATATATTTATTTATTTATTTTATTTACCTACAGTAATGTTTATTGTTACTGCTATTTAGCTGGATTTTACATGTCATACTATATTTTACATAAACATTCTTTATGTCTCCACAGAGGTGTCTCACTTTGCCTGTCAAATCAGAAATCTCCTCCTCTTGGACTAGTATTCCTCTTAGACTTCTTCTCTAGACAGTGCATGTTCTGGGGCATGGCACTGGAGAAAACAATGAAGGGAGGAGCTGTTTTTTTTTTTTTAATTTGATGTTTCGAAACAGCTAGCTTTATCTATCTGCTACCAGAATCACTGACTATACTTTTTACTATAATATACTTTGTTTAGTTTTCATTCATTCATTCATTCATTCATTCTTCAGTAACCACTTTATCCTGGTCAGTGTCATGGTAGATGCAGTACGTATCCCAGTATCATTGAGTTAGAGGCACGAATACACCCTGGATTGGACACCAGGCCATTGCAGGAAACCATGCACACACACACAGACACACACATTTAGACACTCATTCAAACCAAGGGGCAATTTAGAGTTGCCAATCTGCATGTTATGCACTTTTGAGAGGTGGGAAGAAACTGGAGAAACTGTTTCAGGTAATTAAAATAAATACTAAGTACTTTTAAATATGTGATAATAACATATGCCATAAACAACATGCATTTATTTAGACCTACACTGGCTGGTCTAGAAGTTTATGAGTTGTGTATTTTGACAGACTTGCATTAGGTGACTAAAAGTAGATCATAGGATCTTAAACAGTGTAAATTTTAAACACTGATTTTTTTAGCCATTGAGTATGTAACTATGATGAAAATTTCAACAGTTAAATCCATTCTGACAGCTTTATTCTGACACACACACACACACACACACACAGACTTTATCAGAGAAGCTCAAGAGGATGAAAGTGTGTGTCAGGAGATAACCAGATTTACCTTCTGAAGATTCACACCAGGCTTCCTGTTGGATGTATTGTAAGGTCTCTCTCTCTCTCGCTCTCTCTCTCTCTCTCACACACACACACACACACACACACACACACACACACACACTTCCAACATGTTTTTCAGCAATATAATGGATAATGGAAATTCCAGACCTGAGTGTGACCTCTTTCACACACACACACACACACACAGTGTGCACTCTTGAGATTAATGGTCTGGTCAACTCAGCAGGATGTGGTATGATGTGACTGGAACAGTCAGGATATTTTAGAGAAAACTTAGACATTTTCCAGGATAGCTGTGACAAATACATCTCTTTCTCTCACTTTCTCTCTCTCTCTCTCTCTCTCTCTCTCTCACACACACACACACACACACACGCATACACAAACACACACATATGCACATACATACTGTAAATATGCACACAGCTTTTAAGTTCACAATAATCAATAAGTCATAACCAACCCTGACCTGATTTACCAACCTAATGTGTGTCTGTGTCTTGAAGTGGATTGAATGTGTACTTCAATACCTTATTGGCTTCATGTTGAGTACACTGTATCATGGAAAGAGACCATCTCTTACTGCACCCTTTGCCAAAATTGGTACTTTTATGTGACCTAAGTAGGTCACATGTGTTGGCAATTGTGTGACGTGTGTGTGAGTTTATATGATGGAGTGATTTTATAATATGGGTGTTGTTGCAGGTATTGTATACTTCAGGTGATGGAGTGCTTTTAGAGTGACAGAGAGAGAGAGAGAGAGAGAGTGAGAGAGAGAGAGGCATGTTTTTATATCTTGGGGCACAAATCTATGACAGTTTTGACCTTGTGGGGACATTAGATGGGTCTGCATGAGAAAAATTCCTTCTTAATATACACACACATATATATATATATATATATATATATATATATATATATATATATATATATATATATATATATATATATATATCAGTGGAAGGTCCTCACAAGAATAGCAAGACAAAAGGGTCAGAGGTTCAGATATCCTGCCTCAGATATGAAATACACTACAGGCCAACCATTTAGATGCAAGACTAAATCTATAATACTGAAAGACAGTAATTGTTTCTGATTTTTTTTTTTTTTAATTCTACATCCTGAAGTAAGACTTAACCACACTGATGCACAGTGATACATTTTTCTACCTGGACACTTTTTACTGGTTTTGTTTAAATAACATGTTCTGCTGAACATGTTATAGATATATGGTTCACTGCGCCATATCTGAAGGATTACCTACAGTGTGCTGCAGCAAACACTGCATTATTACCATTAAAACTTCTGCCTTTCTGCATAACCTCCTCCTTAATACCTTTCCCTCAACCAGAACATGTTGGTTTGGACTCCAACAAAGCAAGACCAAATAGCATGAAATCTCTGATATACACTGCAAAAGGATTCAACAGGTTGTACCTGTTTGCAACACTACACTAAAACAACCCATTTGTAAATATGAATGTCTTTTACACGTCACTGCTTTTTCATTATCATGATCTCATGACCATTGCGTGTCACTGTCAGTGCATAGCTTAGCTTGACAAAATTGTGTTGCACCGCAGGCTACAAAAATATTTTTTCTAGGCCAATTTCTAAGAAGGATATAAATGGACAATAAATATATGGGTTTATTTTGGTTGTGAGTGTGTGTGAAAATATTTTTGACAGTTCCACTGTCAATGATGCAATTTTGTGTAATGATTAACACTGAAGTTTCTTATTAATTCACAGTGTTTTGTGCTAAGCTATGTTGATACCCAGTTTGCAGCCCTGTGGGTTAGTATCTACAAATACCCATCTATGTATGAGCTTTTGTGTGTGACTGACATGCCAGGTATGGTGATGTATTATTAGACTGAATGCCTGACTGTAGGTGGTATTCTTACTCACTAATCTGATGGGGATTTGCTCTGAGCTGTCTGATCAGGAGGGTAAATATGTCCCACTGTTTTCCACTATGACCACCCAATTGGAGCTGGGTTTTAGGGGCATTTGGTCATAGGTTGGCATGCTTATTTAACAGGTATCAATATAACCTGTATTTAGAGTATGATCTCATTGGCTGTAGCTTTAAATGTCTGTGTGTAGTGGGACATCTTATGCCTGAATGTGCATGTGTTTGTCACAAACTTATAAATAAAATGCTATTTGTAAATCTTTGGGTTTCACATGTTCCTGTGTTAATGTTAGTGTGTCAATCTGTAGAAAGTGGCAGATGAGTGCTCTTTCTTCCTTTCTTCTCTCTGACCTTCATAGCTCCTCTGAGGAGTCCTTAAATCAATCAGCACTTTCATATTTACACACATACACACTCACATTTTACTGAAAGGCACTAATATCTTATTGTGTTTTATGTGTTGTGCTGATGGCTGCCTGTGGCCCTTCTGCCCCAAACCCACCCACCGATGATGACCTAAAAGATAGGAATGCAAATTCCAAACTGTTTCTCATAGGCTCACCTACCAAAGCGAGCTGGACGTGTACAGTCTGTCATACATTTTGTGCATGTAAACCCCTCAATACATATCACACACATATTGTACCATGCATACCATGGTACAAAGTCATGCATCGCACAGTAGATGAATAGGACAAAACACACATAGGTACTCTTAGTATATGTGTACACTCTACACAAGAAGAACATTGGAATGGCATTCACCAGGGGTTTTCCAACTGTTTTGCAGTCAGGAATACACTTCAAGTGTAAAAAAAAAAATGCACCAGTGCAAAAACACCAGACCAAAAATAAAAATAAAAATTAAATAATAAAATAAAAATTAAAAGGTAAAAATAAAAAAAGCTTGTTAGAAAAAAAGGTGTAACACCTACTCTATGTCATTACAGAAAACATGCACTTTAGTCTCAAAAAACACCCATGTTTTTGTTCAAATCAACTAAAACTCTTGGGCTGCTCTCTGGAAATGAGGACACTCAATAAACTCAGAGCCATTCTGGACAATAAACAGCATCCACTCCATGACCTACTGGTTAAACAGCGGAGATCCTTGAGTAGAAGACTCATTCAGCTCCACTGTAGAAAAAAAGTGTTACAGGAGGTCATTTGTACCAACAGTGATCACACTGTACAACAGTGTGATCACTGTGCTGGGACACTATTTTGCATTGAGCCAGTCTTAGGATAAGGTCATTGGAGAATAGCTGAACTTGAATATTTGAACTACCACCATCCACTATCCATATCCATATGCACTGCCACTTCTATTCATTTTTCTGTTTTCACACCGTTTACCATGTTTACACTGTTGACAATGTTTGCACTGCACTGCCACTTTATATATATACATTTAGGAATTACAGCCATTTTGAACAAAGTACCTCCATTTTCAGGGGCTCAAAGGTATTTGGACAAAGTGACATAATTGTAAATATAACCATAATTTTAATACTTGGATGAAAATCCTTTGCAGTCAATGACTGCCTGAAGTCTGGTGCCCATGTTCTCAAAACTCAAAAAATTCTGAGTTTCCTCCCTGGAGATGCTTTGCCATGCCTTCACTGCAGCTACTTTCAGTTGCTGCTTGTTTGTGGGTCTTTCTGCCTTCAGTCTTGTCTTCAGTAAGTGAAAAGCATGATCTATTGGGTTGAGATCAGGCGACTGACTTGGCCATTGAAGAATATTCCATTTCTTTGCCTTCAAAAAGTCTTGAGTTGCTTTCGCAGTATATTTAGGGTCATCATCCACCTGCACTGTGAAGTGGCAAGTTTTGTAGCATTTGGCTGAATGTGAGCAGAGAGTATAGCCCTATACACCTCAGAATTCATCTTGCTAATCTGTCAGCAGTCACATCATCAATAAACACCAGTGAGCCCATTCCATTGGCAGCCATACATGCCCATGCCATAACACTTCCTCCACCATGTTTGACACATGATGTGGTATACTTTGGATCATGAGCTGTTCCTTCCTTTCGCCATACTTTTCTCTTGCCATCATTCTAGTACAAGTTAATCTTGGTTTCATCAGTCCAAAGAATCTTATTCTTTTTAGATGTTTTCTGGCAAAGTCTAATCTGGCTTTCCTGTTCTTGAATGTTACCAGTGGTTTGCACCTTGTTGTAAACCCTCTTTATTTACATTCATGAAGGCATCTCTTGATTGTAGATTTTGACAATGATATGCCTACCATATCCAGAGTATTCTTGAATTCTGTTGATGTTGTGAAGGGGTTTTTCTTCACCAAGGAATGGATTCTGCGATCATCCACTTTAGTTGTCTTCCGTGGTCTTCCAGGCCTTTCGATGTTGTTGAGCTCACCAGTGCTTTCTTTCTTTTTAAGAATGTACCCAACTGTTGATTTGGCCACAACTACGGTTTTTGCTATTTCTCTTATAGATTTATGTTGTTTTTTCAGCCTAATGATGGCCTCCTTCACTTGCATTGAGATCTCCGTGGACTTCATATTGGTAACTCCAGTCGAACAGCTGCCAAATGCCAACTCAACACCTGATATAAAGTCCAGACCTTTTATCTGCTTCATTTGTCTTGAAGTAACAAGGGAATGGACCGCACCTGGTCAATTAACTTCTTGTCAGTCAACTTCTTGTCCAAATACCTTTGAGCCCCTGAAAATTGAAGTACTTTGCTTAAAATTGCTGTAATTCCTAAATGGTAAATGCCATGTTTTTGTGGAACATCTTAAAATAAAGCAGAAAGTCTACACTTCGATCACATCTTGATTGTTTTATTTCAAATCCATTGTGGTGGTGTATAAAGGCAAAATCGCAAAAACATTTTCATTGTCGAAATACTTCCTGACCTGACTGTATATATGTAAAAAGTTAATGAGCAAATGGTGCAACAGGAGGTCTCAGGAGTGCATTTGTTTAATTCTCACTAATTTTCTGACTCAATGATTTGCTCTTAAGACCATTAAAAGCTTAATATTTGCCATTTTGGGCACACACATTACTTATATTACACACACTATATATATATATATATATACAAAACCCCAATTTCCAAAAAAGTTGGGATGCTTTGTAAAATGAGAATAAAAACAGAATGCAAAGATTTACAAATCACATAAACCCATATTTTATTTGCAACAGAGCTTAGACAACATATGAAATGTTTAACGTGAGACATTTTATTATTTTATGAAAAATATTAGCTCATTTGGAATTTAATGCCAGCAACATGCCTCAAAAAAGTTGGGACGGGGCAACAAAAGGCTGGAAAAGTAAATAATACTAACAAGAAGCAGCTGAAGGAACATTTTAAAACTAATTGGATTAATTGACAACAGGCCAGTAACATGATTGGGTATAAAAAGAGCATCTTATAGAGGCAGAGTCCCTCAGAAGTATGGCCAGAGGTTGACCGACCAGTGAAAAACTGTGCGGGTACGTAGTGAAATAATATCAGAATAATGTTCCACAAAGTAAAATTGCAAAGAATTTAAACATCTCATCATCTACAGTATATAATATCATAAAAAGATTCAGAGACTCTGGAGAAATCTCTGTGCGTAAGGGACAAGGCTGAAAAGCAATATTGGATGCCCGTGATCTTTGGGCCCTCAGACGGCACTGCATCAAACACAGGCATGCTTCTGTAATGGATATTACTGCGCGGGCTCAGGAACACTCATTGTCATTAAACACAGTTCGCCATGCCATCCTCAAATGCAGATTAAAGCTGTACCATGCAAAGAGGAAGCCACATATCAACATGATCCAGAAACGCCACCGTCTTCTCTGAGCCAAAGCTCGTTTAAAATGGACTGAGGCAAAGTGGAAAACTGTTCTGTGGTCACATGAGTCCAAATTTCCAAAGTTCTTTTTGGAAATCATTTTTGGAAATTCTCCAGAATAAAGAAGAGAAGGACCATCCGACTTGTTATCAGCACTCAGTTCAAAAGCCACCTTCTCTGATGGTATGGGGATGCATTAGTGTGTTTGGCATGGGTAGCTTGCACATCTGGAAAGGCACCATCAATGCTGAGAGGTATGTACAGGTTTTAGAGGAACATATGCTTCCATCCAGACGACGTCTTTTTCAGGGAAGGCCTGACCACATACCGCACGTCCTACAACAGCATGGCTTCGTAGCAGAAGAATCCGGGTGCTGAACTGGCCTGCCTGCAGTCCAGACCTTTCACCAACTGAAAATATTTGGCGTATCACAAAGCAAAAAATACGGCAAAGGGGACCCTGGACAGTTGAGCAGCTGGAATCCTATATCAGGTAAGAATGGGACAACATTCCACTCGAAAAACTGGAGCAACTCATCTCCTCACTTCCCAAACGTATACAAGTTGTTGTTAAAAGAAGAGGAGGTTCTACACAGTGGTAAACATGACCCTGTCCCAACTTTTTTGAGACATGTTGCTGGCATTAAATTCCAAATGAGCTAATATTTTTCATAAAATAGTAAAATGTCTCACTTTAAATATTTCATATGTTGTCTATGCTCTGTTGCAAATAAAATATGAGTTTATGTGATTTGTAAATCTTTGCATTTTGTTTTTATTCGTATTTTACAAAGCGTCCCAACTTTTTTGGAAATGGGGTTGTATATATATAGCCATGAGACATGAGAGCCCTGTATACTCCTCATTACCCCTGGGAATGTTGAGAACCATATGGACTTCAATCTGTAATATAGTCCCAGTCTTCCCTTCTGGGACTTCATGAACCTCAGTATCACACTAAATCATGCTCATACTGTGCTTGTTAAAAGCCTGACAAAAACATCCAAAGTCATTGAGTAGGTTGAGTAGTCATTGAGCCAGTGTGCTCCCCTTCTTTCACTAAGCAACAACACCTGCTGCGATGCTGGTTACAGCCATGCCTGGTCTATGAAATTATTCTGATTGACCCCAATTAAAGACCAGCTGTTTCTGTAGGATTTTCTTGACCTCTTCTTGGTTTTATGTGACTGCTGAAGCCATGGTCCGCAAAGAGCTTACAAAGCATGTACGATATCTCACTTGTTGAAAGATATCAATCAGTAGAGGGATATAAAAGAATTCCCAAAACAGCTGTACCATGGAACACAGTGAAGGCCATCATCAACAAGTGGAGAAAATGGAGCATAATATATAAAAGGACAAAACAAAAACTTACCAGGGAGGCTGCCAAGAGACATTAAAGGAGTTGCAGGAACATCTGATAAGTACTGATTACTCTCTGCATGTGACAACAATCTCTCATATTCCTAACATGTCTGAGCTATGGCGTAGGGTGGCTAGATGAAAGCCCTTTCTCACAAAAAACATCCAAGCCTGCCTAAATCACCCCAAACCATGTGGCAAAATGTGTAAGGTCTGATGAGACCAATTCCAAAAGATGTAATATTTCCATAATTCCAAAAGGTACGTTTGGCACCAAAAATTCGCCAAAAGAACACCATACCCACAGTGAAACATGGTGGTAGTATCATGCTTTAGGACTGCTTTTCTTCAGCCGAAACTGGGGCTTTTATCATGGTGGAGGGAATCATGAATAGCTACAAATACCAAGTGAATTTTAGTGCAAAACATTCAGCTGTCTGCTAGTAAGCTGAAGATGAAAAGGAATTTCACCTTTCTGCATGACAATGACCCAAAGCATACATCCAAATCAACAAAGGAATGGCTTTACCAAAAGAAGATCAATGTTTCTGAATGGCCTAGTCTGAGCCCAGACCTGAATCCAAATAAAAATCTGTGGGGTGGCCTGAAGCTGTGCACAGGAGATGCCCTCACAATTTGACAGATCTAGAGTATTAGACAGGAGTGTGTTAAAATGGCAACTTTTTATATCCATTGTACATGCAAAATCATTGGGGTATGCAACTTTAAGAATTCCTCCTCGTGTGGGTTCTTTCTGGGCCTACTTAATGACTTTCAATCAGAATCAATTTTGTGATATGGTCTTGTGATAAGTTCCATTAACATGCTATCTGTATCTGGATATACTGTAAATCTTTCGGAATGAACAGTCCAATTAAGTTATTGTGTTTTTACACCACAAATGTGTTCTACTTGCCTTCATTTCATTGTGATAGGACCGTATTTCTCCTGTGCAAAATGCAAAAAGTAATTATACAGTGTTATAACCAGCCAGCTCTTAATATGGCACAAGTAAGATCACCTGACATTTTATTTTATTATTATTATTATAGCCATTAAAAATTTCACATCAGTCTGTACCCAAGTATCTGCAATATCAGACGTCCATGGAAGGTTTAGGATTAGCTGCTCCCTGCTGTGTACAGTAGTGCCTCTCTTTTGTGTCCCATAACCCATTCCTCTGCTGGTGAATTCCAGCATGTGAGATTAGAGAGATTAAAGTCATGCTGCTAGACTGTGGTGCCACAAGACACAGCCAGCAATCACCTCCACAAATTATTCTATACATACCCTGCTTTGCAGGCACTGCCAAACCTCCGTGAAACTGTAGTATTTGTTTGTAGTATTTGTAACATGTTTCTATTACAGCTAAGAAATATATAGACTCACACTACATTCTACACTTGCTTCTCTCTTTATCTTCAACTATATTTACCCTCAAACACTCAGTTGCCCACAAACCCAGATCCTCAAAGGAAAGGGACTGCCATAGGACCATTTAAGTGTTGTTTGGGTGGTAGTTTATTCCCAGCACATCAGTAACACCACCATGGTAGTGACATTGTAGTGTGTGGTGCTGGTGAGTGTCATCAACATTGCTAGGATTTTTTGAACACCTCATTCTCACTGCTGCGTTGAGAATAGCGTCATGTGGCCAGACACTGACATTAAGGAAGGTATGAAAGGTAATTACAGACATTGTGCATAGGAACAGATGGGCTATAATCTCTATCTGTTCATCTACACCTTCTAGCAATGCTGCTCTGGTTGATACACCCATATCAGCACAACACACATGACTATGCTGCTGTTGTCCAATACTGCCTCTGCTGTGCTTAGAATGGTACACCACCCAAATATGGTGGTCTCTTTCCACTAATAGACAGGGTGGAGGGGGGCTGACAAGTTGTAAACACACAAAGTGCATCTAAAGACAGGTGATTAAAGGAAATTAAAGGAAAAAACAATATAAAGTGACTTAGTAGTAGACTTAGACTATGATCCAGCACAAGCCACCAGAACAGCTTCAGTGTGCCTTGGCATAGGTTCTACAAGTCTCCGGAAGTGTACTAGAGGGATGAATACTGTGCTTCCAAAAGATATTCCTTCAATTAGTATTTTGACAATGGTGTTCTCATAGGTGTTCGGTGTTCAGGTGGGTTGAGATCTGTGACTGTGAAGGCCATATCATATGATTTATTATTTTCATACATACATACATACATACATAAAACCATTCAGTGACCCTAGCTGCCCTGTGGATGGGGACAGAATAACTTTGTATTTGCAGTGCCCCTTCCTTATAAGTGGACAACAAGTGGACCTAAACCATACAAGCATAACAGAGCCATGAGTTTTTTTGTCACCTGTCCTGTATCTGTAGGAACCTGATAAAACGACCAAGAGTGTTTTTTTTTTTTTTTTCTAATCCCCTCTTGGCTACTCTTTTTTTTTTTTCGTTCATCTGCAGTGTTTCAGCTGACTTACATTTAAATGGCCACTGGTTACCAGAAAAAAAACAGCTGAGTAGCTCTCCTCGCATAGTTTCTATACCGCTTTCTCTTCCTCTTCCTTTCCTCCCCCACTCTTCCTCTTTCTACCTCCCTTTGTTTGCTTGCTGCTCTCTCAGTTGGTTTCTACCCGGCTACCTTCCTTGGACTTCTGATTGGTCGGTTTGTTTGGGAGGCGGGGCCACTCCTCGCCTAGTTACGTTTTTATTTGTCCAGCGCAGAGCTACGCAGTGTCATACTGACGGTACTGAGCTTTGTGAGCGACTTAACGACGCTTAGAGCTTTCAGTTATTATGAGTTATTAAATAGAACGCGTAAGATAATACTTGTTTTAAAAGGAAAAAAAGTTTGCCTAGGTGGTGTGTAAATAGTAAAGTGGTTAAGAAAGCCCTCCGTTTTGTCGTTATTTGGGTCTGTTTCTGTCTTGCTCCTTCCTTCCTGTTTTTGTTCTGTCAGGGAGCAAACGACAGCGCGAGCCGAAAGGACGTCAGACGAACCGATAGAGAGACAGCCCCTCTCTATCTCTCTCTGTCTCTGTGTGTCCCTGTGTGTGTGTGTTTCATCCTCTCATCCTCGGTTGTCGTGTCCCCGGGTCTGATCGCGTCCCGCGGAGTCTTAATGCCCGCGGAGGATGAGCCCAGCCATCGAGGGGATGGAGTCCGAGCAGCCGATGGCTTTGGGGAAGGGGGTTCTCCTTGAGCCCTTCGTGCACCAGGTGGGCGGCCACTCGTGCGTGCTGCGCTTGGGCGAGCAGACCATCTGCAAGCCGCTCATCCCGCGGGAACACCAGTTCTACAAGAGCCTCCCGCCGGCCATGCGCAAGTTCACCCCGCAGTACCGAGGTAAGCAGCCAGCTGGGGCTAGTTAGCTAGCTAGCTAATTAGCCTGCGACCTGTTTCTCTGCCTGCCTTCGCTTCTGCATCTGTCTCTCTGTATAGCCCTGCGTCTGAAGCCGTGTAGTGTGTATTAACTGCATGCTACTGTACTGAGCAGTCTCAATACCTCGCCTACATACTACCCTAATAAATAGTGCTTACCACCTTAATACCTTCCTTAACTGCTTAATAACTGGCGTAATGTTTAGTACCGGGTATTAGGGAGCGCTTTTTTTTTCTCCCTCATCGACCTCATTTCGTGTAACGGAACAGTGTTTTTCTGTGTTTTTGTTTGTTTGTTTTGATTATGACTTGTGTGCGCTGTGATCCTTGTTTATGCCTTAAAGATGTACAGTAATCGCATCAGTACAGATGGAGTTAAAGGACCTTTTCCACGTGACGGCGCTGTAGTCAACAACTAAATGCCAAATGGTTTCCTGTTTGACATACAGCGCCCAAGTTACTGTTTTATACCTTATATCTTATACAGTATCTATACAGTGCACTTTTTTGAGTTTGTGTTGGATTCAAGAAAGGTATGGGTTTGAACATCCAAAAGTAATAAGCTGGAATATCAAGAGGAGAAGCATTATCCCTCTCAACTCTCTGGATGATCATTAAGACTGAAAGAACCATCAGCAGCTCTAATCATCCTCTTAAGAAAGAAAGAAAAAGAAAAAAAAAGAAATGTACTGCATGTGGCGTGACGTCTTCAGTCATCACCCCCTGACACAGCTTTATTCATGCACGTATTGCACATATAATCTGTAATGCTCTTCCTCGAAACCTGACTGTTCCCAATAACACAGCTTACATTACAGTTTTCACTTCCTACCGTTTTCTTCTGGTGGTGTACGTTTTCTGAATGTATAGCGTTATCATGCTTGTTTGGAAAGATATCTGCTGTCGTATGTTTAGCAGTCCTTACGTATATCTGTGTCTTCTTGCTGTAATGATCTGCGGATTGTGTACGCAAATTTGCCATCATTTAAAATGTATTGTACGTCTCTGTAGCGCTCTGGTTTTGTTTTTTTTGTTTTTTTCCTGCAGTGTTTTATCTGCCATATTTAATCCAGACAGAGTGTAGCTTTCAGGACTTCAGTTAAAGTACTGGACTGGTTAGAATTGGGGATGCAAAGATTAGAGAAGCAGCAAGAGCTGGGAAATGTAATTGGCTTTGGGCTCGCCTCCTCTAAGAGACTTTATAAAATTGTCCCTTTGTTGTAATAATTATGAACTTGTTGCACTTTGTCATCATTTATTTTCTTTGACTGAAACAAGTTTTTTTTTATATATATATATATATATATGAACAATGGGTATAATTTTTTTTTTATTTGTACAAAAAGTACCCTGTGCAAAAAATCTTTATGAAAAAGCTTCATGCTTGTCTCTTGAATGTGATTTTCTTTTTATCTTTATGGCTTTTTTGGGTTTCTGTAGCAGGGGATTTCTGTGGAAACTTATGTACTTGCTCTTTTTGGTTGAGTTTGATTAATAAATCGTTTGGTTTTCAAGTTTTCCGCCTTGTGTCCTTTCTTACTGGTTTAAATTCACTATCACTTGTTATTGCTTTTGGTGAAGAAAATGTATATTTCCTCAGTCAGAAGAAACCACATCTATATTATGGCTTTTGTTTCTTACCCCCTACCCAATTCTCTTTGTTCCTGTCTTTTTTTTTCCCTCTGTACCGCTGTTTTCTGCACACATCTCTCTCCCGTTCTCTGTGTTGTAGACTTGTCTGATCTCTATCAGGTTAGCCGAGGGCTGTGCAGACGGCTCTGTAACTTTTGTAAAACGCTGGAAAGCTTGTAAGAACATAAAAAAAGAGTGGAGTGGGTAAGATGGCTCAAGATTTCCCAGTCTGCCTATTTTTGAGCTGGGAAGTCTGACTATGTTCTAATAAGATGAAGTGTATTTTTGTCTAGTTCTTGAAAGTAACTTCTCTGTCTTTCCTTCCCTCTTTCTGTAGGGGTGGTGTCAGTGAGCTTCGAGGAAGATGAGGAGGGTAATCTGTGTCTCATCGCCTACCCGCTGCACAGCGACCTGGGTGATCTGGAGAATGTGGACCCCTCGTCTGACCTGGAACCTAAGAATAAGATGAAGTGGTCCAATAAAATGTTGCTGGACAATGAAGGCTACAGCAAGGAAAGGGCCAGACACTCACGCAAGGACAAAGACAAGAGGTGAGGAGACCTTTACATGAAAACTCTGGTAAAGTAAATCACATCATCCTTTATCTTTTATTCAGAAACTTTTACAATGAAATTTTCACACTAGCAAGAAATCCCTGCATAATATATCTCAAGGACAATCGAAGCCATTGTCATGTTCAACTGTTCTCAAGTGTAGCAAGTCAGTTTGTCTTTGCTGGTTTATCTAAAACTCTGTTTGAGCTGGATTAGTTTTACCTGGAGAGGTACCATAATTTGAGAGATTATAAATGAGATCCATGATTTTAATCCATTGCCAATAATATGAAAATGAAAAATTCCAGAGCAAATTACCTTCTGTATTTCAACATTCACATAGATAGCTCTGTAATAGAAGTCTTTTTAACTAAACCTCACAGTAATGTAATAAGTAAACCAGGTAACAGACTCATTCATGTGTCCCGATATTGTGTTTGAGTGTCTGTGAACATTGGCATGTATGCTCACTGAGCACTTTATTAGGAACACCTGCTCATTAATGCACTTATCTAATCAACCAATCGTGTGGCAGCAGTGCAGTGTATGAAATCATGCAGATATTTGCCATCAGCTTTGGGTAATATTCACTTCAACCATCAGCATGAGGAAAAAAATGTGATCTCAGTGATTTTAACTGTGGCATGATGTGTCAGATGGGCTGGTATGAGTATTTCTATAACTGCTGATCTCCTGGGATTTTCACATAAAACAGTCTCTAGACTTTGCTCAGAATGGTGCAATAAAGAAAAAACATCCAGTGAGCAGCAGTTCTACAGATGGAAACGCCTTACTGATGAGAGAGATCAACAGAGAAAGGCCAGCCTGGTTCGAGCTGACAGGCTACAGTAACTCAGATAACCACTCTGTACAATTGTGGTGAGCAGAAAAGCATCTCAAAATGCACAACACTTTTAACCTTGAGGTGGATGGGCTACAACAGCAGAAGACCACATCAGGTTCCACTTCTGTCAGCCAAGAACAGAAAGGTGAGGCTGCAGTGGGCACAGACTCATCAAAACTGGACAGGTGAAGATTGGGAAAACGTAGTCTGGTCTGATGAATCTCGATTTCTGCTGAGGCACACAGATGGTAGCGTCAGAATTTGGCACCAACAGCATGAATCCATGGACCCAACCTGCCTTGTGTCAACAGTCCAGGTTGATGGAGGTGGTGTAATGGTGTGGGGAATGTTTTCTTGGCACACTTTGGGCCCGACCAATCAATCATCAATCTGAATGCCACAGCCTATTTGAGTATTGTTGCTGACTATGTGCATCCCTTCATGGCCGCAATTTACCCATCTTCTAATGGCTCCTTCCAGCATGATAATGCACCATGTCACAAAGCAAAAATCATCTCAATCTGGATTCATGAACATGACAATGAGTTCTGTGTTCTTCAGTAGCGTTCGCAGTCACTGGATCTGAATCCAATAGAACACCTTTGGGATGTGGTAGAATCGGAGATTCGCATGAACGTGCACCTGAAAAATCTGCAGTCAACATGGACCAGAATCTCAAAGGAATGTTTCATCAATGTTTCAAAGGCTGAAACATCTTGTGGAATCCATGCCACGAAGAATTGAGGCTGTTTTGAGAGCAAAGGGAGGCCCTACCTAGAATTAGTGTAGCGTTTCTAATAAAAGGTTCGGCGAGTGTATATCATATCTGTTTGTGGTAATTTGGATAAATTACATAAATCTTCATCCTGTCTGAATCAGACAGTCATACATTTACCTTAACAAACGTTCTGTGATAAAACTCATCCAGCTCCAATAGTGATGAAGCCAACTTTTTACTATAATAAGCAGTCGTGTCTGAGTAACAGTACAAGCACTAAACAGAGATTAGCATAGTACTGAAAAATAATTATACCATGATAGTAGTCAGATGACAATAAAATTTAAAGATTTGTGCAACCACCAAATTAAAGAATTATTGAAAGGGCTTTATTCTTTGTCCGTATATTTAAAATCTAGGTTTTTGGACAATATTTCACAAATTGGCTTGTCATTTATAATCTCTAAAAAATGTTGGTGTGTTGTCAGTTTGATACAGTGTGGCTGTAAATTGTAATCATGTACATGTTGGAGATGGCTTTGGGATGTATGTTGGGAATGCTGTGTCATTTTGTGGTGTAAACAATTTAGAAGTTATTCTGTTGGGTTTTATAAATGTGCAATTCTCTTTTTTTTTTTTTTCATGTTCAGTCTGAAGCGGGAGGAGGAGTTGGAGTGGTTCCAGCAGGCCGAGGTGCTCTACTATAACCTGGAGAGGAGTAACGCTGCTGCACCGCAGCTCAAGCACAACCCCTGGAGCCTCAAGTGCCACCAGCAACACCTGCAAAGGATGAAGGAGAACGCCAAGCACCGCAACCAGTACAGTATCCTCCCACTGCTTAAAGACAGCTGAGCAGTGTAGTGTTGTGTTGTCAGTTAAGCCCCATTATGTGGGAGGGATATTAAGATTTCTGTGAAGATTCTGAAGGCTTTGGTGGTAAAAATGATTTTTGTATTCCCTTGTATGGAGTAAACACTGTAAATGAAAGTGCTTTAAAATGTTTTGCGGTAAAATGTTTGTAAGTCTGTACAGTTAAAGGCTGATTGTGTCGTAGATGCTTTGTTATAAGAGCCACAGCATTCTTGTAGAATTAGTTTTCCTTAACCCAGCCCCCTCCCAGAGTTTATCCTGTTGGAGAACCTGACATGGCGTCACACAATGCCGTGTGTTTTGGATCTGAAAATGGGCACACGACAGCATGGTGATGATGCGTCCGAGGAAAAGAAAGCCATGCAGATCCGCAAGTGCCAGCAGAGCACATCAGCCAGCATCGGGGTTCGTCTCTGTGGCATGCAGGTGAGCTTCCACTCAACTCCTTACAGTGTCTACTGTACTGTAGCAGACAAGTTAGAGAGAGGTCTTCTACCTTCTGTCTCATTTGTCCTGACCTCAAAGGTGAATTGCATTTGGCCTGCACAAATTGTATATATACAGTGGGGTGCAAAAGTCTGAGACCACTAGTGAATATGCTTCTATTTTGCTTATGCTTATTATTTTCTAATTAACTTTGACAATTTTCATTACAAATTATAGTACTGACAACAACCGGAGTGAAAAGTAGAATCTTTGAAATATTTACATGAATTTCATAGTTTCTTAGTATTTGGTATGACCCCTTTTTTGCTTTAATGATCGTGTGCACTCAAGCTGGCATGGACTCCACAAGTTTGTGCAAAACCTTATGATCATTTTTAGATGAAATCTATCAGTGTCGTCTGAACACATTCTTCAATAGAACGAATAGGCAAGAGGAAAATCTGAGCTTTTGTACAAAGCAGTTAACATGGTCAATATCACAAATTTAAATAGGGACCTAGAATAGTGCAGAATCTAGAATATTAAATATTCAAGATATTGAACATTTGCATTCTTTGTTTTAAATATTTTAAAATTTTTGTGTGTATGGGCATAAATTATAACTTCTGTGATGTAGTAATGCCGCTCTCATTTTCTGCAGGTCTACCAGTCCGACTCCGGTCAGCTCATGTTCATGAACAAGTACCACGGACGCAAGCTGACGTTGGTAGGTTTTAAGGAGGCTCTGTACCAGTTCTTCCATGACGGACGGAGGTTGCGGCGCGAGCTCCTCTCCCCGGTGCTGTGGCGTCTCCGAGAAATGCAGGCCGCCCTGGAGGCGTGCGAGAGTTACCGCTTCTACTCCAGCTCACTCCTCATTATCTACGACGGAGACCCGCCGTGCTCACGTCGTTCTACTGAGGACCGCCTCTCTGATGAAGAGGGAGAAGAAGAGGAGGAGGAAGAGGAGGAGCAAGGTGCATTTGGGTTCCCTCGCAGCACTGGAGGAGCGAGTGGGAGCAGCAGTAGTGGTGCTAGCAGTGGTGCTAAGAGCAGCAGTGGGAACTCCAGCCCTGTGGTGGATGTGCGAATGATTGATTTCGCTCACACCACATGCCGGCACTATGGGGAGGACAGTGTAGTGCACGAGGGCCAGGACACAGGATACATCTTTGGCCTACAGAACCTCATAACTATCATCTCTCAGTTAGAGGAGCACAGTGCCGATTGAACTGGGCCTTTTGCTTGCAATATTGAAACACAAAAATATACAACCCAACTTCAGATTAAAACAGCGGGAGTTTGCCAGTGTCAATCTCTCTGTCAAATATCACTGTCTCTTTTTTGATTCTCTTCTTTCTTTCTCGATTTCTTTCTTTCGGTCCGTCCAGCGCCCATAAAGGGGCGTTAATGAAACTGCAAGATTTAGCAGGTTCATTTGTGTCCTATGTTGGTGTTCCTTTTTCTTTTTTTTCCTGTTTATAGAGGATTAAAAAGGGTTAAACGGGGAGAATACTGCAGACATGGCGGTGGTTTGTTTACTTAACTTGGTGACTGGTAGCCTTCTTCACATCGCCCCCCCTACTGTTAAAGGTTTTACATCCCTCCATTTTCTAAAAGCATTTACAGGCAAAGAAAACAACAAACAAGTGTAAATAATCTAGAATCTGTGAATCTAGTCATGTCCATTCCAGAAGAATGATGTAGCGCTACAGATTGCACTCGGTTATTTGCTCGTACTCTGTGATGAGAGCAAATGGAAGGTGGAGAAAGGTTGCTTTTCATTACGAAATGACCACTCTTACAACTTTTTCCACTGTAAAGAGAGAACTATATTCGAATAAGCAGTAGAGGCACACAGAGACTATAACAGAGCTTTATTTATTTGACATACTGTATTTCTTATATAAACTAAAAAAACAACAAAAACAAATGGTGACATGAATACTACATTCCATGTTATTACTATTATAATGGTTATAATAATAATAATAATAGTATTTGATATGTTCAAATACCTGTTCTGTCAACAGTATGTTGGAGGAAAAATAAAACTGCTTTTTGTTAAATGTGCTATTTAGTGACTTTTTCATGAAGTTTCATTATAATGTAAATCTTTTTAGAAGCCTTGCAAGATTACACAATATTGTATATACACAATTGTATGTGGCATGAGAAGGAACAGTTTATAACCTTTGTTTGTATTGCTGACATGGTGCTACTGTGTTGATCCATATGGGCTGAAATGTAATTCACATGGCTACATTGCTTATAGCAGCAACACTACTGTTTATGAGGGTCAAGGTCATTTTAGAAAAGGCTATGACACTGTAGTTTGGAATAATGAGGATGTAAGCCATCAGTGTAATATATAAATATAAATATATATATATATATATATATGTGTATATGTATATGTGTATATGTATATGTATATATGTATATGTATATGTATATATATGTATATATATATATGTATATGTATATATATATATGTATATGTATATATATATATGTATATGTATATATGTATATGTATATGTATATATGTATATGTATATGTATATATGTATATGTATATATGTATATGTATATATGTATATGTATATGTATATATGTATATGTATATGTATATATATATGTATATATGTATATGTATATATGTATATGTATATATATATATATATATATATATATATATATATGTAATTACATGCTCACTCACTGTCCATTTTAATAGGAACACCTGTACACCTGTTCATTTATGCAGTTATCCAATCAGCCAATCATGCGGCAGCAGCTCAATGCATAAAATCATGCAGAAACATGTCAAGAGCTCCAGTTAATATTCACATCATACATCAGAATGGAGGAAAAAATGTGATCTCTCTGACTTTAACAGTGGCATGATTGTTGGTGCCAGATGGGCTGGTTTCAGTGCCTCAGAAACTGCTGATCTCCTGGGAATTTCACACACAACAGTCTCTAGTGTTTACACAGAATTGTGCAAAAAACATCCTGTGTGTGGAGGGTCTGCAGGTTGAAACACCTTGTTGATGAGAGAGATCAGAGGAGAATGACTGGTTTGAGCTGACAGGAAGTCTATAGTAACTCAAATAAGCACTCTTTACAACCGTGGTGAGCAGCAAAGCAATTCAGAACACTCAACATATCAAACCTTGAGGTGGATGGGCTGCAACAGCGGAAGACCACATCAGGTTCCACACCTGTCAGCCAAGAACAGGAATCTGAGGCTATTATGGGCACAGACTCACCCAAACATATAATGGTACAAAACTAGTCGCAGATGTTTTACCATCAAGGGTGCAACTTTTGTATTTTTAGTACGTATCTTTCACCTGAAAACATGAATGTAGTGTACATTCCACTGACCACTGATGTACCTTTATTATAAAAGCTAATTAAAGGTACACCACAGGCGCCTTCCCAGATACACACTTAAGGTACAAAAGATGTACCCCTGGTAGTACCACCCTGGCAACTTTGCTACATTGATTCTGAGAGTGCATGGGCATAACATTGTTTTGAAAATAGTGGGGCCACAGATGGGGGAAAACTTGATCTCTTCAACAAAAGCCTTTTTTTTCCCACATTTTAACAATCAGATGATGGATGTGTTGGAAGTCTTATATGGTTTAACATCTCCTACTTTGTGTTGCACTGGGAGGTCAGAATAAACGAATAAACCAAACAATGTTTCTGAAGGGTGATTAAATTGACCTCTATTTAAAAGCCATTACAGTTATTTTAAAGACTGGTTAAGTCTAAGTGTAACGCCTCACATTTTCATGTCAAATTGTTGTGTGTGTTGCAAACATGAAAATCGTGAAAAAATACATGCTGTTTTATCCTACATTCACATTAGCAAGTGACAAGCCACTTGTAGCTTGTCTCTTGTGGGGGTGTAGTTGTGAGTGGGGAAGTGAAGAAACATTGATCAATGCGCTCCATAGGATTGGTCCAAGGAATCATTTGAGCCAGTTGTTTGGACTTGTTGCTTTACCATGCCATACCTAATTTGCATAGAATTGAGAAAATCTCAATGTTCGTGACTCTGTCTTGTGCACATGCATAGAAAATGAATGTTCGCCTGTCACTTTGTTGCTTGTTGGTGTGAACGTAGCGTCAATCAACCTATCTGCGGGAAGTGAAACAAACATGCCATGTATGTTTGCCCTTTGTTTTGTATATATAAGTTACTAAACTGACTGTAGGCACAAACCAAGCCAAAGGACAGAGCTGTAGCGCTACAGAAATGCAATGTGTTCTGGATATTTGGACTGATGAACAAAAAGAAAAAATAAACACTATATGTGATGTACAAATTTTTTTAAGTATTTATGCCGGTTATGTGAAATGTGAAATTCCTTTTTCACTGCATATAGAGAGTGAGTGTTCTTTGCTAGTTTGAGAGAAACTACCCATGTGGTGTTTCTGTTTTGTGGGAATAGCAATTGATTAGTTGGTTTTAATCCATTCAAACCCCTCTCAAATTTTCTCCTAACATACCAGCCAACATTGCACATGTCCTGATGGAAAGAGATGTTATACAGTATACTGTGCATACACACAAATGTGTACACACAGAAGTAACTGCCTTTTGCATTCAGCTGCAGAGGTCTATCTCCTCATTGTTTGCACATCATGCATTCTCACTGGGGCTGAGCCCCCCTAAGGGTTAAACTATAGAATCAACTTTGGGCTAAATAGATATTTTAGAAAACATTTGATTCCGTTTCTGCCACTAAGTATTACATTAGCAATTTCAACTGACAACATTTTCAAAAACTGCAGCCAAGCGCTCTGACTCTCACCCTCTGTAGGTGTGAAAGGGAACTGCAGCTGCTGCCAGAACTGTAATGAAGGATTAATGAATTCTGCAGTTGATCAGCCTGGAAACTATGCAAAGACGGTTTGCTTCATTACCGCCTGGATCCTGTCATGTCAAATCACAGCAGTAGCAGTCACTGATTAAAAAGCTGTAGAAGCCGGTGTCTGTTTTCTGATTGCAATCTGGTAAAGGTCTTTAGAAGCAGCCATGGATTAAGCTACATGAGGCTTCCTGTTTAAAAATGAGGCACGTAATGTCTGAGAACATTGGAAAAGAGCTGACAACATGTCTGGTAAAATGGTGCTCAACAGAGAAAACATTAAAACAAAACGAAGATGTTAAGATGTTTTGAAATCATGAACTTTGAGTTTCTTATGAGCAATTCAACAAAAAAGGGAAATGAGAAAAACTGGTAGGCAATAATTTAGCAGTGCAAAAGCCTTTATCAGTTCCTACTGGCCTAATAACAGGGTTCATAATGTGCACACACAGATCTGTAGAGCACTGGATAAATCTTTACACAAACATTAACATCCCATGCGCCTCTGCTTCACAGCAACGGACGTCAAATATCACGTTTATCCTTCAACGTTTTATTACTGAGGGGATCATAAGTGCACCATGTCAGGAAAGCGCTCGTGCTATAGACCAGCTGCTGCAGAAAGCTTAAGCATTGTGTATCACACATGAGACTGCAGCTTATGTGCTTTAGGATGAGCTTTGATAGAAGAAAGGTTTCATAATGTGTGTTTGCATTAGAGACTGAGCTTAATTCTGTGTGGTGCTGGTGTCCTGCTTCCTTTAGCTGATATAATCATGTTTTCGGAGGGTCAGTGGGCCATAGAGTGCAATCTTTGGATGATCCCATTCTGAATTTGCTTGTCTGTGTTGTCTGTGTGTTCATGCAAGCATGCATGCAAGTGTGTATGTGCACAGTGTATTTGCCTGGTCTCAGGTTTCTGTGTAAAGCTGACCTGTTTCATAATTGTGAGTTAGTTACCATGGCAACTGAGCAGAGCTGTAGTTTGCACTCCTCTGATGCTGCAACTCATGTCTGTCCATAAGTCTTAGGCTCCCTAATTTTTTTCTTTTATGCAAATTTTGTCTTAGATGTTTATTTTATGACTTCGCCAGTGAAGACATTTTAGATTTCCAAACATTATTTTTCCAACAAAAATTAAATGTTACAAAAAAATGTTTGTATGACTGAAGAAAGTAACACATTATATAATAGACCACTTTTCAGGGGAAGCAACAACAACAGCAACAACAACAACAACAACAACAACAACAACAACAATAATAATAGTAATAGTAATAATAATAATAATAATAATAATAATGAAGGCAAATACAGGACCAAGTGGACAAAGTCTCCAGAAGAACTGTGGCAGATCCTCCAAGATCCTCATAAGACTGCACATAGACTCAGTCTACTGATGCATTTTTAAAGGAAAAGGCTTGTCACACTAAATGTTTACTTTGTTTATTATTCTTTACTGTTCTTTGTAGTAAATGTTTTATGTAGAAAACATTTAATTTCATCATTTTTGAAGGCATCTTAGCTTATATATACATACACTCAGCATCCACTTTAATAGGAACACTTGCACACCTGCTCATTTATGCAGTTATCCAATCAGCCAATTATGTGCACAGTGCATAAAATCATGCAGAAACATGTCAAGAGCTTCAGTTAATGTTCACATCAAACATCAGAAAGTGTGAACTCTGTGACTTTAACTGTGGCATTGTTGGTGATGTTTGATGTGAACATTAACTGAAGCTCTTGACCTGTATCTGCATTATTTTATGTATTGTGCTGCTGCCACATGATTGGCTGATTGAATAACCGCATAAATGAGCAGATGTGCAGGTGTTCCTATTAAAGTGGTTGGTCAGTATATATCAGTTAATCACCATGAAATACAGTATATGAAATCAATGTATCCTAGTCCTACAATAGATCGCAAATAAAATAGTCTTCTATAATAATCACTGGAGTCTAAGCAAAAAATGCTAGGCTCATGGAGCCCAATAGTTCTGCTCTATAACAGGTCCATGTGATTCATTCAACCTGTGAGACTCACTGCTGTTGTTCTTTTTCCCAGAATAGATCACTGTGGAGACACATCGTGTTGCTCATTTACTTTGTCACATTGTACTTTGTAGGCCGAACACTCACACCCACACACTCTCACATTTGTGTTTCCTCCTTGTTTCAGATCCGTATGTAAAAGCGCTGGATTCCAACAAAAGAGAATCAGGAAGACAATGTGTGAGGGAGTGAGAGAAAAAAGATATGCACAAGCACAATGAAACATCTGGATAGGTGTATTAATAAAGGCTTTGTGTTGACTATATACCTAATTTGTAGATATAGAATTGTTATTGTGTGTAGGTCAACCAACCAACCAATCACTCAATCCATCAATCAACCAACCAACCAACCAATCAATCAAACACCAGTAAATCAACCAACTGACCAACCGATCAACCAAACAACCAATCAATCAATCCATTGATCAACCAACCAAACAACTAACCAATCCATCTACCAACCAACCAACCAACCACCAGTAAATCAACCAAATGACCAACCAATCAACCGAACAATCAATCAATCAGTCAGTCAGTCAGTCAAACAGACAGCCAACTAACCATTTTGTAAATACTGAACAAAATTATTCCTCTTTATTATACATTATTGTAGACATTATAGCCTACACTGCTGTACAGAATGATAAATATAATAGTGAACCCACTAATCTGCCTTTTTACAGTAGACAGACAAAGCACAGATCACAAATTAGATGTGACACAACCTTTTTTGTAGATTCTGATATGATTTTAATCAATGATGTTCAATCAATGATTTTCTTTAAATTAATTTTAAAATTGTATTACTGCAAAATCAACGACAGCATGTGACAACACAGGTCAAACGGGACATTTGCTGCTAAGTAGTGAGCAAAACATTAGGGCTAAAATGTTGTCATGTGGTGATAGTGCACCAGTGTGGTGTTCTATGCAATGCTCAAGTCACCAAAAGAGGTCAATCAATACCTTAATGTTGTCTTAATGCAATTCCTTTATAGAAAGCAGAAACTGCTAATGTGATATTTCTGCATATAAACCCAGCACGTCCAGAGTAAAGAATGAAAAGCTGCCTCTTGTTTCTGAGGTTCCAGGTTGTGACTGGAGCTTCAACATAGACAGACTCTGACAGAGCCTAGCCATGAGCAATGAATACCCCTCAGTACTGACCATGACCAGACCGAGAGAAAGAGAAAAGCAGGCCATGAAAGAATTAGAATCTTATATAACAGTTGCAAGGACAGAAATAGCAAATGTATAGCACAGAGCAAGATGAACATAGCACACACTAACTGCACACGATGTCAACATGTGTTAAATTCAGTATCAGTTAGTTTAACAAGACCATTATAATGCAGTGATGCTTATTTATACAAACACTAGATTTTTCAAATGCAGTAATTATATTTAGCATATGGGTTTATACTAGATGAAAAAAGTGAAACAAAGTGAAACACAAGCATAAGCAAATCTACATTCTTCCATATCACACACAACAAAAAATGTCTTGTCCTAAAATGAATGAACATTAAAGGAATCATCATGTTAGTACAATTCTGTACTGTTCTCTGTACTGAATATGTGTGTTTTATACTCTGAGTCTCCCCTCATTTTAATCTGAATTCTCTCTGCAATTACAGACCCAGTGCAGTGTAGTTGCCATTTCCTAGGCAGTGTGAAAATCACAGCTGACTCAGAATCACGTTTATATAACTCATTCACTCATTGTTTAGATCCAGCCAGTGGGAGAGAGAATGGGATGCTGGGAGTTTTGACTGACAGCTGGTTGCATGTGAACTAGTACAAAGAGTGAGGGGACATGGGGATGGGGGAACTGGGAGAACTGGTGCAGGAATCGACTAGCCATTGTTGTTAAGATAACTTGGAAGAAGCTTGGGTTACTATCTGTGTGGATTTTCTGTGCATGTTCTCCCTGTGTCCACATGGATTTCCTCCAGGTTCTTTGGTTTCCTCCTACCTCACAAAAACATGCCAGTAGGTGGACTGGCTACGATATATTGCCACTAGGTGCAAAAGAGTATGTAAATGTGTGTGTGCATGGAGCCCTGTGAAGAACTGGTGTCCCATCCAGAGTGTCCCATCCAGCCTCCCAGGATAAGCTCTGGATCCACCATAACCCTGATCAGAGGGTCATGAACAGACACTTAAAGGCATAAGTGCTGCAGTCATAATGTAAGGCTAGATAACTGTATAAGACAACAATCTCTATTTTATTACAGTAAACGCAGACAGCAGGAGGACGAGTCATCTTCTCCCTGAAATCTTTATACTGAATAGGCTTTCATTACCTCCACTTGGAATGGATGCATCTCTACACTTGCTACATGACACTGGCAGTCAGCAAAAAGGTTTTACTCTTCCATGGCTAAAAAATTTCATATTTATAAATTTTCATTGAACAATTGTGGTGCAGTGAAGCAGCTTGGATTTAGCCAAGGGAGCAGAACAAACTGATGTAACATGGATTTTATATATATATATATATATATATATATATATATATATATATATATATATATATATATATATATATATATATATATGCATATATATATGCATGTATGTAATCTGTGTTACTATGTGCATATATGTGTATGTGCATGCATAGGTTTTAACATATAATATGAGTGCATTAATAATACTTATGAGTCTGTCTTTATTTTAACTTTAGCATTGCTTCGCTCCTGGCATCTACACCTTGCACGGTTCACAGACTATTATATAACCACACTGAACACACATCTCTTCACTAAAGGGCAGAGAACACACACACACACACACACACACACACCTCTCTTGTAGAGCTTGCTACAGTATGATGTGTCATTCCCTGCATGGATCAATGCTTAAGTGTGTCAGAACACAGCTCTTCAGAATCTATTATTTTATCATGAAGTCGAAATTAAATATCATGCAGGGACATTGCCTAAATTGCTCATTGAATGTAACATCATTATATCATCAATTAGATTTAACCTGGGGACAAATTCTCTGTTTAGGTCAGATCCCTGTAAAATTAAAGTATTTATAATGGTACCACCATTCAGTGAAAGATTATTTCATACTATGGATTGATTTGTAAATTAAAACAGTATTAGTCCTGCATATATTATACCAATATTAGATATCTACAGTATATAATGTAATTACCTTGTACATCCTACATAGTGCACAATTCCCTGGTGAAAAATCCAGCTTGATCTGATCAGCTACCAGAGACCAAAACACAGACTGAGCTGATTGAGCTGGTCTACCATCCTGGCTAGCTGGTTAATTAATTACCTGCTTCCTTATTACTTGAATAAACTGATCAATAAGTACTTGAGATTTTCTAATTTCCTTACTGTTACCATTACACCTTGTCTGTTATGTATCATTAGTAGCAGTAATTCAGAAACTCCTTCCTTTCTACCAGCACTTACTGGCTGGCAAAGAGGCTCTACCAGTTTGAACAGCTGGCCTAGCTGTGTTTTGGCAGCTGGAAGCTGGCCAGACTCAACTGGATTTTTCGGAAGAGTAAGTAGGCGAGCGCACACTATCTGATAATCAGACACAGAAATAAAGTGAAAGGACATAGTATGTCTTTACATATTTACTCTGGAAAGATTAAAATGTAATTCCCATTTAAACTACTTTTACAACTGTAACTTATTTCTAAGAAGCTACTACTGGCTGCCTAGGCAAAACAAGCTGCTGACAGGGATGTCCTTCTGTTTTTCAAAAGAGTCAAAGAGTGGTACTCAATACTTTACCTTTTTTTCTACATATTCCACATAATTTTAATGCAACTAGAATAAAATTGGAAGCTGGATTGCAGCTTGTGGGCTGAATTAGCATTTGATGGTCCTGGGTTTATATCATGCAGGGCTAATATCCTGTTAAAAAAAAACTCTCTATTAGAAAGGCATAACCATAACTAGACTAGGGACTGAGGTTACTTGTGCAGGTAGCTGTGGTCTACATGGTTACCTGAGACTCCATGTAGCAAACTGATTTTGGGTCAACGTCAGCCATTCCATTAGGACAAAACTGGCTTGACAGAATGACTATCTGGACGAATGGCCCAAATGAATGGCTCAGTGTTGCCCCAACGTCAGTTTGCTACGTGCGGTCTCAGTTAACCATGGGCCACCAGGCCCAACCGACTTTCCCCACCAACTTTCCCCACCATTGAATCCACCTTACCAGCACTGGCCCAGCATTGTATAGTGAGGGCCAACACAGCACCCAAAATAGACGCTGGATCAACATCAGATTGCTACCTGAGACTCTGCGTCTGTTATTTGTGCAGGAGTGTGTGGAATTTTTAACACAAACTGGACACACTGTAAACCTCATTCTGTCTCATTAACGACTTCAGCTCACAAGTGAAGACCTCTTCCACATTCTGGTAATGAGCTGACCTCTGCTGGTCAAACGTGGAATTGCAAATGACTAGTCCCTTTAAAAAGTACTCATGTTTAATATGAGGAAAAAATGAAAAAAATAAAAAGGAGCTTCCTTCCTCTAGCATAGTGTCATTCTCTTTTTTATTCTGAAATAAATTTATTTAGAATTAAATTATTATGACTCCCCAAAAACTATAAAATAACTATACAACCATACTGATTGGTGGTTTATCTGATTTATTTAATCAATATAAGCTTCACAGCTAACTATAAGGAATATGATGATTTGTCAAAAAAATCCAAACATTTAATTAAATTTAATTAAATATCCGACTGTATACATTTATTATCTACAGTTTATTATTTATCTCTATTTGCTAGTTATTAGGTATAGTGTTACTGTAAAAAAATGAAAAATCATACTGGGATATCTTACTCATTAAATAAAATGTAACAGTAAAAATGTATTTTAAAAACCTGCTAAACAATGAATGAAAACTTTCATACTTGCTGTGATTTCACTTCAACCGCGGACTGAATCCCAAATGGTTCTCATAGCACATACAGTGCACTATCTAGGGTGCGGAAGCCATTGTTTGATGCCCTGTGTAGTGCACTTATATAGACAGTAAGGGCTCGTTTCTCGAGCCCGAGAGGAGCTCGCGCGGCGCTCTGACGTGTATTAGAGGTTTGGAAAGATGACGTGTCGCTGAGGAGCCTCTTCTGCTTCTCTCTCCTCAGGCTGAGCCACACAGGAGCTGCTCAGCGGCTGCACGGCACCGAAATCCGCCTGGAGCACCGACACACAGCAACATGGCTAGTGAGTTTGGTGGTTTTCTTAAAATTCTTTTAAGTATGCTTGTGACAGGCTGTTTTCCATTACTAATTTGGGAGAAATGTTGCAGGTTTACGGGGTTTTATGTCAGGCCTTTGCTCTGTACAGCACGTTGAATGAGCCGGCTAACAACAGGAGCAGCTCAGCCTTTCTACATACAACGTATTTATTAGCAGTGCACTTATTGGCACAATTTATTAGTTGTAATATCCAAGCATGAGGACATCCGAGAGACTGGTCATTTTTGTTAGCCTAGACTTGCTAGCTAGCCAGCTAATTGAATTAAGGTTATAGAGCTCGGTATATGTAACGTTATCATAGCAGCCAGTGTAAATACCGTAAAGTTCCTTCTGTTGCAGCTGTGCGCAGTTAAACTGTTTAACTTTACATTAACAAACATATACTTGCAAGTCCTTTAATGTTCAGTGCAACAAGCTAGAGTTCGGTTTGAATAACATTAAGTAGCTAGTTAACACACTCCGTCATCACTAAGTATTAAAAGTGGACATTTAAAATAAAATCTAATTTCTCAACTGTTCCGTTAGACGTTTTGAGGAACATCAACATGAAAAACATTTGGCTCTTGTGCGAGACTTAATTGTAGTGATGACGTTGCACGAGAGTGGCAGGATCCCAAACACCTCCCTGTTGGATATACAGTGCACTACGTAGGACGTGGAAGCCATTCTTTCATTCCCTATGTAGGTTACTTATGTAGCGAGTTGGGAAGTTATTTGGGATCGTGCCTGTTTTAGACCCACCAATCTAGCAGAGAGCGACTGTAAAGCCACGTAGTCTGAAGGAAGAAGACCACGCAATACACTTTATGAATGAAAGTTTTCCTACATTGTCCTGACGTTATTTCTGTCCAATGCAAATCTTTTTCAGTTAAATTTTTGGAGGTGATAAAACCATTTTGTGCAGTATTACCCGAGATCCAGAAACCTGAGAGACGGGTATGTGTTATTTTTTTTCTTTCTTTCTGTCACTGTGTTGTTAAATTTGTTGAATTAGGGAACTCTCTGACACTTCGTTTTGTTTCAGATTCAGTTCAGAGAGAAGGTGCTATGGACAGCCATCACCCTGTTCATCTTCCTGGTGTGCTGCCAGGTTTGTTTGCTTCACTCAGATTTTTCAAAAGCTGTCAATGCAAATGATTGATGCTGGGTTGTTAAACATATGCAGTTAGTTTTTCACTGTTTAACTTTTAAACAGCATTGTTAATTACGCCATGATTACTATGTATTATTTTTTCTTTCCTTAGATTCCCTTATTCGGTATCATGTCATCAGACTCTGCAGATCCCTTTTACTGGATGAGAGTCATTCTCGCTTCCAACAGAGGTGCGCTCACAAGAGACTACTCCTGATGTAAACCAGGAATAACTGTATTTCACAACACTGAGGAAATGGTTCATTCACTGTTGTGGTAAATGGACCCAAAAAGCTTTTAAATATCCCTGAATCTATCATTTTAAACCATTAAACTATGTGAAGAATAATAAATCATTCAGGGTGTTTTTAATGCCATAAAAACATCTTTACACTTTTATGAAAAATGCTGGAATCTGTAAATAGGCAAATTGCAAACATCACACATGCCCCTGTCATTCCTAGCTGGATAGTAAGCTAGATTTCATTTGTCACAGGTAGACATGCGTGAGATGTTCGTATTTGAGCCTCAGTTTGCATTGTTGTATTCTCAGAGATTTATTTAACCAAAACCTTTCGAAATGCATCACAACAATCTCTGTCGTTAGCCTAGCCACCTTAGCATACAAGTTCTGTGGTTAAATTTTTCGTTTACGACATGAGCTTTGCATAATCTTCCCAACAGCTATGACAGGCTCTGGGGCTTGAGCATATTGTGTGACGACATTATCTGAGCTCATATCAAGTGCTAACAAAGCCTGTTTTAAATTATAATCATAAGCAGACATCCAAATAATATTTAAAAATCATGCGTTCAGAGGTATTGTGAAGTTCACTTCATCCTTCACATCTGAGGTTTGTTGGTATATTGATGCATGTTATATGATTCATATACCTTTGTTACAGGTACTTTGATGGAGTTGGGTATCTCTCCCATCGTCACCTCTGGGCTCATCATGCAGCTGCTGGCTGGAGCTAAAATCATCGAGGTTGGAGACACACCAAAAGACAGAGCACTGTTTAACGGTGCCCAGAAATGTATGTAGTTGCTTCTCTTTCTCTCAACCACCCTGTTGTCATTACATGCAGAATAAGCAACATTTTTCCATGAAGATATAATTAAAACAGGGCATAAACTTGTGTCAATTTCCCTGGCAGTGTTTGGAATGATCATCACCATTGGCCAGGCTATTGTGTATGTGATGACTGGCATGTATGGAGACCCGTCAGAGATGGGTGCTGGGATCTGTCTGCTCATCATCATTCAGGTGAGAGGCATTACTTTCTCAAACTGTTCTTCTTACTTGCCCTTACACACTTCTTCAGATAAGCTTGTCAGTCGGCTTGTGTGCTGCCTAGATAAAGTTGCCAAATGGCTTATCTTGCATAAACACTCTTTGGAAATCCTTTAGCTAGTTTTAGCCTGTAATCAGCATATTGACGTGGTTGTTTCTTCAGGTAGATTGAGATCGAGTTGGACCTTTGTTAAAGACTGAAGTGACACCTCTATGGAATGCTTTGACATTTTGGCAATGGTGTGCACTGACCGTCTGCTCTCTTGTGTAGCTGTTTGTGGCAGGGTTGATTGTGCTGCTGCTGGACGAGTTGCTGCAGAAGGGCTATGGTTTGGGTTCAGGTATCTCTCTCTTCATTGCCACCAACATCTGTGAAACAATCGTATGGAAAGCCTTCAGTCCAACTACAGTCAACACAGGCAGAGGTAAACACTGATATCCTCATAGCATTCAATGTAGGACGGTCTGCAGCAGATTAACAAACAATTCTGTTTCTGTGCCGTGTTTACATTTGTACAACTGCTGTGCCGTTAAACTAGGGATGTTTTTTTTTTTTTCCCTCATTATTTGTTTGTGAGCGGGTTTGACTTTGTCTTGTTAGTCAAATTTGCTCATGGATGCTAGTCCGTGTGGAAGCGATAGCCTCTGTCAGTTGACCTTTTAATATTAACAGATTTTGAATTTATTTGTTATTTCCTTGCAGGTACTGAGTTTGAGGGTGCTATTATTGCTCTGTTCCACTTGCTGGCCACTCGTACTGACAAAGTGCGAGCTCTGAGAGAGGCCTTCTACAGGCAGAACCTGCCCAACCTCATGAACCTCATCGCTACTGTCTTTGTCTTTGCCGTGGTTATATATTTCCAGGTCCGTAAAGCCAAGATGGCCTTTTTACAGTAGTATTTGTAATAATTAGTAGTCCAATTATAAATCTAAACAATGTGTTTTTTCTCCGTCAGGGCTTCAGAGTCGATCTGCCCATCAAGTCTGCACGTTACCGTGGACAATACAACACGTATCCCATCAAGCTTTTCTACACCTCTAACATTCCCATCATCCTGCAGTCTGCACTGGTGTCCAACCTGTACGTCATCTCTCAGATGCTCTCCACTCGCTTCAGTGGCAACTTCCTGGTCAACTTGCTGGGCACCTGGTCTGTAAGTACCCAGTTTTTGCTTCTTGGTGCACCTACGGGAGAGTTTCTTATAAGTCAGTTTGAATACCCACATAAAAATGCAGGTGTACATAATGATGCATCTAAAACAGATTTAAAGGTGCAGTAGCCTATATATATATATATATATATATATATATATATATATATATATATATATATATATATATATATATATATATATATATATATAAAATACACATTACTGAATGTGCCTAGCGCTATACACTCTTTCTCACATGTATTCACTTCATTCTTGAATCGGAATCGTTCTGTGAAACCACTGGAACCAAGGTCCCTTTAATATTAAACAACATAAACAGCTGACATCTTTTAAGATCAGCTGTCAAAAATTGGTACCTTCCTTTGCACTAAAGGAAAAATTATGCCATGCGAAATCATGCACAGAACAAACAGATTGTTGTTTAAGTGTTATAGGGTTATTTGCATGATACAGCGATCAGATACAATCTGGCTAAACAGAGACGTGTTTGATTACAAGTGGTAAAAATTTATCAGGATACTATCCTAGCAGTGTCTTGATAACATTTCACCACAGGAAGGTGCATGCTTGTTTTCTGCATGAAACAGATCATTTTATCAAAAATGTGTGTGTTTGAAGCACATTCATGAGATTCACATGGTATATGTATGTGTTAACAGGACACCTCGACTGGAGGGCCAGCTCGTGCTTACCCTGTAGGCGGTCTGTGTTATTACCTCTCCCCTCCTGAGTCCTTTGGCTCAGTCTTAGATGATCCAGTCCATGCTGTCATCTATATCGTCTTCATGCTGGGCTCCTGTGCTTTCTTCTCAAAGACATGGATTGAGGTGTCTGGATCTTCTGCCAAAGATGTGAGTGTATTTCTTTGAATTTTTCAGGTCATTTATGATGTACAATACCACATTGCTCTGTGTTGAATAGAGTAATAATGTACAGCTCTGGAATTCTCTATCCTAGGTTGCAAAACAGCTTAAAGAACAGCAGATGGTGATGAGGGGACACAGAGACACATCCATGGTGCATGAACTCAACAGGTAAAACACAAAAACACTGCCTTCTAAAATATGGAACAATATGTTGTTCAGTCAATAGCTAAATAAGCATGTCATAAATATGGTGTGGTTATTTAACTCTGCTGTTGTCTTGTAGGTACATCCCCACAGCTGCAGCTTTTGGAGGACTATGCATAGGTGGCCTCTCTGTCATGGCTGATTTCCTGGGTGCCATTGGCTCAGGAACAGGAATCTTGCTGGCCGTCACCATCATCTACCAATACTTTGAGATCTTTGTAAAGGAACAAAGTGAAGTCGGCAGTATGGGTGCTCTGCTCTTCTAAACAACAACAAAAAAGCCCTCCACAGGCACCTTGGACTGACAGATTTCCGTTTGTTATTCAGTTCTTTTTATATAATTATTGTTTTATCATATGGACACAATCAGTGCTCTGCCACTCTAAGGCATTTGTGCTTCTTTTTCCAAAAGCCCTCTCAGAATTCATCCTGGGAATGTCTGTGTCCCTGTCTTTCTTGTGGGACAGCCATTTCTCTCCATCTAGTCAGCCAATACACCACCTGCTGCATTTTTAATCAAGTTACTAATGGTTAAAAGCACAGATGGTAAATGTTGTGAAAATGGCCAAACCCAGTGACTCAGACATGTGCAGCATATGTTGGTTTCTCCAACCCAAGATTTAAACCAGTGCCAGTGTATGTGTGATCAGATAACTGCAGTGTCATGTCATGGAGACTGTTAATTGATCTGATGTAAATAAAAACTTTTTTGACAAAACGTTTGAACTAGGAGAGGAGTGTGTGTTTACCAAGAACAGAAGAACATACAACTAGTTATTCAGCTAAAGACTGTATGGATTTGTAAGGAAGAGGTTGCCAAATCTTGCTCATTTTAGCATTTAGGGCCAACATTTATTGATTGTTAGGTTATGTAGTATGGATGCATTTCATTTGGTTCACTTGGTTGGTTTGTGTGACTGAAGTCTGAGGGCTTTTTTTTTTTTTTTTTTTTTTTTTTAAACCATTTTATTTGTAAGTGAGTATTCTGTCTATATTTTGGAGAATTGTTTCATGCACACAGCAGTGTCTGCCTCCCTTCACATTCTGACTCGTTTGAGAAGAAAGAGAAAAAACACTACTATAATCAATGGAAACTGGTATTTCAATAAAAAGACAAATAGAAATTTTACACAGTTTACATGTTGAAGTTACAATATGTTGATATGAAATATTTTATCAATGTATATGAAATTATATTATAAATATATTTATATGAACTTGCTTCTGAAATGACCTCTTGTCAATATATAGCATGTTGTACTACCTTTAGCTTAAATGTCACATTGTTGTACATAAATGTGGTGAGCAAAACTTTTTATCTATATAACTAGACACGAAGTAAGCCCAAAACATTTCTGCACTTAACACATTCTGCATAAAAAATATAGTGCCCCATACGTCCAGCATCACAGAAGAAAAATAAAATAAAAGCATTGATTTACAGAACTTGCACAGATCAGCCCTAACATTATGACCACTGACAGGTGAAGTGAATAATATTGATTATCTCGTTACAATAGCACCTATCAGTGGGATATATTAGGCAGCAAGTGACCAGTCGGTTCTCAAAGTTGATGTGTTGGAAACAGGAAAAATGGGCAAGCGTAAGGATTAGAGAGACTTTGACAACAGCCAAATTGTGATGGCTAGATGACTGGATCAGAGCATCTTTAAAACGGCAGGCCTTGTGGGGTGTTCCCGGTATGCAGTGGTTAGTACCTACCAAAAGTGGTCCAAGGAAGGACAACCGGTGAACTAGCGACATGCTCATGGGCGCCCAAGGCTCATTGGTGCGCGTGGGGAGTGAAGGCTAGTCCGTCTGGTTCGATCCCACAGAAGAGCTATTGTGGCACAAATTGCTGAAAAGTTAAAGCTGGCTATGATAGAAAAGTGTCAGAACACACAGTGCATCGCAGCTTGCTGCATATGGGGCTTTGTAACCACAGACCTGTCAGAGACCCCTGTCCACTGCCGAAAGTGCCTACAATGGACAGGTGAGCATCAGAACTGGGCCATGGAGCAATGGAAGAAGGTGGCCTGGTCTGATAAATCACATTTTCTTTTACATCATGTGGAAGGCCAGGTGCGTGTGCATCGTTTACCTGAGGAAGAGATGGCACCAGCATGCACTATGGGAAGAACGCAAGCTGGCGGAGGCAGTGTGATGCTCTGGGCAATGTTCTGCTGGGAAACTTTGGGTCCTGGCATTCATGTGGATGCTATTTTGACACATAACACCTACCTAAACATTGTCACAGACCAGGTACACCCCTTCATGGCAACAGTATTCCCTAATGGAAGTGATCTCTTTTGGCAGTATAATGCACCCTGCCACACTGTAAAAATTGTTCAGGAATGATTCGAGGAATATGACAAACAGTTCAAGGTGTTGACTTGGCCTCCAAATTCCCCAGATCTCAATCCAATCGAACATCTGTGGGGTGTGCTGGCCGTCGAGTCCGATCCATGGAGGCCCCACCTCGCAACTTACAGGACTTAAAGGATCTGCTGTTAATGCCTTTGTGCCAGATACCACAGCAAACCTTCAGGGATCCAGTGGAGTCCATGCCTCGACGGGTCAGGGCTGTTTTGGCAGCAAAAGGGGGACCAACACAATATTAGGCAGGTGGTCATAATGTTATGGCTGATCAGTGTAATATCCAGTTACACAGTTAATAATATTAGGAGTAATGGTCTTGCATGCCTCAAAAATGTGCACACGCTAATATTAAAATTTAAAAATTTTCTCTGTGTATACCTGCACCTACAAGCTGACTTCAGTTTTCTGAATAATTTGGATTTGTACTTCCCTCTATGGAGCTTGGAAGCTGACAAAAGTATGTGAATATGAATTTCATATATTTGAGTTATGCATATACAGTACATCACATTAAATACATTTTTTCTTTCTTTGGTGCATTTCACAAATTTACAATTTTTCCTAATTTCTTTTCTTTGATTTGAACTTGCTAGGGGTAAGATCTAAAAACAAATCCCAAAACTTAGGCTGTATGTAAATTAAATCAAAGGTGAATCATCCTGGATTCCCAGTGAAATGCAGCCGCATTCAATGTGGTCAAACTCAGCATTTATATAATCACACTTATCTGCCAGGCTTGCATCCATAAGTGTGAAGTGAAGAGAAGACAAGAACTGAAGTTAGCTGTTTTGTCATCAGAAACATTAGATATAGATCGTCCCTGAGAACCCTGTACCATTTCATCATGAAATTAAAATGCATCCAAAGATTTGTGTTTTCCCTCTTTTAAATATGCCACATTCAGCTCGAGAAGGTCTCGAGTATTCGCTGATGAGTGGAGTCAGGTGTGCTGGGAATCCTTCGACTTTACATCAAATCTGTATTTTTGAGATTTGAAATTTGAGATTAGAAATTTTGAGATTTGTGTTTAAGGTTCTGAATTAATAAAATCTTACCCCTAGCAAGTACAAAACAATGGCAACAAGCAGATAAAATGTAAATGTATTAAATACACTACAGAAAATGTCATTTGATTTAATGTGATGTATATTATTTTTTATTCATTTCTGACTTTTTAAATTTTAACTTTAGTATTTAATGGACAGTCTAAAGAGGAGTAGGCCAGGTTTCCATTTCACTGCAAGTTATATACTGTATAGAACTGTGTATGTGACAAATAAAAATCCTGAATCTTGAATCTATATATAATTCATACATATTCAGTTTAGATTCAAATACTTGGGTCAGCTTCATTTTTTTTTCTGTGTGCAGATGCATCATGATTTGTTAAAAATAATACAGTATACATTAATTTTATGATGCTTATGGGACACCTTAGATTTTTGACCATGATTCTAACTTGACACACACACACACACACAAAAAGATTAACACATGAAATTAAATAACGACACTGAAGCCTTTTCAAGGGTACTTAAAAATGGCAACATAGTGGGTATTTATTTCAAATATTTAAAACTGTTGAAAACATAACATTTTAACATTTATTATTATTATTATTATTATTATTATTATTATTATTATTATTCACATACGACACCATTATTTTGTAGTCGCCATTTTGAAAACTTCGTCGATATTACCTAGCTTCCAATTTGACATGTAGAACACTACATAGGGTGCAGAAGCTACACAACATGTGAAGTGCACTTACATTAGTGAGTAGGAAAGCATTTGGGATTCGGCCTTTGACTTGGCCGCTAGTGGCTGGAGACACACACAGTGCTAGCTGTTAGCCAGCGGAGCTGATGCGGAGAGGGAGCGCCGACGCTCTTGGGTTCATACGACGCCCGAGTCTGACGTTAGAGGAATAAATAAAGTGCTTGATAGTTATACAGTAAAACAGCTGAGGTTGGTGAGTAAAAGTCCCCCGAGGCGATAGCTAGCTGTTTTCTTATTCTCAGTGGCTGACCGTCGAGCATTGCTGTAAGCTGCTAATGCTAACGCTAATATTTTCAGCTTATAGTCAATAACAGGCTTGTAAACTAGCAAGCGTTAGCTAAGTGGCTAATATTGGTAAGTTCATATTATAGACCGATGTGCACAACATGTCAGTTCACAATGTATACTAGCTAGCTAATAGCCTGACTGTCATAGTTCCCTAACTACACGCAAATTTGCTTTTAATTACTTGGCCAGTGTCTTGGCTGGCTTTCATTAGCCAGTTATTTTAGCTAGTTTCTGAGTGGACTAGTTATCCTAATGTAGTTGGCCCGTTTTTGGCCTCTGAGGAGACCCATGTCTCACTTAACCAGATTCCTTGTTCTTGTCTTGCATTGATAGCAGCGGTCAACCCTGTGTAAGGTCATGCTTAAGGTTATGAAAACATCTGAAAGCTTCATCTTTCGTATTATTTCTTTTATACAGCAAAATATGTTTTGTTTCCTATAGGTCTGTCCTGTCAGCACCAGTCTGGTAAATCATGGCTGAACCAGAACTTCTGCTGGACTCCAACATCCGCCTGTGGGTTGTGCTGCCCATCGTGTTCATCACTTTTCTCGTCGGGGTCATTCGACATTACGTCTCCATCTTATTACAGAGTGACAAGAAACTCACCCTGGAGCAGGTTTCAGACAGGTAATTTGCATGTTAAGTCTCGGTATTGCTACACAAGACCTGTGTCTACTGACCTGATGTCCTGCTTTGTGTTTAATGATGGTGGACTCTCTGCCTCTGTTCAGTTTGAGTTCATTATCCATGCAGCTGATGGAAAAACTCAGGGCTCTGCTGTCAACTATTTATAATTTAAACGCCTTATTAGATCAGGACCGAGACACGTTATTTCCACCTCATGTCTTCCCTGGTCAACTCATGGTAGTGAACAGGAACAGTGTTTTTGATCAGTGTGTCTGATTTACATGGTGTAAACATTTATTTACATTAAATGTCTGTGGCTGCAGCAGTCTGCTTTTGCATAAGTTTTGTTTTGTCTGTAAAGAACACATCGCATTTGACACATTTCCTCGGCACTAGCTGTGGCTGACAAAAACATAAGAATAATAATAAAAAAAAAAAAAGATTCCTGTTTCCTCTGTTAATCCAGCCTTGCAGCTCTGCCAGTGTTGTATCCAAATCATTCTTCCTCCATGGCATAACAACAATATTTATTAGAGCATATTCTGAGTAGAAGTTTGTTGCAACATGAGTTTATATCTGTAAGGCTTATGAATTTTCCTCGGGACTTTGTTTAAAGTGGAAAAATGATATCCTGCTTTTCCCGCTGGTGTGTTTTATTGGTTTGTAGTAGCAGAGGCACATGAGAGCAGGCCACGTGACACAAAATTTACACATAAATGTCCACTATAGTTTCTTGCTACTTTTCACATGACAATTTATCCTCTGGTTAAATGGAAAGGCTTTTTTTTTTTTCCTTGTAATATTACAAGGAAAATATTACATATCCACAAGCTTAATGTTACCCACAGTTTTCCCTTCACCAACAATTTACATAGTGTGAGCAGTACAGCGCCGTGATTTACTCACAGATGGCATTATCCAGCATGTTTGAAATTCTACGTAGTAAATCTTGTATTGTGTGTTGTATATGACCAGCAATAAGAGCAGCAACGAGCAACAGCTCATAAGCCTGTGAGAGAGAACTCTCAGGGGACAGGAAATTTGTCAGCAACCTGAAAATGATCAAATAATTAATAATAATTTCTTATCTCTTATTCATTTCTGATTTTTTATGCACAGTCTAAAGAGGAGTAGGCCAGATTCTCATTTCACTGCAAGTTATATACTGTATATGACTATGTATGTGACAAATATAAATCTTGAATAATTCTGAAGGATTCTTCATTAAAGCAGATAAGCCTCAAGCTGTGCAATGTTTCGCCTTACATTAAGATGTAGGTAAAACTAGAGAATTTTCTGATCTCTGATTCTGATACGTATCTACTTTTCTGCTCCTCTGCCAGGTTTAGCAGTTAACAATATTTGTGTTTTTTTTTTTTTTTTAAATGTACAGCCAGGTTCTCATCAGGAGCAGAGTATTAAGAGAAAATGGAAAATACATCCCCAAACAGGTGAGCTCATTACTTTCGTCACACTGATTTCATGTATGCTTGTGGATTATATACAAAAAAGAAAGCTAAACAAAAAGGGGAGAGCAATTATATGCACTTGATAGAGTAGCATGCTGCACAGTTTATGAATAGATTGTTTCTGCCTTACATAAAACACCGGATGCTGACATGGTGATCAAAACATTTTAATTTTAATTCAATTTTAATGAATTTAGTATGTAACCTAAGCCAGTGAATTCTGCTTCCAAATTTAACCATGTTCAATAGCCTCAAATGATCCATTATCCATGTTCATCCAGCTAAGCAGGTAGAAATGTAAGCAATATATTCTTTTATTTTTTAATAGTCCTTCCTGATGAGAAAATTTTACTTCAATAACCCAGATGATGGATTCTTTAAAAAGACAAAAAGAAAAGTAGTGCCTCCTTCCCCTATGACTGGTAAGCACTGTGATTTTATGCAAGGGCCAATACTTTACTTTAATACAATAACAATACTTTACACGCACTTTCTGTTTTGCTTCATTTGTGATTAATATGTATTATGTACAATATGTGAGTAGTATATTTTAATTTAATGTGTATGTTTATCATTCCAGACCCAAGCATGTTGACAGATATGATGAAAGGCAACGTGACAAACGTTCTTCCCATGATCCTTATTGGTGGCTGGATCAACTGGACCTTTTCTGGGTTTGTCACAAGTAAGACATATTATACTTGAATCTTTGACCAAAACTGATATTTTGTTCATTTGTATTGTAAGAGCATATATGGCAGTGGTCATTCAGTGGAAGAAAACCATTTAATAAGTTTTACATGATATAAAAGGGTAGCATCTTTGCCAGTGGATTTAGCTCTGTAAGCTTTCATAACATGCGCACTTTTATATTGTACATAAGAATGATTGAGCACTGACGTGGTTAAAACCAATGGTTCTCTCCTTAGCTAAGGTACCGTTCCCTCTCACGCTCCGTTTCAAGCCTATGTTACAGCAAGGGATAGAGTTACTCTCGCTTGATGCATCCTGGTAAGTGTTCCAGCAATTTACTTAATGTATGGCCCGCATCTAATCTAGTGGTAATGGACCCTAATGATTTTCCTATCCACAAAAGATTTTCTGCTGTCTCAGGGAACATGTAGCAAAACCGCTGAATGGTTAAATATCAAGAAAAGGATTCTCCAGTGTGACTTAATGGTTGTTCTTGTTTACATTTTCAGGGTTAGCTCAGCATCCTGGTATTTCCTGAATGTCTTTGGACTGAGAAGCATGTATTCTTTGATTCTTGGACAGGACAATGGTAATAAAATTTATTTTTGTTTCTTAGACTTTATTGTATATGTTAGTAATTTGGGGAATATTTCTAAAAACAGAATTATGTACAGAGTATAAATAAATGTGTCATGTTTGAAATGACTGCTGTTAATTTAGTAACAGTTCCAGCGCATATCATATGAAATAAGTGACATTGTTCATTTAAATAATATTGATGATGATATTGTTCCATGACAGGGGCAGATCAGTCTCGCATCATGCAGGACCAGATAAGTGGTGCTGCTATGGCGATGCCTGCAGACACAAACAAAGCATTCAAGGTATCCAAGACTGAGCAGTATAAATGTTTTAATACACACTCAGAGGATGATTATTAGATACACCTACCATAAAGGGTGCAGTTTATAGGTATGTAGTTTGTAATTGTTAGGGCAGCTGTTGGTATGCATAGTTTACCCTATCAAAAAGCTTCTCCTCTGTTCACAACACGGACACAACACAATTTAAAAATGTTGCCACATATGATGCGCTTGTACATGTGCAACACACACCATGTCCGTGTCACTGATGTGCTGAAAATTGTCGGCTTCACAAATAATATCTGTTAGATCCTATGGCAGGCCCCTAGTCCTGTGGGCTGACAAACTGTGCATAGTAACCCACTGGCTACAGTCAGTAGTAGTACTCATACAAAGTGAACCTCTGTATTAGGTGTACTTGATAAAGTGGCCACTGAGTGTAATTGTTCAGTTGGTGTAGATTTATACATTAAATGTCTGAAATGATGTGCTTTGTCATAAGTAACATTTTAAAAGACAGATTGTAAGCCTGTTTTAATTATCAGTGGTTAATTGAAGCCCATATGTGCACACAGTCACAGTTTCCACTGATGAGCCTCGTAGAGAAATCTGGAACTGTCCTGAACGAGAGCCACACAGTTTTCCTCCGAGATCTACCAGGGGCCTATGATAACTCTGAGAATCTCTACAGATACTCTACAGATACATCATTTCATATTTGTGCAAATTCAGTTTATTGGACAACCATATTCTATTCTTTAACAGATAATAAGTTAACTAAAATTCAAAATTGACCCTCCTGAGGTCTTTTCCAGAGCCACTCCCCAAAAACATGCACATGTCTAGACTACTACTCCCCCCAAAGTCTAGTGCCAAGCCCCCTGGCTTTCTGTAAGACAACATGATTTTTTTAAATTTTTTTTTTTAAATGGTGCCTCTGACAGTTTAGTGTTGTTCAGTGCAGCAAATTCAACCTAGTATTTCCTGCAGAAAAGCACTGGAACAGGGAACTAAAATTGGTCCTACTTCCTCCAGTGGAGACAGGCTTTACATTTGAGTTCCTGTAAAGGTTCCTGGCTTCTTCCAAAGTTCATGGGTTACTCTAAAGGTTCCTGAAGTGGAAATGCTCATACTAGCAGGCTTGCGGCAGAAACTTTTGCATGAAGAATAAAAGTATTTTCTCTTCTCCGTCCTCAGGCAGAATGGGAGGCACTAGAGTTGACAGATCATCAGTGGGCACTAGACAGTGTGGAGGAGGATCTGATGAGCAAGGACTTGGATCTTTCTGGCATGTTCAGCAAAGATTTGCCAACAGGCATTTTCTAAAGGCATTAAAGGACATCACCTTGCAGTGTAATTATGGTTAAATTGTGTGGACCGGTTTGGAACTAATGGGATACAACATGGTATTTATTCTTAGAGAAGTTGCATAAACCTCACTGCAGACATATCTAATTGTGCATGTACTGTTCTCACTGAATTTCTTTTGGGTTATCATAAAAAAAAAAAAGAAAAAAAAAGATTAAGACTAAAGAAATTATTTGAAATTAATCTTCACTTTATATATTACTTTCTTCACCTTCAAAAATCTAGTAGGACCCATAGAATAGCTTGTGGCCCGGGGTGTATACTGTAAAGCTACTTTCCTCAGTCACCAACATGTGTATAGGTTTGATTTGGTTTAGCGGAAACCTCCAGCTGAACCAATTAGCTTTGTATCCATGTAATTCAGTTTAGTCTTATACCCCAGCATATTCACATAGCAACATTCCCTGATCAACACTGTATGTGTTGAGTTTTTTTATTCATTTTATTTGACCAGCTGATTAACAGGACCATAGATGATTTAGATTTAAAGAAGAAGCAGTTAGATGGAATTTTGGACCAATTGCAATTCAGTCATATTAAGAGCTGTCCTTTAGTGATGGTGACTTATTTTCATCTAATTTGAGGGTCAGTGTTAAGCTTGTTTTGCTGATTTCCTGCTTAAACAACTTCTACGCTTGGTAATTATCTTCCGTTGTGTTTGAGCGGAAATTCTCCAGACTATCCTCCACGACTGAAAGTGCAGACTTTTGATAGATTTCCTTCAGTTACCTGGTAGTCTTTTAACAATTATTACACATTGTTTTTAATTCATTGTTCTGCTTAGTTTTTGTTTTTATTACTATTACTATTATTTATTTGTTTTGTAACATTTCATTTTTGTAAAGTGACCATTATGTACTTGCAAGAAGTGTTCGTTCATAATAGAACTCATTTTCTAAAGCAACAGCGTGTTTTGTGCCATAATTAATAACTTTGGAAGAATTATTTTCACTTCAAACTGACACTCATCTTTGCTCTTCTACTGTTCTTTCGTGTTCACAATGATTTATCCAAGGCGTTGGTTCAACCTCAAATGAGTCTGTACTCCCTGTGTAAGTGCACTAAAAGGGTATGAAGTAACGACATCCACCCTATATGTGGTGCACTATGTATGTCCACTTGCGAGTCATTTGGGATGTAGCCGCTGTGATCACTGACCGACCGTCTCTAGCAGTAAACAGAGTTATAGCAACGGCTCGAATGCTTCATTTATCTTCTTCCCTCGGCATTGTTTAGGTTCAAACAAAGTCAGCAAGACTTTTCAGTAAGAGTTTGGATGCGTTTTCAACAGACAAGTCTATTTTGATGAACATGCGTTGAATACATCCTGTACAAAGAGTATCTTTTTGTTTGTTTGTTTGTTTATTTATTTAGTAAACCCCCGTTAGCATTAGCTTGCGGCTAGATATAGATCATTATTATTATTCTCATCTTCGGTTAATTCTTATTAAAGCTGTTTTATGTTTGGAGAATGGTGTATGAATATATAGGTGACGCAGTTGAACTGTTTAATGCATGTGACTGTAAATCCCAGGAATTGGACGTGCGTGTGCGCGTGTGTGTTTAGTTAGCTTAGCCACACTAGCGCGTCTCCTGCAGCTGCACTCGCGCTCAGCGGCTTCACTCAGTGCGCCATGGCGGAGGGAGGTGGACCCGAGCCGGGCAACGCTGCAGAGCCTGTCGCGGAGCCCGTGGCCGCTCAAACCCCGCTCCCTTCAATCGACAGTCAAAAGCAGACCATCGGAGCTCTTCTGAAAACTACACTCCGGAAAGGAGACGAATGGTAAGAGGCTGAAGCCAGCCGTCGCCGGTTCCGTCGGCTCAGAGTTAGCTAGCTTGCAGTAAGCCTCGGTGCAGTAGCGGTGGCTGTGTGCGCTGAGCTAGCTCCCTGGAGCCGAGCCCCGCTTCGGTCATCTCAGGGCAGGGGAACCATTAGCGGTTAGCCCGCTAGGCTAGGCTAAGCTAGTTCAACAGGAACACACGAGCTGAGATGGTGGATACACGCGAAGCTAACTAATTACTGTGACTATAGTTGAGTTGTTTGTTTTCCAGCACGTTATGTGGCTAAAATGAGGCACAACCAGCGGCGTAGCTGGGCGAATATTAGCTGGCTGGTTAACCGTGTTGTCGGCTAACATGTTATTAGCCTGTTATTAGCCAGTAGAGGGGTTTAAATTGGCCTGCTCAAAACACCGGCCTCTGAAAACCGAGTTCAGTTCTGACAAGTTTGAAATAAAATGGAGCTACTGAGCTAGAGACTGTTGTTCACTCAGAAATGTCTGATAATAATCTGCATAGCTACATGGACGGCTCACTAGCACGTTAGCTTAGCTGCTACTTTAACCCGGCTAGCTATGATAGTTATAACATGGTTAGTTTTGAACGATAGTTTCATACAGTTTTGATAAACAGGCAAGTGGATTATTTGAGGTGTATTTGGTGCCAGCTTTTGTTACATGTTAGTGATTTTAGTAGCTAAGCTAGCTATAGTTAGCTGTGCTACTGCTTTGTCATGGGCACTGGATAACACCCAGAGACTGTGACAGCAGGAAAAAAACCCAGACATTTCAGTAAGTAAGGTGTGAGATTATTATCATAAAGGGATAGCTGGTGGATTTCGCTTCACACTGTCGGTTAGCTGTGTAGTGCTCAGTGGTGAACTTCCCAGTGAGCTGCTGCTGCTCGAGTGAACTTGTCTTGGCTGAAGTGTTATTGTTAAAGTGTCATGACTGAGCTTCTAGCTTTCCTCAGGAAAGTTTACTTGAGTGCAGAGCAGACAATTCACCTGCCTTGAGCACTGGCATGAAGGGAATCCTTGCTAACGAGCTTATAGAGTGGAAACAGACCTCACTTTAAAAAGCAGATTAAGACTTCAGTGCAGACAGCCCACTGTGGTCTTCTTTTCATTGTGTTTTTTTTCTTTTTCTTTGTATGATTGCTTTATTTTGTGATTGACAATCTTTGCCCATTGTGTCTGTCTTCTGTAGGTTTTTGATTGACAGTCGATGGTTCAAACAGTGGAAAAAATATGTGGGCTTTGATAGCTGGGATTTGTACAATGTCGGGGAACACAACTTGTATCCTGGACCCATCGACAACTCTGGGCTTTTTTCAGGTAAGACTTCCATCCGATAAAGGTTGCTTCCACTGGAGAGGGTGGGAAAGGTTTTACAGATATTCATTTGCCTGTGAGTCTGATAGATAGAGAGAGATCACTTCATTAGTCCCAGAGGGAAATTCACACATTACAGCAGGAACAGCAGCAAAAGAATAGTCTTTGCAGTAAGAATTAATCAAGAGTCATAAAATAAAAACATTCAGTAGTAGGCCTGTCACGATAATTACTTCTGTTGGACGATATATTGTGCCAGAAATAATTGCAATAAAAGATATTGTCATTTTAAGGCCATTTTATGCTACTGATACAATAATATAATAGCATAATAATGCAAATATTTGCACCCTTTCAAAGAGCAATGAACTTTTAATTCTTAAGAATATTCAGACAATAGAATTGCAATGTCAAAAAAACCACCAGATTTTTTAAATCAGCAGTCCCCAAGAGAGTGAAATGAATAAATACAAACCAAATCAAAAGATTCAACCTAGACTCTCAGGCCCGTTCCAGTGTTAATTTTCACACTGCTTTTAGTCATAGTTTTTCTCTTCTGATGAAAATATTCTTTAAAATTATTCAGTATTTTGTCATGTCATATTTATTAATTTTTACTTTTACTTTTTTTTTACTTTTACTCGGGCTAAAATGGCATAAAAAATTAGTCAACGGCATTTTAGTTGACGAGAAAATGCAGAAATTAAACCAAATATTTACATATTTTATATATTAACTTAAACATTTATCAGTAAAAAACATGTGAAAACTCCCCATGTTTTGAAAACCTGGTCTCCTGAAAAAATACCATTACAGTGAGTTCACTGTTGTAATGCAATATTGTGAATTATTTGTGCTTTCGTTATTCATTGTCTGTGTTTTAGTGTGTTGTTACTGAAAGCGCGTATTCACAACGTGATTTAACATTCTACCTAGTGCGTTACTTAAGTTCCAGTTCTCTTGCGTCATTTTGTGCAGAAGCAAGTTTGTAATATTATGTTTATGTTGTGTATATGTCTGATTAATCTCATGTGTGTATAGGATGCGTTTGGGTGAGCTAATTGAGCCGCTAGTAAAGCGCTTCAGTTTACCGGTGTTCATTCACTGTTCAGCTTCAGCTCACACAGCTTAAGCAGGTCAATCCCCGATATTATTGACTCTGCCTGGATTATTTGAAACACTAGAACTATTCTTTCTAGATTTTTCAAAAAACATTGTTAGTGTATTGTTAATATCTTGCGTGTCATTTTTTCAACAGTATGTTTTAATTAAAATTGGTGCTACTGATTGCTACACACAGTTTTTGCATTCTAATGTGCATTTGTATCTTGAATTCGACGGATATTCGAAGTACCTATTTTAATTTGACAGCTCTAGAGCAGATGAGAGGACAGAAGCAGCACGAATGGCTGAAATGTTGGTGACATTCATTCTTATGTGAACAAACACGCATGTAAACACAGTGGGCAATATCGAGGTCAGCAAAAATGATAGAGGTCGTGTCCATATATCGTACGATAAGTCGATAACGTAATTCTCGTGACAGGCCTATTCAGTAGATTATAAATGGTGATAAAAATAAAGTAAATATAACTGTAAACGCCAGTCCTCTAAGTAAATGACAGTGCAAGTAGTAACAACAGATATGCAGCAAAATAGATATGATCAGCGTCCACAATAAATTGTATAGTGCAGTTATGTAGTGAGTTAGCAGCACTGCAGTAAACAGAATGCCACCAAGTGCGAAAATGCAAATGGATGCCCAATGAACTTATTCAAGGAATAGGCTCTAATGCACAGTGATGAACTGTTGTCCTGGGTGATCACTCTTGGTTAAAAAAAAAAAAAAAAGAGCTCCAGTATTATTCCTAGCCACAGTGGAGCTGAATGAGTCCATTGCTGACGTGCTCTGCTGTTTGACCAATAAGTTATGGAGGGGATATGATGCATTGTCCAGGATGGACACTAGTTTGTTTGGTGTCCTCCTTTCCATGACCACAACAATACTGTCCAGGGAGCATCCCAGGACAGAGCTAGCCTCCTTAATCAGTTATTATTATAGGAACTGAGTTTCCTCTGAAAGCAGAGTCTGCCCATCCCCTTCCTGTACACAGCCTCCATGTTGACCTTCCAGTCCAGCCTGTTGTCGAATTGAACGCCAAGATATTTGTAGGTGTCAACCAGCTCAACATCCTGTCCCATCATGTTTATATGGCCACATGTTTGTGGACATCTGACCATCACAGCCAAGTGATTGTCTTCCCAGAGCTGTTGCCACGAAGTTGGAAGCACACAATTGTCTAGAATGTTTTTGTGTGCTGTCACATTGAGATTTGCCTTCACTGGAACTAAGAGGCCCAAACATGTTTCATCAGTGCCCCTGTGTACAAAGCGATGCCCATGAAGACATGGTTTGCCAAGGTTGGTGTGGAAGACTTCAAGTGGCCTCGACCCCACAGAACACCTTAGGGATGAACTGAGACGCTGACTGTGCCCCAGGCCTCCTTGTCCAACGTCAGTGCCTGACCTCACTAAAGCACTTGTGGTTGAATGGGCACAAATCCCTACAGCCACGCTCCAAAATCTAGTGGAAAACCTTCCCAGAAGAGTGGAGGTTATTGTAACAGCAAATGGGGACTAAATCTGGAATGGGACTTTCAAAAACCACATCTGGGTGTCATGGTCAGGTGTCCACAAACTTTTGGGCATATAATCTATTTATCTGCTACTACAGAAACACTGTTGATGACGATGGCATGTGGTTCATGGGAAAAGTACATGCTGTAGTCTCTTGCTGTTCACTGTGGATCCATTAGGTACTGCTGTGTCTGATACACTTCTACCAGCATTACACACACTACTATATCAGTGTCTCTGCTTTGCTGAGAATCGTCCACCACCAAAATAATATCGGCTCAGTGGTTCTGTCATGGTCCATTTCCACCACGACTTGTACTAATTCCTCTCTAACCTAGTTTTAGCTTGATAGTATTCTTAGACCCTAACCTTTGTACTAACATGGGGATAAGCACTTCAGTATGTCACTCTGGATAAGGGCATCTGCCAAAAGCTGTAAGTGCTAGCTAGCATCTTGCTATTGATTTCTATAGAAATGCTAACATACAGTTATGAATGTAGCAATAGTGTGGTGTGAAAGAAGTGAGGATGACTCATTGTATAATTAATATGATTGGCATACTCTGCCTATATTGATGTGGTTGCTATTTACGGTGACCACACGCATGTACTGTTTTATTGTGATTGACTGCTCTAGCTTTATTTTGAATGAACTGCGAAAGGCAGATTTTTTTCCAGTTACTAATAATAATAGCCAATATGTATAATTTATTTATGTACAACTACAAGTAACAATCAAAACATGTTTAAAAAAAAAACAAAAAGCTGCAAAAGCTGCCAAGATCTAATTTCAGTGGCGTAGCTGCTCATAGTCCGATTGAAAGCCTACGCTGGTATGTCTCGCCAGGCTGCAATGCCCCTGGTCAGTGGTGCCCAGGACGCTGTGCTGTGGATACACAAAGTCACACAGTGAACACAGACGCATTGCCAAATAGCGGATTGAGCAGCCCCAAGACCACCCAGAATGACCACCCCAAACTCTCTGCCATCAATGAAGCAACAGGCATGCCAAAAGTAATCAGACACTGCACCCAGTCCACAGCAAGTGGGTGTACACATGTCACACATGGCAGAGCAAGGCCTGGGGAAATCCGCCTCTCAAGATTGGGTCTGGAGCTCCACCACAACTGGCAGCCAACAGACAAATGACCAAAAACAGCAAAACAATAAAACTGACAACATACATGTAAATGCATACAAAGAAAAAGCTCTGTTTAGCTATAAATAAAACTCATCCAGTTTACAAAATCTTGTTGCCAACACATTAAGACAAGACAACAGAGCTCTAATTAAATCTAAGTGGTCAGACTGTAGCCATATTGACCAAAAGACATTAAACAGGCAGTACAGCAGCCATAATGTGATGGATAATTATTTTTCTCTTCATTTATCCCACAGACCAGGAAACCCAAGCGCTGAAGGAGCATCTCATAGATGAGTTAGACTATGTCCTAGTGCCTACAGAAGCATGGAATAACCTCGTCAGCTGGTATGGATGTCTAGAAGGCCAGCGGCCCATCGTCAGGAAGGTAACACTTCTCTTCTCCTCTCTCCCTTTGTGAAGGTGCCTGGTTTTGATATTGCATCAAACATGGGGTTTTTGTTTGATGGATTTATTTGTTTGTTAGCAAGTATGGTGCTGTTTTGTAGTTTGTGCAGGAGGCTTGTGTGATAGCGAGAGACCATTTAATCATCCAGAGCTTATAGCCTAATCAAAGAAGACAGCAAAACTAACGTTTCCACCAATTCAGGGGTGGGGGCAGGCAGGGTGTATTAATATTATTAGCCATATGTGCAACATGCATGCAAACAAAGGGGACTCGGAATTCGGCACACTGCACCCACAAAGTCTTCAGACTGTTGGATGAAGTTAGCTTTCATTGTAGTGCACCTTGCTGGACATTTTGGCATTCGTCTAGTGTTTACTTTGTATAAAAAATGTTCTGGAATCTACCATGAGAATAAAAGAAACAGAAATCTCACGTAAATATGCAGCATATCGTAGGTATGCCTACACTTTAACTCATATACGCGAAGGGGTATTGGATTTCGGCACAACGCTGGCACAGGAACACTATTCATTTTCTAATTATCTTCACCATAAGCATTATTTGTAAATTGTTAGATATGACACTTTGTTGTAGGCCTATTTAATCTTTTTAGGTCTCTTTTTCATTTTTTGCTGAAAACCAAAAGTGCTGTTTTTGACTATTTTCAGACAGAATTTTTCAGTGGCCAGTGATTTTAACATTTCTAGACTTTATGCATATTTGAATCTATCAGCATTAGATTTGATTTTTTTTCCCCCCATCTTCCCTAGGTGGTTGAGCATGGTATGTTTGTGAAGCACTGTAAAGTGGAAGTCTATCTGCTCGAGCTGAACCTGTGTGAGAATGACAACATGGACAACGTGGTCACCCGCCATTTCAGCAAAGCCGACACTATTGGTATGAGAGCCTCAACTTTAGCATCCTGACTTCATAAAGATTTTGCGTAAACTGAATGCTGATCATTTTAAATGCAATGAATTTGTGCATATTAAATCCTTTTAGTCTTAAGTATCTGCTTTAATAAGTATTACATTGTTTTACATTCAAATTTATATGGCTGTTGATTTTTAAGGCTTTTAGGCAGTTCTTAAGTTTTCCTCAGTGATCATCTTATACACACACACACGATAATATACAGTGCATTCAGAAAGTATTCAGACCCCTTCATTTTTTCACATTTTATGTTGCATCCTTATGCTAAAATGCTTTAAAATGTTTTTCACATTAATCTACATTCACGCTAATCTACATTCCCATAGCAAAAAACAGATGTGATAACTTTGCAGATTTATTAAAAAGAAAAAACACTGAAATATCACATTGACTTGTGGGAAGTGGTAGCTCAGTGGTTAAGATGGTGGGCTCCTGATCGGAAGGTTGAGAGTTCAAATCCCAGCACCACCAGGCTGCCACTGCTGGGCCCTTGAGCAAGGCCCTTAACCCTCAACTGCTCAGTTGTATAAATGAGATAATTGTAAGTCGCTCTGGATAAGGGCGTCTGCCAAATGCCATAAATGTAAATGTGAAATGTAAATGTACTTAAGGATTCAGACTCACTTACTTAAAAATGAAGGGGTCTGAATACTTTCTGAATACTTTCTGAATGCACTGTAGGGTCAATGACTGGTTTGATTAGATAACATCCATCTATAGCTGAGAGATAGGAGAAAGTTCAGCCAGAGGTAGCTGAGGAACAGCAAATACTCTTATTGGTTAAAAAAATGTTCACCATAATGACTTCTTTAGATTATTCTGTCTTTGTGCATTTTTACAAATTATGCTTCAGTATGTTACCATTTTACCTAAATTTGAGTTGTTTTCATTTTTGGTACATCACTGCTAGAAATTTGTTTTTAAAATATTTTAGAGCAGCAATGAGGATACCTGCAGAGAGCGTGTAACTTTCCTAATGGTTTGTCACCCTGCTTTAGATACCATTGAGAAAGAGATGAGGACTCTCTTTAATATCCCATCAGAAAAGGAGACTCGGTTGTGGAACAAGTACATGAGTAACACTTATGAGCAGTTAAACAAGCCTGACAGCACAGTTCAGGATGCCGGGCTTTTTCAGGGCCAGGTAAGACATTGCCCAAGGCTTATGACACTCCCTTTTATACATTTCAAAGTACAATTAGGCTCAGCCAAGCAGAACCAGACTGTTGTTTTGTTATAACTAACTTGAGTGGGAAAGATTTTCTAAACAGCAAAAAGACTTTTCAAATAAGATATATGTGGCTGTAAGTCAGATTTTGGGACATGTGACTCAGTTGGATTTCATATGCGTTTCTCTGCACCCGATATTTGTGACAAGAACAGCATGGAGGAAAACCAGCAGAAAGGCAGGACGGGGAGGATCATAGGCTGTAAACATTTAGTCATTGGGCAGAACCTCACATAAATATAGTGCTGAATTGTAGAACAAATTTCAGTTTTTGAATTTTTGTATTTCTGTTTGTTTTAAAGGGCATAAAAAATTATATTTACTGTTTAAATTCCTATGGGCTACCTTTAATACTCCCAACCTCCTAAATTTCTCCTGACCCATGTTACTCAGATTTGCCGACACTGCAACTATGATAACTAATTAGGAATACGCAAGTAAATATGACTGCAGTCCAAACAGAGAAGTCAGTTTTGGTTGCTTGTAATTTGCAGTGAGAAATAAAGCAGGTTAGTGCAAACCGAACTGTAACAGCAACTAAGCATATCACCTAGAGCCTGTGCATTCTGTTTCAGTTTTTATATTTCGGATCTTGATCTGTTTGCCCTCAGGTACTTGTGATTGAGAGAAAGAATGAAGATGGCACGTGGCCCAGACAAGCCTCCCATCCAAAGTGCGTATATTCAGATTTACCTTTACACTATTCGACATTTCTTCCACTATCAGATGCTGTTGAGCATTTTTTTTTTTTAATTCACTAATTTGTTTACTTCCAGGTCCAGTACAGCCACCTCTAGGACTTTCACAACGTCACCGAAGCTGTCCTCCAACTCCTCTGCCACCATTTCTTCCACAGTGACCAATGGAGACAGCAGCAGCAGCAACTCGAGTTACATGCTGAACAACAGCACGTCTGCTGGAATCAGGTCTGTTCTTACTTCTTATTTATCATCTTATTTTATCATCAAAATATAGTCAGTATGTTTACATTGAGCTTAGTCGTGACTTCCTTTTTTTTTCTTTATCATAGATCATCATAGTTTTTTGTTTTTTTTTTGGAAATCCTATCGAATCATTCCACAGTTACATGTTTAATATTTATACAAAGAGAAAACACGGCTGTTCCTTTTCTGCAGGTTGGGAGGATACAGCTCGTACAGCTCGTCCTACAGTTATAGAGAGTCTGCCTCTCAACCAGGCCTGTGTGGCCTCAGCAATCTGGGCAACACCTGCTTCATGAACTCTGCACTCCAGGTGCATACACACACCACACACACACTTGCATGTAACTGATGGTCTTCACACTCTGAGTTCCTAAGGATCCTGATCTTTGTCATGTGCATTTGCAATCATCCAAGCTATGTTTGTACTGAGCTGCTGTGTATTCCTCATTTATCTTTTCCAGTGTCTGAGCAATTCACCCCCACTGACAGAATATTTTCTGGAGGACAAGTATGAAGCCGAGATCAACCGAGAGAATCCCTTAGGAATGCGAGGGGAGATCGCTGAGGCCTATGCAGATTTGATCAAACAGATGTGGCTCAGCCGGAGCAGCTATGTGGCTCCCCGCACTTTTAAAGTAAATCATTGATAAACAAGTTATGCTTTTAGAATTTTAGTTCTTAGTCTGTCAGAGTTTGTGATTACGTCAAAACATCATGCCTGGACTAGAAGGCTTCAAGTGATAACGTTTGGCGTAGTATGGAAAGATTAAATGTTTTTAACCAGTGCTACGTTGAAAGTGCTCATTGTGAAGGATGGTGTCTCTTGTGCACAGACACAGGTTGGCCGTTTTGCCCCTCAGTTCTCAGGGTACCAGCAGCAGGACTCTCAGGAGCTTCTGGCCTTCTTGCTTGACGGCCTACACGAAGACCTGAACCGTGTCAAGAAGAAGCCTTACTTGGCCTTGAGAGATGCAGAGGGCAGGCCAGATGAGGTATTTCACAAGCAGTTATAAAACGTTTTATGTTTGGCGATATGGCTAATGGTACTCACATACACTGAATCTCATTAGTGGATGTTTTTCTTGCTTTATGTCATGATGTAACCGATTAGAAAGTGTTTTGTTGGTCTACATATGTTGTCCTGTGTGTGCGAGTGGGAGTGTGTGTGTGTGTGTGTGTGAGAGAGAGAGAGAGAGAGAATGTTATGCATACTTTATTTGATTTTGTTTAGAAGTAATGGGATAACCTCAACAATGTAAACAACTGGTCTAACTAAGCACAGCAATGATGTTATATTCACTGTATATAGGGGGAAAACTCAAATCTTGTTTTTACTTTGACAGATTGTGGCTAAAGAGGCATGGAAGAACCATCGGCTACGTAATGATTCCATCATTGTGGATATCTTCCATGGCCTGTTCAAGTCCACTCTGGTCTGCCCTGAGTGCTCCAAAGTGTCTGTCACCTTTGACCCTTTCTGCTACCTCACACTGCCATTGCCCATGAAGAAAGATCGCACCATGGAGGTGTTCCTGGTCCGCAATGACCCTCAGTCCAGACCCATGCAAGTATGAGTCGATAGTGTTTTTCTATTTGTAGCTTGGTTTTCTCTTTAAACTGATATGCTGTCTAACGTAATGCATGACGTGCTGCTAAGACAGCTTGTAATTTGAATAACATTGAATATAATAGCCTTGAACTTGGACCTTCAGTTTCATTTTGCAGCATTTGTGCAAGTGATTCACTTTTATTGATGTTGTTAACATGTGGACAGGTAAGATCAAATGAATACCTTCATGATCTGCCCTCTTTATTCTCCATCTCTCCCAGTTTCGTGTAGTGGTCCCTAAACTAGGTACAGTGGCAGACCTGTGCAGCGCTTTGGCCAAGCTATCTGGAGTTCCTGCAGAGAATGTGAGACTTGAAAAGCATATTCTGTTTCTTTTAATCTTCATACTACCATTTTTACCCTCACTTGCTGTTCAGTTGCTGTTTGTGTGTAATTTGCTTCTGCTTTGTGCCATTTTGTTTTTCTTATCTAGATGGTCGTGGCTGATGTTTACAATCACAGATTCCATAAAATTTACAGAAAGGATGAAGGTCTCAACCACATCATGGAAAAAGATGACATCTTTATGTGAGTCATATAATTGAATTCATTTTATGTATTTAATTACTGAACCCAACTTGTGTGCTTTGGCTATTTTATCAGCTTGAGAATTTGACAGCTGTCCTACTGTATGTGTGTTTTAGCTATGAGGTGTTGGAGGAGGACAGTGAACAGATGAATCTGCCAGTATACTTCAGGGAGAGAGATGTGAAGCACAGCGGAGGCTCCTCGTGCACCATGCTGTTTGGGCAGCCACTCCTCATCACTGTTCCTCGTCACAACCTTTCCCCAGACACATTGTATGAGCGTGTGCTGGAAAGGATTGGGTGGGTGTTCCCCTAGAAATTGTGTGTGAGCTGCATTCATCCCATGAATCCCATGTTGCCTTTTTGTTGTTGTTACACACTCATGCAGCAAGCTCCTACCTTCCTGAATATAATTAATGACACTGGGTACAGCTCGAATTTGTGTGTTTAAATAGGTCTATGGGTGTAATAGGTGTATGGTCTTTTGAAACTTCTAAATTTGATGATCATAATTCACCAGTACTAAAGATTATTCTTTTACTTTGGCTTGTTTAGGCGTTATGTGAAGCACTCGCCGGGTACCATGATGGAGAGCAGAGGGTATGCTACAGCCACGTCCTCTAGCAGCCATTCAGACGGTGGAGATTTAGTGTCTAGCCACAATGCAGGGCTAAGTGGCTGTAGCAGCCCAATGTCCAACGGGGCGTCTGGCAGTGCTTGCTCTACCGCTGGCAGCAACCACTCTGACACCTGCAATGGGCCCAATGGAGTGTGTGATGGTAAGAAGAATTTTTCATTTTCTTTTTTTTTTTTGCCAAGTTCAGTTTTGGAGTCATATTAGGCTTATTCGTTGATTTTATTAAATCATTTGTTCATTGATTTATTGGTTGAATCATTCACTGATCCAATAAATAATTGGCAATATTATTTATTCTTTCAAAGAGAGAGTGTTTTGGGTTGTCATATTTCTTTTTGGGATATTTCCAGGTGAAGAGGAAGCTATGGACCACCAGGTGAGCCCAGATCCAGAAAGCAGCCAGTCAGAGACTGTAGATGGGGAGGACGAGACCTCGGAGCCTGAGAATGGCCCGGTTACTACTACTGGAAAGACTTGTTCTTCCCGGCCTAAACTTTTCTCTTTTAGCATGGTGAACTCCTATGGCACGGCTAACATCAGTCCCTTAGCTGGCAACGTCCTCAAACTCACACGTAACTAACTGTCATTTCTTTCATATCACATTTGATTTACAGATCAGAATATTTGAATAACCAATAAAACAGTAAACCAATTAAAAAAAATTTTTACAGCACATTCCACAATAGCCATTGACTGGGACTCAGAAACCAAAAGACTGTGCTACAATGACCAGGAGGCAGAGGTTGGTATAGTTTATATGCTGTATTCGGTGATGTCTGAATGTTGTACTCTTCAGAATGATGTCAGCTCTGCTGTCTCACTTTCAAGGCTTACGAGAAACACGAGAGCATGATGCAAGCTCAGAAAAAGAAGGCCACAGTGGCTCTGAGGGAATGCATTGAGCTCTTCACTACCATGGAGACTCTGGGAGAGCACGACCCATGGTAGATGCTCTCACCTAAAATTAACAGCACCACACTGCTAGATTGTAGAAAGTGATTCACCTCATTACAGTGACTGTTAGAAAAAAGAAGCATTTCTGGTAATCGCTGGTTTTTGGTAAAATTCTTTTGTGTGAGCTGTAGAGAAAACATTTGCGCCGTCTCACTTTGCAGGTACTGCCCCACCTGTAAGAAGCACCAGCAGGCTACGAAGAAGTTTGATCTGTGGTCCCTACCCCGCATTCTGGTGGTTCATCTGAAACGCTTCTCCTACAACCGCTGCTGGAGAGACAAACTGGATACTGTGGTTGATTTCCCCATCAGGTCAGACAGTATTAGTTACACACAGGGACATATTGTCCTTCTCGAATTACATGAAGACACTTTTTTTATTACTATGATCGTCTTATTATGTTTTCCTTGTATGTGTTAATGCTCATAAGATTTATAGATGATTCATTTACACGTGAAAGAATATTTTCTCCACTAGATGGCAGCAAGCAGTTAGGACAGATGTACAGGCGTAATCTTGTGTGCAGTACTGTCTGATCTGTTGTTTGATGTTGTACTGAAGGCTTTCATGCTCAATGATAATGATCAGTTTGGAGGACGTAGCAGTTCAGGTTAAACCTCTGCAGGTACACTGAAGATTCTTTGGTTGTCTGTTAAGATCACTGGACTAGAACGCATGTGACATGCTCATCATCAGCCGACTTAGTGCCATTATGACACTATGAGAAAATTGTGATTAATATCTGATTGTAACTGCTGCTCTGATGCTTGTCTAAAACCCACTGACTGGAGGTCACACGAAACTCACAAGATTCCTCTTCCTTGCCTTTCAAAGCATCATTTGTCTAGGGCATAACATTGCGACCCAGTTTTCTGTAGGAGTCTGGATCATGCTGATGATATAAGCAGAATATACAAATGTTTTTTAATCGCAGGTCTATTGTTAGAGGGTTTTCATGATATAATCTGACACGAAGAGCATGTTCTTACACAGTCTGCTACACAATACAATTTGCAACACCTTGCCATGATCAAGGCATAATTATGTACTCCAGGTTCACTTGTTTTTAAATATCTTGTGGCTAGACTATGGCTGAGTATTTTCATACTTTAATGTAATCAATTTCCACATAGAACAGTACTGTGAAGAGTGTTGTGTAATTTCTGTTTGCTCAGGTTTAGACTCTCTCAACCTAATGAGAACCAGGAAGCAGCTGATTTATCACTTCTGTGTCACTTCTACTTCAGAGAAAGCTCACACTACCATTTCTCATTTTAAAATAGAAAAAGCAATCTAAGTTATGTATATTTTTAATTTTAGAACCCATTAGAAATGTTTATAAGAGGATAACCTTATTAGAAAACTTTATCATTTTAAATTATTGGGAATCACCCCACAATCACCACAGTGCAACTGCTAACTTTTTTTAGTAGATGGTACCTGCAGGATTTATTTGAAAATGGCTGCTTGTGATTTGGTGCAGTTGTAAATACAGACCGTGCATACTGGTCTATATCATGTGTGAACGTTCTAGTTTAGCTGAAGTCTTTTGCTATTCGTGTTAAACATAGTCACTGTTTTATATGAGGGAATACTGCATGTAAGGAGAAGCACTGCTTCTTCTTTCTCCCCACATTTGGCTGATTTTGGTATTTCTTAATGTTGTGTAGCAAGTGAACAGGGACACAGACTCTGGTATTCTGTTATCAGCTTTTTTAAACAAATTTGAATTGTTTCCAAAGCCCTTGACAAATAGCAGTTGGGATCGGTTGAATGTTTATACAGTCACTCGGTGCAGTGCTTGAATCAGCAGAAGCAGTCTGCTTGCTATTAATACAAATGTTTCATGAAGGGTTTGCTGTGGTGCTAATGCAATTCTGCTTCATGTCATCCCACAGGGATCTGAACATGTCCGAATTTGTCTGCGACCCTAAAGCTGAGCCATATGTATATGACCTTGTTGCTGTCTCCAACCACTATGGAGGAATGGGTGGAGGCCACTGTGAGTTTTCTGTTAGCATTCTTCTGTCTTGTTGAAGAGCTTACTTCCTCTGCAGAAATGTCACCCCCAGAGGAAGTTAATATTTATCCAACTTATCTCAGTCACTATTGCCCAGATTTTTTTGGCTGAATATTTTCATTAATGTTTCATTATCCACCGGCAGCATGTCAAGAGCATGTCAAGACATTATTTGTTCTTTAAGCACCTGTTCCCTCTTCCCTACTCTATCATGTGTCAGGTCTCTTTGCTTGCTTTATTTGAATTGTGAAATTATTGCTAAGAATCTCTCCATAGATAGCAATAAATACATTTCCTTTATTTTCCCTGATGAAGGGGAAGACTTCAGTCTTTTGTACAGTTTCTGTTGCTAAAGCAGTAATTTTCTTCACTTCCTGTTACAGATACCGCATATGCTAAGAATAAGGCTGATAAGAAATGGTATTATTTTGATGACAGCAGTGTGTCCTCTGCCTCTGAGGATCAGATAGTGGTAAGATTCTCAAATTTTCTTTCTTTTATGTGAATACATTTGCGCATCTATCTATAGTCTTGACATTGCTCTCATCATGGGCATAGCAATGTTTTAGTTTTTTAACATTTTTTGTCTGTATCAAGCTTGTCTAATAGAAAAGTTATACCAGCTGTGGAACCACAGCTGCCACAAAGCAGAACTGGAATTAAAACCTCACTTTATATTTGCTTATAACACGGTGCCATTGGTTAGACTGGTTAGAAGGTGTTGATTAATTTTCTATAACACAGAGTTGGGACAGTTTTCTCAATTTCAAGGTTTATTTATACAAATGTGCTCGTTCTAAAACGTTAGCATTTCTATAGCAACAACTAACACAGGAACTTTAACAGATTAAAAATGTGTGTAATCATTTATATGGTAAAGTTTTCTGTGAGATGCTAGTTTAGCATTTTTGGGTGGAGTCAGTGTTAACACTTGAACAGTCAGAGGCAAAGCTGTAATTTTGTTTTCTGACATGGGAAAGTCTTCAGGACCGAGGGCTTTGCGGTTTCTCTGACATGAGAAGCTCCATTTTTTTTTTTGTCTTATAAATTTCAAGAGAGTTGATGGAACAATATAGTTGCTATAACAGAAGTGATCCCAAGAACTAACTTGTTTCACAGATGTTACAGAACACGTCTCATTCTTTAACAAACAAAAATTATTAGCATTGGCAAATTGCTGTGGTGTAAGAGGAATAAAACATGTTGGAAGGAGCTGTACCACACCACTCTGTTGTTGATTATTTTCCCATAACAACACATTGTTATATTCTTCACATACACTATATTGCCAAATGTTTGTGGACACCTGACCATCACACTCGTATGTGGTCCTCAACCCCCCTGAACAGCTTTGGGATGAACTGGAACTTGGACTGTGCCCCAGGCCTCCTCACCCGACATCAGTGCCTGACCTCACTAATGCTCTTGTGACTGAATGATATGTGATTGTGATGCAAACATTGTGGAAGTTCACAGCAAAAGAAACCTACTAGAAACTGGCTTGTACCATGTTACAGTTTTTTTAAGCCATCCAGATGTGCAAGTTTTATCACAGAGGAAGCATTTTATTAGACAATCCACCCACACCTTGAATAAGAAATTGGGTACACCAAAAACTAATGACTCTGGGGACATGTCTCCAGAGTCATGTACACCTTCTTACTCATTACAATGATAATTGCTGTAGATACATTTGGAAGATCATCTCTTGACTCGTCACTTGTTTTCCTGTGTTGTATTAGTTCATTCATATGATTGTCTGCTCCTTTTCAGACTAAGGCAGCCTACGTGCTTTTCTACCAGCGGCGAGATGGAGAGGGTGCATCCAGATCCACTCCGTCTGCATCGCTCGGAGGAGCTTCCGACTCTCTGGATGACCACATGGACACCAACTGACTCTCGTTTGTCATTCGGCACAGGCACTGAAATAAAAGCTTCATGAACAAATGATCATTGATTGACATCCCAGGTTTTTCAGCGCTTTGACATGGAGGTCCAGCGTTTTCTGCTTTGTTTCCTACACTTATTTTCCATGAGCCAAGAAGGATTAAAAAATCACAATAAGAATGAAAATAAATAAGTGAAAATTTTAGTTTTAATTGTGACATGACTTTTTGCCTGCACTGCTCTTTAATTTAAAATAGAAACGAAATGAAAATTCAGTCTTGCCTGATGTCAGGAATGCTAAAAAATGTTGCATAACATTATTGCAATGAAAGCAAATTCTTTTGTCACCCAGTAGAATACAGAAAGAAGCCAAATGTTTTGTGCTATATCAACCAAAGTTGTATGGGTTGGTGGCATTTAAGATTGTCAGGTCAGGGGAAATGTATGCAAAAATAAGATGTTTAATTCTTTCCCCTCTACAGTCTCCCATTACACTCTGAAAGGGTTTAGTTAAATGTGCCTCTTGTGAGGAATAGAGTCTTCTCAGATAAAACAGGAGGCTTTTCTTTACTGACTATCCACCTGAGACTTTCAGTAGAGTCTTTAACACGTACTTCACTCTTAAGGCTTGAAGCCTGGGGTGAATAGCATAGGCTAAACTATAGCTAAGGTTGTGATAAAGATGATTACACTGCTGATCTTTTATTGTGCTGCTCTCTGAAATGTTAGCACTAGCTGCCTTTCTGCCCCAAGAACTGTTAAAAGGGGGCTTGTGTGAGTGGATTTAATTTTAAATTTAGTGGTACACTTAGATGTCCAGCTTGTTTAAAAGGCACTGAGGTTTATAATACATGCTATTGTTTGGTTAAGACCACATTTGCAATATTCACTGCTTCTGATTGACTCTTCCACTTTGGTGAATTTTTATGTAGTTATTTTTATTTTATTTTTTTTGTTCTGGGACATTCTGCTCGCCTCTAAGGCCAGGTAGAGAGGCGCATCGAGTCACTGCTCGAGAGTGGTGCTAAATTTGAGACTTGAAAAGGCTGCAGCTATTGGCTGGAAACTTTAGGTCGATGCTATGTAGAGGCTTTACACATTCACTAAATACAATATTACTCTGTCCTACCTGCCACCCTTTACATTTTCAATTTGCTATCATTGGTTGCGGTATTATTTGCTTTCTATACATTCTAGCAGAATGTTGTCCACACGGTCCTTTTGTGTTAAGAATTTACCGTCAATATGCATCTTTGATCTTATGCTTTTCTGTGGAACAGCAGCATGCATGTGTCTTGAAAAATTTGCAAAATGAAAAATTGTTGGTTAGTCCCCATGTGTTTATCTCTTTTCAGTCTGACAGGCTGCGATAAGTACATGCTTAATTTCCTGCTACAATATTGTACAACTTGGAGCCTAGAATTATGATATACTGGCCAATGCATTTTTTAAAGTGTCACATTGTCAGAATAACATCCATTTAAAAAGATTCATTTTCAGAGATGTTGCCTAGATGTAAATAGTCATGTACTATCTGCAAAATAGGATATCTTTGTGTTCTGATATTTATCATGGCAATATGTGCAAGGATTTTGAAAACAATTAAATCAAAAAGACAATAAAGAATTGAAGCCTAACCAGGGAGTGATGTTTACTTGTTCATGATGATTTACAGTCAATGCTAGAATTATTGGCACCCTTAATAAAAATGAGCCACATACAATGTGTGGTATTCTGAGCATAAACATATGGGGACACTATATATTTCTTTCACGTAATAGTTTTCCACATTCCAAAAGTAGTGCCATTATTTCTGCAAAATACAGGTTTCAGAATTATCGGTACCCCTATGATTAATATTTGATGAAGCAAGACAGCCCCAAAGCAACAATGAACCACTATTGTGTTTAAAGTGGATATTAGATGCTTGTCCTTGTATGCAGTCCCCTTTTTCACCAAACATACTAATGGTGCCCATGGCCACAATGTGTCCGTCTCATCTGACCACAGCATATACACTCACTGAGCACTTTATTGGGAACACCTGTATACCTATTCATTAATGCAATTATCTAATCGGTCAATCATGTGGCGGCAGTGCAATGCATAAAATCATGCAGGTAAGGGGCAGCAGCTTCGGGTAATGATCACATCAACCATCAGAATTAGGGAAAAAACTGTGATCTCAGTGATTTTGATCATGGATTGTTGGTGCCAGATGGATACGCCTTATTGATGAGAGAGCCTGGTTCGAGCTGACAGAAATCTCAGTACAGTATCTCAGATAACCACTCTGTACAGTTCATCAGGTTCCACTTCTATCAGCCAAGAACAGAAAGCTGAGGCTGCAGTGGGCACAGGCTCATCAAAACTGGACAGGTGAAGGCTGGTCTGATGAATCTCGATTTCTGCTGAGGCACACAGTGGTAGCTCCAGAATTTGGCACCAATAGCATGAATCCATGGACCAATTCCATTGTCAACAGTCCAGGCTGGTGGAGGTGGTGTAATGTCGTGGGGGAATGTTTTCTTGGCGCACGTTGGACCTGTTAATACCAATCAATCATCGCCTGTATGCCACAGCCTATTTGAGTATTGTTGCTGACTATGTGCATCCCTTCATGGCAACAATTTACCCATCTTCTAATGGCTACTTCCAGCATGATAATGCACCATGTCACAAAGCAAAAATCATCTCAATCTGGATTCATGAACATGACAATGAGTTCAGTGTTCTTCAGTAGCGTTCGCAGTCACTGGATCTGAATCCAATAAAACACCTTTTGGATGTGGTAGAACAAGATTTGCAGCATGAAAGGGAGGCCCTACCCTGTGTTAGTATAGTGTTTCTAATAAAGCGTTCAGTGAGTGTAAATTCATTTGTAGTTTTAGTGAAATTCAGTTTTGTTTGTTGTGCTCAGGAAAGGCTATATTTTGGGCAACTCTTTCTAACACCTTGTTGCTACACAGGCAATTTTTAAACTTGAACCGCTGATTTTGACACCCCCAAGAATCAACTGCAATACTGAAACTGTGCTATTTGGGTGTGTAAAATTCCTAACTTTTGAAAAAAATTTTTTGACAGAGGCCCTGATTGAGTTCAGAGGTATTTTTATCTGTTTATCTATTTTTATATTCATTACTGGACTTATGCAAGCCAACAAGCATTTGGCTGTTTTGTGTTGCAAGTTCCTGGTTTTCACAGAGGTTGTACATGTGTGCAAAGTCATCACACAATAGCACTTAGTCAAAGACAACAACAGATTTTATCTGATTTTATCTCTTTTTTGGGAAAGGTAAGTAGTTACTCCAATTATAGGAACAGGAAATGTATTTCATATATTCCCTTAACAAATGCCAATAGTTCAGGAGTTATATAAAGGTGACTCACATTTAGGTGATGAATGTGTAATATTTTACTGTTAATGATTATCACTTGTATATATAAAATCTAAGGATACCCAGGTCTCAGGTGCATTAACTGCTTTAGGCTACTATTTGATGTTGCACTGTATCTTCCAAGCCTAATCATCTTGCTTATCATAACAAGGTCTAACAGAACAATGACAAATCAATTTTCTACATAAATCTAATGTAGTCACTCAGGTAAGACATGTTTGCATCTTACATGAGGAAATAATGACTCTCTCACCATCATTTGTAGTAAAAATAGTTAAAGTTTTACATGGCTGCCAGTACAGATTTACCCAAGCAGTTTAGATCTGCTCATTTTGTAAATAAGTCTCCTAATGTTAGAAACATTCAAGGTGGTTTCTAACTGTGCTTGGCTTGAAGTGATGTCATTGGCTTTTAGTTTGCAGAATCTGAATTGGTTTTCTAGAAGAGTAACATACAATTAATAACATTAATTAGGAGTGTGTATCTTTGAGCGGCAGTATGTAGGAGACACTGTAATCAGGGTGTGTATCTTTGAGCAGCAGTATGTAGGAGATACTGTAATCAGGGTGTGTATCTTTGAGCGGCAGTATGTAGGAGATACTGTAAACAAACTGATACTGAACTGATTTAAACTGACCTGAAGAAACAACAACCTCAAGGATTAAAAATAATATTTATTGATCCACAAAAGGGCTTGTTGTGCCATACATGAAGCTCTATGCAACTGTGGAGTTGGGATGTTTACAGAACATCAGATAGCCCTTCACAATGTTTAAAAGAGCATCTTCATCAAGTAAGAGTCCCAACACAGCAGCATCGTGCACAAGAGAGCACAACCAGCTATGAAAGACCATACTACTACAAACGCTTTATTTGGCAATGCCCAGAAGCTTCTTTATGTCTCCCTCAATGTCAGAGGTCAGGTATCTTCTGCTGTAACGCTTGAATGGGACACCATCTGGGCCGATAAGGAACTTCTCAAAGTTCCAGGAGATGTCGTTTCTGCACACGGGACTCCAGATGATGCATTTGGGGTCGCCCATTAACGCCGTCGGCTCATCGCTGGGGAACGGAAGCTTCTCTTTGAGAAAGACAAACAGCGGGTGAGCGTCTTTCCCATTCACGTCGACCTTCTCCATGAGCTGGAATTTTGGCTCGAAACCATTTCCGGGACGGACGTATTTCAGCGACATCAGGATCTCTTCGTTTTTACAGTTTTCCTAAAAGGCATGAGGAAAGAACATGATGCAGGGTCATGATTTAAAACAACTCTAGTTGAAAGTCATGGGTAACTAGTTTCCCAATCTCTGAAGCCAAAACACAGTGATCTCAATAAACAGAGATGTTTATTACTGTAACCAAGCGTGGTGTAAAGAGGGTGATTAGAAAGCTCTTAAATAGATAAGTGGCTGTAACACGAAACTGAGTTTTGAGTCCAAGAGTATGAAAGCTGTCCACTGGAAAGGGCCAATGCGCCAGTGTCAGTCCTGCACCCTTGACTTGTAGGTACATTTTCATAGTGATCATAAAGTGTTCATAATTTACAGATCTGGGTTGTTAATTTTTAACTGAGCAAAAGTAATGATCTTATCATTAATATTTGCAAACACAGATAAAAATGAGGAAATGTCTCCAAAACAAAGAGAGGGTGAAATCTTCTACCAGTCTTACTAGAGAATAGATATTAGAGTTTAAAAAAAAAAAAAAAAAAAAAAACACAGTATTGTTAACAGGAAAGTACATTCTCAGGGGGAAATGAAACACATGCAGCAGCTGGCCTATTTCCACACCATGACTAATCTTGTTGCTTAAGAGAAAATCTCTTCTAAAATTTCTTCTGCAGCTTTTTAACCTTTACTTGAATATAAAAGATGCCATTTAAAGTGTCCAAGATGGGATTATTTTGCATGCTGCCCACACATTCTTATTGTAATATATCCTGAGCAAGGATACCCTTACCCTTAATATTGAGTATAAAACATTAATCATGTGAAGGCTCAGGTGCCATGAGAAGCGTTGAAATGAGAGACTGCACCAGTCAATGCTTAAAGTCTTACATTACAAAAGCGGTCTGTTAGTGGAGCCAGAACAAGGCGACATGTGTGTGTGTTTACCTGATGGCCGAACTGGTTGCAGGGCACCCCCAGAACCACGAGTCCCTTGGCGGAGAAGCGCTCATGGAGCTCGTTCATCTGGGTGTAATCCCTGATGGTTGTGCCTCAGAGAGACGCCACGTTCTCGATGAGGACCACCTTACCCTGTAAAGACGCCAACTTCAACTCCTCTCCTGTCAGCGTCTTCACTGTGATATCGTAAAGCGACTTTATATCAGCCATGTTTGGGAGCAAACTCTACTCAACAAAGCGCAAACAAAACTCGACAAAGAAAATAAACTCACTCTATACCACTCACGAAGGGTCGAAGGGCGGTGAGGCGAGCAAAGGCGCGAGACGTACAAGCTTTTATTACTTTTACAGCACACGCCCACTTCTAAGACACGCCCCCGTTTTTAGGGAACATCTTCAAATTTTATCATGGATAAATTCAGGAAAGCAATATTCTGTCTTCAGTTACCTATATATAAAACAGATACAAAAGTAATGTTCTAATTATCCTAAGATGCAGACAGTTTGAAATAAATGAGATTAGAAGCAAGATTACTGTTATTTATGTTTTCGGGTTGATTTGGAAATATAACGACGGTCCCTTAGAATTTACGAAACATTGACGCGGGAATCTTTCCTGAAATTCGAGTGTGTTTTTAGCACATATAGAAGAAGAATAATCAATAAAAAAAAACAAAACATCCAGCTCGTTACGTGAGTTGTTTTCATTTCTTTTTGAATGTAACTAGCTGGTTATAACCACGAGTGTGAGCTAACTGAATGTGTATTGAGTGTGACAGTCGGCGGTGTTAAGTTTGTTTCTGTCTTTGATAGCTAGCTGGGCTCGAGCTGAAAATCACTCACTAGCGCGCTAGTAGAACAGGTTTATTTATAATGGCAGCTAATGTAGATAGTTGTCCAGATAGCTAACTTAGATATCGACCATAATTAGCTTGTCTAATCATGAATTTACGATGTATTTATGGGTTATTTTGGGATTTAGGATGTATTCGGGGATTAAATAGGCATTTAGGAGATGCTTAGTGTTTAATTTGAGATTTAGTCGATATTTAGGGGTTAATTTGGGATTCATGGATTGTTAGGGGGTTAATTCGGTATTTAAGGTTTGTTTAGGGGTTAATTGGGGATATAGGGGGTGTTTAGGGGTTACTTTGGTATTTAGTAGGTGTTTAGGGGTTAATTTGAGGTTTTGGGGTTACTTTGGAATTTAGGAGGTGTTTTGGGGTTAATTTGGGATTTAGGGTTTGTTTAGGGGTTAATTTGGGGGTATTGAGGGGTTAATTTGGGATTTAGAAGATGTTTAGGGGTTAATTTGGGATTTAATGGTTATTCTGGAGTTTAGGAGGTGCTTCGGGGTTGATTTAGGAGGTGTTTTAGGGTTTGTTTGGGATTTCAGGAGTACACCAGAAGTATGTGGACACCTGACCATCACACCCATATGTGGTTCTTCTGTGGTTTGAAGCACACAGCTGTATAGGATGTCTTTGTGTGCTGTAGCATTAAGAATTCCTCTTTACTGGAACCAAGGGGCCCAAACCTGTTCCAGCATGACAATGCCCCTGTGCACAAAGCGAGCTCCATGAAGACACGGTTTGCCAGATTTGGTGAGGAAGACCTCGAGTATCCTGCACAGAGCCCTGACCTCAACCCCACTGAACACCTTTGGGATGAATTGAAATTGACTGCACCCCAGGCCTCCTCGCCAGACATCAGTGTCTGCCCTCACTAATGAGCAAATCCCCACAGCCACACTCCAAAATCTAGTGGAAAGCCTTCCCAGAAGAATGGAGGCTGTTATAACAGCAAAGCGGAGCTAAATCTGAAAAGGGATGTTCAACAAGCACATGTGGGTGTAATGATCAGGTGTCCACGAACCTTTGTCAATATATTGTATTTCGGGTTTAAGGAAAATGTGATTAAAGCAGATTTTTTATATTTCTGTTTCTGTATTAAGGGTTTACAGATGGGTCGCTAGACCAGAAAAAAGGTTTCAGAATTCCTAGTTGGTTTTTTGGCAGCAAAAGATACATGATACAAAAAAAACACCACTTTTGTTGATCAAAAGTATGTAAATGATAATTTACAATGATAATTCTGCTGTTCACATAAAACACAGGTTTCCAGCTCTGTTTGTGGAATACCCTCTGTCCTGTACCTGCCAACAGTAGCTGAGGATGATGCGCAAAAAGAAAAGATCATCATCTGTTTCAGTTGATGAAGATCCAGCCTCACGGGATGTGCCCAGTAAGTTTTAGTGTACAGAATGCACTTCCTTAATAATAAAACATCTTTTTGTGCTCTATCACAGAATAAGCTAACTTAAATCTGTTGTATTTTACCAGAATCGAAGAAAAGCAAGTCAACTGGACGGCCAGCCAAATCCCTTTCTGCTAGCGTTCCTGATTCTGTATTTGGTCACATGCTTCAGGAATCAGGTGTCATCTTGAGGCAAGGCAACATGGCCAACGAAATCGGTAAGATGCTTCTAGATATAGAGATCACCTCTAGAGCAGTTTTTACCTACTTCCTGTAAAGATCTACTCCCTCTCAACATCCAGCTGCCAGTATCCAGCTCTCTCCACTAAATTATCTGTTCCACTATAACAGTTGATTTGTAGTGGAGTGCTTGGTGCAATTTCCTGTGCAGGCTCATCTACAAGTCATCACTTTTTTTTAAGCTCATTTCTTTTTCATATTTTGTGTATGTGAAAAAAATAGCATTATGTGTAAACTTCTATTTATAATGCATCTTGCTTCCCATAGTACACAGGACCAGAACCCTGGTCCTGAAGAACCCCCTGTCCTGCACATTTTACTCTTTTTCCTTGCTCTAACACACCTACTTCAACTCAGGACCTTTCTGTGGTCTGCCACTGACAGCTATGATAGAAATGACTCTCACTCATGCGTTAATAACATTATACCTTTTAAAATCTTAAATAGCCGTGGATCAAGTTGTGTTTCAGAAGAGACTACAGCAGCGTTTGAGAAAGAATCCCAGATATCCCAATGTGAGTGATCTGAAGTTTCTATAGTACAGTTGCATTGAATCGCCATTGTGTGTGTTGATGTGCCTGTATTTTCAATCCTCTGACAGATCATTCAGGAGTTTATATCTGGCTTGGAATCACACATTGAAGACCCTGAGAGATTTAGGAACTGCCTGCTTCCATGTGTGCCACGTTGTGCAGGCGAGGGAGACACCAGGTAGTGAGTGAAAAGCAATATGGGTATTGTGTAGAAACGATCATGTTGTATGATGCATGGTGTATGGACAGCGCTTGCAGTCACAGGTGTTTACATGTTTATGTATGTTTCTGTCACATCAGTTCAAGCTCGTTTCAGGAGAGCCTGATGCGGATGCTTCTGGGTGTTGAGATGCTACAGGCAAGGAGAGATTTTATATACAACCTCTGTTGCTCATTTTGTTTTTATATAACTCTGAACATTTTAAATCTTTAAAAACAGTCTCTGTAGAATCCTGTTGTTTTAATGTCCAAGAAGCTCCCAAACTGGCCTTTATTTAAAATACCAGGGTCTATGAGTATACATGACTTTTTTAGAAGAAGAAAGACTTAACATATACTTTGTCACATATACAGTACCTTATAGTATAGCAAAATTCTTTTGTTATTTTTTTTGCATATCCCAGCTTGTTATGAAGCTGGGGTCAGAGCGCAGGGTCAGCCATCATACGGTGTCCCTGGAGCAGAGAGAGGGTTAAGGGCCTTGCTCAAGGGCCCAACGGCGGCAGCTTGGCAGCAGTGGGGCTTGAATCCTGACCTTCTGATCAGTACCCCCGAGCCTTAACCACAGAGCTACCACTTACAATTTGGAAAAGCCGCTGTGTTCTCCTGCCATCTTAAATAGATAGTCACTGGTGTTGTGCTCTAATTTGCGTATCAGATGTGATTGGTCCAAAGCCAATAGTGACATCACTAGCTGAGATATTTTTTATGGAAGTACTGAGAAAGTCTTTGTTTTAAATGGAAAAATGTGACTTCTACATTGTGTTAAAAGCCCGATCTGTCTATTCATAATCAGTATGACGTCAGAGGTACTTCAACTCAATCCTGTCCTACTATAACTAAAGAACCAATGTAATGACTGCTTTATTTTGTAGACCCTGGTCATAAACACTTTGTTTGAGAAGCTTCCCGAGTTCATGTTTGAGGGGTAAGCATTTGTCATATCAACACATATTGTTAATTTGTACTTCTGTATAATATCTAGTTAGGATAGATTCCCGTTTGTGCACGCACGTATTATTTAGATGATTCTCGAGTGGCTTATTAGCTGAGATACTCCTACGTGGTCTGTGTGGTCTGGCTGGTACAGACCTGTAGCACTCTGCTGTTATTAGTGATAATTGTAGCTTGTGGTTTCAGTGTTGGAGAGGATGGTCTGAATATTCCACACCTCATCATTAATCAGCTGAAGTGGCTTGATCGAGTTGTGGATTGCAAGGTATGTGTAATATCTGCAGTGCTGATCTGTTAAGTGTCTGTACAGGGTCACTGCACACGTAAACAAGTTGGTGTAATTATACAATAATTGATGAGCATTAATAAATGTTTAAAAATATTATATATTAATTAATAAAAAATATTGTACATTAATTCTATATCATATTGTCAACAAACCAAAATTGTAAACCTTATGCTTACTGCAGATGGACGTGGATGTTACTCTGTGCTTATATTAAAATTATTTAAGGTGCGCCTATAAATTTTTTGGGGCTATTTTTAAGTAAATAAATTAGATCAAATTTCTTTAGTGTTCTGGGTTTTTGTGTGTGTGTGTGTGTGTGTGTGTGAGACACATTGTCTGAGTCACATGTGTTGTTCATGTATGTGCAGGATTTGGGCAGTAAGCTGATGCAGCTCGTGTCTGTAGCTCCTGTCGAGATCCAGCGTGACATCATCACCAGTTTACCTGAAATACTGGAGGACTCGCAGCATGGAGACATGGCCAGGGAGCTCAAGTAAGCATTCTGATTTAGCAAAGCTCATTGTTAACCCAAATCTCTTATAAATCCTTGTTTTGCCTAGACAGTGAGCATAATTAGGCCTTGTTGGCTTGTTGTTACCTCAACTATCATTTAAAAAACACAGACTTGTGCTTAGGTTGATCTCATAATGATAATGAGTGTTGGTGAGAGAGTGTGACTCTGAGGTGTTTTCCACTCTATCTGCACAGTGCCTTACTCCAGCAGAACACCCAGCTGACTGCACCCATCCTGGATGCTCTGTCCAGCCTCAACCTCAGCTCCGAATTACTGTCTGAGGTATCTATTGCACTTCTTTTTCTAGAGCACAGTATGTCAGGTATGTGCTGTTATAGGAAAATAATCAATAACGGGGTGATGTGACGGTATTATCACTCCAATGTTGATTAGCAGCACATCCTGCCGTGTTTTATTGCTCCTATACCACAGAAAATTTCCAACAATCTTTTTTTTTTTTCTTTAGTAAAGAATGACATTTTTTTATGACAACTTTTTATCCACTTTATTGTTAAATTAAATGTTGTGGCATATCCATGAAACAAGTTTGTTCCTGTTATCATTTACCTTATAGCAAGTGTAAACGGTTGTTCCCTCCATTTCTCTAAAAGTTAATAAGACAAAAACTGCAGTTTCCCATTCCTGAAAATGCAACGGAACAGCTTACTTTACCTCTATTTTCATTTTATACAACCATAAAGTTCATGTTAAAATATCCAATCTCTCTCTTTTCCAACTCACATGTGAGTAGTTTAAACAAGCTAAAATAATTTCAAATAAATGGGGACAAATTAACGTAATCTGTCTAATAAACGTATATTTTATGTATATTAAAGAAACTGAGCCAGTCACACAGTTTTATGTTTTGTCTTATCTCTAGAGCTGTTTTAAAATTGTGAGAGTATTAGCCTGAGTAGAACATCTGGTTAATACACCCTGCATACTCGGTTCCCTAGATATGCAAATCTTCCCTAGTCGTCCCTCTTTCTGTGTCTGTTTTGTTGTGTCTCAGGTCCGTGGTGCTGTTATGGCGACAGTCGCCGCAGTGCAGCTGGAGGATCTCCCTGTTGTAGTGAAGTTCATCTTACACTCCATCTCTGCTTCTGACGCTAATGAGGTCTGAGCTTCCAAAGCATGTTTCCGATTTGGCAAATTAAGTGGCAATCATTTTCCGCTACAACATTTACACTGAACTTTAATCTGTGCAGGAAGTATCTATGTATGTAATAAACTCTATTACATTTATGGCATTTGGCAGACGCCCTTATCAAGAGTAACTTACAGAAGTGCTTTGAAGTCTCTGTCAGTAAATGCATCCTGATACTGGTTCACTAGGTCACAGACTAAGAGTAACATCAGTCTAAACACAACTCTTTTGGGGAGGTAATGTAATTTATTAAAATGTACTGCATTGTGTGCATGTGTGTAGGTGGTGTGTGATTTACGCAGGAAGCTGGAGTTGGAGCAGTGTGTGTTGTCATCAGTGCTACAGGCCTCTCAGAGCCGTGAAAAGAGCAAAAAGGAAAGAGGGTGAGATGGTCTTTACCACTTGGGCTCATTGGAATATCCTACCCTCTCAGGGTTTATGAGACTTGTTTCCCTCTTTTGTGTTTTACTGAACACAGAGATCTTCTGTAATTGCAGACCTGTTTAAATCGACTTCATGTTAATATAACAATGAAACCAGGTAATAGACCCCTCAGTGCGCCATGTTATTATTGTTATTATTTACTGTAAAATGCTGACATGTACATCCAGTCAACTGGACAACCAGACAACTGTTAACTGGACTATGTGTGGTAAGCTAGGCATATTACACAACGACTTTATCCAATCAATCGCCATACAAATGACATGACTGAGCCTCCTCTGGTAAAACCAGTAGTGCTTAAGACTTGCAGTACAGTCCAAAAATCTGCATCCACTAACATTTCATTTAATCCTTATTATTCAAAATTTTTTTACACTACAGCATTGCTGAAGAATTCTACATTCTGATTGGCCAGAAGGTGTTGATCAGTTTTCTATAACAGCACAGCCCTGAGAGTAATTATTGTATTAGATTATATTAGATTAGATTATGTGCTCATTTTAATATGATATCATTTCTTTAGTAACAACTTACACAGAGACTTGTATGGGAGATGCTCCACATAAATAGATTTAAAAGCGTGTATAATCATTGCTATTGTGAATTTTTCTGTAAGCAGATGTTTATTTAGCATTTTTGGAAGGAGCCTCCAGGGTCAACACTTTGTAACAAACAGAGTAAAGCTAAGTAAAGTTAGCTCCGCCACAGGAAAGTCTTCAGGACAGAGGTTACAGTTTCGCTGTAACATGACTAGCTGCATTTTTATCTTCTTAACTTTAAGAGAGTGGGAAAAAAAGAGATCCTGGTGAAGGAATGATGGTTTATTGATGTTATAATGTAAGTGATGACAGGCACTAACTTGTTTAAGAGGCTTTCCACGACATTAAACCTAACTATACACAGATAAAAATTATAATGTGCTCTTCTTTAATAAATAAATTAGCACTGGAAAATTAGTGTGGTATAAGAGGAATAAAACACATTGGGACCTGCATTTATTGAACACACGTGTGAATATATATAGCTAATCCTTAGTTAGTCGTTTAGAGCTACCAAACTAGGTCTATTAATGTATGAAATGCTTCAATGTTGTCTTGTTTTTTTTCTATCCCCTCTCTATGTGGTGCCAGGTCCTCCAGTGTCCCAGCATGCAGCAGTAAGGACAGCGTGGCTCTGGTCCTGGAGGTCATTAAGTCGGCTGTACGTTTTCAGAAGACCATCTCTGAGGCCTGGCTCAAGGTAAACAGAGGCAGAGTGGCTATACGATACTACAATCCTATAAGCGATACAGCAGTGACACTGTAATGCTTTTATTTTCCCTTTAGGCTATAGAGAGTGTCACTGAGCCAGAAGATCACAAGGTGCAGATTTTCATTTTAGATTTTTCTTCCTTTTTAGATCTGTTAGATTATAATCCTGTTTTTATTTACCCTGTTATTTTTTTTCTTTCTGTTTCAGGTGGTTGATGTGTTGGTTTTGCTTATTCTTCACTCCACTAACGCTAACCAGAGTAGACGTGGGGCGGAGAGAGTGCTGAAGGCTAAAGTGCGCGGCGGCCTTATTCATGAAGCACTACTGAATAAGACGTTTAGGGACTACGCTCAGGTCAGCTTTATTTTTTTAGGACATTCAGTACATTAATGGAAAACTGAATTTAGTGTGGTGTTTGTAAATACATTTGTATACTCTATGCACTGTATTTTATTCTGATTATTCTGTTATAAGCTGTCTGTGTGTGCTATTTAACTCTGCACTTGTGCATTGCTTTTGTGTGGTATAATTATGTATGTGTGTATGCCTTGTATACGTGCTCTAGTATATGTTCTTGTGTGTTGTATAGGTGATGCGTGGGTATTTTCCCAGCATTCTTTCCTTGGCACAGGGACTGCTGCGTTCTACAGACTGCTGTGTAGTGCCATTTGGAGGACACATTTACAAACAAGCCTTCACTGCCTTTGACTCCTACTGCCAACAGGTAACACAGCTCATCACACCTGCTGACATGTCCCTGTGACTTATTAATAATGCTTTTCTGAAACGGATTGCTTTGCAATAACTGCTAAAAGAATTACTGTTAAGCCCTAGGTGTGAATGAGTGTGTGAATGTGTGTGTGCATGGTGCCCTATGATGGATTGGCATCCCATCAAGGGAGTATTCCCACATCACACCCAATGTTTCCAGGACAAGCTCTGGATCCACCATGACCCTGACAATAAAGCATTCAGTTGAATGAATGAAATAAAAGCATTGTGTGATTGTAGGAAGTGGTGGGCTCCCTGGTCACACACGTGTGCAGTGGCGTGAGTGGAGAGGTGGACGTGGCACTGGAGCTGCTGTGTGAGTTGGTATCCCAGAAGCCCACAGAGATGGCACAGTACGCTGTCTTTGTTAAGGTAGGAGTCACAATCACACACACTGCCAGTCTCGAACAAAAGAGCAAGGGTGCCTTAGTTGTTCAGTAGTGCCTAGAATTAGACTTGATCTGACTGTGATCTGATCTGACTGTCATCTTTTGTTAGATTCCACACTTTTTTTAAAAATAAATGTTAAGGAGAGTAGGCTGTCACAGAATGCAATAAACATGAGATTCGTTATCAGTTAGTCTTAATAATCAAATCACTGTGCCATATTGTGTTTTAATCACTAATCTGGGTTAAAGTCTGCTTGATAACTATTAGGTAATAGCTATATTTTTTTTCCTACTGACTGGAGAACGTAGCAGACCCAGGTTAAGTTCAGCAGTGGAGCTTTTATTTCATGTCATTAGAAATAAAGCAAAACAAAATGGCTTTTTAGCTCGCTTAAGGTTGTGGTTGTTTTGCAGGGTTTGGAGACTCACTCACACTCTCTCTCTCTCTCTCTCTCTCTCTCTCTCTCCCTCCCTCCCTCCGTCCATCTCTCTCTCACACACACACACAAACACACATCCCTATGTAGACCCATCAAGCAACCAAATTTAGCGCTGAACAGAAACCAAGTGGCCATGATGAATAAGATTGTCACTTATTTGTAAACTCTGAATACAACATTAAGCAGACAAGAGGCAAGAGGCTGGTAAATGTTTGTCGACGCATTAACAATATTAACAATATTTATATACCTCGGCTGATGTGTGTAATGCAGCAGACGGTGAGATTCGAAACAAGTTATGCCTGCTATAGTTACAGCATTCAGGTGCGTCAAACCATCATGAAGCACAATAAGTTTAAACATAGCTTCATGCCAAATGAAATTTTTTGTTCTGTAAGTAGTAGGTTTATTTCTCTTTTACTGGTTGTTGAACTAACTACCCAAAAAACAAAAAAAAAAAGTGTGGACATGAGATCTGCTTGTCCCAGGCACCTGGGCAACTAATTTGTCAACCCCTTTGTTTTATATCTTTAAATAACAATTTATGTCACATCTTTCCTTGGCTCTTTTTGTTTTCAAAGCCTCAAAGGCAGACAGATTTAATTAAATTGCACGTTAGTATATGTATATAGTGTATGTGAATTACTACACTACTAATCATGACACGCCTGATATAGAGTGGAAGTTGTGTTGCTGCTTTAGGAATTAGCGTTCATACTTTGGGAGCAACAGTGATCTCCAATAAAGATAGATCTGAAAAACTCTGTAAATTGGCAAGTGCATCTGAGTTATTTCCTCTGCTGAAACTTTGTGTCCCATGATTTTGTGGTGCAGGGAATTCTGGACTACATGGACAACTTGAGTTTTCAGCAGATCCGCCGTCTTTTCCATGTGCTCAGCTGTTTGGCATTTGGACAGGACCAACATGGCAGCCATATTCAGGTGCATTTCAATTAAAGAATACTATATCTCTATCACCTGCATCTGTGGTGTATGCGTGATTACCCCAGACTAGAATTTCAACAAGTTTCCTTTTACTCAGCAGAACAGAAAATCTGTTTACTCTAAGCACAACAGTGAGTCTGAGGGCAGTTGTTGGTCTGTCAGTAAACATTTATGAGAAGTGTATTTCTGAATTGTTCAGTTAAATGTATTTGTAAAACAAGCTCTTTACCTGTATAATGCAATCTTTCAAAGAGGGGCTACTTTTTCAGAGGGAGGAATTTGTGAATGTTACCATTATAGTCAGTTTTACCTTGATTGCGCAGGGGCACAACAAAACTAACTGGAACAACTGCAGAAAACTACATAAGAACAGATTTGCTTGTCTAAAGAGTTTGGATGAGCAATGTCTGTCTCATTCTAAGAGCTTTGTTGATAGAAATTGTATTTTTGAATTTGCATGTATATTTTAAATGTATATTAGGAATTCTGTCTTTAAATAGCTTTAAGTAAGTTAATTGGGTTTCCATATTCCTGTAACAGCTGTCCTGAATAATGTTCCTTTTCCCCACCCGAATCTCATTGTCTTATTTTTTTTCTCACTTGTCTGCAGGACGACATGCACATAGTGATCCGAAAGCAGTTGTCCAGTACGGTGCCTAAATACAAACGCATTGGCATCATTGGTGCCGTTATGATGGTGGGGAGTATGGCAGCACGAAGGTAAATATATAATCCCCTAATTGTGAATATTTGAGCTGAATTTTGTATGTAACTCTGTGATCCGTGAACTTTTTGGTTTATGTGTTACAGAGACAGACCTGAAGGCTCTCAGGGAGGTACACTGCCCAAAGACACACATCGACAGGTGAGCAGCACTGAATATGAATGTGTGTTCTTTATGCTTACGCTTGTGTGGTTACTTATAGTGAGTGTGTGTATGGTTAGGTGGTGGCACTTCTGGAGTTGGTGCGGTCGTGCAGTGAAGGCTCGGCCGAGGCCGCTGCGCTGTACTATGATGAACTGGCCAACCTGTTGCACAACCACAGACTGGACCCGCTGGTGCAGGTGTTTACCTCTTTTCAGAAGCAGGACACTTTGTCCTTGGATTTCATTTCTCTGGCCAAGAGAGGCTGGGTTTTAACTTTTGTGAATTTCCTATAAACAGAGCACGCACTACATATGAAGAACTTTACAAACCCTCCTATTATGTATAATAACCGTAGTATGTCTATACACGCAAACATGCACGCACGTATACACAGTGGTGCAAAATATCGTCACAAATAGTACAATATATGCGCAATATGCACAAACAATGTACAAAACTGGACTGTATGCTTTTCTGTCTTGTGGTAGACATGGATTGGCAAGGGCGTGCTGGAGGATTTCCAGGAGGACTTTGTCGTGGACCTAGGACCTGAGATACCTGGGTGGGTGCCTCAGTCAACACAGTGCTATGTACAGAATAGGTTAGGTATTGCTGAATTTCATGTTTTAATCAAAATCTTAGTCTGCTAGTTAGGTAACTATTAGATGGAATGAAAGTAGGGTTCCACAAAATGTTTACTATTGACAGAATTCACACAAAATTTGTAATTGTGAATGTGATGTAATTTTGTACAATGGCCAAACAGTGTAAGATGCTTATCATTCACTTTATAAATATTCGCTTTATAACATTACAGTTTTCCACAGGTTCACACAGTCAACATTTCTAAGAGTGATAATATTAGATATTAGAAATTAGCAATTAATTTTTTAATTATTGCATAAAACCAGGATTTATGCTCCTTATTATGACTGCTTACATGCAATAACAATACATGTAGGATATGGAGGATACATAAACCATGAATTTATTCTCAAGAGTTGTTAGTTAGCAGGTCAGAAATTTTTGTGTTGTCCAGAGCTTGCATTGTTGTTGTGTAGCAAAATCTCAAAAAATCATCCAGTTTGGAAGAGACAAACATTTTCAGCCTAAAGCTGAGAAAAGCTAGCCTTGATAAATTGTGCAGCACACATTACTCAAAATAAAATAAAACGGAAAAGGAAGTTGATCACTTTTCTGCAGGTGACTCTTAATTCCTCACCATATAAAAGTATAGCAGCCCTCGATTATTAGAACATTTTTTTGCTCCTTAAAATCATAAGTGACAAGCTTTTTGTGGTGATCTAGGCCTATATGAAATTATAACTTTGATATTTTTATAAAACAAATAATTTGTTGTACAAGAGAAACCACTCAAGACGTTGTTTCCTGGTAATATATCTAATTTAATTATCACCAAAATCTCAGTATTATAGGATTAAAGATTAAAAATGTTATTGTTCTTGTTGTTAATGTTATTGCATTTGTGTGTTGCAGCTCATTTCCATTCACTGCCTCAGCTATGTACAATCTGGATGAAGACGAGAGTCAGGGAGGAATTGCCATTAACCTGCTGCCTCTAATGGCTAAGGATCTGCTGCACAAAGCAGACAGCAGCAGGGACGGCAGGTCAGAGCCCACACACACACACACACACACACACACACACACACACACACACACTGTTCCAACTTGCACATGGATTACAAACTCCTCAATAGGCTAAGTTTAACATTTTATAGCAGCAACACATTACCTTTACCATCAGGTTTAATAAAAAAATAAAGGCCTCACTAATACAAACAGTATTCAGACTTGCATGCAAATGACCTCTCTCTCTCTCTCTCTCTCTCTCTCTCTTTCTTTGTGTTTTCTTCCCTGTCTACCCCACTTTCTCCTTTCCTCCAGGCATGTATCTCCTCTGTGTCTGTCTTCGTTCTTCAGACTGCTGAGGCTGTGTGAGGAGGAGGAGCACCAGGGTGATCTGGAGGAGATTGATGCTCTTCTAGGTACAGCACAGCTCAACACATAAACAGCTGCTATTTTAGAAATCACAAACCCTGACTCATTCAGGATTGCTCCCTGTTCAAGACATCTGAAAAATATCATATTGTCTTGTTACACTGTCACCATCCACATAGTCACATGGGATTCAAAGATTTTGAAGACTCTAATCTAAGCTCTAATCCTCAATCGAATACAGTCTCATGGAGAATCTGCAGCTCTGCAAGTGTAGCTTGGGAATGTATTAAAAGCATAAATCTATCTTCCATTAGCACTGCATTTGCCAGGTGTAAAAAAATTAAAAACAGCAGCTAAAGAAATGCATTTTAGACCAAATCCCACATAGTGTTGCAACTTTGGAACAACACTATGACCTAATAACTTGTGGTTTTTTTTGTTTTTTTTTTATCACCAAGAACTTCCAGATCTCTACAGTAAAAAGGTTAAAGCAGAAGTAATAAGCAGCATTAGGAGCTCAGGATATGAGCTCAGAATATGTTGCTCAACAGATTCAACAGATACAGCAGTCGAAAGCTTTTGTACACACTTTATTGTAGAATTTTTGTTTAAGTGATCTAATTTTACTGTAAATAGTCTACAATTTGAATCTCTAGCCAAGGAATCGAGTGTATATTATTAAAGGTTTAGTGAACTGACACTATATTTCATTGGAGCCATCTTGATCTAATCTCATCGGATAGGACAAAATCTTTATCAGTCTATTTAGGTACTTCAGACACACCATATATTTATGTTTTATAGTTAACACTAGCACAGTCTGTAGGCTTAGCATGTTTACCCTCTAAGTGCACTTGCCTTTCATACAGAACTCAATTAGAGCCCATTAGGATCTGCGAGCAGTCACTTAACAAGCTGCACATAGATTCAGTTTTCCTTAATTAATTGCTAGTTGATATCAGTTTGTTTGTGGCAGTAACAGTCATTAAACTGTAATAAAACATAAGAAACTCCAGGGGTTGAAAAACTGGCTGTGTATTTAGCAGAATCCTACAGTGACGCCATAGAAGTCTATTACTGTGCAAATATAAATTGCAATGACTTATTGATTTATTTCCTCTTCTCTGTGAAATATATTTCTAAAACAATGTTAAAAATTCCAAGTCTAAATTGAATACATGTGATAGATACAAAAATGCAGCAACTTAAGTTCATTTGCGTCCCTTTTGAAAATGAGCGTGGTCTGCTGTCAATTAACATTTTTCCCCCAATTAAATTAGGCTTAATTGGGGGAAAATAAGTTAAGCTACTGCTACCTTTCTTTACTTGTGGCATTTGTTGATAATTAAAATATTATCACTATATGACAAGGAGTTTAAAATAAGATTGTGTATTTAATTTTCCGTCCATTTCCCTTCCCCACATGGTCGATTATTACCCGTTATAAATCGGCATTGGGTACTTGTCAGACAATGCTGATATCTGATATCACTCATACTTAGAAATCAGCAACTACGTGCAGTTAGATAGTATTAACATCTGCCAGGGAACGTTATGATTACATGTAGGGTGTTCACTGCTTTATTCTCAGTAAGTTGCTAGGTTAAAGTTTCTTGAATGTGCTTAAACAGAAAAGGCACTGCTTGTCCTCTCAGTTGACTGTACACTTTGCTGATATTACCAGCTCTGGCACTTGTTCCGTAGCCTGTCGCAGCCACAGAACAAAGGTCCCTTTGTAACAGGAGGAAGTAGACATATTATCTACCAGCTACCAGTGTTATCTGGCTGAGAGCATTGTGTCTGTGCATGTTCAAATGATAATTAAAATCGCTTGGGCAATGCAGTTCTGTTCATGTTCTTTGTTATTTTCCTGGGATGTACATTCATTCTTACCATCATGGGAAAGCTGAAATAAATACAGGAAACTAGTATAAAATAAAAAAAAAATTGCAAGAGAAACTAGTTTTAATGACCAGAGTAAACCAGTCACTGAACTTTTGTTAAATGCAAAATGTATATTTAATAAGTTTACTAGGTGTGTGCCACTGTTGAATTTACATATCATAATAATTTCTGATTTTTACTGCTGTCCACAGTATTCTCACAATAGATTTGACAATAGAAATAGAATATGGGGTAGTGATCAATTGTACAAGAGAGCAGATATTAGCATTCTTCTGGTGTAAATTAAGTTTAGGTTATGAAGGTTGTAAGTATTTCTATGTTCTGTGTGTGTTGTGGCAGGCTGTCCTCTGATCCTGACAGATATGGAGGTGGTAGAGAAGGTTGAGAGTCTGTCTAAGGCAGAGCGAGAGTTCCTCTGCTCTCTACTCTTTTACACCATCAACTGGTTCAGAGAGGTCAGTACACCTACATTTATACAAGCACGTACAAGGGTTTCATACGAATTTGCTCAGTAAATTATTGCATATTGCAGCTTGTTCTGGTTCTTATCTTACATTACTATGTTGCCAGGGTAACGAAGTAACAAAATCTTTTGACTTTTTATTCAGGAATGACCAAATGTTTGACTGAATACGTGTGTATGCATGTCGTTGGTATGCGTGTGTGTGTGTGTGTGTGTGTGTGTGTGTGTGTGTGTGTGTGTGTGTATTTAGGTAGTAAATGCATTTTGCAAGCTGAAAGACCCTGAGATGAAGATGAAAGTTATAACTCGTCTTCAGAACATCACTTACCTGCAGACACTGTTGGAGACATGCTTGGCAGGTACTAAACCAGAATTATGGTGGATAAACAATCTAACAAGTATGTTTGATTTGATCTTGAACAGCTCTGAAATGTTTATGGGTATGTATGTTTCAGCCAGCCCTGGATTCATTCCTCCTCTAGCTAACTTTGACTGTGAGAGTGCAGAAGTTTTGGCACCTGCTACATCTGTTGGTCCTGCCAAGAAAGCAAAGAAAGGTAAAGATGTAAGATACGTCAGAGAGGCCACGGTGCCTCAGCTTTACTGTCAGGGGCACGATCGTGTGTATAGTCTCTCTTATGTGAGCTTTATTGAAGTGTAGACTCACTGTTCAGTCCAGTGATGATTAATCAGGTTTGCTCCTGCTAATAAATACTATAGGAGAAATATTCTTATTCTAAAAGCCTATAAGATCTGGTACAGTGGATATAAACAGTCTACACACCCCTGTTAAAAATGCAGGCTTATGTGATGTAAAATATGAAACCAAGATAAATCATGTCCGCTCATTTTCCACCTTTTATGTGATATAGCAACCAACAAAATTCAAGTGGAAAAGAAATAGAAAGTTTTTACGGGCAAAAAAGGAAAAAAAAAAACTTTTCAACTTTCAAAAGAATCACTTCATTGATGATAGGTGTATGATAATTACTTTTGACCATGAGTTTGAATGTGACTGGTAAAATCACATGCCCCATTATAAGGGTGTGCACACTTCTGCAACCAGGTTATTGTATATTTTTTCTTTTTCTTAACCTAAAACGTTTCTCTTTGGTTCTCACTTGAATTTTGTTGGTTGCTATATCGCATCACAAAAACCTGCAATTCTAACAGGGGTGTGTAGACTTTTATATCCACTGTACGTAGTTTTTTATAGTGCCTGTGAGGGTGTGATGGTGTGTATAAAGCAGCTGTTATCCGCTGTGTTTTCACCTGCTGTGTTTTTTCTTACAAAGGGAAGAAGAGTAAAGCGTCGGCCAGTAAGAACTCTTCAGCAGACGGCTCGCTATTGGAGGAGGCTGCTGAAGCTGATGAAACTCAGGCACAGGCAAATGACAATGCTACTGATACCACACACACACACACACACACACACACACACACACACATTGTCCTACTATAAAACACTAGCAGATGCTATAGCTTGCTGTGTAAATGGATATTATTTTATATTATCTGATCAACAGTGATCAGATAGAGAAAACCGACTTATAAAGTAAATTCCGAGGTTTCAGGATGAAACATTGCTATATAGTGATTTCTAGATATTTCTAAAACTAAACTAAACTAAACTATACTATAATAATTGGGGTGTCTCAGCTGAAATCCTCTAATCATTTAATCATCATATAATTACATTTTTGTAAATTTCATGTATGAGAGAATTCTCATATCCTTAAGTGTTATTCTTAATCTGATGTTTTTTTTTTTATTTTGCTTTTTTGTGTGCTTGAATCCATTTGGAAATTATTTGACATCATGTCACCAACACTAGTGCTTTCTCAAGTGATACTTCTTATACTTAAGGAGCAAGTTTTTGTCTGAAAGGGCTAGGATTGAAATTTTCTGGAAAACAGTTTTGTCTGCAAAAATGTGGTGATCTAGGAATTTTATGTCATTATTATGGGATGTTATTAACAACCCATTTATGTGTTAGTAGACACATTTGACTGTGAAACTGTGTGTGTTGTGGCAGGACCACCCAGAGAAGGAGGTCAAAGCAGGGGTGAGTCTATCCTCATACTGGCCGTACTTCAGGGAGTTGGACATGGAGGTTCTGAACGTCTTGCAGTGTGGCCTGCTCTCCCGATCAGTGCTGGACACCGAGCTCCATAGCAAGGTCAACAAAGCCTCTGTTCTGTTCTGTTCTGTTTACCAGAACATAACTAAGCATTACTTCATGAGCAGTATAGTAAAAGTAAAGGGTGTATAATATGATGAAAAGTGTTGACCGCTGTTGGGTGCAGGTGAGAGAGGAGGTACAGCTGGGTCCTGCTGAGTTGGTGTTTCTGCTGGAGGACATGTGGCGTAAACTGGATTTCAGTCTGGCTGCTGCTCCAGCCAAAAAAGCCCCATTTCTCAAAGTAGGCAAACACACACAAGGATCTTCAGTATTTACACTCTTTGTAAATCACAAGCTGGAGAGATACTCCACCTTTCCTATAATTTTAACACACCCTTAACATACACTTGAGTGGCTAGAAAGATCTTTTAGCTGCAAGTTTGTGATAACTGCTATGACTGTGCTGCACAGGTGAAGGCAGACAGGTCAGTGGGATTCTCTCACCTGCAGCAGAAAAGCTCCAAAGATGTTGCCAGCTGTTGTGTTGAACTGCTAGCAACGTTGTGCACACACCTGGAGAACTGTCACAACCATTTTCAGGTACACACACATACACACTGCATGCCTATAAATATTCTTCACAATAAATGCTTTAGTTGCTATCAGTCATTTCCATGTATATGCTATAATAATAATAATATTGTGTGTGTGTGTGCATGTGTGTTCCCACAGACCCTCCTGAATGAAAACCAAGGAGTGGTGGATGCTCTAGGTGTGGATACGAATGTACAGCAGCTTATGTGCTCAGCTTATCAGCGCCTGTTGCAGGTCTTACACACAGCATTTAGCTGGTGAGTACATACAGAGCCACAACACACCTGATGTTAACCTTCAAATGATTTCACAGGTCAGAGGTTGTAGGATGGATGGAAGATTGAGTTAGGGTTGTATTAAACGAAAACCTGCATCTTGGAACACTTTAACTATGTCTATATTGAAATGTCTGATGTGCTTAGCAATCCTGGGGTTCAATATGCGCATGAAAAGTCAGCGGTTGTGAGCCACACTGATATCACAGGGGACCTTGTTAGTGCAGTTACAATGCCATTTAATAGAAGAAATTCCAAAGAAAAAGTAAATCCAAAAAACAAGAAAAAGTAAATGAGAAATCCAAAGAAAAAGTAGCAGAGACAGCAAATACTGGACTCAAAGTTCCACAATGCAATGCAGCTATACAATGCAGTTACAGCAGATACTTGAATCGGCTAGCTAGTGATCTACCAGATATCAAGACTGATGATGTTGACGATGGTATTAGCATGAAAGTTGAAGCTTTGGAACATTATCTGTTTGAGCAGAGTGTACAGATGAGGAGGAGAGAGAGCTGGACAGGCTAAAGGACTAAAGTGCTGCTGCATCACTCATTTTTAGGTAGAGATGAAACGAGAGCTAATTCTAACTGGCACTACTATCAGCACGTAGTCAAACTGCACTGTGGGTAACAGGAAACCATTAACCAAAGTGAAACCAGGACAATGAAAGAAGTTTAAACTACAAAGGTCAATTCAGGATTTCACTACAAAATGCAACTGAAGATCAGATTTTAATTCAATTAATTTTTCTTTAATTAGCATTAGAAAGCACTCGGAGACTTTATGTGCTTCTGGAAAACAAGCCCAAGAGTTTTTTTTGTTGGTGGTGTTGGTGTTGATCTCACACAGGTTCTGGTGTTAAGATCTGGTTGTGTGAAGTTAGAGCTGATGCAGTGTGTGAGGTTGTGATATGTTTTCAGGTCTGGCTTCTCCCAGCTGGAACAGAGGCCGCTGTTAAAGAGTGCTCTCAGTGTGCTTGCCAGCCGACTGAAGGAGAAAGATGCAGACCAAACCCTGGAGCAGCTTATAAAGTGACACACACACACACACACACACACACACACACACACACACAAACACACACATACACACTTTCAAGTCTGTTATCAGGAAGAGAACAGATGACAAAAAAAAAACATTTTTCAATTTCCTGCCAAGCTCATTAATAGATTTACAGTCATAACCCAGACATAAAGCTTTAGTATGTCTATTGTGTGTGTCACTGCTGGTGTATGTGCAACAGTTAAAGTAATGTTTAATGCAGATACATTTTATAGATTTGCTCGACCCTGAAACTGTATTTAAACCTCTCAACATTTGTGTCATTTAATCCAGTATACTGTTCATCACTACTGGCTACAATAAGGTGTGTATGTGTGTGTGTGTGTGTGTGGTTTAGACACAGTTTTGAGTACCTGCTGAATTTCCGGAGCACTGTGCCCAGCTTAAGCACGGCTCTGATCCTGACGCAGCTGCTCATTGTGCTCAGTCAGTATGGAAGATCCAGCCAGAGCTTCTACAGGGAACACACCGGTCTGTCAACCTATACACACTGCTTCAGCACACTCCTTTATGAATCACTTTAAATTTACTTTAACACGTCTATTTGAATTATAAGCTTACTTCCTTGTAGCTTTTGGCTAACAGTATGTAATGCTTTCCTCCAGCGTCCCTGGCTAAGCATTTCCTGTGTCAGGAGTGGGTGACAGGAAGTGGAGGGAGGGAACGTGGGAACAAACACAACGATGCACTCCAGAGTCTCCTCAGGTTCCTCCCATGTTATTGTGCTGATATTTCAGTCATGCCTGGGCGGAACTCTTGACCTATTTTTGACCTTTCCGTCTATTTCCTATTTTCTTCTAGTATCTATCTAGGACACGCTGATGATGTGCTGAAAGCAGTGGAAGAGATAACAGAAGATGGGATTTCAGAGCTGATAAATGCTGCTAAAGATGCCAGCTCTCGCAGCTGGCGCACGCTCAACAGGTACTAAAGGTTTCCATTAAGGGTGTCACAGTTTAGTCCATGGGATACAGTCCTCAATATCACTCACAGAATTGTAATATTGGAGAATTTTTAAATTTATATTATGTTTTAAGGATAGGATTTCATTCAATACCAACAATAGTACCATTATTATTATTATTTTTATTATTTTTTATTAAACCATGTTGTTTCTTGCTATTTAAAGCTTTTACTTTAACACAGTTAAATAGTCTGCCCATTTAAATCTCTGTCTTTGCTATATGATGAACATGAAGCATTTTCTCACAATAAGAAATGAACCTAATGAAAGTGCACGCTTTCAAATAATGCATAATCATAATTCTTAATGATAAAAGCAACACTACTGTAATAGTACTAAATATAGGCTAATACCTATGTTTTATCAGCATGCCTTATGCACCATAAACTGTGGAAAAGCAGATTTCAGTTTCAGTGTAAAACCATTACAGGTTCATTTCCATAGAGCCTTACTTGTGAAAGTTTTATTTCAGGAGCAAACATCCACAGAGAAAAGTACTTTTTTTGTCTTTCCAGGCAGACTTTCTTGGTGTATTTTAAAGTTATGATGGCAGAGCTGGAGAAGTGTGTACGAAAGATACCTCCTGGGAAACAGACAGACAGCAGAGAGGTTTGTATGTCTGTGTCTGTGTGATTTGCATTTTGCACATGCAAAATGTGGAACTAGGAATGCTTGTATGAGTCGGATATAAGTGGCTTAATCATATGATTATTGTCTTGATAATCTTCAGGTTCAGAGTGAGAAACTTCTAGTGTGGAACTTGGCTGTCCGGGACTTTCATATTCTCATTAACATGGTCAAGGTACAGGGTCACATGACCTTTACATCAGCCTTTCAACCATTTATTCCACTTATTTACCAGTTCTAATTCAAGCAGCTATTCACTCTGATCAATGAGAGTGAACATTATAAAAACATACACTAACTTGATGATACCTGGAAAAAAAAAATACAAGCTGTTTCTAGCTAAAAGGGCTAAATATAGGGTAACTGTATGACAACTGGATCAAAGTGTGGAATTCACTGTGTGAGGAAATGTCACGTTTTTATGACTCCGTTTGTTAAACTGGTTCCTTATTCAATATGATCTTTTCAGGAAGAGAGCCTAGGCAATATTAGAAATTTAATATTTCCTTGCCAGTCTGGTGAAATTTATATTTATGCGTTCTTAAAGTTAACATTATTGCATAAAAATAATCCAATTTGGGCAAAAATGCAATTTTTCCTTCTTTTTTTAGCTGTTTTCTGTGTGCCAGAATTCAGCCACAGAGCCATTGGATGGGTTTTCCCAGGCTGCCACAAATTTTGTTAACATGCAAAAACCTCTCTTAAATATTCTTTTCTGTCCTATTTTGCATGTAACATCATTTATGCAATGTCTTACAAATTCTCTGTAAATCTTCCTGAACACACCCATTAACTGCACTCGCAATTTAGCACATTGCACACGCAAATTAGTACTCAACATTTGGGAGCGTAGTAAATCAGGGCCCCGGTGTGTTACAGTAAAAGAACGAGTGTTTTTTTTTTTCCAAAAATAAGCAGAATTCAGGTCATAGCTAAAGCTGTCTAATAAGAGCATGCACACAGTGAGTGTATAGTATCTCCAGTCTAATGCATTTAGAACTAACTTCTCTTGCTTTCTCCTTAGGTTTTTGACAGCAGAGCAGTGCTCAGTGTGTGTTTAAAGGTGAGCAGAACTAATGAATAACTGCAATAGTTTGGGGTTAAAAGAAATGATCCTTGTTCACACTGTGAACGGTGTTTTGTTTGCAGTATGGCCGGCTTTTTCTCGAGTGCTTCCTTAAGCTTGGAATGCCTCTCCTTGACTACAGCTTTAAAAAACACAAGGTATCCGTGCTTTATTCAGCAGTGCTATTTTTTTAGTTTATCTGGCCAAATATACGCACATTCTAAATGCCTAGTGAAGCCAGTTTTGCGTCATAGTTTTGATAAATCTGCTGGATTTCTCTCAGGAGGATGTTCAGAGTTTACTGAAGACCTTTCAGCTCAGCACCAGGCAGCTCCATCACATGTGTGGCCACTCAAAGGTAACGAGAAACTTTCCTCTGCTTTGCGCAGTATCTCTCAGACTATGTGATCCTCACAGATAAATCACAGACATGTAGAACAGTTGTTTTTTCATAAATTTCTTTCACCAATTGAAAGAATCAGGTTAGACTTTAAATTCAGTGCCTCCACTGTCCAGTGAGCTGCATGTGCACTGCACCAATCCTTTTTTTCTGGTATGCTTTCTCAAATCAGAGCTGTATGTCCAAGCATTTTCATTCGCTGTCTAATTTGAGAGATAATCACACAGTGCAATTGCAGTGCATAAAGAAGGATCTGATAGAACAGTAACCATACACGATCGAGTACAGAGATTCCTAAAAGCATCACAGCTCAAAGATCATTGTTAATTGTTGAGCTTTGTGAGCTTTGCCATCTGCCAGCTTAACTTTATGATGTGTTTTGGGAAACTGGGCCAAGATCAATAACTGTAATGTTGCTCTGCTCTGTTCTCAGATCCGGCAGGACACAGCCCTAACCAACCATGTGCCAGCGCTGAAGAAGCACCTTGAGCAGTTTGTGTATCGTGTTAAGGCAATGCTCACTCTTAACCAATGCCAGGAGGCGTTCTGGCTGGGCAATCTGAAGAACAGGGATCTGAAGGTGAAACCTGTGGGACACATACTAATTATTAGTGTCTGTTTATGTCTAGTATATGGAAGCAAGGTATTGAGGTAGTCATTAGTATAATAATGGCACATGGATGGGAAAAAAAGATAATAATTTACCCACTTGACATATAGTATAAGAATCATGGCACCATGACTAAAAAGGCAATATTAATATTAAACAGTCTGTCAGTTCAGAATTAAATTAAAACGGTAAGCACATTTATACACAAAGATTTTTGCAGGATGTTTTTAAGACAAGTGATTCATTTAATAAAAATATCTTAAGAAACATATTTCTACCTGTCTATTTACATTTGCTCATTTAGCTGACACTAACCAAAGCGACCTGCTGCAACAGGATACGCTTGAGCAGGTGAAGGTTAAGGGGTTTGCTCAAGGAGTGGCAGCTTGGTAGTGCTGGGATTTGAACTATCTGATCAGTAGCCCAAAGCTTTAACCACTGAGCCACCACTGCTCATTCAAGCCATTCCATGGCTAATCCTCCCTTTATATACTGAAAATTATGTTTAGCTGAATCTGTCACTCTGTCCTGATTTGTCTGACAAAATAGGTGGAATTTTGCACGTTAAATTCATATCAGTATCCCAAATATGAATGCAGTAAAGTTGTGTGCTGTTCTTGATCATACCCTGACGCTGACAGGACACACAAACCCTGCCAGACTGAGCTCTTGTGCTGAGCACTTCTCTCCAAGAGAGATCAGATAAATAGAAACTTTATTTATCCATTCATCCTGCCAAAAACTTGTCTGTTTTATGAATGTTGTTTCTATAAATAGTAGATTATGGGGAGCAGTGTTATTTTGGCTTTGTGCATCGCCAGTACTTCTGCAGCTAAATGAACTAACTGAACCAAACAAACTAAAAACATACACTGCACTACATACCGTATGAATCCTGGCTTCCATGGTGTGTGTTGTACTATGGGAAGCCATTTGGGATTCAGGTTTTGGGCTCAGTTTCAGTCTGGATAACCAGCCATAAACAACAGTGCTAGCATTTAGTGATGTTGTGTGTCTATCTTGGTTTGACAGCAAAAATAAAAATTACAAGTACACATGTGGTTGACTTTGACAAAAAGGGTGGGAATGGACAGAAATCTAGGCTGACAAATAGGAATGTTGTGTTAAAATATCATTGCACTCTTCAGTGTGCTTTTAGCTCCTCTTGGATGCCTAGTTCTGATTCTGTAGACTAGTATTTGGGTTCAGATGTGTTTTCACTGCGCTAAATTAGTGGTTTTACATTTAAAACAGAGACCGTACTTCAGTACTTCCTTAAAGAAAAACTGATTTGTGTTGGATGACCAGAAACTGGTAACTTTTAGCAACAGAATCTGAGGGCTAAGCCATTTATCTAGCTAATTTACCTAATCCTACTGATGAACCAACTCAGGATTAATCTTTTAGAATTTTGATTGATACTGAAATCCCACTACCTGTGACAAATGAAAGCTAGTTTCCTAGTAGTCGCCTAATAGGGTAGCTATCTGCTAACCTTCTGATACCAAAGATACAGCAGCGAGTTATAAAGTTATAGCTTACTATTCTATACTGATATGTCAACAGTTCCCTCAAGTTAGTGAACAGCCTCCTCCTCTTCAGATTCCAAATCAGAGGTTCACACATGCAGGATTGGGTTTCCCCAGCCTATTTGTAATTGCATAGCATGCCAAAGGTACTGGAACAGTGTAACTATGGTAGTGGGGGAAGGGGAGAGGTTGAGATGGTAGGAAAGCCTGGAGGTGTTTGCACATTGCACATTTATTATCGATCAGCACATTTATATAAGGGTTAAATGGGTTAGGTGGTCATAGATACTTTAGTAACAAGGATATTTTCTGTTATATTTAACGCATTTGTCTCCTTAATCCACACTCTTCGTAGTTGCCGGAGGGCTGCATATCCACTGTGGCGCTGATTTGCGTGTTATTCTGTTAAAAAGTTCAGTTTTCCATTGTCCAACATACACACTGTATACACATGCCTTAGTAATTTTGGATTAGACAGTTTTTATGTATTATTTGTGTGCATATGATATTGAATGTGTTAATGTTTTTAGGGTGAAGAGATTCTCTCACAACGCTCACAAGAAAGTGATGACGAGGATGAAGAGTCTTCTCAGCTACAAGAGGGGAACGAGGACGAGGTATGAGCTACTTTGTTTAGAAGACAGTATTTTTAAGAATAAATTCTTTTTTTTTCCCAAAAATGTTGTTTATGCCAAGTTCTCTTAGTTCTCTGTCCTGTTTCTGGCTCAGGAAAGTGATGCTGAGGTGAAGGAAAATGGGCACCAGGATGCAGAGGAAGTGGAAGAGGAGGACTCAGATGTGTCAGACTGATGAGCAGCAAACAACAACTAGTTTTATACTTTTATATCCATTTACAGTCAAACTTACATCTACAGACCTAAAGCTCCTTAAATTCAATATCCCATCATTTTGATTTTTCAGCTTGATAAACTTGTTTTTTATACAAGACTAAAAAAACATCTGGGTCAGAATCTAAACACCTTTCACCCATATCGTTAAAACAGGTTTGTAAGAAAAATGCTTTCACTTTTAATACTCAAGTGTTTTCCTTGTTTGCTGTTATCAGTTTTTTTTCCTGTTTGATTACATTATTGAGGTGTGTGTGTGTGTATGTATGTATATGTATATGTATATTAATTTGCCAATAAAATGTTGCGTCATGGATTCAGAGCAAATTTTTCAAAATCTAGATTTTGGTCCCAAATTGATAAATCTGGCAAACCAGTAAAGCCAAGTTTTACTGGTGAAAAAACACTGTTCATTTAGACATTCTGTATGACAAGAGGGTTTTTGTGATTTGTGCTGTAGCAGGTTATGTTAAAACAGTGTTAAAACCGTGGTCTAGTGCTGTTAATGTTCCCCTCAGTGTGGTCCTTCTAGATTTGCTGGATGTTTTAATCACTTCTCCTAACAGACCCTCTATAGGGTCCTTTACAACAGCAGTTCTCAAACCTTTCGCAGTTAGGGACCCTTTTAACTGTAAGAACAAAGTTCAAGCACCCTCTTATGATTATTCATTAGTATGAATGGTATAATCCAACTACATAAATATTAGACACATTAAGCAAATATGTACAATTGTATTTATTTATTTCCAGCAGAGTCATTAGTTTATTCCTGAATTTTTTTTTTTTTAGATTTAAGAAATTGATATTTAGAAAATAAACGACTATAAAAACGCATTACTATGGCTGGCATAGTGTAGTTTGAAACCCATTAAATTCAAGTGACCAGTCAATGAGTCTTATACAGCCCCTGGCAAAAATTATGGAATCACCACACTTAGAGGATGTTCACCCAGCTTTTTTACTTTATAGCCAACAAACAAATCACAGATATGACACAAAAAAGGTTTTGTTCAATAGCTTAACATTCTGGCTTTGTGAAACACATCAAAAAAATTCACTGACATTTTTTTTTTTTATTAATGGCATGTCTTTTTCCAAATCAAGTAGAGGAAAAAAGTATAGAATCACTCAATGTTGAGGAAAACATTATAGAATCATCTTTTAATTTCCATTTCTAATACAAATACCGAGACAAGTCTAAAAATGCTAATTAGTAAGTAGTTAAAAGGGAGTGCTTACACACCTTAACAAGCTGTTGGACTTGGCTAATTGAAAGGAAACATGGCTCCAACGAGAGAGTTATCAGTTGAAACAATGGAAAGGATTATAAAACTCCTTCAACAAGGAATTTCAACATGGAGTGTGGCTAAAGAAGTTGGTTGCTCCCAGTCAGCTGTGTCTAAAATTTGGTGCAACTATAAGCTTATTAGACTAAGGAAGATGTCAAAGTGTCAGGATAGAAAACTCAAAGCAATATGCCTTGAAAATAGAAAACGCACAACAAAACAAATGAAAAACAAATGGGCGGAAACAGGAGTCAATGTTTGTGACAGAACTGTAAGAAAACGGCTGAAGGAGATGGGATTTACATACAGAAAAGCCAAACGAAAACCAGCACTAACACCAAAACAGAAGAAAACAAGGTTACAATGGGCTAAAGAGAAGCAATCATGGAGTGTGGATGATTGGATGAAAGTGATATTCAGTGATGAATCACGAAAAGGAGATGATGCTGGAACTTTTGTCTGGTGCTGTTCTAACGAAACATATGAAGATGACTGCCTGAAGAAAACAATCAAATTTCCCAACTCATTTATAATAATGGGATTGCATGTCAGGTAAAGGACCAGGGGAGATGGCAATCATTACCTCAGCAGTTAATGCACAGGTGTACATTGAAATTTTGGACACTTTTCTCATTCCATCCAAAGAAAATAGGTTTAGTGATGATGAAGTAATTTTTCAGGATGACGATGCATCTTGCCACAGAGCAAAGACTGTTAAACCAGTTTGATGGGGAAAACCACTAATGTTTTTCATTAGTGAAGTCTGTGCCTCAAAGAATTCAGGCTGTCATAAAAGCCAGAGGAGGAGCAACAGAGTACTTGTTGTGTTTTTTTGTTGATGATTACATATTTTTCCCTCAACATTGAGTGATTCCATACTTTTTTCCTCTACTTGATTTGGAAAAAGACATGCCATTAATAAAAAAAAAAAAGTCAGTGAATTTTTTTGATGTATGTTTCACAAAGCCAGAATGTTAAGCTATTGAACAAAACCTTTTTGTGTCATATCTGTGATTTGTTTGTTTGCTATAAAGTAAAAAAGCTGGGTGAACATCCTCTAAGTGTGGGGATTTTTGCCAGGGGTTGTAATAACTAGATTATAACTATGACAACTACAACAGTAGTAGTTTAAAATAAACTCCACCATCATCATTTCCTTAACGCTGGACCCCGCTTTAGGAACAATTTAGTGCAACTGCCTTTAATACAGCACTCATTTAGAGACCCATTAGGATCTGACAGCAAGCCAGTACATTACACAAAGACATAATATAAATTTGTTCTTATGTTTTATTACAGTTTAGTTACTATTATTAATAACAAATTTATATTATGTCTTTGTGTAATGTACTGGCTTGCTGTCAGATCCTAATGAGTCTTTATTAAAGGCAGTTGCATCGAATTATAAACATGTTAAGCATATAGATATAAGACTCACAGACAGCAATAGTATTAACTGTAAAAGAAAAAATATGTGCTGTGCCTAAAATGCCTAATTTGAGTGATCAAGATTTTTTATTTCCTTTTCTAGATTGTTCCAATAAATTTGTAACATTTCTCATTTCACTAAACCTTTAATAATAAACATTTTTGAGTATTTAAAATGAGGTAATTTAAACAAAAATGCCAAAATAAAAGGTGTTGAAACTCTGTCAGTGTATGTGAGGGTGGATACATGCAAAGGTCAGAGACCAAATTTGTCACAGGTATTGGCAGGCCTCCACTCTGAAGAAAAAATCTCTCTGTGTAGACGCTTGGACTCTGAGCAGTGGTTTTATCTGACAAGCTTCCTCCAGGAATGCCATCAGATATGGCCACCCTTCTCTGTGACAGTGCTGTCTCCTCTGCTTGTGGTGGTGGTGGTGATGGTGTCTCCACCTTAACCGTTTTATGGGCCTCAGCCTTCTTCTGCTTGAGTACAAATTACTCAATATTAATTGACAATAAGCCCAAGTTTACTAGTTTTGAATGTCTTTGTAATATTTTACTGTCTGTCATAGGTATATTTTACTGTCTGTCTTAGGTATATTTTACTGTCTGTCAGGGGTTTTGAATGGCAAAATGTTAAATATTGCACTGGAAAAACATTCAAGCTTATTGCTTCTGTTAATAATTAAGTGATTTGCTCATGAGTAGTGTATTCTGGCTATAAACATTTATTAACTTTGCTTTGTACACCCCCTAGAGTCGGGGTGTCAGGCATTCTACCTCATTTAACACACCCCATTCCACTCATCACCTAATTCCCAACCCAAGGCCTTCATGTGTTCAAGTTGGTGTTGTAAATTTAAAATTTGTTTTGGTTAGGGAAATTAAAATGTTGAATGAACTAAGTAGGTTTTATACAAGTGTATATTTTTCACTGACAAAGTTTTAAGTAAATATCTTTGTAGTCTGCATAAAATACGATGTAAAATACTACAAAAATATGAAGCACTGCATGTGGGCATAATGGGTAGCGTTACTGCCTAACAGATCTAGGGTCTAGGGTTTGATCCTTAGCGTGGATTACTGTCAGTGCATGTTCTGCCCATGTTCCCGTGAGTTTCCTCTGGGTTGTCCAGTTTCCTCCCACCTCCCAAAAACATGCCAGTAGGTGCCTCATGCCCAGTGTTTCCGGGACAGACTCCGGATCCACTGTGACCCTGACCAGGATAAAGCAGTACCTGTGAGATCTACTTTTTTTTTTTTTTAATCATTTAGTTATTTTTATTTTAATGAAGCTCATTGTGCATAAATAACAAGTACAACAAGCTTAGATATTTACGCAAAGGGGATATACAATTTTATATAAAAATGATAATAAATTACATACTTTAATAGTTTGAATTGCTTTTTGTGTCAGTGTACAGTGCCATCTCCCTTTTATAAGAAATAGAACATGGCATCTTACATACCTTAGCCATTGTTACTATAAGACTTATAAATGTTTGTGCTTGTAAATGCTTGTAAATACAGCTGATCAATATTTTCAAAGCTTTTACAAATGTGTAGCAAAATAAATGAACAACAGTTTATAGGGAATTATTACAAACTATACAATTTTTGAAATGTTCTACAGTCATTTTTAGCTGGATACATTACAACAACCTACACGACCGATCCACTGCACCCGTCTGGATGACGTCATGCCCCGGGTCGGAATCTACTAATCTGCTCAGAATTCAATTCGATCTCTGAAACTATAATTAGGGGTTCGTTATAAACGATTACTCCGAATAACTAATTACTTTGGAGTTTGTGTAACCATTTTTTCCCCGAATGCTACCCGTTGAGGCTACCATAAAGCGACATTTACTTTAGAGCACCCCTGCGAAACAGAAACATGGTACAACCAGGAAGTAATGACGCCGTGTTGAAGGAAGTAAGCCTCAGTTTTGGCAGCAGAACGCTAAGAGTCAGGGAAATATCCCAAACAGCTCTCTCCCCTGCTCCTATTAGTGCACTATATGGGCTACGGAGTGGCTTCTACACCCTAACTAGTGCACTTTATGAAAAACAAGAAGCAGTTTAGGATTCAGCCTACATTTTGCTCGAGGAAAATCGCCGAGGGTATAACGTAACCTAACCTAAGCTAACATAATATACCATAACAGTGTAGAGTGAGCTCGTGTGGTGCTTAGCAGTTCAGGATCTTTTAAAGAGCATTGCATCAGTGATCGAAGACATTTCTCCTGCTTCAGCAGAAACAATGTCTGACTTTGTGATTTTATCCTTGATCTTGTTTTTGGTCGTGTGTCTCATCTTGACCCTTGCTGGGTTCGTGTTTTACTCCGGACTGCTGTCTGAGATCGTTGTTGGGACAGGATCTCCCCCGGTGAAAAAGGTGACTATTGCGTACAAGTTTAAGACAGGATCGTACAGGGACCGCGGAGCCGCCTTCACCGAGAGCTGCAGCATCGCGCCGCAGCTCTGCTCTGTAGCTCTGTATTATGACAACCCCAATGAGGTGAGTTACAGTGTTCATGTCCACTGCGACCTGCAACTTCCCTGCTCATGCTCCTGCTCCTGCTCATGCTCCTGCTCCTGCTCATGCTCCTGCTCCTGCTTTGCACTCAGACCTTTTATCATTAGGGCCTTATACTCTGAGTTGAATATATCATGATCATAGATCATAGACTGATCTAAAATACTACTACTACTAATACTACTACTAATACTAATACTACTACTAATAATAACTCAGTGAAAGATCTGGTGTAGTCTGTTAGGTCTGATGTAATGCAGTGCATTTCAGTGTATATTCAAAGGCCCTAATGACAGAGAGACACACATGTGAAGTAAGTTTAAATATCTTTAATACTACTACTACTAACAATAATAATAGTTGTAATGTAATGTGATGTAATGCAGTGCTGTGCAATGTTCTTAAACACAAGTGTATTTCAGTGTATGTTTAAAGGCCCTGATGACAGTGAGACATACAAACATGTGACAGACAATAGATTTTTTTTTTTTTTTTGGTAAGCAAACAAGCCAAGCCTCCATTACAGCTGAGTGCAGGAGGTAATCAGCTGTGTTTACTGATAGGATCTCTCTGGTCAAAACATTACACACTGTACAAGCACACACAAGCTGTAAAATTGCAACAGGGCCTGATTCACTTCTACTGAACACTGAACTTTATTGAGTCATTCCTGATAAGTTTATGTATTTAGTACACTGTTACGTGATAATGTGCTTCTGAATGTGAGGGCTTACAGCATGTGTGTGGATTTAAACAGTCTGTTCAGTTTTCTGCTTTACACCCACCCTGCCCTGTTGTTCTGTACAGTCAGTGCACTGTTCTCTGTGTATTGATTAATGTTGTTTTGTATTTATTGAATTGTGTTGTACAGAGCTGCTGAGGTGACATGGAGACATTATTTTTAAATATATGTATATATTGAAGCCACTAGTTATGCTTTTAGTTATGTTTCTGATGGCCATGAATTAATACATTAAAACCACAAGTTGATTTTCTGATCCGGTGAAATATTCTTAGTTCACAAAACTACTGTATGGTAAGATGAGTGAAACACAGAGAAATCGGTTGAATTATTGTGGTCACTGGGACCTAAGTATGGAGATGACTGATAATATTACACTTTACCAATCTTGGAATGATGTATTAAGACATGGCTGGTGTTGTGACATGGAGAGACCATTAGCCCACACCACATTAAGCAAATTCTCAAAGCGAAAAGACTTTCCCAGCAAATAATTAACAAGGCATTCAACTAAAACTCAGAATTTCCAAACTCCAACTAGGACCAATTAGCAAAGAAAGCACCCCGTCATCTCAGAATTCCTACTCGGAAAGTCAGGAAGGTCTCCTCAACCCTGAGTTCAGCATGTGACGTCGAATCAGCATGGCTGCTCACGGCATCAACAGTAAACATAGCAGCACTTCCTTACTTTTAGTTTTCATACTTTTCACTTATACTACAGTATATAAACTAGTACTTGCTTTAGATCAATCAACATACAGACATATTTGCTTGTTAAATCTATGATATTCCTACACTGTTCACTGTTTTGAGCATGTAAATATATCACTTATCACAGTTAGCCGGCTAAATTGTTGCTAACAAAAGAAGAACGTGGAGGTGTACGTTTTATTTTCACTTTGGAGTTTGAAACACTGGAGGTTGAAAATGACGTAATTCTAAGTTCCAACGTCCTACTTCCCATTTAAGTCAAATGCAACATAGGTATTAAGTACAACAAGTCATAGGCTTGTTCATAACTACAGTTTTTATATCTCATGACCACAACGTGATAATTCATGGTCATGAGATACTTTTGGCCTTGAAATATTAACTCCTGGACATAAATACCCACCATGTCACCTTAGAGGCTCCACAGTGCTGTACTGGTCTTTTTCTGTAGTTATGTATGTCATTGTTTTTTGTCATGCACTTGTCGTGCTATTTGCATTATGTGTAATTCTGTGTGTGTCATATAGGGTAGTCCTACACACAAAGCCCATCTATTGCACTGTATGTTGCACCACAGTGCTTTATTCCACAGTAAACATGTACAGGAATAACAAAAATGTTAAAACTGGTTGGTAATGAACGTTTCCCTCCATACCACTGCAGTCGAACATGCTGCATAGCAGTAGTTGGCAGTAACTGGCACGAAATTCCATGTGCCTGCACAAAGTGCCACGTTTGTGGCTATGCTAATCCGGTATTTGTCATTTCTGCAATGCCAGCACATTTTTTAAAATGGATTCCTTTTGCATCTCCTCTCTGGTGGCCTGCTGGAAGTCTCCCAGGTGCCCATGTCCTGTAGATGCACATTCTGCTCCAATGGCTGTACTTTCTGCTGTTATTCCAACCACAGCACTAACATGAGCTGTTTTAAACTACAGCTTTTACATTAGAGTAGACATAAGATATCAGGTGAGGTTGAGCATGAGAGTAAACGTGCCCTGAACTTTGTGCTAAAACCACAAAATGCTTGACTGACAGTTCTGTGGAAACATTATGCTTGGCTGATATGAAAGTTTCATACAGTCCAAAAATTCCATTTAATTTTTTTAATAAGCTTTGAAATCTGATATTGTCCTTACTGTCCCATGTAATCTGCCCTTGTACAAGTTGGACATTTCACTTTAAACACGGGCCCACAATCTTTTCAGTTTATGTCATAGGACACATTTTAACATTTGTCATGACAAATATTGGAGTCCCCATTGCATCAAAAAAGTGTGCTGCAATATAAATAAATCATATGCATACACAAAAACATTGTCATTACCTATCATTAAGAATGTGTTCTAAGATTTAAATAACGAACAATGAACATTCAAAAGTAGCCCAGATAACAGCAAAGGGAGAAAACTTTTTATTTCTTTTTAGAAAAGACTCTGAGAGAAACAGTTTGTTGGATATTGAACTTATTCATGTAATGAAAATCTCCTGATGTTTATAAACTTCAAACCACATAAAGAACAGAGACACAAAAATCTGCCTTTCCTGAACTGATTACGGAATTAAAAAAATATAATACCATAAATCAGTGGTTCTCAAAGTGGGGTCTGTGAAGGATAGCCAGGGGGTCTGTAATTTTAATTTTGTTACAGTGATGGAAATCAGAACCTACCTTTATCAAAGTTGTATTATTACTGAGTGCTTTTTGGCTGGTCACTTTAGTTGGGCTTAAATTCAAACTTTAGTAAATGATAAACAGGTAAGCCTATAAAGCTCCATGACTCCAATAAATAGCCAGATTTCTGTACACATCTGAAAAATAAGCCTGAATTTTTTGAATAGTTCATAAAATAAGTCTGTACTGAGGAGGTCATGTTATTTTTTTATTCGGGGGGTCCCCTGGCTGCAAACATTTTAAGAACCTCTGCCTTAAATGGCATGAATCACAGGCATTGTATCTTTAGGAGAATCATGGAAAGAATACCTAACTTTAAAATGCCCCTCACTCCATAGCTGATTTTGCAAAAAACACTTTTTTTTTTTTTTTTTTTTTTACATATCCTGCCAGAGAAAACTTACTTCCCTCAGCAACTGACTTTTAGAGAAGCAAAAAGCATGTTCCTCCATGTCAGCCCAGGTCAAGTGGGCCATAACACATCCGAATTGTACATACATACATACACAGTCTATTCCCAAACCTAAGAGATCCCAAAATCTGTTTAAGGTCTTCCCACGTGAATGTACGGAAACACAGCTGCTTATTCTGCTGAGCTTTAGATGGATCATACCTGGGAACTAAAACAGATGAAGCTTCACAGGGAGGAGGGGCATTGGGAGCAGTGCAGACAGTGTCATTCATGATCTTTTCTCAACACCTTATTTTAATGTTAAGCATATTTAAAGTATACTGTATATTATTATATTGTATGATTGTATTCTTATATAATATAGTACCATATTCATTCATTTTCAAGGTTGTGGTGGATCCAAAGCCTATCCCAGGTGGCGAGGCAGGAAAATGCCCTCAGTGGGACTCCAGTCCATCGCAGGGCTCACACACCTTCACACACTCATTCACACCTAGCGGCAGTTTAGAGTATAATCTATCTACCTGCATGTTTTTGGGAGTCAGAAGGAAACCTGAGAATGCTGAGGAAACCCTTGAAGACATTTGATACTCCAAAGAGACTCCAAATCCTTAACCGAGCTCAGGATTGTTATATTATATTATATTATATTATATTATATTATATTACATGATATTATATTATATTATATTATATTATATTATATTATATTATATTATATTATATTATATTATATTATATTATATTATATTATATTATATTATATTATATTATGTTATGTTATATTATATTATATTATATTATATTATATTATATTATATTAAGTGAAGGTCAGGTTTAGCTTGTTGCAAAAATTAGGCTGTATTTATAGGAATGTATAGGAATGGATACTAATATTAAGGTTTGGGGCATGGCTAGCAGTTGTACCTTTTCTCACTTGAGTCATATAAAATTAAACAAAGCCAACAACTTATTTCAGCAAGTTTTCTACAAATTTTTCCTTACATCATGTTCATTAAAGTAACATCAGTGTATGACTAAAAGTGAGACTAATTTGGAGTCATTGCTCAAAAACGTAAATTAAGTTAAAATCCACAGGAATGTGATTAATTGCTATGTTGTCATGGAAATATAATTGAGCAAGAGTACAAGCAATCATTTTCAGTTTCACTCAAATAAAATACAAATTCTCTAAAATGATACTTAAGTATATTAACAAAGTACAGTTATTTGCTACCTCTGGTTCCATGAAACCAAATATAAAACTGTTAGTCTGCCACAGTTGGGGTTTCACTGTTAGTTTTGCACTTCTAAAGGCCTAAATATATCATTTTGGAGAGAAGGTTGAGCCACTGTAACGTAACAGGTACAACGGAATGTGACAGGAGCATTGTGTTTTAGTTTGTTGTATTCGTCTCAGCCTGCCAGACATTTAAAAACAGTAGGCTGAAGGAATGTACACTAATTTTGTGCTGCACCTCTGAAACCAGCAGGAGTCAAGGTCAACACCAAAGTGTCTCTTAGACAATCCTGTTTCTCAGCTACTTACTCTAGCACACAAAGGTGCAGAATATTTCATTGTCTGTTAGTGAACACTTTTTCTTTCTTTCTCTCTGGAATTTGCTCTAGCACTGTGTACACAATGTCTGGCTTTACTGTCTGGCTTTGCTGAAAAACAGACACTTTAAGTATTGTTTCGTTTCAGTCTGTATTTGACGTAGTTGCTGATTATTATTAGTGTTGAAATTACCAAAGCCACAGTGTGCAACATGACTAACTGTAGACCTAGTGTTTAAAACTTTAAAAACGGTTTCTATTATATATAGTTCTGGGACACGACAGGTTTTCCTGAACTCTGTTGCATGTATCTCAACCAGAAATAAAATGATAACCTTTTTATATTTATTACATTTCCCCTGACAGATGATCCATCTACTGTTAAATTTATAACCTACTCTACTTGTGGAAAAACAACATTACTGATCAGTTTTACAGATATTTACAATGGGAAATGAGTTCTCACTTTGATTATCAGAATCCTCTACATCAGTCTCTGTCTCATCACCTGAGGTAAAAGTCACTTACAGCATTTAAACACAAGCCTCATCGTTGTCACTCCACTTAACTGATCACTGTTTGTGCTAACATCGGTGAGGAAATAATCACTGACTAATTTAGTCAGTTCTGTTGACTAAATTTCTTGTTATTAATGTCTTTTTAAAACAGCTCTTCTCTGTTTTGATGATGACATGATCGTGCAGGAGCATCAGTATGACATGTAACTATCCAAAATCATGACGTTCCTTGTGTGAAATTACACAATAAAAATGTCAGGCAGACAGACTGCATCTACCACTCCGACGGTTTTTGCAGTCCACCACACGACTGGGTCAGGGGTTTTTGTCTTTTCTTCTTTTGTTGTTTGAATTTCATACTGTTTTGCACAAACTTCCTTTCTCCCTTCCCTGTAAATAGGTTTGAAACAGCAGATGGACAGATGAACAGATACATATAGTATTATAGTATTATGTAGTAAAAGTAGTAATATTTTCTGTAGAATGAGCAACTTTGGACACAGACAGGACACGTCTCATCTTTGGACCATATATATGTGTAGCTTTGTGTCTGAGTCTGACTAATTTAGCAGTTAGACAGTTAGGATACATGTTGTGTGCTGGAAAAGTCTGACTTAACTTTTCCTTGAAAAGTAGGCATGATGACTGTGGAGCCAGAACTTCCCAGGCCCCACCAAGAAAGACGTGGCAGCTTGGCTAACCGCATACGAGTCATCTTTCGGGCAGCTCCCGTGGTGCTGCTTAAAAGTGGAACATGGCAGGCAGTGTGCTGTGACAGCTGTAGGCAGGATTAGGTGCCTTCTCGCTCTGTTTATTTAATATCCAGCAAAACTACTGAAGTGTCGCCACAAAGTGTTAATGTGCTAATCCTGCCTGAAGACCTCAAGTAAAGTGCACCTAGTGAAGCCATCCATACCAATTACAATCTTAATAAACTACAAATAGAGGTACTCTATTTATATCATTATTCATACAAGTGTTCTTCTAATATGCCTGAGTGAAGTTTTGAGCATAGTCTTAATAAAACATAAAGCCAGTAATACCATAAAGCACGGTATTATGCCTTCCTGAACACTAGGGGGCAGTAAAATCATTGAATAAATGTTGGTAATGTTTTGCAAGAAGCAGATCATGGAGTATACTGTAAGCCAGGGGGCCAGATTTGACTTCATCAAAATACCTGTGGGCCAGTCACAGTCTTTAAAAATATATATATATGTATATATATATATATATATATATATATATATATATATCTATGTATATATCTATGTATATATTGGATTTGATATGAGCAAAAAATGCAGACTTTCATTGCTTTAATTTGAGGGTATTTACATCTAAATTGGGTGAACGGTGTAGTAATTGCAGCACTTTCATATTTATTTTATTTTAAAAACCCAAAATGGTCATTACATGATACAATTTTTTAAAGACAAGGTTATTCCCAAATGGACTTATCCACTACATAGTGGGTAGAATCTTGGTTTCAATCCCCATCTAGTATACAGGGCAGGGGTCATCAACTAGCGGACTCAGCAAAGTATTTCAGTGGGCTGAATCGAGAGCTAATAAACGTACGAAACGTACGAAAAAAGTAAGTAATTCATTTTTCTAAACATCGACCAGCTCAACATGTATTATGTAAATTATTTAGCTGAAAGCACCTCATCAGACTAGAATCTAGCTACAAAGTTACAGACATTAGGTCAGAAAGGGGAATTTTCACAGACTTTCACTGATTTTTCTTTTTATTTACTTTCTATGGTCTGATTAGCAAAATGACAGGCTAAAGCAGATGACAAAAATCATGTTTAATGACAGTTAGACAGAACTATGCATTTATTCTTCTATATCAAGTTCAGAAACAACTTATCTCATCTGTTCAGTCTGTGGCACTAGTCAGAAGTGGTAACATGAAACACCACGATGAAACAAAACATAGCCACTTCAAATTGTCTTATTTATAGCCTTAAACTAGTCAATGATAGTTAAGCTTTAAAGGTTAACTGTTGTCATCATTCAGTCATGTTAGTTGCTTATCCAGGCCTTTACAAATTTTACTTGATTACCCCTGATATAGAGAGTAAGCTGTTTGTGCTTTAGACTTTATCCAAGCTTGTTTCTAAGTGTGTATATATTTGAAGAAAACTTCAGCTGTTAATAATGCCTCAAACATCCATGCCTGAGCAAAACATTCAACGTATAGGCATATATGGTCTAAGACTAAAGAAGGACATTCAAGGAGCTGCAAATGTTTGGCTGCTTGCAATAATCACATTGCCAACCTGAAACAGGAAACAGGAATGTAGAGGCATTCCTTCATCTGCTAGACTGCTACGAGTCTTTACTTCTGCTCAGCATGTGGTATGTTATCATACCGTGCTTTACTATTGCCGCATGGGTCACACTTTTCCTCATACAGACGTACAGTTTGATACAGTGCACTGTGCATCTGCTGATGTCCTATACAGTAACTTAGTCTGTTACTGTGAGCTTTCTTCTGTCAAGTTGTTAGAAGTTGTGTGCTTTGAGATGGTTGAGAACAGAAAATGTATCAAATCCTATACTTGTCCAGCGTTTCAGGCCACTATCAGCCTAGACACCCATATCAGGTATCAGTATATCCCTAATCTTTACTTTGTTTGTCAGTGAGATGGCAGTTGGAAACAATGTGGATCGATTCATACTTACAGAGGTAGAGAATAACAGTCAGTCCTAGTTTTCAGTCAAAATGCAAAGCTCATTATCTTATATAAGTGTTAAAATGGCTCCCATTTGAGAAGTTCATTTCTGAACCAGTAAAGTACTATTCTGGAGGACCTATGTAATGATAAACAAGTTTTATCATGAAAAGTGTTTAGCAGTTCAAAAAGCGTCTGCATCCATAGACATTATTTACTAGATTAGTTGAATTAATTATTGTTTCGTTATTAGGGTAGCTTGCTAATTTTTTCACTTTGTAACTTTTGTAACTTTTTTTAACATTGTAAATTTTCACCAATTTGTTCATGTAGGTTTCCTTGGGGTTCTCTGGTTTCCTCTCATTGTCCAAAAACATGCAGATAGATGGACTGGCTATGCTAAATTGCCCCTAGTTGTGAATGAGTGTGTGAATGAGTGTGTGAATGAGTGTGTGAATGAGTGTGTGAATGAGTGTGTGAATGAGTGTGTGAATGAGTGTGTGAATGAGTGTGTGAATGAGTGTGTGAATGGTGCTCGGTGATGGACTGGCATACAATCTGGAGTGAATTCTCCTGCCTTGTGCGAAGTGTTGCCAGGTCCAGCTCCACTGTGAACCTGAGCAGGATAAAGCGCTTACTGAAGATGAATGAATATATTATTGTACACATTAAAATCATGTTTATGAAATAAACCTGTATTTGTTTTACAAATATATTTGTATTTTGTGTAACTTGTATTTGATTTACAGTTAAAGGGGTCCCTGGCTGCAAAAAGTTTGAGAACCCCTTTGGGGAGAAAACGTGCTATTTTGTTCATGTGAAAGTTGCAATCATCAGTAGACTCTGTTGGTAAAACAGTTTGCATGTTTGCTTTGCAGATGTTATCAAGGTTAACGCACACCTTTAGTAAACCCCTCACATTTTACTTTTACAGTTCATGAATAGTAAGCCGGAGAAGATTGACGCTCTTGCAAACATGATCTGTTTATTGTCTCTGTATGTAGAGCTGGTAACTGTGCTTGGGTTTTGATTGGCACCGTCATCTTTAGCCACTGTTTCCCCAACAGCCAATTAGCCGAAGATCATATTCAGATCGGTGCATAGCACTGCTTCGGGTCTTTGTTGCTTTTAATTGGCTTATGGCCATGTGCTCATAACGGCGACGGACCCCATGGGGTCAGAGTCATCCGCTCGAGACAGTCAGCTGCTGACCTTGCTGCTCACTTAGGTGGACACGGAAGCGGAAAGGACTTACACTAGGGACACATGATTAAACATTCATCAAAAAATTTGCACCATACATAGGTAAATGTCTCCAAAATGTCATATTTTTATTCAGCAATAACCCAGAGTAATGAAAAAAGTGTCTCTTTGTGCTCGTTAAGTGAGAGATTTGCATTTGCTTCAGTTAAAGGCTAATTTCTGATTTGGAATCTCCTGTCATTACTGTCATACAAAATACACTCCAAAATGGGTTTTAGATGTTCTTTTTAGTATTTCAAAACAATTTGAAGAAGCTAATAAATAATATAGAATACATTGCAATTACCTGTATTGCAATAATGTATAATAATTTCCCCTCAAACTATGTCTTGAGATATGATTGTAGCCTTCCAAATATGATACACAGCAGATAATTATAATGTTATTCTTGGTGCTATGCAGCTTTTTCGGTCATTTGGGAGTAAAATGTCTTCATTCTTTTTTCCTCCGGCTTCATATGAATGCTTTAAAAGCCATAAAACCTGTTATTGTGTGCTGGCATCATATTCACTTTATGTATGCATCTGTGCAAAACGGATTCTGAACCTTTTTTTAAAAAATAATAATAATAATAATAAATGAAGTGTAGGGGGACATGGAGTTGGATGTCACACTTTTCAGACTGGTTGTCATATCTCATGAACCAACGAACTGGTAACCGTTAAATTATATCTAATGAAAGGCCAGCGTGTCCTGGACAGGATGAATAGAAACCAGTAAGATTAATTTATTATCCTCATGAGATACTAGGTTTTGAGTACAGGTTATGAATTTGTGACAACCAATCCCATTATGGGGTTTGAAATTCAAATTATTTCAGCATTAGAGCTCCAGTAATGTATTCATGGATTGCTTAATAATTATTGCATTCAAAATGAATGTACCTATGATTTTTTTAAAGAGCAGTTTCACAACGGAGAGAGCGGTTAATGTGGAAGACTCCACCAAAATCGCATCTGTGCAGTGATAATAATGAGCTGCATGGGCAAACAGTCGGCTCACAGATTTATGAGTATGAGTTTGTGGTTGAGAGAGCACATGCAGCTCCTGCTCATGTGTTGTCCTTAGCGTAGGTGTTTATAGAATAATCAAAGATTCAGCCCACTAATACCTATTTGTAGTATTTATCACATTGTCCATTAAAGTGACAGCAGTAATTGCTGAAAGATTAAATGTTGATAGAATAATAGTGTAGATAGCTACATGTTTTTGCTCATTAGCTATGTAACTCTGATTCTAAAAAATGTCGCTTGGTCTTTTTCCAATCTTCAAGTGTCTAGTTTGGTTAAGCCTGTGCCCTGTGTAGCCTCTGATTCCCGCTCTTGGCTAATAGGACTGGAGCCCGATGTGGGCTTCTGCTGGTGTAGCCCATCCACTTCAAGTGTTGTGATTTCTGAGATGCTTTTCTGCTCACCGTGGTTGTAAAGAGCGGTTATGTGAATTACTGTAGTCTTCCTGTCAGCTCAAGTCAGTCTGGCCATTCTCCTCTGACCTCTCTCATCAGCTAGGCATTTTTGCCTACAGAACTGCCACTCACTGGATAGTTTTTGTTTGTTTGTTTGTTTGCACCATTTTGTGTCAACTCTGAAGACTGTTGTACCCAAAACTCTCAGGAGATCAGCACTTTCTGAAAAATTAAAACCGGCCCATCTGGCACCAGCAATCATGTCACAGTCTGTGTCACTCAAAATTGTTCCTCATTCTGATGTCTGATGTGAACATTAACTGAAGCTGTCTGCATGATTTGATGCATTGCGCTGCTGTCACATGATTAGTTGATGATAATTTCATGAATGAGCAGGTGTACAGGTATTCCTAATAGAGTGGAAAGTGAAGTCTTATTAACGTTACCTTGATGAATGTCAAAACATTTAGGTTCATTAATATTCATGATACCACAAATTCAACTTCACAACTTTCATACTGCTCTTACTTTACAGGTGTGCTTGTGGTTGTTGTATAAACTTGTTGCCGAGGGAAAACGTCGCCCAGGTTAGCCAGGTTGCAGACAGATGTTATTCATCTGTCAGCAAGATTGCATGGTATAAAAATGCATTGCCACAACCCTCTTCCTATCTGCTCATAAACTCATTGCACATGTATGGTGCATTTATTGCAATAACACATTATAGTTACACAATTGATGTGCATGGCATCATTGTGAAGTGCATTAAGTTAAAACATAGCTGCACACCAAATGAAAACTTTGGATTTGCAAAAGTCAGTAAAGAGTAGGGTGATTTTTCTAGTTGTTGAATGTACTTTTTTGGTTGCTTTTCCTAAACTACAAATAAAACCAATAGTCCAGACATAAAATCTGTTCGTCCCACGTGCCTGGGCTAGTAGTTTGTCCACACCTAGGTGAAATTGCTTTTAATTCGAAAGATTCCAACCATAAACCATTATTAAATCAGTGTTTTAGTGTTTCACTCATTGTTTATTCCAGCTGCAGTCATGCATGCTGTTACGCAGAAGCACACCTTTACTTTTAAACTTTAAAGAAAGAAGCATGAGCAGAAGTGCATGCTGCATGTAAATTGCCAGCTTAATGTGCTCACCTTCAGAAGAACGTGCACGTGAAGTCCTGATCCATCAGTTAGAATGGCTGACCAGAGAATTGACTGCTCGCCAATCTCAGTCAGATTTGCTTGCATTTTACCACCAGACATCTGTCTTTTAGTGATGAAGATTTTCTCAACACAGACAATCTGAATTGCGGGCTAATGAAGCTGGAGTTTTAGGCATGTCTGAAATCTAATACTAAACACCTGCGAGCTGTTAGGTCTTATAATGTGCTGTGACGTGTAAGTCTACCAGCAAGATGCTTTATCCTTGTGTGCAAACATGTCACGGTATCAAACAAGTGTGTTCTGTTTGCAGGCTATCTTTCTTTCGCATCGCCTCATCTTATTTTCATGTGCTAATTTGCCTCCCAGCACTTCTTCAGTCTATGTTTTCCATCATGAGAGGGATACAGTATAGGAGTAATACCATTTCACGCCTTTTGAGTTTGCATGGTTATGACCCTGAAGTGAGCGAGTAGATGTATTGATTCAGTGCTATATTGTGATTCTGAAACAAATAATAGATATCCTGTCCAAACTGACATGTTGGTAAAGATTGCATTATATCCTGTAGGAAACGAGGTTTTTGCTCTACCAAAATATAGATGACATGTAAAAGGACTTGTCAGAGAAGTGACGTGTTCTGGTCATGTGACCTACTAATGGTCGAGTGCATCTTGCGCGGCCACAGGGCAAAAGTATTACAACAAGCGTGTATAATAAAGGTCAGAACAACCTTTGTGTTTTAAAATGATGTGTATTTAGAATGCATGGACTTTTTAGTGTAATAACCATGCATACATTGTGAAAATTCTCCCATCTCTGTGATTTATACAGAGATCACTTATCATTCTGAAATCGATAATAATTAATACAGACATCCTCCAGCAACTTTACTTAACTGACATATAGTCAGGTCCATAAATTTTTGGACATTTGACAAAGCTATTACTGTTTTTTAGCTGTCTACCATAATATAGTTGAATATTTCATCATTAAATAATGAATATGAGTTCAAAGTGCTCACATTCAACTTTAATTTGAAGGCATTCATCCAAATTGGGTGAACAATGTGTAGGAATTACAGCACTTTTTATGTGTGGTTTTCCCTTTTTAAGGGACCAAAAGTAATTGGACAGGCTAACGTAATCATAAATTTAATTGTTATTGTTCATTCTTGGTTGCAAATCCTTTGCAGTCAATGACTGCCTGAAGTCTGGAAGCCATAGACATCATCAGATACTGGGTTTCATCTTGACATCTATAAACTATCAACTTGTCCGTAGTCCTGTAAAAAATTCTCCAGAACATGTGAACTGTATTGATACCATTTATTGGTGATATGTTGTTAAAAATCAGTTAATAGACATGCTGTACAGGGGTTGTAGAGTGGCTAAAGCAGACTAAATAAAGGGCTATTAAAAAAAACAAACCAAACAACAAAATCAAAACATAACGCTATGTGGCAAAGCCTGTGATTGGTGCATTCATACACGACAGCCAAAACAAGACTACAGATGGTAACTCTAGGTATTCAAGCTTGTAAGCTTCAAAGTGTGGCTTCTCACAACCCTCCCAAATGTTTTGTCTGATCCCCAGTTGCTTAGTGGTAGTTTGCATTATACGTCTGAAAATTTTATACAAACTATCTATCTATAGTTGTTACAAATAACAGTACTACAGTAGCGTAGAAATCTAGCACTCACTCGCAAAATGCGTAGGTTGGTGGGATGTAATAATAGGTGGGGAAAGTTTTAACAGTAATATTTATAAAGGAGTTTATTCACGTACATTTGTCAAGCCTTCACGTACACACTGGCTACCTGAACAACAAATTTGATGTATTTCATACATCCAAATTAAACTAGAGAAATGCTCTGCCAGGCCTTTACTGCAGCTGTCTTCAGTTTCTGCTTGTTCTTGGAATGTTTCACCTTCACTTTTGCCTTCAGCATGTGAAATGCATGCTCAATTGGATTCAGGTCAGGTGATTGACTTGGCCATTGAAGAACATTCCACTTCTTATGGAGCTGACTGTATGTTTGAAAATCTTATTCCATCTGTATTTTTCTCTCTGCTGTTCCATAAATGCCTTTACTAAAAACATGCATAAGGTGTTAAGCAGATTATTTAGCTAAGCCTAAATTTAAATACTACTTTTATTATGTTACCTATGCAGTAACTCCATCAAGTACAAAGTTAGCTAATCCAACTCAAGTTGAGAGACAGCATTCAACAGAATGTTTCCTTATCAGACAGAGTTAGAATGATTAATTATCCAATGAACCCTTAAAGAATTCTTGAAAAACCCTCTTTTTCTAAGAATGCACTCAGTGCACTTTCCTACTTTCCAAAAATGAACAAATGTCTTGTGGTTTTCGAGTGAACTTGATGACTCTGGCCTCTATTTTTCTGAAGCTTGCTCAGACAATTGGCTCTGTTAGCTCAATTTTATAGTTTATTATAAAATTATTTATGAGAGTGAATAAATATACAAAAATATTACTAGTTCAAATTTTGTTGGTCAGTAGACTTGATTAAATATGATATATATATATATATATATATATATATATATATATATAATATATATATATATATATATATATATATAAAATTTACAAGGCTTTTTTGTTTGTAAATTAGTCGTGCATTGTGGAATTATGCTGAAAGCATGTTTTACAGATTATAGCGTTTTAGAGAACTGATAAGAAGTTAATTGTTATGGGATTCTGAAAACTGTCACAGTGCCTTAACTGACCCCTCTCTTGGAATGAGCTGTTAAATATGAGAGAATTTGATTGAAAATACAAGATGCTAATGGCCAAGAACCAGTAACACTTCAAGATATGAACTGGTATCAGGGTTGAATTAACTGGTATCAAAAAATCCTTTTGGCTGATTTTTATTACATCCTTCTATGGCTTGAAGTTTTTGCGCATTCACATACAATATATGCTGTCATGTGACATCTCTATAAACACTGAGATGTTCTCAAAGCGGTCCTGACTGCTCATATTTGCATGCTCTATTTTCTGCCCCCTAATTACAGTCAGAACTGTCTGGCTAGACAAAGAGCCTGAGGCTGTTTAGTGCTGATTCAGGATCAGTTAGCATTTCAGTCAGTGAGTGAGATGATTAACTTTGTTAGGAGCTTGTTATGATGGACACTACGATCAGACAGTTTGGAGGAACATTACATTATGTACGTAGTGTGATGGCCTGATGGGTTTCCCCTCCTACTTTGTTCTCTTTCTTTACTTTTTATGCTCACTTTAACTTGTCATTATGTGTGCTATTTAAAGCATTTTAAAAAGTTATATCCAGATAAAGCAAGTTTAAACTTGGTGTTCAGTAAGGAATAAAACAACTGGCATAATGTAATAGGAAAATAATCAGCAACGCAAAGTGGATGAAGCGATTTACTGTGTTTTGTTCCTTTTATACTGCAGCAATTTGCCAAATCTAACATTTTTTATTTAGTAAAGAAAGACACATCATACTTTTAAATCTGTTCATAGTTCCGTTTATTGTTGCAGAGTGTCTATGAGACAAGGTATTAAGTCAAAAAATGCTGCTTGTCATGCTGCCCTCTGTCCTGAAGACTTTTCCATGCCAGAAAAGCTAAAGTTACAGCTTTACCTCTGACTGTTAATGAAACTGGAGACTCCTTCCAAAAAAGTTTTAAAAAAAGTCCCCTCAGAGAAAACTTAACCATATCAACATTTTCACGTGTATAAAAATCTGTTTGTGAAGTGTCTGCCGTAAGAGTCTGTGTATGATGTTACTTTAGAAATAAAGTAAAGTATTAAAGTATTAGCATGAGTAGATTAGTATAAACCTGTGATTTGTCTGTCAGCTGAACTACTGTCAGAGCTGCTGTTATATAAAATTAATCAACACCATCTGCCCGACCACATATAAATATCTGTCTCAAATTTAAGAAACACTATCCTCCTTATAAAAAGAGAGGTCTAAAAACAAATTACTGATTCTTTTTAATCTTTAATTTCCTCTAATACTTATAGATTATTTGATATTGCTGGATGTTTAATTGAAAAATTCTTATTCTTATGCGTGTTTGACACCTGGTCAAAATCAATTTCCGTAATGTCTCCATGGATTACACTTGCACTTAGTTTTCTCAGGTGAGAACGACTTAAGACTTTTGATGATTGATTGATCTTTCAGCCGCTGCCTCAATAAGAAGTTCAGAATTCTCTTTTCAAGTGTAATTTCCTCTTGCTATTACATGAACATTTATTTGTCTTAGCATTTGAGATTGAGAATTTAAGAGGACGTGTTTCATCAGAATATCTGAACTTTCCTCTCATTTGTTCTTTAAAACTGAGGTAGTTTCACTTTTTTTAAAACTTTGATGAAAGAAAGTGTAGTAGAATATGAATAACACTAAATGAGATTTTGCTCTTATAAAAACATTTGCACAGAAATGACAAGAGATATGAAGTCATTGAGTTTCACATTAGTAAGATTCCACCTGTCTTTGGTAACATTTTGCATTCATTCTGCTCCCAGCTGCCTTACCGTGAGTAGAAACTTGGGGCCCAGCTGTGTACTCGTCTCTAAATCACACACCCTGGAGGTTTTCTAGAACATTGCACAGGAGGAATAATCACAGCATGCTGCTCTCTGTATGAGTCAATCTAGACTCTCTTTATTGAGAGAAGAGGGTTACTAGTGAGGTCTGGTGCTCCATCAAGCTAAAATGAGGGCAGATTCACCTGCTGTGTCCATACAGGAGCATATGGCATTATTTTACTGCCAAACATAGAGTACACAACACTTTAATCCATGAGCAGGAATCTTTCTGCTCTCTTTTGCTGTTGTGTGAAAAAACATGTCCACATTCAAATCTCTCCTGCTTGTGCAGAGATTTGCTTTGCTCATGCATTAAATAGTATGCGCACCGTCAAAAAGTGTGCTGCTCTGGCATATCTTCTGTTTTCGCAAGGTGTGCATTTGTTTATATTCATCATGCTTTTTCAACATCTTTTATGCTCTCGTTTTCAAACTTTCTTCTCCTCATTTCTGGATTTTTAGTGCACCTAAACTGCCAAAAGTCATCAACCAGTCCGAATGGGTGGCTGAAATTTCTGAAATTGTTACTACTCCCATTGGTAGAGGAAACATTCACACTGGCAGGGGAAATGGATGAATCCTTCAGTTATATTTAGGCTTGAGTTTTGCCGTATTTAGTCACAACCTCAGAAACCCCACCCACGGCTGAACAGAGTATCTAATATCTATTACACAAATTTCAGAATTGTGAAGTTTGCCGTCTAACTAGCTATTTACATTTCCATGTATATGCACTTCTGTGTACCAGGTTAGAATGCTGTGACACAATGAGCTTTTCAGAGCATAATATAGTTATTAAATAAAAAAAATAGCATTCTGTCTTGTAAAAGTTATTTTTAAAGTACTCTCACTTGTGAGACTGGCATCATCAATCTAGTAGAGGTGTATAGGAAAACTGATTCAAATCAGAAAAACAGTCCAACAGTGTCCAATATGGCCGCATTGATTTACAAGCTTAGCTCCAGTTCAGAAAATCGAAAAGGAAAACTGTTAAAAACTGATACTGCTGCTGAACATCAGTACACGAACTAGCAAGTGATTGAGACAGACAGAGAGAGAGAGAGAGAGAGAGAGAGACAGATAGATATATAGATAGATAGATATTAAACCAAAACTTTGGAGCTACTTCAACAAAAGCTAAGCAGGAGGTCTCTAAAAAGTCTTTGTGCTATATGCCAAACGTGCAACACAGCCATAACATACACCGACAGCACCACAGTCCTCGTTACACACCTATCATGGTGTAATGTTAACTAAAGGGGAGCCTGCATTTAAAGATGCAACAGGTAATGCTAGTATTAGTTTCTTGCTGAGCTCGCTGCCCCAGACTTCTAGCCAGACAATGGAAGAAGACAGTGGAAGGCAATGACCAAAGCAACCAGTTACTTTATTTGCAATGACAGGCACCTCTATAGCACTAGTGAAAATATTGGAATTAGACACATGATAACACTGAAACCCAAATACGCAATACCAAGCTGACAGCATTTTAGTTAAACATGCATCTCCACTCTGTTCAAAATACAAAGATTTATGTATGTACTACAGATAATTAATGTGGTACCAGTTCTCAGACAATGAAGAGATATTTTGAAATTGTTGTTCTTTACAGAGTCAAAACACATCAACGCATGTTAACTTGAACTGAACTGAGCTGAATCTTATTTGATCGGATCTGAATGGAATCATATCGGTGCTGAATTGAATTGTATCGGCTCAGTAGTGAATTCAAATGTATACAATTGCTACTTGTATAATTTTTGCATTGCATCGTACGCTCCATATCCATATGTATCATATTGGTGACAACTGATTTTAAAAGGTTTTGGAACTTGTAATGGTTGTTAGGCTTGGAAGGGTTTATTTGAAACAGTCATTGTGAAAGAAGTTAATTTTATTAACTTGTCTTGCTGGCATGAGATCTTGAACATTGACCATTACACACTGCTGGCATAATGTCATTAATTCTACAACTGCGATGCCACTGCCATAATGTTCTCCTGGGTATTTTAATATATGTGCAAAACAAGGTTCTAATACAATTAGAAGACCTGTAGTTAGTACTTGTAAGTCTTTATCTGTATATTGGTTGCTTTGAAAACGAGTATTATTAACATGGTATTTAACGAATAACACCCAAGTGGCCTTATATAACTATAAATGAATTTCAGTAACACCACCTTAAAAGTTCTCACATATCAGTTTGCTAATTAATGTCAGCCAAGCGCTCTTGTGTGTCCCATACAAGCTGGTACAAATGGAGAGAAAGATAGAATAAAGGTTTCCAGTCTATATATTCTACCAGTTCGTAACTAAACAAATGCTTTGTGTGATATGATCCAAAATGTCATGAGTTGCTTCTTGATTCGAGGGCGAGCTGACTCCTTTCTCATAATTATGCAGATCTGAGCACCTTAGGGGCTCCTCAGCTATGCATGGAGCCTTGCCATTTTTCTGCTGCTGCTGAAAAACAACTTGAACGTGCACAGCAACAGACAAGCACACAAAAACCTGCAACATTAGCTATTACTGATGGGGGGCAGCGCTGATATTGTGGATGAGCGAATTCCCAGAAGTCCTAGCCCTGGGGGAAGGGGCAGGGAAAGCGATAAGGGGAAAGGAATGATGAAAGGAGTAAATCTGAGTTACGTGTCTGCTAATAAAGAATTACCTCGGTGAATCCTACCTTTTTATTGTAGTGGAGCCTTCATCTTTCAAAAAGCAGGCCTCTTACACTACCAAGCAGAGAATTAGTTTTGAAATTGCTTAGCTGCCGACAGGCCTCCAGAGGGAACACAGAAAGAAATCTGAACAGAGAGAAGAAATGACGCTGTGCTTTGTGTTGATGGCCATCTTCCAATACCAAGGGCCAAGTGAGCACTTGAGGATACCTCTGCACAATATCAGGCTAAAATGATGAGCATGCTAGGCATTGGAGGGAAGATGGAGACAAAAATCATGAACACGACCACACAGAAAGGGCACAGTCTCATTTTCAGAAGACCTAATTCAGTGAGCGGTGGCAAAGAAGTGCAGTGAGTCACGAGCAGTGGACGCGTTCAATGGAGTCTTTACGACAGGTCAATTTGTTTCTTTTCAGCTTATCTGCCCAAAACAATGACATGACAACCAATTATGTTGCAAGATCGTTCCTTGGTTAGCACATTAGCTGATGCCCCAATTCTTGCATGGCCCACACAGAGACTGCTTGAACTGCTCTAAAGATCTTATGTTTCTTCTCATTGTTTCTACTTTTCTGGACATGTTTAGTCAGGCTTGATTTACGTAAACATCAGTAGTTTGGTCCATTTATTTTTTTTGTACTCAGTGTGAAAAATGCTCTCAGCTAAATGAACATCAGGGCGAGGGATGGAGTATGTGGAGGCCTCTGCGCTCCTAGTAATTGCTTGTAGTGTCTTGGGTATCTGCAACCGTGTGGGACGAGAGAGATTGCAAGAGTTCTGAATATGATGGTCATTGCAAGGCTGGAGTAATTTGCTGCAGAGGAGGACAAGAGAGAAATGTGTGTGTGTGTGTGCAGATAGCAGAGGAAAAATGGGGAAAAGTGTATAAAAAAAAAAAAAAAAACATAGAGTAGGAGTTAGAGTGTCATAGATAACCATGTAGACAGTATGAATATCCCTCCTTATTTTACATTTATGGCATTTGGCAGACGCCCTTATCCAGAGCGACTTACAATTATCTCATTTATACACCTGAGCAGTTGAGGGTTAAGGGCCTTGCTCAAGGGCCCAGCAGTGGCAGCTTGGTGATGCTGGGATTCAAACTCCCAACCTTCCAATCAGAAGTCCAACATCTTAACCACTGAGCTACCACTTTAAACTGGTTTATACCACAGTGCTGTTAAATTGTTGAATCTGATCGGTCAGAAGGTATTGATTAATTTTCTGTAACAGTGTGACTCTGACAGTAGTGCCAGCTGCAAGACAAATGACAGATTTTTGTTAATGTTCTTGTTCTAATGCATTATCATTTCTAACAACTCAATCACAGGGGCCTGTATGGCAGACACTCCACCTAATCTAAGACTAATACTACATGGATTAAAAACATTATTTAACAAAGAAAAACATCTAATTGTTGATATACTGAAGCTTTCTGTAAGGGGAAAGCCAGTGTTTCCTTACTTCAGTCAGGAGTAAGGGTGTTCCCATAAGTATTCCACCACAGGAAAGTCTAAGGAGGAGGACTTTGCACTCTGACATTTCTCGGTAACAAGTTGCATATTTCTGTCTTATTAACTTCAAGAGAAAGTGAAGGAATGATCATGTATAACTTATATAACATATATATATGACTTTCCATAACACTAAATGTAACTATAAATGTAAAATGTATGATGTGTCACTCTTAAATAATTTTGTAAAAAAAAAATGTAAATCATTGGCAAATTGCTGTGTTATAAGTGAAATAAAACACTTTCCATTGGGCCATAGCAGACCACCCTGTTATTGATTATTTTCCTGCAATAGTGTGGCCTGTCATGTTTTATTCGTTACATAACTTAAACCTAGATAAGAGTGATACGCAATATTACAGTGATAATCAATATTAACACTATATGGCCAAAGGATTGTGGACCCCTGACCATCACACTCATATGTGGTTCGCCCCAAACTATTGCCACAAAGCTGGAAACACATAATTGTATGAATGTCTTTGTTTGCTGTAGCATTACAATTTCCTTTCACTGGAACTAAGGCGCCCAAACCTGTTCCAGCATGACAATGCCCCTGTGCACAAAATGATGTAGCCCTGGTTTGCCATAGCCATAGAGTCCTGACCTCAACCCCACTAAACACCTTGGGGATGAATTGAAATACAGATTGCACCCAGGCTTTCCCACCTGACCTCACTAATGCTCTTGTGGCTAAATGAGCAAATTCCCACAGCCTCATTCCAAAATCTAGTGGAAAGCATTCCTAAATGAGTGGAGGCTGTTATAACAGTAAACAGGGAACTACTGTAACTCCATGTTAATGCCCATGGTTTGGGAATGGGCACATGGGTGTGATGGTCAGGTGTCCACATAATTTTGGCCATACAGTGTATGTATCATAAGAACCCCATACAGAGTATCATATCAGGACCTGAATGCTGGATTGGGATCAATATCATATTTGACATAATTCTCAGTCTAATAAATCACCAGTATGTAAATTACTAAGGTTAGCTGTGATGGTGAAATTATGTCTCTAAATGATATAAATTGTTTTGAAAGCACTGAAGACACTGAAATTGCAGCATCATCCTTGTAACAATAACTTTTCAGATCAGTTCTGGTAGGACTTTATCTAGTATGAACAGTGGCCATATTTTGTCATATTTGTCATGCTTAGCTGTGAAGAAGGTGTGCGTGGTGACACGCAGTGTCCAGCTTTGTTGTGCTGTTTTACACTCGACTTACTATAAGGAGCCAAGCATTTATAGTGCTAGCAGTTCACAGTTCACTCTGCTTTATCAGTGCGACTATAACTGTGGCATTACTGTTTTACTGCGCTGGTTTAGCTGACTGACTCCTTCCCTGTAATTACTCACTATAAGGTGCGATGGACACACTTGTGAGAAGAGAATCTGTCCAGCAGTAGGAGATGCCCTGGTGGTTACACCTGAAAGGGATGGTTGACTGTTTCTTATTGCTGCTGTCAGACATTTTTTTCCTCCAAGGACAGTTTGACAAATAGTAATGGGAGTGAAATAGTAGAACATGGCCTCAGATGTTATAAATGCACACTGTCTATCTTCATTAGTTATACTGCTGGAGTAGGAGTAATGCGAGACTAGAGTCAGATTTAATGCCGTATTTTACACACTGCTGTTAGCTGCTTAAAGTGCTTATCATTCTCCAATTTTCATTTATGAACTATTTTATGGCACTAAGTAACTCTGGCTCTAATTTTAATTACAGTGTAGGGCCAGGTTAGGACATACAGTGCTTGCTTGCCTGAAGAATGCCACCAAGGGAAGCTCAGCAGTCGAGCTGTTCAATTTTTTACCCACTGAGGGTTCTAGAGCAGATGTTTAAAACACTGCACTAAAGCTAATTAGCTCATGTAGAAATAACCAGATCGGTCCAGCAGAGTGGATTAAAACATGGTTAGAATATTCAGAACTGTTAATGCTGTCTGTAGGGCTTGTGAATATGATATCATGCCACGGTGACTATTGAGAAATTGCTGTACGAGTCTGTTTGTGAATTTCACATGTGTTTCGAGCAACTTAATTTTGTAATATAATTAAAAAATAAGCACTTGAGGCACACATAAATTGGAATTAGAAAAAGGTATGGTAAGAGGTATGGTAATATAAGATTTATCTATTCCTATGTAGTTCTTTCTACAGTTGTCTGAATCAGAAAACACAACAATAATGCCAGAAACACCACAGCAAATCAGACATGACAGCTAAAACAAAAACTCCACAGCAAATTTAGAAACACCACAGCAAATCAGACATGACAGCTAAAACAAAAACTCCACAGCAAATTCAGAAACACCACAGCAAATCAGACATGACAGCTAAAACAAAAACTCCACAGCAAATTCAGAAACACCACAGCAAATCAGAAAACACAACAGAACCCAGAACACAACAACAAATCAGAAAAAACCTAAATTTCAGCTAAAACAAAAACACAACAGCAAATTGGGAAATATTACAGCAAATCGTATAACACAACAGAATTAACATTAACTCAAAACATAAAGTATAGGTCCTTAAGTAACATCACATTCTCGTTGTAGATTGAACATGGTGTATGACCGTTGCAAGGAAAATGAATTGGACTTTTTGTTTTCTTGTTAGACTAGTGAAAAGCAATTAAAATGAATGTTTTGCACATGAGCATGACATGCAGTGTTAGTTATATATAACCAAATTAATAGACACACACACACACACACATATATATATATATATATATATATATATATATATATGCAAGATATTTCTGAATGGCACTCTAACATTTGTAATAAATGCATAAATGCAGCTAAGGTTGTACTTGTACAGCTCACTCTCTCACTGTCTCACTCACACTGTCTGTTTCAGACTGAAGCTGATTGTTGTCGCTATGCAGTGGGAAGTATTCTGAGCCAGGACGAAGAAAAACCCGATGAAGAGTTGCAGCGTCTGTATGAGAAATTTGGATTTCGGGTCATCTCCTTCCCAGAGGTTTCCTGTGCTGTGACTTGCTCTTTCCCTAACCAGTGCATGCTGTCCCCCATCTGTGGGGCATACAGAGTCTTCCCTGAGCTCCACAGCTACATCAGGGTAAGCAATGACCTAAATAAAGATCTTGTTTTTCACCTTTCTTCCCAGGTAGTGTATACATTTCTGATTACGTAGATGCTGCGCAATAAATAGATAAATAGGAGAACAGTACAGGAAATTTGAGAGTGTTACCTTGGGCCTTATTTTCCCAGAACCCTGCTGACACATGTTTTACGTCTAGCACTCAGTACTCAGTACATGGCATGTAAGAGTTTTTTTAATGTGCGTGTGTGTGTGTGTGTGTGTGTGTGTAACACTGAGGGAGAGCAAAGAAAGGTTCTCAGCACATTTAGAATGGAAAGGTAAGTGTGCTTGAGGGGTAGTGGTGTGATTGCTGATAAGGGCAGTTCATACCAGCTTTCTCATATATATCCTGTACCATACAGTCAGGTCCATAAGTATTTGGACTGCTTAATCAATCAATTGTGCAATTACTTTTGAGCCTGTAAAAATGAGGGGACTCTGTAAAAAATGACTGTAATTCCTAAATGGTTAATGCAATATTTTCGTTAAACCCCCTGAATTAAAGCTGAAAGTCTACACTTCAGTCACAACTTGACTGCCTCATTTCAAATCCATTGTGGTGGTGTACAGAGGCAAAATTACAAAAATTGTGTCACTGTCCAAATACTTATGGACCTGACTGTATGTTTCCACTCTGGCCTTCTGGGAGTGTTAGCTAAATGTTTACCGCATACCGTATATGAAAAGACAGATGCTTCATTGGTCAGACATGCTAACAACACCACCATCTTGGATACATTAACTTTGCAGGTTAAGCTCACTGACTTGAATTGAATTTAGAGCATGAAGTGAGATTTAATGAGAGTGCACTGGAACATTTGAATGCAAAAAATCTATGAAACTCGAAATCAAAAGAATAAGGAATAGATTGTCACAGTTGAACGCTCTGGTAATATGTGTTTTGATTTTATGAGTGACTTTATGTAAAGGACAAGCTAAGCTGCTGACTGAGTGAGTTTATAGTTTAGGCTACTGTTTAGTACTATTTAGCTTCTTTTTAGCCTGTTAAGCTTAGTTCTAAGCTAATGTTCTTGCTAATGAATTAGGTAGTACCTGTGAAGTTAGGTAAATGTACTTTGTGTATTACTTCGCTATGATTATGATCGTGAAGTAATTTATGATAGCTATGGTTAGCATGAGGGCATGTATGTCATGTTAACTTTATAGGCAGAAGCTGTTTTCTCAACCTCATTTTAATTATCATATACACTCACTGTCCACTTTAATAGGAACACCTGTACACCTGCTCATAACTGCGTAAATGTACAGGTGTTCCTATTAAAGTGGACGGTGTGTGTATGTGTGGCGATCTGGTAAGACTCGTCGGATGTATCTCTGGCATAATTCTGCTGTAGTGAAATAGACATAAGCTTGATTAGATATTGGCTGTTAAAATGCCTGCGGTGCCCCTGTGCCGAGTCAGAAAGGAACCGTTAAATGCAGCATTTTATGGATTGTGCTGCTGCCACATGATTGGCTGACGGGAAATTGCACGAATGTGCAGGTGTACAGGTGTTTCTCATATAGCAGCCAGTGATTGTACATTTAATTTGTGATATCAAAGTGTTGTATGATATCTGTAACAACGCCAACACTGTAAAAATCAGTTGAGCATAAAGCAATACAGCTAATTTTATCAGAGAAGCCCGCATCATGTCGTAGATTTGTTTTGGTTTACAGTCAAATCTGGACCTCTCTAGTTTGGCGAGGTCCCAGTTGCTAGCAAAAGTGACTAATTTTACTGTTTTCGTATATGTATGGTTTATCATTTTAAAGTTAAAGTGAGTGACAGGTGGGAATGGTTTTACTGAGATGTCGTTCTGAAAACCAAACACTGTTAGTTTCTCTCTGCATCTCCCTCAAATATAGCTAGTAGTGAAAAGCTGTTCTGTGTACTGTCACTTCATTAGAAACATGCATTCATTAGGAACATAACCTGTTGTTACATTATTTATTATATAAACACTAAATACAGATCAGGCTCTTGTGAACTGGCACAAACACAGCTGATTCTGCTGTGATGCTTGCATGCATTCTGTGCAGTGATGACTCCACATGAAGCTCCATATGTCTCTGCGAGCAGCAACAGTCATATCCCGCAGTGAAGGTGAGGCCGGCTTGGCAGAGTTGGTATGCGTGTTGTACTCCCGTGTGTGGGCGTCACCATCTGTCTGTGGAAAACACACAGTCAGAGCATAATCAAAGCTAAATACGTAGTCAGAGGATGTCCTCTTTCTAAAACTGGCCTTTTCTGTGTATTAGTCAGCTGAGGGAAATACACTGAGATGCTGTGTAGGTCTAAACTGAAATCATCATTATTGTTTCGCTTCACCTGAATTCTTAATTTAATTGATATTTGAAGACAGTCAATATCAATATTTCATCCTCTTATTTATGAGAGGCTGTTTGTAGAAGCTCTAACCACAGAGTAGCACCAGCAGCAGCAGCAGCAGGCCTCTGTCCAGTTACATAACAGTTCCCCAGACAGCAGCCTGTCCACATGATGTAAGAATGTAGAAAGCAATGTGTTTTCCGTCTCCGTCCCTACTGCTCTTTCCTCCTGACGCTTTCTCCCAGCCTTTAGCCTTGCCTTGACACACACAGGTGCTTTTTTGGCCTACCTCTGTGTTGGATTGATCACTGAGGTCAGTGCAATAGTTACATGGCCACAGCAGGAAGAGGAGGAAGATCAGATTGTGGTCTTATGGATGTGCACTGTTTGTGTGTATGTGTAGGTAGTACCCATATGCAGTGCAGTGCAGCAGATTAATAATGGAAAGACATCTGTATGTGTGTGTATGTGTGCAGTAGAGTGTGTAGTCTGGGATGTTTTTATAGAAAGATTTATGACAAAAGCTCAGCCTTTGCGAGTAAAGGCTACTGTTGTGGAGTTACAGTAAAGCATCCCTATTCCTACAAACACTACTTTCACGTTTAGAACACACTACTGTCCTTTTAAAATAATACTCCAGAGTTTTTCAATTTCAGTTTTATTTCTACTTTGCCTCTTGCTATGTGTAGAATTTTAACACATCTCTCTGTACAGATAAAGGATTAGAAAATCTGTTGCTTGAAACCTGTTTATAAAGGAAGTCTAAAGGTAGTTCTTCAGTAAACTTCATGAAATTAACCTCCAAAAATATGTTTTGCTTAAGCATTTATTGATAGAATTTTAATGACTGCCCTGATCCTGCGTTCACACTGACAACAAATCACTGATGCCACTTGCAGCGTGTCTCTTGTGGGTGTGTAGCACTGCTAGCATTGTCACTTGTCGGCACTGTCTCAGCTTTTTAAAGCCATAATGTATACAGTGTACCGCATAATTTATACACCATCATGTTTCTTTTTTTTTTTAAGCTCTACATTTGGTTGAATGGGGACTAAACACAGGTAGGAACTGATGTTGCGAGAGTAGGACTGATTGTCTTAGGAATCCACTGGAGCCAGTCGGCTGGATTTGTTGCTTTGGTGCGTCAGATCCAGTTTGCATAGAATTGAGAAAATCTTAATTCCGATGCCACACGTCACTTGTCACTTTCTCTGCAATCACAGGAAATGAAATGAGTATTGAACAGTCGCATACTTGTGTGAATGCAGTGTTAGAAAATCTATCATAATCTATTATGAGTTTTAAGACAACAAGTTTTCCGATCAGGGAAGTGTATCAGATGTTGTCCCTAGTAAACATAGACAACAATGTAGTAGATAGAGATTTGGTTGCAAATACACTGGAACATTTCTTTAATCATAGTGTCTAATACACTAAAACAGCTTCCTGAATTTTATTTAATTTAATTTACTTTTAATTTTTGTTTTTAAATTTTGTATGATTATTTTATTATTTTTTTATTATATTGTTAGAAAATAATAATTGTACTGTTTTAATTTGTCTTTATTATTATTATTATTATTAGTAGTAGTAGTATTTTTCCCCTTGTGCTGCTCTGCAGTAGTGGGTGTGTCTATTTGATGCTAGCATTCAGTCAGCTGGTACAGGGAGGTGGAAGGGTTTAACGAGGGCTGTGGGTTAAACATTGGAGTACTCTCAGATCGGACACAGTTGTTCTTCCTCCTTCTATCCCTTCATCAACAATTGCTGCTTCTGCTTCTAACAATCTATCCTCCTCCTCTTTTTGTTGCCTCTTGCTGTTCCATAAAACCAGACAACCCTCCAGTAAACCTGGCCTGCTGACAGACTGAGGGTGGACTGAACATGATAAATAATAGTAAAAGTGAGAACCCACACACACATGCACAGCGTGGAGCAGACTTGCTCAAAGAGACAAAGTGCTGGTGTCGTGTGCGTGTGTCCATTAGTGTGCCCCCATGAGTGTGTGTCCCCATGAGTGTGTGTGTGTCCCCATGAGTGTGTGTGTGTCACCCCATGAGTCTGTGTGTGTCACCCCATGAGTGTGTGTGTGTCACCCCATGAGTGTGTGTGTGTCACCCCATGAGTGTGTGTGTCCATGAGTGTGTGTGTCCATGAGTGTGTGTGTGTGTGTGTGTGTGTGTGTGACAGAACTACAGATTGCGGGGGTGTGTAACTGGACAGATGGCAGGTCAGGGGGGGATTGTTGGTTATCTGAAATAAGATAATGGTAAGGAAGACAGAAATGAAACGATAAAGTTAGGAAAGGAAGTATGCAGTATAAGGTCAAAGATATAAATGGTGTCATGCTCTGCACTGGAGACTCTGGTAATAGTCTTTAAAACACTTGTGAATGAGTGTGTGTGTGTGTGTGTGTGTGTGTGTGTGTGTGTGTGTGTGTGTGGTGCCCTGCAATGGACTGTCATCGTATCCATGGTGTATTCCTTCCTCACACTCACTTGTTCCTGAGATCCACCAAGACCCTGACCAGGATGAAGCGATTACATAAGATGAATGAATGAATGAAGTTGTTCTTGACTTAAAGAATTCAATATTATTGATTGTTATTCCTGCTTTGGAAAGCTTTTCAAACATGCAAAGCATCATTTTGTTTAATACCTCCCTGAAGATGAGATGGCCCTTCTTTTTCTGTGCTGTTTCTTAGATACTCTTACACTTTTTTTCAACTCATGAATAAATCAGATTCAACCTGCCTGTCCTCTTTGTTATTTTATTTGTTGAATTAAACATGGGGAATTTTGTGCACTGGCCAGTATGTGTATAGCTGCAAAAATGAACATGATGAGTCTGAGAGAAACTGTTATGTATGGGTTTTTTTTTTGTTTGTTTTTTTAATATTTACTGCTAATGAATAAAAAAGGATTATGCAGGAATAATCAAGAACATCAAGTAATGTAGTAAAGAACTGTGGTGCGGAATGAGAGTCACATTATTGCCACTGATTTTTTGTTTGGTTTCTCTTGGCGCCTTATTGTGTATCTGTTTTTTTTTCTTTGGACAGTCAGGTGGAGCAGTTTGATGGAGAGAGTACACATCTCACACTGTCAGACTGCCACACGGTGAGAGAGAGCAAGAGGAGGAGAGACAGTTACATGACAGCTAGAGTCAGAACCTTTCCTGGCATCCTATCATGTTAAGGTCGAGTTTGGTTCAATTAGTATTCAAGCCACATCTTTACTTCTATGATAGGAAATCAGGAAGTCCTGCCCAGTCCACTCCATCTCTCTCTCTCTCACACACACACATTCACCCTGTTCCTCCCACTCCTTCACACATTGCTTCTATTAGTCTCTCTGGCATTTACGGTGACTGGCTGACAGGCCAATGGAAGGCAGGGTAAACACAGACAGCACACCCCAAGCAAACAGAATAGAGGAATCTTATCAGAGTAGCTGCTGGTTTTCTCATGATGCCTTCACTATGCACTACAACTCTTCAGGATAGTAACTCCTTGTTGCTTCAGCACTTTACACTCCCTGCTATATAAACGTTTTATTAACTACCATGTTCTTGGCATCCACATCAGATTATTTGCTGTTAGCCAGTGTGTTGGTCTTTTGTGGAACCAAGCGCAACAGTATCACCAGTGGTCATGGATAGTATGAAGAAGTGAGGCTGGGACTGATTTCTTTCTAGCCCAGACATGTCAGGTGATTACACAGAGTGAAACGCTTCCTGGATTTGAGCTCTTTGGGCTGATATTTTTAGCCAGTTTTGCTGACACACCCGTAACACATCATCAGCAGTGATTAAGAAGGTGCATGTGAAATAATAAGTGCACATGTAAGGAATACAAGCAAGGTGGATTACTTAATTTTTTCTCTTTTTTCCCCAAAATGTCTTTGGAGGAGGAACTAAATGTAGAAGAATAGAAATGTAGAAGACTAAGATAAGATAAATAGACTAAGCACACACTGTCCAATCAAAGTGTTATCACACAAAAGGACAAGTGACAGATGACCATAAGTTTAGAGTTTTTTTTTTTTTTTTTAGAGGTTGATTTTTTAGCGTGGAAACAGCTGCCTATCTGCGTTGTGTGTGTGTGTGTGCTGTGTAATAATACTTATTATGCCATCGATGAGAGCTTGTGATATAATGAATTGCTTGGCTCTAACAGTTTCATTGTCGAGCTATTGATAGATATTATAATTTAGCCTTCCATTTAATATCACGACCAGCCGTCACTGCTTATTACTGCTCTTTTATCAAGAACCCTTTTTTTTCTACAGCCAGCACTGGTACACACTCTTTAACTTGTGTACATCACTGTGAATTCCACCCTCTGAGGTAACTTTAGAGACCTGTCAATGCCTCCATGTCAGCACGCACTTAAAATGCACTTGGTGAAAAGGCTTTCCATCCTTAGGCCAAGCATACAGAGATGGGAAGTGATATATTTTGAGGAAAACGTCCATTTTAAACTCTATTTTAAAATTCAAAATTCAAATACAGCTCCTCCTTTCAGTGTTCCCTTCAAATTCACACCCCAAAACACATGGATGTGCTGCCTAGGCTGGAACGCCTGGGGAGATTTCTGTATTGACAGACAGCATGAGTGACAGACAGGAAGAGTTGCCCTGATTGGATGGATGTTGGTGGTCCACATCATTTGTTTTTTCCCCTTTTTACAGATTCCGGGGTGCCACAGAAATCAGAGATTTTTGTTGATTTGTTTGTTTGTTTAACTGTTGCCTCTGTACAGATATTTTGAGTGCAGCGTGATGGTTAAGCAGGTAGCTTTGCCGTCTCACACCTACAGTGTCCCAGGGATTGATCCTGAGCTGTGCATGTTTCCCCCCCGTGTCTGTGTGGGTTTCCTATGGGTTCTCCAGTTTCCTTCCACTGTCCAAAAACATGCCAATAGGTGGATTGGCTATGCTAAATTGCCTGTAGGTATGAATGTGTGTTCATGGTTCCCTTCAATGGTGTGGCTTCTCATCCAGGGTGTTTTCCCACTTCACACCTAGCATTCCCGAAATATGCTCCGGATCCATCGGCACCTGACCAGGATACAGCGGTTACCCTGAAAGCGAGTGAATGAGAGATATATTAGTTTCAGTGGTTGACGTGAGAAGAATTTCACCAAGTATTCCAAAGTGACTTAAAATCATAGCCCCTGCCTTTAAGGTAAGCAGTGTCTAATTTTGCATTTGCCAGAAAACACTCGATGAACAAAACAATGGTTTTAATGGTTTTAATGGTATTAATTACACATATAATATAGAGAAACACCAAGAGTGGACCAAAACAGACCAACAGTTCATAACGTAGCTACCACCTGAAAGCCCATTTCTTTTGCATTCTTACAGTTTTTCTCTCTTTTTCATCCTCCTTTTTGTTTGTCTTAGTGTGCTTGAAGCTTGGTTAAGAGCATACACAAACCTCACATACATGATGCACATTTAGCAAATATGATGCTTTCAAACATGTGTGTGTGTGTGTGTGTGTGTGTGTTTGCATGTTGCTTGAAAGCATTGCCTGGCACAAGATCACACACTGCATATTTTGAATGACTTGCCCTCAATTTTTCAAAGACATCATTTATTTATCTAGTAGTATTTGGGCTAGACAGACAATATCATACAGCACCAGTTAACCAGATAATAAAAAAAGAATGAAAAGAAGGATTTCTATCTGGATTCTGAATGCTAGCATTGTCCTCGATCACCCTGCATTCATATTTATGTTTCCTCGCTCTTTTTGATGTGCTACACGGCGTTCATGGCCCTGTGATTGACCGAAGGCACAGTAATGAAATGCAGCATGCTGTGTCAGGAATTGTCACTGTGTTTAGAACATGTAATATTAGATATGCATGAATTATTGAAATGTGCTGTGCTAGAGCAGTGGGCCACTAAGGCATCGCCAGTTATAAAAAGCCACAATGAGATTTGGTTATAAAAAGCCAATCCTGCCTGGGTCCGCGGCTCACTTATTTTGACCTGTGGTTCACAACTAATTGACTTTCTTTATTTAGATTTGGTACAAAGGATACATCTTAGAACTGAGGCTGGAACCTAATTGATGTGCACTATGGCCGTGAAGGGGCATAGTGCTGTTAGAATGTGGGTGAGCATGTGCTAAATATAGCCTCCTCCTGAGACATGCACAGTGAAAGCACTGCTTAGCGAAGCAGATGTAGGACCCACCACTGGGATTTGGGTTGGAATTTTAGGTCCATCAGTGGCCAGGGATCTCTCAGAATGAAATTAACTGTGTTCTCACTGGGAGAATCTGAATGGAGATTAGAGAAGGCTGAACTGAGATGATCTTTCTCCCTGTCACTGTGCAGATTTCTTTAAGGTGTTTGCATGATCAGCAAGACTGAGTGCATACTGAGTTCTTCATCAAGCATGCTGCTGCTGAGCTCTTAATCTACCAGGCTGATGGATCTGCTGTGTGACAGTTCAAAGACTTTCAACACAAGTAATTGGCTATGACTAAATTAGGTGGTTTAATTGGTGTTGAGTCAATGTGGTTTCTGAGCAGGTGTGTGTGTGTGTGTGTGTGGTGTTCCAGGTTTGGCAGATGTAAACTTGTCATGTGTACAGGTTCACTTGTAGTTGAAGCTCCTCATGAGATATTGAGAGAGAAGTCTTACTCATTCTCCACTGTAGGAAGTGCATTTTATCTACTTTAAGGACTCCTCATGAGTCAGTTTTTGAGTCTGAAGAGTGTGATCTGTGCTAGAGGTGTAGCTTTAGTACAAGTTAAAGCAAGCAAGTACCTACTACCTAGAGATCCGGACACTGCTCCGAAACCTGATCACTCATGTACAGGGAAATGTCAAAATTCAGGAGCTCTCTAAAACCTCAGATGGGGAAAATAAAACTTTCTGTGACTTACACAGTTTTATTTAATTGGATATGTGTACCATTTGGCTATTGCTTAAATGAAGAGTACTTACCCATTAGGAAGTCAGAAGAGAAAACAGGAAGTGGGGCTGTTGTACCTGGTGGAGATAAAAATAAATAAATCAAATAACTAAGATGACGACTGTAACTCAAAAAATAATAGCTCAACTGGCAAAATGGCACTTAGAGCATAATGTTAATAATTTAGCATTGTTTGCAGAATTTATTTTGCTATCAGTTGCCTAAATTGTCTTGCTAGCTTTACATACATCATGATTGTAAAGCAAGAATTAGCAGATGTACTGTTTTTCAGCCTGTAATGCTCACAACTGCAGTATTATGTTAAACTATAATTATATATGTTATCTAAATGGGGAAAAAAGCAATTATTTCTAGGTCTCAAAATACATTATTTTAACAAATTAATCCATATGTATAAGTGTCGTGGTTCTACTGGAGATACTGATAAAGCCAAAAAAAAAAAAAAAAAAATGCCACATTTGCCACAATGCCACATGACCAGCCTTTGTCTTCTGAAAGATTCTGAACTCCCTTTTTTGTACATGTAGTTAACAACCAGAGATTACCATGAGAAAAAGCAAAGTCCATTTGTCAAAGGGGTTTTCTGTGGACACAAAGTACAACCATAGCACAACTAATGTCCTGAACTACAGTATATTCCCACTTCACCATCATTTCTTCATACTGTATCTTGATCAAATATGAACTAACAGTTCCTGTGTTAAAAAGACCTACACTTTCTGACTTGTCTCTATGTAACAAACCAACCGGATGTATTGTTATTGACAGTGCCACTATCTGTATGTGTGTTTGTTTAATGATCCAAATAACCATATCTGCTGGACCAGGCAGATGCAGAGGATCATGCACATGCAGAGGGGGTGTTAAGCAGCTCAAACACCTGCCCCTTTCCCCCCTCAGTGTCCATGCTTTTTGCCATCCATAAGCTGAACGGTTTGTTTGCACAAACCCTCTTTCATTAATGAAAGACCCATTAGAGCCCCGGAAATGGCTACTCCATGACATTGAGAGATTTCATAGTTTTCATAGTGGTCAGGTTGTCTCTCACCTGTTTGCTTGTTGCCATGTTATATTTAGACCTATAATATTACACTTCATCTGGAAATCAGGAAGTTGTGTAGTAGTCAGCCAGCAATATAGTGAGTCTGGTTCTGCAAATAGTCTGAAGAAGAAAATGAGTAATCTTCAAATCCTAACACATTCTTTTTGAATATTTATTGCTATTGGTTGACAGGTTATGCTGTAGTTAGTTTTCTAAAATCTTGATCCACAGACCTCTTTTTAAATTTGAGCACCTCCTCTAAAGGTCTCGGTAAGGTCCTGCTAAGGATCACTGCATGCCCACACAAGTTTTTTGTTGCATCTCAACCAGATGCCCTGTGAACCTTTCTGGCAAGCTTCCTAAAAAAAAGTGTGCCTCCTATTTGTATCTGTAATTATATCCACACGTCTAGCATTTTCCAGTTCCTGTACAGGAGATCTGACTAGCTTGCTTCTGAGCAGTGATAGAGACAATAAAACAGTGACCACGCAGAAATTTCCTTGGGCAGATCATTTTTAAACCGCCCATATGAGACACTTTCCGATGTCTCTACCAAATGTGCACTGGTAAAGCCGTTTATTCCCATTCGGAGAGTGGCGTGGCTGTGCTTGGCATCAGCACTCTGGCATTTTCAGCTCTAATGTGCACCATGGGGAGTCTGTCTTAAGGCCTGGTGTCCAGCAGAGAAAGTTGGAGACAGAGAAAGGGGACAGGCAGAAATCATAGGCCTCTAAAGCTTTAATTAAACCTCTTATTTCAACAGCAGTCTTCTTTCTCTAGCTCCAACTCCAATCACTGTAATGGCTACAGGGATTGTGGGGTACGTATTTAATGTCCTATCATTCAACTGGAGCAAGAGCAAGAAGAGTAATGTGATATTTTGCCTGTATATAGAATTTTCTCAATTTGGGATTGATGAAGTTGTTACAGAATATTGAATATCTTTTTTTGTGTGCTTTTTGTACTTCTCTGGAATGTAGGAGAGTGTAAGCACGCTGACTAGATGAATGGTGTTGATTAACTTACAGACAAGTTTTACTCCCTCTCTCGGTCTGCTTCTGTTCCCGCTTCTGTGCTCCATCGTCCGCTTTTGTTATCCTTCTATAAACACAGAGACTGAGTGCAGTGCCGCTCATTGTGTGTGTGTGTGTGTGTGTGTGTGTGTGTGTGTGTCAGAGAGGAACAAAATAGTTACTGGCCAAGTTTCATTTGATGACTATAAATAGGCGTGTCACCTATATTTGGATGGATTACATTCATTGTGAAACACATACAATGATGATGATTGCACATTGTAAATTTGACTGTATGGCTGTGTGTCATTACACAAGTGCATTTTTATGTATGAAGTTATTCTTGGATGAAATTTCAGAAAGTGAGCAACCAAACTACAAAGTGACTTGATTATGGAGACCAATTGATTGCAAACTCTTCTGGAAAGTGTTGCTGATTACAGACACGGGTGAACGTGCCAAGATGTAATTCGATCACTCAGTGGCAAATTTGATCTGTGTTATGGCAATCACAGGATTCTAGGATTAATAGGAGCTCATGCAGAGTCAAAGCAGCATCTTTGGGCTAAATGAGCTGTGTGGTGCTTTTAGTGTGCCTGCCTGATCAGAGCTTGTTAGAGCTGGCAATTTCAGTATTTGCTAAAACTCCTTTTTGCTGTTTGAATATAGGTACTTTTTTGTGTAATTATACACTCTCCGAGCACTTTATTAGGAACACCTGTACACCTACTCATTCATGCAATTATCTAAACAGTCAATAGTGTGGCAGCAGTGCAGTGCATAAAATCATGCGGATACAGGCCAGCAGCTTTGGGTAATGTTCACATCAACCATCAGAATGTGGAAAAAAAATGATCTCGGTCATTTTAATTGTGGCATGATTGTTGGTGCCCGACAGGCTGGTTTGAAGTTATAGTATTTCTATAACTGCTGATCTCCTGGGATTTTCACTCAAAACCGTCTCTAGACTTTGCTCAGAATGGAGCAGTAAGGAAAAAACATCCAGTATTGATGAGAGAGATCAACGGAGAATGGCCAGACTGGTTCGAGCCGACAGAAATGCTACAGTAACTCAGATAACCACTCTGTACAATTGTGGTGAGCAGAAAAGCATCTCAGAATGCACAACACTTCGAACCTTGCGGCGGATGGGCTACAACAGCAGAAGACCACGTAGGGTTCCACTTCTGTCAGCCAAGAACAGAAAGCTGAGGCTGCAGTGGGCACAGACTCACCAAAACTGGACAGTTGCTGACCATGTGCATCCCTTCATGGCCACAATTCACCCGTCTTCTAATGGCTACTTCCAGCATGATAATGCTCTAGGTCACAAAGTAAAAGTCATCTCAAACTGGTTTCATGAACATGACAATGACTTCAGTGTTCTTCAGTGGCCTTCCCAGTCACCAGATCTGAATCCAATAAAACACCTTTGGGATGTGTTAGAACGGGAGATTCACAGCATGAAAGTGCACCTGAAAAATCTTTGGGAACTGCATGATAGAATTATGTCAACATGGACCAGAATTTAAAAGGAATGTTTCCAACATTTTGTGGAATCCATGGCATGAAGAATTGAGGCTGTTTTGAGAGCAAAAGAGGCCCTACCCATTATTAGTATAGTGTTGTTAATAAAGTGCTCTGCGAGTGTATATGTACAGAATAAAACAGGGTTTGCTGTTGTAGGAAAATCAGTCTAGTGAGAATCTGAAAACCATGACAACCCTTGCTTATTTTCCAATAACACGTTATTTTCCAGACAGCAATTCCTGAAGAGTTTTATTCCTCTTATTACTCTCCAGATTTAGAAAACTTTGCCAGTGTAAAGTATCTAGCCAACAGTGATTCTGAAACTGACACTGATAACTGACTTGAGGACAATTAACAACCACGGTGACTGGAAAAGATGAGTTATAGGCTCTAACTGTACACCTACAAAATGCACTGACAAACTACGCGTGTCTAATTAAGTGGCAGTTCAGTACATAACAGTGTTGTAAAATCCCAGCACTGCTGCTGTGCCTGATGCCAGGTCTATTCTTCTACTCTCACTGTCATTGTATTCCTTATTAATCTTTTTAAACAGTTTAGACATCTTGCATCACAAAACCCTGCGCTGTATTAGAAACTGTAGAGTAGCAGCTTCAGTTAATCCTGACTTTTGACTCCCTCAAATGTGACGCATTTTTCCAAGTGTCTGATTTCTCGGTTATTATTGAAGGTTAACTCAGTGTGCTAGCATCTCCAGTGTGCTGTCCATTCCTATTATATCGTATCTGCCTTCAAATATCACATTAGCATCTCCCATAGAGCCTCTATTCTCCATTTATCCAGTTAGTTCACTCTTTCTCAGCTGTGCGTCTGCTTTACAATTAAATCTACAGATCCTTCCAGCTTTATGTTTTTCTCCCAATGACTCTCAAAAGAAATAAGGGTTTGGAAATGCTACACTGAATACTACCAGTCACACACATCTTAGGGATAAGCTCTTTTTTTTCAGTAAAGTAGACCTTATTTGTGTTTGTAAGCATGAACACAGTAGTGCTTTTACAATATCAGTTATTATGCCATTGCAGGCTTCAATCACAAGAAACTGAGTGTAAATCTTTGAGGGATTTTCCCAAACCAAGAAGAAGTGATGGCACATGTAATTGAAATAACATTTTGCCAGAATGGCTCATTTTAACCGGATACATCAGGCTCTGTAACTGATTATTTTAAATCTGTGAATGATAGTTCTACTAGAGAACATGGGCTCACAGAAGGGCTTCACAGTCCACGTCACATCTAGGCATGGATGTCTGTGCTCACTGCATCAGTATTGTATATAATAGGAATGAATGGGGACACTGGGCCTCCTTTATAAAGCTGAATACGAGTGGATTTATTCATAAATGATTTGTACAGGCATGTACTGAAGAAATTTGGTATTCATGAAAATCCCGAAAATTTGGAAAAACGTTCCTATTCTACTCATGTTGCTGAGTGTGTGTAAATTTACTCATAACAAGACTTTCTAATGTAAACCTCGATTTGATCGGCTTTAAATCATATCATTTTGCACTGATTACTGCACTTTTATGTATGGAATACACTGTTGAGTTTAAACTGCTTATTTTTATTACGTTTACAGCATTTAGCAGATGCCCTTATCCAGAGTGACTTATAGATGTGCTTTGGAATCTCTATCAAAAGCATATCCTCATGCTAGTTCACTAGGTCAGGGACTAAGAATACTGTTGAGAACATGTGAAAACCAGTCGTTTTATATCGTTGGCATTAATTAAAGAATATGAAAAAATAAAGAAAGTGAGCTAACACAAGCCCATAAATTAAGTAACAATAATCATTCAGTTATGACAAAAGCAATGGCACCGTATGTAAAGTGGATGGGCTGGTCTATTAGCACTAGCACCTTTGCTATTTTTTTAATGGCATAGAAATGAGTCAAATTAACTTCCACTTCTGCCTTTCAGACTTTACCCTGATCATTCATTTCATTCTCCCATCTGTCTGTGCACTTGATCTTTTATTGATTTCTGTGAGTGTCACTACATGCAGTTGAGCGGTGTCAGGAGCTGTGTCCTCGCACTTTACAGGTGATCAACATACGCACATGAGTACACGAGAAACCTTTGTAAATCATGCAGAAAAATTTTAGTTCAGTTATTTTATGCAAACATTTACACACAACTTTACTAACAGATTGGTAAATGAGGCCCATTGAGCCTGCCACATGTTAAATAAATGCTACTACTTTATTACTGTTATTATTGCCACATGTGTAGATGGGCATGGTGTGGGGTGCTAAGTGTTGATGGTAGGGGTTTAATGGATTGCTGGTGGTTGATGGTAGAGCAAAGTGGCCTGTTTCTGATCTGGTGTAAGGGAAAAAACTGTACACATGCTGTTTATAAGCTATTATAGTACAGTGGCAGTGGCAGTACACAACATTTATCACATTATATGGCATTATACCTCTTAAAGTTAGTATAACTTTAAGCTGAAAAACTTCATCAATGAGGTACAACTCCAAAACAAATAATAAACTGACAAAGAACATACACTATATGGCCAAATGTTTGTGGACACCTGACCATCACAGCCATTTGTGCTTGTTGAACATCTCGTTATAGATTTAGTCTCCCTTTGCTTTTGTAAGAGCCTCCACTCTTCTGGGAAGGCTTTCCACCAGACTTTGGAGGGTGGCTGTGGGGATTTGTGCTCATTCAGCCACAAGAGCATTAGTGAGGTCAGGCACTGATGTCGGGTGAGGAGTCCTGGGGCAGAGTCAGCCTTCCAACACATCCCGAAGTTGTTCAGTGGGGTTGAGGTCGGGTCTCCGTGCAGGCGACTTGAGTTCTTCTTCCACTCCACCCTGTGTAAACCATGTTTTTATGGACCTCACTTTGTGCACAGGGGCATTGTCATGCTGGAACATGTTTGGAAAACAATCAATGATACGGTGGCGTTACATCTTAAAGTTGATTATTTTCCTATAATAGCACATTCAGAAGTTTTTTCCCTTTTATTCCACAGCAATTTATATATTAAAAATGACACACCATACTTTTATCCTTTTATAGTTACCTTTATGTTATGGAATATCAGTGAATCAAGTTTTTCCAAGTTAATAAGACAAAAATTGTCTTATTAATAGCTTGATGTGCCAGAGTGCTCATACTTCCAAAAATGCTAAATAAACATCTCCTCACAGAATTTAATTCATTTGTGTGGAACATCCATGATACAAGCCCCTGTGTTATTATAGAAACAGTAACATATTAGAACAAGCTTATTAATATAAACCTTGCATGCATCTTGAAAAAATAACATTTGCACTCAGACTATTTTTGTTGTTGTTGTTGTTGTTGTGTTTTTAAACTTTCCTGGTTTTACCTCAACTTCAATTACAATTTTGAAGCCTTTTCTGTCCCTGTCCTTGTTACAATAAATGAATATCTACATTTAATATTCTATCAGTTATGATGTGGCACAGTTGAGGAGACCTTTTCAATACCATTGAGACCCTTTGGTGCAGTGCTCAAAGGGAAGCTTTTGATTCTGCATGCTATTGAATTCCTGCACATTGGGCACAGGAAGAGGAGTTTTTGTTCCTGTGACGAATAGGATATCCACATGTCCCTCCTGGCTCCTCACTGACTATAATAGAATATTAAAGTAAAGAGATGTGCTTTTCCACAGCGGTAGACCATTGTTGGATTGCTGCTATTGACGATGGTTAAAGGTATCCTTGGGCGCGCATTCATAACTTAACCCACTCATGGTGAAAGGATCCATGACAGAAATAAATGTGCTGAGGGACCAGTGTGCCGTGAATTATGCTTTGGAGATGATGGGAGTGGTGGGATTACGTTCAGTGTCAGCCTTGTACTCCTCTAAGTGATGTTGTACTGTGGATCTAAAAAGTCATATCCCTGTTAAAATGGCAGGTTTTTGTGAAGTAAAAGAATGAAACTAAGATAAAAAAACTTTTTTATGGAAAAAAGGAAAAATAAAGAAACTTACAGTAACTTCGTTACATAAGTGTGTACACATCTAAACTAATACTTTGTTGAAGCACCTTTTGATTTTATTACACCACACAGTCTTTTTGGGCAAGAGACGATCAGTGTGGCACATCTTGACTTGACAATATCTCTGCTCATGCTAGGCCATTCAAAAACATTGATCTTCTTTTGGTTCAGCCATTCTTTTGTTGATTTAGATGTATGCTTTGGGTTATTGTCATGCAGAAAGTGAAAATCAGCCCTAAAGCATGATGCTACCACCACCGTGCTGCACCATGGTGTTCTTTTGGTGATGTGCATTTTTTGCACCGTACATACTTTTTGGAATTGGCCTCATCAGACCATGACACGTTTTGCCACATGGTTTGGGGTAATTTAGTTGGGTTCGGATATTTTTGTAGTAAAAGGGCTTCCTTCTAGCCACCCTACCCCATAGCCCAGACATGTGAAGCATACGAGAGATTGTTGTCACATGCAGAGAGTAATCAGTAATTGTAGGATATTCCTGCAGCTCCTTTAATATTGTTCTAGGTCTCTTGGTAGCCTCGCTGGTAAGATTTTGTCTTGTCCTTTTATAAATTTTGGAGGGATGTCCTGTTCTTGGTAATGTCACTGTGGTGCTCCATTTTCTCCACTTGTTGATGATGGCCTTCAGGGTTTTCCATGGTACAGCTAATGTTTTGGAAATCATTTTGCACCCCTCTCCTGTTCGATAGCTTTCAACAAGTGAGATACTGTACATGCTTTGTAAGCTCTTTGTGGACCATGGCTTCAGCAGTCAGATGAAATCAAGAAGACGTGAAGAAAATCCTACAGAAACAGCTGGACTTTATTTGGGGTTAATCAGAATAATTTCATTGATGACAGCTGTATGATAATTACTTTTGAACGTGAGACTGAATTTGATTGGTTCATTCTGAACACAGCCACATCCCCAATTATAAAAGGGTGTGTACACTTATGCAACCAGGTTATTGTAACTTTTTTATTTTTCCCTAAAATGTTTCTGACACTTAATTTTTATATGTTGTAATTTCACATCGAGGGTGGAAAAAGTTCTGACCTGATTTACCTTAGTTTCATTTTTTTTACAGTACAAAAACCTGCCATTTTAACAGGGGTGTGTAGACTTTTTATATTCATTGTATATAACTCTAAAGTGTTATATGAAAGCAGCACTGAATGATGCCATACCTGAGAAATTCCTGTGAAGTGGCAAATATTCTTCTCTCTCTCTCTCTCTCTCTCTTTCTCTCTCTCTCGTACGTCTTTAGTGATCCACCTTTTGTACTACACAACTTGGAAAGAATTAATACAAAGAAACTCACCAGCCTCTGTCTCTGTCTCCTACAGGAAGTGATCCGGAGAGGCAAGTAAAGCTTTAGAATCAGGGAAAAAGATGAAAAGAAAGCAAGAGAATGGTTTAGAAAGATGGAGAAAATGTAAAATAAAGGAGAATAAGTGCCAGTAGGATGACGATGTTTCCTTCTCTCCGTCCGTGTTTCTGAAAGGGTGCAGAGGCTTGCAAAGCTCTCTTTTTTCTCTTCATCTCCTGCCTTATTTGCAAGCCCCGGACCAAGCTCAGGCAGCCGTAATGCACACGCACTTTTTTACTCACAAGATTGGAAGTGGTGTTTTAGCACAGCAAGCTCCATTCTGCTGCAGGAGCAGTGATTGACGTGAGCAGTGGGAAGCCAGTCAAACTGACATATGACCAGGCCTTCTCCTGCAGTCGTGCATGGAAGATACGTCTCTCTGCTTTTCTGTCCTGGAGAAACCGGATGGGAGCCTGGGACATAAAGCTGCCCTATTCAGCCTACACACCTCCAACCATCTGCACATAATGACTCCAGCCTCTCTGGGATTATGGCTAGATGGAGGAAGGTAATGTCTGAAGAAAAGCATGTCAAAAATGGATTCACACCCACTCTCGATGGACGGATAGAGAATCAATAGTGATTACAGAGGATAAATTAAAATGGTGGTGGTATAGGTTAAGTCAAATCAATTGGTGGTTTTTATAATGATGTTTACGGGTTCCTGATTGACATAAACACAGAACTGGACAGAATGTAGATTTAGGAGTGATCATTACAAAACGCAATAAATATTATGTGCAATTTGTCCATATAAACATGCACATTTGTTGATCTGTTTTTATGTCACCACATACACCAATCGCAATCAGAACTATTGCTGCATTTGACTAAAGCTCCTAACTTGGAATTTTCAACCTCTGAATAGGAAGCACCAAAGAAAACACCTCCTCAGCCCAGAATTCATTCTCGGAAAGTCAGGAGGGTCTCCTCGAACCTGGGTTCAGGTCATGATGTCAAATCAACATGGCAAATCAACAGTAAACAAAGTATAACTACTTTACTTTTAAATTAGTCATACTGTATAGAATAGTATTTGCTTTAGATCAGTCAACATACAGACATATTAGCTTGTTAAATCTATAACAATGACTACACTGTTTGCTGTTTTGATAAGGTAAATATATCCCTCGTCACAGTTAGCTGCCTAGATTGTTGCAAAAAAGATGAACATAGAGATATTCGTGTTATTTTCCCCAATTTGTAACTTCAAATTGAATATTGTGTATTTATGAATTTCAGTTCCCACTATTGAGTTATATTATATATATATATATATATATATATATATATATATATATATATATATATATATATATATATATATAACTACTAATATAATCACTAATATATTTATACAGATATATATATATATATATATGTATATGTATATATATATATATATGTATATATGGATAGATAGATATAGATATCCTAATGATTTTTATAAACTTAGCAAGAAAGCAAAAAAGAAGGGAGTGGCAGGGTAGATGTGAGCCTATGAAGGTTGAGGGCAGAGAGATGCAGGGAGCAGGTGTGAAAATGTGTTGGCAAAGTTAAGCAATAAAACACGAAGCAGCACTGGCCTGTCAATTTGAGCTCTTTGACTCATACATCCAGTTTGAGCCTGTCTCTCAGCTAGATTGGACAGCTCTGTCTGGAACTTCTACCAGTTACTCCTTGGCATAAACAAGACAGCAAAAAAAGGCAGCAGCAATTCGCACACATCTGATATCTGTCATTCAGAAGTCTCATGTTCTGAAAGAGGCACACACACAATTGTATTCACTCAATCACTCCCATTCCCACTGCTGTTGTCTAGACCCATTACTTAGCACTGTTTGCAGTTCTGTTACGCAGCACAATCTGGAGTTTTCTGATATATAAATTGCTCAGTAGAGATCAAGCAGTTAGAACTGAGTAAAATACTGAAGCATGTAGGCCTGTTCAGAGAGATTTGAGAAAATATATTAATGAGAATATTGGAAAAACCGCTTCATTGGCACTAATCAAAGCCACATTCTTCATCTGGATGCTGTTCTCGGAGTGTGAAGTCTGTTCCAGCAGTGGGCCTGAATATTGTAGAGTGACGATAAGGGCTGCATGGTGATAATCACAGATGGAATTGTCTTATCACAGAGCGCAAGAAGCTGCTAGTGACACTGTTTTCCTACCACTGATCCCAGAATGATGAATTGAGTGGACTCCCAGCCGCTCCTTGGCATAAACAAGATAGCTTAATAACAAAAATGCAAACGCACATCCTATGCAGTTTTGGAATATATCTGCAAATAAATAAATATGATCTACTTCACGATTTTTAAAAAAAAATTAACAATTGATTTTTCTAGGGATTTATTTTGATACTGAATAACGTAATCATTCATATCTGTATCTTCTTGTGCTAACAGTCAGTCATGTCACAGTATCTCATTATTCTCGTTGATACTTTGAGACCAGACTCTGTCGATTGACTGCACAAATCTTGCTCCATCGTTTTAAATGACTGTTCAAGCCAGAGATTTGAGTCTTTTGGCTGACCTTGCTGAAAACAGATGATTCACTCTTTGTGTGGAAGCTCTGGCCGAAGGTAATTCCAACTTGCTACAAACCCAGTTAACTGTATTTCCACAAAACAGTAAAATTGATTTTAAGTGGAAGATGTAAACACAAACCTTTGATAAAGCTTGATAAGTGGATTCATGTTTGGGTTGTGGTATGAGATTAGAAATAAAAACTAGACAGAATAGCACTAGCTTTATTTAAGTTGATGAACTGGGCCTGATTTTCTGATTGGTGTGAGGCTTATTTTCGATTGAAATGTATGGTTCACACGCTCTTAGAAAAGAGATTACAACTCATCGTCCACACGGGTGAACCTAGCTGCTCCCAAACCCGAACCAAGCTGACTACTAAACATTCAGTTACTGATGTAAAACTTTTATGTTCATTGGTTATCGATGTAAATGTAGAAAACCTACAAAAACCTTACATATAGCTATTTAGTTGTGTTATGTGTGTGTGTGTGGGGGGGGACGTGGAAAAGCACGCTCTTCCTCTCACTCACCTCCACTCCTTCAATTATCAAACTATCCCGTCTCCATGGAAAAGAGAGAAGATGCTTGGTGGAGACAGTTGCCCTGGCAACCAGCTCACTTAAGCCCCACTGCCTGGAGGACCAAACACAACAAGCAGCTTTTAGTCTATACCGCATCACCTTACGCCTTGTCCCCTTTCATTCTGTCTCTTTCTTTTCTTTTTTGTGTGTCAGATTTGAGTTATTTGAGTCGGTCAGCAGTACTATGTGGCACTGGAAATTTTTATGGTGAAAATAATTACAATATGCACCAATATAGCTATCTAAGATTCGGTTGATCCCAATAAAATAAAAGGGGCAGACGGACAGCAGTTTATAGTTGTTCAGTGACCTGCAAACTTTTTTCTTTGTGCGGGTGTGAGTGTCACTCCTGGGGGAGACATAACTGCAAGCATACAGCTGCAGCTTCTATATGGGATAAGGATAGAGATAGGGAGTACTTACAGGGGCTAATTATTGCGTTCTTCTCAATAATCACATCACACTCCAAATATACCAGTGCAGTTGAATGCTCGAATCTGACTGGTCAGAAGATAATAATAATAATTCGTAATAATATCATGGTTTGAGGTGTGTCACTAACGGTACAGTCTGTGTACACTGCCCACAAGTACTTTGGCTTTATTCGCCAGGGCTTCTCAAATGTTTTGAGGACAGGAACCTCCTCCATGGGCCTCTTTCGTATTGATTCATTCCATGAACATTATATAAATGTGTACAGTAATATTTTGTCCACTGATTGGTTCAATAGAGCTTCATATCTCTGTACTTTCCACCTACAGAACAAATTAGGTTAAAGAAGACATTTATTTAAGAATTCAATTATTAACATATAAACTTTTATTTCCACCCTTGTAACAAAATTAAAAATCGTAGAGCCCCTGGCTATGCTTCACAGACCCGTTGGGGTCCTAGAACCACAGATCTATTATTTTTGCACATTCTCAGATACAGTTCAGGATGGATAATGCAGTAAGAGAACAAATGCAGGTTTGAAACTGAACTGTTCACTATCTTATCTCGTTTTGACACTGACACACTTTAGCCTTTAGCCATTCTCTGTGATGATTATGTATTAGTCAAGTGCAAAAATAATAGAGTATGTTGTTTGTGTGCAGTAATTATACTTGACATTGTTCAAGATACCCAAGTGTAAGAGTTTTAAGGCTGACATTTGTTGAAAAAAACAAAAACAAAACAAAAGTCACGAACACAGACACAATTATGTAAGAGATTATTTTTCTCCCTGTGCTCCTTTGCGCGTTCCCCTTGTTTATCGGATGGCTGAGGGTGTCTGTTTTTCTCTCCCAAAATCACAGTCATTAGTGTAAGAACAGTGCTGTTTAGAGCTGATTAGGAGGCTTGTCAGCCTAAAGGACACTAAGTACATACTTAGTGCTGTTCTCTCGTTCCACTCTGCTTCAGGAGATGATGGACAGGGCTTAAACACAGCGCAGGTGCGGGGGTCGCTTTCAGCCATTACATCACATCTGAATCTCTGGAAAAAAAAAAAAGTGCACATTTTTACTGGTTCACTTATTAGGCTCTTGCGTTGTAGCCTATTTATAGAGCTATGTTAGTGTGACAGAAAATGCTGCTGTAGGGAGGGCAGGCGAGAGCAGACATCACTTCTTAAGGCTTTGCAGCATTTGTTATGTTTTGGTCAGGAATTGTAGTCCTGAAGTGAAAGGAGTGTAGAGCATTTATAAACAGCAGCTGTCTATTTGCAATCTTCTACTTCATCTCTGACGCTTTATGAAGCCAATATGCTGCATAATAACACCCATAGTATAATTTTAGGGCTCTTAATGAGGCAGCAGCAGGCAGTGTGATGGTGTGAATGGTGCTACTGGACAGATGGACTGAAGAGCTGAACATAAATGGTGGTTGGCTAAAAATGTTTATCAAAATTTCTGTAAGAAAATAACTGAGGTTTATGTGCATGTAAGTTAGTCACATAATATGCTCCACAGATTTGGACCAACCATGAACAATAAGTCCATTAAAGAGTTATATGATACCTGGAACCTTTTACCAACAGAACCTGCATGTTAAGCTAGAGATATCAAGCTAGCTTCAGTTATATTAGTAATGAATGAAATTGTGTTATTGTGTAATTGTGTTATATTTTTGACAGGTTTGGCTAATCTTAAATAAATGTAAATCAGTGCTTTGTTACTGCAATCCCGCTCATGTCTACCTGTGATAAATGTGAGCTGTTTACTAGTACCAGTATCTGTTTTGCTCTCAGTATGTGAGAGAGCAGTAAGACACAGAAACATTTCCTACTTTGCATATTAATGCATATTCATAGATCCTTCTATTTATAGATCCTAGGAATTTTTTTAATAATTATTTTTTTATAATAAGTTATTATTATAATACATAGATGGTTTTAAATGACACATGGATGGAAACATTTTTGGAAAGGATTTCAGTTTAGTAAAGGTCAGCTGAAGAGGTGAGGTGAAGTGGAGAAATGAAAACAGAAAAACAACATAATAACCCGGCAGAATGGCAATCCAGGCAAGCGTGGAAAGTCTGAGCAAAATGCCGAACAGCCTCATGGATATCAGAGAGAGCTGCATGAACTCAAAGCCCCACAGAACAGGAGCTGTGCGAGCGGCCTGTGTTGATAAGGAACGAGAGACGTTTTTAGAGTGATGTGCAAAGAGATAATGAACAGAGCCTTTAACAACAAAATCATTATCCTGTACTCCCAGTCAAATGTTTCTGAGAACCTGGAGGTTTGTATAGTTTAGTAATCACTGTTAGTGGCACAGATCAAACAGAATGGTACAAAATGGTGGCTAAATAATTGGTTCACCAAACACCAGGATGCTTGCATTTCAGGACTGGCAAGCATCAGATCCTAATGGGACTGTAATGAGTGCTTTATTAAAGGCACCTGGAGGGTAAAGCCGTTATGCCTTCAGTTTACAGCCTTCAGGCAACAACTGTGCAACTGTGCTACAAGTGACTAATTAGATGAATAAATATTTTGCCTTTTCCATTTTTTTTAATTGTTGTTTCCAATAACATAAGTTTGCATCCTGCATGTTTTTTTCTTTTACGATTAAAATAAAAGGATTTCCAAGAAGTAGAAAATGAAATGTGGGTCTATCCTGCAAAAAAAGACCACAACTGAAACCATACAGCACAATCAAAAGAAAAGAAATAAAAGCTTCATATGTGAAATGTAACATACAGAATTTCTTGTTGGTGCAAATTACATTTCTTCATCAACTATTTTATGTCCTAAAAGTATATAAAAATTTGCACTCAACTATATTTATTGGGTGTCATGTTGGTGTGTTGCTGCCTCACAGCTCCTGGGTCCCTGGTTTGATCCTGAGCTCGGGTTACTGTCTGTGCAGAGTATTCCTGTTATACCTGTGTCTGTGTAAGTTCTCCCCTAGGTGAATTGCCCCTAGGTATGAAGGAGTGTGTGAATGTGTGTGCATGGTGCCCTGCGATTCAGGGTGTATTCCTGCTTCTTGCCAGTGTTCCGGCAGGATGCAGGATGAATCGGATACTGAAAGTTAATAATTGCAATATATTAAATGAGTCCAGGTTTAACCAAAAATGTTGATTCATTCCATGTATACACTTCAAACACTGCGGAGAATTTTATTTTATTTATTTTTTTGTGGTGTGTGGACATTTCTGCACCACATATTAAGACTTGGTCACAGTTCAGTCCTGTGCCACTGCACCCACTCCAAATTAATGAGCAATATGTTCAAATGTTCAAATATCACTATTTAGTTGTTCAGTGTCACAGTAGAAGTTTTTTTCTCCACCTGGAGAGCACTGTATATTGTCTCAGTTAGGGAAGTGAATATGAGAGAAGAAACAGTGTCCTGGTCAGCTTAAGGAGTAAAGGCATAATTCATGGTGTCAACATGGATGGGGATGAGTGGAAGTGTGTGCATAGTGTGGTGATAAGTTTGTATTTAATCCCTGCCCTTGTTTGTCATCTGTACCAGATGGAGGCAAAAAAGAAGGACTTTTAATTAGTTGCTTTCAGATTGCTGTGTGTCAGTTTTAATATTATTATTATTATTATTATTATTATTATTATTATTATTATTATTATTACAGTTTTATGCCCAGTTTTTTTTTTTAATTAAGAACACTAAGATATTTTTTTTTATTATTTTGTAGACCAACTGTACTTGCACTCATATTACCCCGTACTTCAGTAGAGTGGTTTGTGCCATGCCGGCTACATGCTAAATGAATGTGGCTTTATGTAGCCTGTGATTAACATCCTATTTACATATGATTGATATAAAATACTTACTATAAGAAGTCACAATATGAAAGAACCATTGCACAGTAGTTTGGGGGTATAATAAATAGTAGAAAATGCGATGCTCAGTGAGAATCTCTACCAGCTAAGAAAGGAAAATATATATGGTCTTGGTCAGTGTTTTGTTCTTTACCCCTTCTTTTGAAATTCAGGTATCACATAGTTTGTTCAGGTTGTGTGATTGTTTGTTATGATTTAGACACCCAGGCACACACACAGTCCCACCCTGGACACATGCACTCAGGAGCATGCACTTAATGTGTTGTCCATTGCTTGCTTGCTGGCACTTTGCACAGTAATTAGGCACCATGTTCCATATATTTTGCCTAATTTACCCTAATTTATCATCATTTAGTGCTTGTTAGCTGATGCACTCTGTTCTATAGAGCAGATAAAAAGGTTCTTGGTCTTTTAACAAAAGCAGAACCCTTCTTGTTGCCATTTTAAAGAACCATATACAACAGGTTCCATATTTCCATAGTGCTATAAACAACCATTTTGTTAATAAATAAAATTGAATTTTATATTTGCCCATTCATGTTGATATGTTTTACGTAGAATGCTCCATTAAATAATTGTTATTACTGTTACTGTTATTGCCAAGATGAAGATGTAATTTTAAAATACTGTTAACAAACAGTATATGTATATATCTGTACACATGCTATCTGCTTGCATTTGTACAGGGCTGGAACAGGGAGTTGGTTCTGGGAAAACAAGGAAAGACATGACGCCACCACATATTCATTGTTTGCTAGCTAGGAATATTCCTGTTGCTGCTGTTCTGTCCCCCAGTTTGAAATAGAATGATAGAATGCAGTAATGTAGTAATAATAATAATAATGATAACAATAGTAATAATAATAGTAATAATAATAATAGTAATAATAATAATAATAATAAGAAGAAGAAGAACAAGAACATAGCCATCTTAGATGATACAAATGTCTCAGCGAAAGAGGTAGAAATAGTAAGCAAATACAAGGACCTTGAGATTAGGATTTTGCGCATGTGGAACACCAGGGCTTGTGTGATTCAGATGTAGTTGGAGCACTAGGCACTGCTCGACTAAATCTGCAGAAATGCCTCGATGAGCTGCCAGGCAGCGCAAATGCATTACAAGTGCAGAAGATGACATTCCTTGGTAGAGCCCACATTCTTCAAAAAGTCCTTACTATTGCATAATAAAAACCTAAGGAGTCCAGTGGATTCTCGGTATAAAGCTACCAGCAAAAGCTGAGTAATCAAAAAGGAATAATAATAATAATAATATTAATAATAATAATAATAATAATAATAATAATAATTCGTTCTTTGAACTTCATTAAGCATTTTATCTTGGTCAGAGTTGTGGTGGAGCCAGAGCCTAATATGGGACAATACATCCTGGTTGAGATGCCATGCAAACACACATTCACACAATAATAATAATAATAATAAGAATAATAATAACAATAATAATGGAAAAACTCTAAGCAGTAATTCTTTAACTTTTGAAAAGTTGAACAGAACTCTGTATTGGTGACTCATGTCATGGCAGTAAACTGATATTTCCTGAGAACTTTAAAGGTTACTTGCACTTCTGGAAGTTTTTAACAAGGCTCACTAAGCTGGCAGTAACCGGCTGCATGCCCTTGTTATGATGATACAGACTGACAAATGGAAGCTCCATCAGTAGCTTTACATTTCTTTCTTTCTTTTTTTCTTGGCCAAAGATCAAAACCTACAAATAGAACAACACCAGCAATTCTAAAACTGTCATTACAACTTGAATAGCAGAACTAATGTCAGCAGACAGCTTTATAGCAAGTATCGCAGTCCATTATCTAAAAGTGATTGTGTCTAGAAAGTTCTGTGGCAAGTATGAGTAGGATAGCTGTTTAGCTAGCAGGTGCCTGCTCTAGAGGTAACTGAAGACTTGAAAAGAAAACTTATAATAGCTAAACTAAGTAGTTAAGTAGTTCAATTTTATTTTAACCATCCTAAATTAAAACTGTATAAAACTCTGATTTGAAAAGGCAGTATGTTTGACTAGAAAGCTAGAATATTTGCAAGCTAGTTTAGATTGCTAGCTAGCTAACATTATGTAAGCCTCATGCTAGTCTCAGTGTGCTGGTTTTTGATAGAAAGCTTTACTTAGATGACTTCAGTTCAAAAACAAGAACATTTTATTAACATTTTCTACCACTGCACAATTGTATATGATAAAAATGTGCTCTTGAAGAAAGCTGCCCTTTCGAAAAGACTACAGTGTTCAGACTCTTTTGCCTAGAGCATGAAAATATTTAAATGAATAAAAATCTGTTTAGCGGAGAGACATATATAGTGGCATGTCAGAATTCAAAACAGAGCTACAACAGCAGGAACAGAAATTACATTTGGGAATCAGAGAAATGTATGATAGAAATCGAGTGGTACATGTTTTCTGATCAATGTAGACTCAGCAGCCACCGTTTACTGAATGTCCACAATTACTGTTCATTAGTAGCTCATAACTCTGCATACTGATCACTACAGACACTTATAACCTCACATCCATATGCCCACTCGCTCACATGCATCCATCTACTCACACACTGTTCTTGACTGTCACCACTTCTATAAATTAGTCCAGTCCAATTTATAGCACATGCCGTCTGTGTGAGATTTTTCTGTTAAGAATCACCCTACGGGAGGTGCGCCTGTGGTTCGGACATGCCCGTACGGACACAACATAAAGGTGCGATGATGGAAGCTAAAAATACATCAATCCTGTGTAGCAAGTGACAGTGAGGGACAGTCACAATTGAACACTCCTGGAAGTGAGAAATGGAGTTTGCTGCTGTTCTCACAGATCTCAGTGTGATGAGCGTGTGCATGTGTCTGCTGAGAGCGGCATATGGGAGTATAGGCTAGGGAGAAAGGGCTTGTGGGACTGTCAGCGACTGTCACCATGAGGAGTGTTTGTATTAATTCCTGTGTCTGCATTTTGCCTGGGGATCTTTGTGAAAAATGGTCAGGCTAAGAATAGACAGTGATATCTTTTCAGTTGCCGGCGACGTTGTGTAGAAATGAGGATGAATAGATAGCATCTGAGGCTGGAGGATAAGTTTTCCACTTGTGGCTAAGATGCTTCCGTTGCCATCCCTTCCCATATCTCTGCCTTTCATTCTTTTTATCTTCTTTTCTCATCTCCTTTTCTATCTCTCTGTCTCTCCATTTACTGTCTTTCATATCGATGTGTGGCCCCTCAGTAGCTGTTCCAAGAGAGCTGGAGCTCATTGTCATGGTCGACCTTCAGGCAGCAGATGTGCCAGCTGTTTTTGGACAGTTCAGTCATTCTATATTTATGACACTCATCTCTGGCTCAAAATGTCACAGAGCAAGCTTAATTATTTTATCACACTATGAATATGAATCATTGTTTTCACTGTAATGAATTCATCATAGGTCTCATTCTCAAAACAACATACCTGTCTGTCTGTCTGTCTGTCTGTCTGTTTGTCTGTCTCTGGATGTCAGCTGTCAGATTCTGACCTCTCTCATCAACAGGGCCACTTACTGGATGTGGTCGGTTCTTGTTTTTCACACCATTCTATATAAACTGCAGATATCTTTGTGCATAAAAATTCCAGGAGATCAGTAGTTTGTGAAATATTCAGACCAGCATGTCTGGCACCAATAAATATGCCATGGTCAAGATCACTGAGATCACATTTAAATATAAGAGAGAAAGAGAGAGAGAGACTTCAGTGTAAACTTAAGCCAGTAATTTTTATCTTAATGACTGGAACTTTTGTTCTTTTGCCTGAGTATACCCTTTCTGAAGGGTTAAACTTCCTCCAGCTATTTTTTTCCCTAAACAGCTGCAGTGATAAGGCTGCTGAACATGGTTATAGGAGAGTGCTAACTGTCCCACTGTGAGCTTCATGAGATGACAGATATCTAGGATTGGACTGCATCTCTGATCTCCAGGAGAGATGTCACCCTTCCCACCCAGATAGCAGAGCCAGTTATGCTCTCTTAGACTCCCAGTCACGGATTCTGCAATGTACTTAGGATTTAAACGTATTATCCCTCGATAAGAGGGATATATGATATATACCACATATTCTACCATATATTCATTATCTATTCTAATAGGACTGCTTATACCACAGCACTGTTGAATACTCAATTCTAATTGGTCAGGTGATGATTAATTTTCTGCAAGAGCACGGATCAGACAGTAGTTCTAGCTGCAAGGTTTATACTATATATATTATATTTTATACATTATCATTTCTAAAGTAACCACTTACAAAGAGACATGCATTTAAAATCCATGTGTAATCATTGATATGGTGAAGGTTTCTGTGAGGAAAGGACGTAAGGAGGGTGGAGTCTCCAGTGTCAGTGCTTTGTAACAGTCAGAGATAAAGTGATAACTTTAGTTATTTTTCCGACAGAGAGGTATTTGCGGTTTCATACTAATGCGACAAGCTACGGTTTTTTGATTTATAAGTTATTTATTGCACCCGCTGTTGGTTATTTCCCTATAACTGTACTCTTAACTGTTTTATTCCACACTTAACAATGAATTACTACACTCTTTATTGCTATCTTACCAAATGTCCACACTTTCATAAGAACTTGTTTTCACAGGAACTTGACACTTTATCACAGTACATGTAATGAATCTACTGTATCCATTGTGAATACAGATGAATAAAGTTCTCCTTTAAATATTTTATAGTACAATATGAAATTGTAATATATGTGGGTTTTTTTTTTGCCTCTAATTCAAATAATTGATGCTGTTTTCCTAGAATCACATATAGTGATCAACTGGTGTGTGACAGTCAGTTTTACTTCATTGTTTTGTACACAATCATCTAGATGCACTAATTGTGGATTATGTAAAATGCGGATCAGACAGGGATTGAAGACTTACTGGCACTTAGCTGGCTCTGCTCTCCTTCTGTTTTGGGGCAGGCACATGCATGGAGCAGCTGCCAGGGAGAACATAGTCACGACATGTCTCTTGGGGATTTCTCTCTCTCGCTCTCTCGTTCTCTCTCTGTCAGAATCCCTCTTCTCATTTTTTCCTCTTTGCTCTTCCTACTTACTATGTTAATCTCTCACTCCTCACTCATCTCTCTTTTTAATCTGTACCTCTTTTGTTTCTCTCCTTCTGTCTTATGAATCCCTCAGGATCATTTTCTCACTCTTCCTCTCTCTCAGCATAAAGGCATTTAAAGAAATTGTTTTTAGGAGTCTTTTTACCAAATTCAACTCTCCTGCATGTCGATTCTTAATGAAATTTCCAATTATCCAGATGCTGGATGCTGCTAAGCCACTCTAAAGAAACCATTTCCTATCGTGAAGGGAAAATTTAATTACATTTCCTCACGTTGCTAATTGATAAAGAACGGTCAGTTTTGGCTTGCTGCTCTTTTGCCTGTATTTTTCTCCTTTTCTCTCCCCAATTTCTATTGATTTGATTTGTGATTTGTCTTTTCCCCATGATCTGATCGCATTATGTTGCTACAGCATGCTGAATTGGCTCCTTGCATTGTGAATGCAGTCAGATAGCTTGTCTGTCCTCTCCCTGTCATGTATATAATTTTTAAACAGTGCTCAAACACTGGATAATACTGAAATGTCTTACATTTTTATGGAGTATTCCTGGATGGATTCTCTCCATCCAAATTTCCATTCCATTTCTCTCCATCCAAACAAATAAATTGTTTATGAAATCTAAGAATGAGACATTGAACATTCACCTCACTTGGTAGCTTGCCTTTACTCTTCTACACTTGTATATTGTAATGAATTATATTCACACTATCCAGAGTCACCCAGAAGAGGATGGGTTTCTGTTTCATTCTGGTTTCTGTCAAGGTTTCTTCATGCCGTCTCCGGGTGTTCTTCCCTGCCACTGTCATCTCTGGCTTGCTCATTAGGGATCTAATTCTACATCCAGAATTATGTAAAGCTGCTTTGTGACAATGTCACTTGTAAAAGTCCTATAGAAATAAATTGAATAAAATTGACAGGTCTATTATCTCATGTTCAGTAGAGGCATTACAGGGTGTCCCAAAAGTCTCCATAGGAGAAATTAACACTTTTTAGCAAAATGTACCTTTATTTACAAAACATTCTCTACATGATTGCCATTTCTTTGTGAACACACACGGAGTCGTCTCTCCCACTCAGGATGAGCTCGTGTTAACACATCTGGTGTTACGCATGTAATTGCATGTCCATCGCAACCGTGTGACAGCTTCCCGATCCAGCCATGAGAATGAATTCAATACGTTCTTCTTTTGCCAAAGGCATTCTTAAAGGCTATATGAAAAAAATAATGTAAATTAAGTATGAAACATTTTGGAAGGCATTTTGCAAGTGTTAATTTCCCCTATGTATGGAGACTTCTGGGACAGCCTGTAGAATAATAGTGGTTATTTATTTTACCTTTGGGAGATTTGCAGATGGTGAAGAAAGAGATGGCAACTTTAAACTGACTTTTTACTCTGTCCATCTGTTTGCTTGATTCCTCTCTTTTGTTTATCTCATCTCCAAAACTAAGACCTGTTTCAGTGACAACACACTCATGCTCTCAGGTCTGAGTGAGAGGTAATGATACACAGCAATCTCTGAGATAGTAATTACTGTCTTTTCACACCAGTGGAGCTGGTTATGATAACAGCCTCCACACTCCCTTTCTTTCATTTTTCACACTCTCTCTTGCTCTGTCCTAAAATTTGACAAAGTAAACAGTTCACTATGGGAACATGACACAAAAAGCATATCAACTAAAGCTGTGAATTGTGAGATTTGTAATTAAAATTGGGTTAAGTGCTTGGGGTTAGACTTTCTTTAAATTCTCACAGTGATCAACAAAATATATCCTCAGAGAAGAACTCCAGTAGCGATGATTGCCTCAGGCTCAAATCCCAGAAAAAAAGAAAAAAAAACACAAAAAACATTTGGCCTGAATGTGCTAACCAGAAGAACATTAGATCATCCTTGCATGCCTGGGAATCATTTTGTGTGTACACTGCACTCAGTGAGAAGGACGTGCAAATATACTAGAAGGAAAAGACGGGAAGCTCAGGATAAATATCGGTGTTGCTTTTCATTGGTGAAGACAGCTGAGGGCAGTAAAGAACATTAAAATTACAGCTGCATCAGTACAGTTACTGGTATTGGGTATCGGTCCGATACCAATTTCATTTACTCCTACTCATTAAAAATACTTTGACACAAAAATCTAATACCATATGATATTATGTGACATAAGCGTAGTGTACATTGTCACGCTAATGAACAGATGACACAAAATGACAGCTCTGCAAATATATCAAGGGGAGGCACTGCAGCATCTTCCTACAACATAAGTAACCTGATAAACATCTTAAACATAAAACTCAGCACAAGCAGTTCATTGCTAGCACCAAACAGCAGCAACCAACTCTGCAACAAATGCTAGCTAGGAAAGAAAAATGTCTACAGATGTCTAATGCTACATGAGTGAAAAATAACAGCTTTTACCCAATATATTGTTTCTGAACAAAACATAATTTACTTTGAGCTATAGTGAAGCACTTTTCCAAAAAATGACAAAAGCACTCACTACTGTAACTCTATTTGATCCAAGCTAACTATCGTAGCTAGTTGATGCACTTCATTTAAAATCAATGAGCTAAAGTTAAAAAGAACAAGTCTAGTAGCACATGTGCATTTTTCTTAGCCACTATGTAAACTAATAAAAAACATAAACAGTTAAATAACATGTTCCATTACATCTCTTAATAATACTGAGTAGGTTATTCATGTTATTATTAGCATTGGTATCAACTAATACCCCAAAATATGTACTCGTACTCTATCTGATAAAACTGGTATAAATTCATCCTTAATTAAAGACATATAGCCATGGCCAAAAGTTTTGGCAGTGACATAAATTTTGTTTTTTGCAAAGTTTGCTGCCTCAGTATTTGCATTTTTTTGTTTAGATGTTTCTATGGTATACTGGAAAACAACGATAAGCATTTCATAAGTTTTAAAGGCTTTTATTGGCAAAAACTTTGAATATATGAAAAGAGTCAATATTTACAGTGTTGACCCTTCTTCTTCATAACCTCTGTGATTCGCTGTGGCATGCTGGATATCAGCTTCTGGGCTAATCCTGACTGATGGCAACCCATTCTTGCCTTATTAGTGCTCGGAGTTGATGACAGTTTACGGGCTTCTGCTTGTCTACTCGCCTTTTGAGGATTGACCACAGGTTCTCTATGGGAATAAGATCCGGGGAGTTGCCTGGCCATGATCTCCGAGCCACTTCATTATCACTCTTGCCTTGTGACATGGTGCTCCATCATGCTGGAAAATGCACGGATCATCATTGGTCCTGGATCGTTGGAAGAAGTTGCTCTTGCGGGATGTTTTGAGACCATTCTTTATTCATGCCAGTGTTTTTGAGCAGAATTGTGAGAGCCCACTCCCTTGGATGAAAAGCGACCCCACACATGGATGGTTTCAGGATGCTTCACTGCTGGCACAACACAGGACTCATGGTAGCGTTCACCTTTTCTTCTCCGGACAATCGATTTTCCACATGTCCCAAACAGTCGGAAGGGGGCTTCATCATAGAAAATAACTTTGCACCAGTCTTCTGCTGTCCAATCCTTGTACTTTCTGCAGAATTTCAGTCTGTCCTTGGTGTTTTTCTTGGAGAGAAGTGGCTTCTTCTAACACAAGAACACAGTGATTGGGAACACTTCTTCCCTCCTTTTATAGCAATCAGTCTGCTCTTATTATCCAATCAGAATGATAGAGTGATTTCACCTGACTAGTACTCGTTTACACTTTCCCATGTGCTGATGATATGATTAGTGAAATGATGTTGTGACTTTGTGCCAGGGCCAAAAAACAGTGAAATTTGGGTTTTTGTGATAAAGTTCATTTTTTGGCCAACAAGTTTTTTGCAATTATTTAAAATGCATTTAATCACTCTTCACAATAATCTATAAACAATGTGAATCAACACCACAACAAATGAAGCAGCAAACTTTGCAAAACACAAAATTTATGTCACTGCCAAAATTTTTGGCCATGGCTGTATGTACACTCACCGAGCACTTTATTAGGAACACTATACTAATAATGGGTAGGGCCTCACTGTGCTCTCAAAACATTCTCAATTCTTCATGGCATGGATTCCACAAGATGCTGGAGAAATTCCTTTGAGATTCTGGTCCATGTTGACATGATTGTATCACGCAGTTCCTGCAGATTTTTCTTGTGCACATTCATGCTGTGAATCTCCCTTTCTACCACATCCCAAAGGTGTTTTATTGGATTCAGATCTAGTGACTGGGAAGGCCATTGAAGAACACTGATCTCATTGTAATGTTCATGAAACCAGTTTGAGATGACTTTTGCTTTGTGACATGGTGCATTATCATGCTCGAAGTAGCCATTAGAAGACGGCTAAATTGTGGCCATGAAGGGATGCACATGTTCAGCAACAATACTCAAATAGGCTGTGGCATTCATGCGATGATTGATTGGTCGGGCCCAAAGTGTGCCAAGAAAACATTCCCCACGCCATTACACCACCTCCATCAGCCTGGACTGTTGACACAAGGCAGGTTGGGTCCATGGATTCATGCTGTTGGTGCCAAATTCTGACGCTACCATCTGTGTGCCTCAGCAGAAATCGAGATTCATCAGACCAGGCTACGTTTTTCCAGTCTTCACCTGTCCAGTTTTGATGAGTCTGCGCCCACTCCAGCTTTGGCTTTCTGTTCTTGGCTGACAGAAGTGGAACCTTTCTCCTGTTGTAGCTCATCTGCCTCAAGGTTCAATGTGTTGTGCATTCTGAGATGCTTTTCTGATCACCACAATTGTACAGAGTGGTTATCTGAGCTACTGTAGCGTTTCTGTCAGCTCCAACAAGTCTGCCCATTCTCCGTTGATCTCTCTCATCAACAAGTGTTTCTGTTCACAGAACTGCCGCTCACTAGACGTTTTTTCTTTGTTGCACCATTCTGAATAAACTCTAGAGACTGTTGTGAGTGAAAATCCCAGGAGATCAGCAGTTATAGAAATACTCAAACCAGCCTGTCTGGCACCAACAATCATGCCACGATCAAAATCACCAAGATCACATTTATTCCCCATTCTGATGGTTGATGTGAACATTACCTGAACTTGCAGGCCTGTATCTGCATGATTTTATGCATTGCACTGCTGCCACACAATTAGATGATTGGATAATTGCATGAATGAATAGGTGTACAAGTGTTCCTAATAAAGTGCTCAATAAGTGTAAATAGCCGTGTAGTGTAGTTTCTGTCTGAATTCTGCCTCTGAGACACTTTCATTTGCTAGCTAGAAGCAACTAAGCTAATTAACTGGCTATGTAATAGAGTCATTTTCTTCAGACTAGTAATGTTGATGACATGAACACAGTTTTCCTCAGGTGTGTCACTGTCACTGTTTATTTAATTTATTTATTCATTTATTTATTTTTATCTTTAGCCAGTTCTTTTCCATTAAGCATTTAAATAATCATAGCTAAAACATTAAACTTGCAGGTTACCATAAGTTGCAGTAACTGTTACCTCCACCCTGACCACAACCATCCAGTCAAACTGCCACAGTAAACAGTGCTGATGTGAGTGCAGTGTCATGCTGGCTGCTCAGTAATGTGAAGAGCACAGCAAGCTTCTCCTGCCTGCTCTGCACCCTGTGGCTGTGTTTCATTAAAGCCTGATTGCACTCCCAATGCTGCCTAAGTGGAGTCATGCTCTTTGGCTTAGCTAACTTGTGGCCTGGAGCCATGACAGAAGGATGAGGCTCCCCTAATGAGAAGGCGAGTGAGGAAAATGAAGAATTCTCTCAGCATAATTAAAATCACTCATGCCAGAAGCATAGGTCCAATTACAATAGATATGGTTAATCAAGCAGATATTTGTTTATTTCTTTTTCTGAGGACAGATGATTTATTTGAATTGAGAAGGCTACATCCACTAACGTTGGCACATACAACCTTTGGTGGAGTATTCATTATAAGGATCAGATAAACTGCATGTGGAAAGCTTCGTTAAAATTGATATTTAATGCAGTTTATTGAAGTTTATTCTTGTGTATTACAAAAACATTTTTTTTAAGTTCATGGGCTCTCAAGTGGTGCAACAACAATGTGATTCTGTCATCAGGAGATTGTGAGTTTTAATCCTGACCATGCCAGGTTCATCCCTGTCTGAGAGTCTAAAAGAGCGTCATTTGCCCTGATAAGGCAGTGAGAGATGAGGCTTTCCTTTCTATCCTGTCATTCAGAATGATAGTAACCAATCACAGCATCAGTGAGTTCATATATATTGAATAGTGTGTATGGGCCAATTCCCTAGGATTAAGCTTAGTCATAAATTAAAAGGCCCTTTTAAATTGGACAAGCTCCAATACACATACCGAGTCAGGGACAGATTTAGCATAATCTAGGTTTAAATGATCAGACTTCCAAGCCAAAGATTAATCTTACTCCAGGAGTGAACAAGCCTACACCACTTTGTTTCCAAGTGCTCCTAATGTTAAGGGTTTTGGCATGTTCTGCCTTTCACTGTAAAACTGATCCAGGTGAAAAGTCAGTAAAATTATTTGTAAAATTGTCGGAAATTCCATCAGCTTTCCTGATACTCTCATGCTACCTATAATGTATTGTTCTATGAATATTGAAACCGTGCAAAAATGTCAGGCTATATACTGTAGATGTATTCCTATTAAATGTCCCTCTACACCAGAATCTGATCAGTACAGCAATTACAAAAGTTGGTATTCTGTTAATGTCCAATGTGTATGCACTCCAGCCAGACTCAAGTTTGTATTAGAGGTTTTGGTAACTCATGTTATTAGTAATTGCATTAGCAGCTGAGTCCTGCTCTGTGTGTGAACAGATAATAATCTATATTAGAAATATATTGAGGGTCTTTAGGTTAATTAGTCTTTGAAAGTGAGATATTGCTCACGGTGCTTCAGTGATGCATTTAGTAATCTGATGCAAATGAAGACAACGAGGTTGTATGTTGTGCAGCTCTACTTTTGAAATGAGCTCATTATGAATGTGAAAATGTCAGCCTTCATATAATTTTCCTCCTTTTACATACTGATAATTGGGTTTATTGTACTTATTTATGGTGTTCTACAGCTAACTTTTTCAAAGCGGTTGCATTTTCATGACATCTGTGAACTCTGAAGTGTCTCTCTGTTAGAGTATAATCCTTTCATATTGGATACTAAACAAACGTGTGCTATAGAAAAACCTGTCCTGTTTATCCATCTGTAAGTTGTACAATAATAAATTAGGATCTACAGTCAGTTTCACGATCTGGAACAAAGCTGATGGGTTTCTGGTCCATCATGCTATTGCATATAAATTCAACATCGATCTTTAATTATATGTGACACGCATTAATATAAATGATGTGCAGGAAGATGTGATTAACTTGGATTAACCTGTATGAATACAAATCCAAAGATTTCATCAGTGCAATTATTTATTTCAATGGTAGTATAAATAATGCTGCCACAGTTGTGTGCAGAAAGACCTGATTAACTTGGATTAAGCTGAGGAATGCAGATTTAAAGCTTTTCATCTCATTTTCATTAGATTGGTGATCAAACATGATCTCTATTCATTCACTATCTGTGCCACTGTAGGGGCTTTTGTTTTTGCATGAAAGCATGGAGACAGAAATGGAGAAATGTTTACTATTCTCCTCCCTTCCTCTTTCTCTCCTCTGTCAGGCTGTTGTTTTTTGACACCTTTTCCTGTAGAGACGTGAGCGTGCAATGTATTGTCTTTGTCTGCTTCTCTACTCTCTCTCCTGCCCCCACTCATTATCTCTCCTGCTTGAAGAAGATGCACTCTCATTTACATGCAGGCCCCTGGGGCCCGCACACTTTACCTGTACCAGGCACTTCATGCTGCTCAGTACAAAGCTCTTTCACAGAAGATCATATTAAAAGCCATCAATCAGCTATAACTGGGAGAGAGATGTGGAGATGGAGAGCTATGTATAACACCCTGCAAGAAAAGTGTTCCACCTCTGTTCTCTTTTTTTTTTCCCTGCTCTTCTCGCTGTCCATCTCCTCGTCCTCTGATACCTGACTCTTTTCTTCAGCTGAACTCTCAGCATCTGGAGCTGCCTCCCCCCGTTCCCCCTTTTCCTCCACCACCCTTTCACTGCCCATATGATTTTGCCTGGCACTGACAATGTGTCAGTCAGTTGAATTATTTTTTATAGCCTATTTCCTGACTGATAGTCATGTAACTGAAGTTGTATCACCTCCAGATTTTCCAGCCCATTTGCCTATTTTCACAGCCACTCTGGTGATGTATAGAGGACATGTCCTCTTTGTGGATCTAGCAAATAAAATGTGAATATGCCTCTGATTCATATTAGTAGCACTTGGCGAAACATTTTATGATTATTTGTATTGAGATTTGGAATAATGCTAATAGATATAATAAATGCAGTAACATTCCCTTACATGTGTTACTTTTATTACAACTACAGTATAGGCCCAGAATTAATGTTCACTTGTTCGGACATGAACTTTTTGGACACCATGTCCTGACATGAATATTTGGAGGTGGTTGTAATCAGGCAAGCCAAAAGTCACAAGCCAAAAGTCGTAAAATCATTTTGTTTGTGCAGCAAGCAGGGCAAGGCTCTCTGCTTCGCATTGCTTTCTCAGAATCGTGTTATTGTGGTTATTTGTGGTCTTCAACCTTGTTAAAGCAGCCTAATTGGTGTAGAGTCTGTGGAGTTGGTGGAAAAAGCAGTGGAGCTGTCATAAGGTCAGTGCATTTGATCAGTAAACTGTGGAGGAATATTAATGAACTAAAGCAAAGGGCTTTAGTATAGGGCCATCAAAAGAATTAATCAACTTTATCTTATTAAGTGCTGACAGTCTGGAGTAGACAATATTTTATAGACTGCATTTATTGTTTTTTTTTTTTAAATTTTGAAATAAAACTTGGTGTATCATGTCACATCGTAGGTGAAGTTCAATTTCTTCTATCTTATCTAATTGCACTATAGCCTTTAATTTGCACTATTATCTTGCACTGCACTATTGTCACTTTCCTATAATATATTGTGCCATGCTATTTCATTCTACTGTATACTTGTATCAGGCAAACTGTGAAAACCTACTGTATCAGTACTGTATCAATGACAAGCTCTTTACTTTACTCTTTACAATGTATGTGATTTTCATTCTCTCTTCCTGTTTGTCTCCTCCAGGAAAGAGGCTTGTCTGCATACCCATTTATTGAGATCTGTAAAGGAGATCTAATCCACTACATGTGCCCACTGGAGAACCAGGACAGCTTTTTTGTGCCCGAACTCCTTGAGAAGCAAACAGAGGGAGAAGAGGAAACAGAGAATGACAAAGATGCTGATGACGTGCACACGGGTATGACACTGTAATGCCACAGTACCTGTGTCTCAGTGTAAAAGTTTGATGTTGTTGAGAAAGACAGATATGTCACCATAATGTCGTTCACATTCATATAGGATATGACATAATGATATCATTGTGATGAAGTAAAGAGACACGTAAACAAGTTCGCATGCGATGTGCCATGGACATGTATGACATGTATTAGCCATAAATTGATACTGAAAGGCTTTAGCAGGACTCAGTTTTAATGCATCCAATCTTGTTTGTTCTTTCCCTCTCATATTGTATTTCTGTCAAGCTGCTCAGCGCCGTTGCACCACTCAAGGTCTTTCTTTGAGCGGTTTTAAATCTGTCAGTGGTTCAGTAAGCAGTGTGTCTTTTAATTCTCCAGGGCAGGACAAAAGCTGTCTATTGGGTCAGGTCACACTTCTGTGTGTCAGTGTGTATGTTTATGCTTGTGCATACTTGTGTTCTAAAATGAAACTCATTTATTTTTAAACCCTAGTACCACTATGAACCTACCCTGTGTAATTTATAGTATCTATAGACAGGGATATGGTATCTTTGTATAAATCAGTTAATTAAAGCAATCAAGTAAAAAGTGTGAAAGTGATGGAAATTGGGGACTTTGCATACACAGACAAATAGCTTTTTGCGTAGTGCAATCTCACACGCTCATCACTATATCATTCCATAACAACTAAGCTGTGTGTGCATGTGTGTGTGTTTCTTAATCAGAGGCTTATCAATCACAGATGCTTAGCTGGAGCTGACAAGTGCAGGTTGTGAATCAGACTCCTTCATTTGGGAAATTGCAGAGTGGTTCAGCTTTTGTTTGTCTCTATGGAAATTTCAGCTGTACAACACTGGATTTGCTCATTAACCCTTAAATGCATGCACTTGTAACTTCTAACTAATTGATATACCATGAGAGTTTAAAACTGACATTTTATTGGCTATACCAAAATAGCAAAAATCAAATAGATTTTTTTTTTCCATTTTGATATTTGGTTTGTCACAGATTGTGACAGAATATGCAGAATCTGGTTCATAACTGCTTGTGCCATCTGTTATAGCAAATACATAAATACCTGTCTTCCCACACATTACAGAATGCTGTTCAAAACAAATTTTACATTGTTATACTGTATGGTTTCAAAACAGTTTTTTTAATCATGGTAAAAAAAAATTGCATGTGAATTAGATGATAATCGTGTGGGAGTCACACAGTGCGAGAGGATAAACAATGCTTGATAAAAGTGTTCTACTGAGTGGTCAGAGTCCCAATGATTTTCTGGCATGTCCAAAAATTTAATCAGGTGTCATGTTACAGTGTTATGATCCAACATACACATCAGAAGCCTAGTTAGCACCACTAGTCTTTACTATCATCAGGGTGCTGTGGATGCTGGATAGGGATATTTTAAATCCTAATGTTTCCTTTTAAAAATTTATCAGAATATAAGTATATTGATACATTGTGCTTATTTATCAACTATAATGTGACTGTGAAAAAGAAATTAAATGTTATAGGACACGCACACTTACTTATTGTAGTTCATATGGCATATTTCTGTAATTAAACAGAACCCAAAGAGAACAGAATACAAGAATTCTATTTATTTAGAATACAAATCTTATATAATTCTTATGTGTGTGTATATATATATATATATATATATATATATGTGTGTGTATATATATATATATATATATATATATATATGTGTGTGTATATATATATATATATATATATATATATATATATATATATATATATATATATATATACACACACACACACACACATAAGAATTATTAGTTATATATACATAAGAATTAGAATTGGAATACTAGATTTGGTATTACTTGGTACTGGATTGAAAAGAAAATCTCGCCCATTGATATTGCTTGGTAACAGTATTCACATTCTAGTGACTGACTTGTTTTACAAGTTTGAATCCAACTGCAAACTAGGTTTTCACTTATAGAGAATAAAAGATCACAAAAACACCCAGGTAATGGAAGCAGCAATGAATGAACAGTGGCAACAGTCTCCTCTGTGTCATTATTCTTTGGACATATTCATAAGTTTCAGCCCATAAAGTTGCACAGAATGAGGTGACTAGTGGCATTCTGTTTTGGTCCCAGGGACAGATGATAATGAGATCCTTACTGCTACGGTATAGAAGTCACAGTTGTTTTGTCAGTAAAGTCTAATTGCATTGTTATGTAACATAGTCAATGCATAATACAGTTATTTTAATGGTATTATGTGCAGACATATTTCATTTAAGCTTGTACATAATTAATATAAACACCTCATTACCTAAAATATAAATAAAATAAAAACATTGTGCTAAAAGCATAATCATTGCAAATGACCTCTTAATATACCTATTTGTATTAAGGGTGTAATTATGTAGCTATTAAATTACGCCACTTGCATCACATTGTAATTAGACAGGCTTTTAAACCATGGTCATCAGGTTAGCCAAGAGAAGATGGCATTCAGCATTACTGTACAATGTCCCTAACAGTCTTCTCCTGTAATACTGTGTGAAATTGGAGAACACAAAACAAGGAATCGGAGACTCTTGAATACAGAATCTCTCTTGCCCTCTCTTATGGACTCTCGTCTTCAGCTCACCTCACAGGTTTTCAATGAGGATTAGGTCAGGGAACTGGGATGACCATCTAAAAAGCTTTATTCTCTGGTCAATGAACCATTTTTGTGTGGATTTGGATGTATGTTTGGGATCACTGTCCTACTGGAAGTTCCAACCATGACCCAGTTGTAGCTACTCCCAGGCAGCTGTGGAGTCCATGATGCCATATATCCTAATAAGGTTCCCAGAACCCCACAACTTCACAGATCCACCATACTTAATAATGGGGATTAGGTTTTTTTTTTTTTTTTTTTTTTTTTTTAACCATCCTTTTTTTAAATTTTTTTTTTGGTGTTTGTTGTCAAAAACTCTATTTTTGTCTTATTTGATCAGAGTATCTGGTTCCAGTCGTGTCTAACACACTCCAGGTGCTTATGTTTTTGGTTAGTTGAAAGAAAGACTTTCATCTGGCATGCCTTCTAAATGGTTGGAGTTGTCGTCTAATTATAGAATTTACAAATGTAATTGTAGAATTTGCATGTAAAATTCATTATGGTAGAATTCTGCAGATCTCTAACCATGATGCTAGAGATCATGATCTCTAACCTATGCCTCTCTTAACCATTCTCTATACTGTTTATGGCAGAAAAATACACTTGCGTTGTCTTCCAGGTGGATTAATTACGATTCAATTAAAGGTTAGGTTTTTTTATATTTTCAAGGTGAAATTAAGCTAGTTAACCACAAAGATTTTTTTCATACCCTTTTCTACCCATCTTTGCCAAGGGTCCTGTTATTCTGGAGTTGAGTGTGCCAGTGTGCCAGGTTGTGCAAGGGCCACACTGTGTCCATTGCAGCCATCAGCTCATTATGCTGACTTCTCTGTCTTCTCCATTTAATCCTCTGTTCCCCTTCTCCTGTCTTTGCTTGCCTTCAAAATTCCTTCTTTTATTCGAAAGCTTTAACTGACCAAAAATCCTGAAGTGGATTTAACAATCCCACTGGATCCAAAATAGAATTTAATCCAGATAAACGTTATCCAAGAGACTTTTCAACACAGTGTGTGAAGAATCTTGTGTAAATATTTCAGTCAGTTTTCTTGCATGAAAGTAGTGTGGGTTTGTTAGGAAGCTCCTCCTGAGGGATCATGGATTTTGTCTTAAATATCAGTAAAATTAAATTTCACATTCTGTGCTAAAATTCTGGCTACTATGTTTTGTTCTTTTGATCTTTCTCTAATTCAGATCATTTCATTATAAAAAAAAAGGATTTCTGTGAACCTAAGCACTGTAATATACTAGCAATTCCCATTCTAGTCTTCCGAGTTGTGTTAACACTGGGGTATAACACAGTGTAAAAACCAATGCACTGACCTCTGAAAGTACACTAGATGTCCAAAAGTATGTGGACACCTCACCATCACACCATACCAAAACCATGGGCATTAACACAGAATTGTTACCCCCTTTGATTTTATAATAACCTCCACTCTTCTGGGAAGGCTTTCCACTAGATTTTGGAGTGTGAATGTGTGGATTTGGGCGTTCAGCCACAAGGGGTGGCGCTCAAGGCTCAGGCTAGTCAAGTTCTTCCACATCAACCTTGGCAAACCATGGTCTTTATGGAGCTCGCTTTGTGCACAGTGCCACTGTCATGATGAAACAGGTTTGGACCCTTTAGTTCCAGTGAAGGCAAATCTTAATTCTACATCATACAAAGCCATTCTAGACAATTGTGTGCTTCCAACTTTGTGGCAACAGTTTTGTGTGTGTGATGGTCAGGTGCCCACATACCTTTGGCCAGCTTACTTCCAAATTAGAGAACAAATAATTGTCTCAGATGTTCAGCAAGAAAACATTTAAAGGTATTATTTTGGAATCTCTCGTACTCTTTGTCTCTCACATGCCTGAAGTTGTGACATGATGACTACCATATCTGATTAGGATACATGCACGTACTGCTCAGTAACAGAAATTCTAAATCGACTTTTATTACCTTCCATATGACACATAATAACTGGCCTTACTTCTGTTTAATTGAAGTAATTATGATTAGTTCAGTCTGTATGCACATTTCTGAGTAAAGACTAAATTGTAGGCTTAATAGGCCTTAGTTGGAAGATCTGTCCAGGATATTGCACTTGTAGTAAAGTTCAGCTGAGTGTTGCAGGCAGAGTTGTAATTCTTAGAAATCCCAGACTAATTCATTTTTAAATCAATTCAATGTTCCAGGCTTTCATATCTGGAAAGAAGAACTTGGTATGTGGAAAAAAGGCTACATTTTATTTAAGAATGATTGAGCACACCACATCATCCACTTAACACCATCGCAGTTTTAGCTAGAATGCATAGAAGGCTGTGTTTTTTTTATACTTCTCTAGTTCACAGAAGTGGTAGATGGTGCATAACACAGATTCTTAAGAAAAAACTGCTGAAACCTGAAAGTTGAAGGATTTACCTTTCAACATACCTGATGTTGCCAGAGCAAAGACATTTACAGAACAAAAACCTGAGCATCCTAGTGTAGCCCTGTGAGAGCCCTGACCTTAATCTGAATGATAGTCTGGAGGGACTTGAGGAGCTCAGTCCCCTGAGTTGTAATTAACCTACCTTTTGTGTGTGTGTGTGTGTGTGTTTATGGCGTTTGTCATTTATTATTTTTCAATTTCCTAATTGTGAAGCACTTCGGTCAACTCTGTTGTTTTTAAATGTGCTATGTAAATAAAACTGAGTTGAGTTGAGAGAGAGTACCTCAAGACATCAGTATCTCAAGATTTCATTTTGCTATGAAGCATGATTTAATTTCATTTTTTTCAATTTAATTGATTTAATACAAAAAGTGAGACCTTTGTGAGCTTAGTGACTTTGTGAGCTTAGTGACTCACAATCCCTGGTGTCTGTCTCTGTGGACACATTCTGCTGAATCTCAGGCAGGTCAGGAGCTGTCCAGTGCTGAAACTGATAATGAGAATGAGCATGGTTTATTAACATAAGCTGAAATGATTAGGCAAGCTAAAGAGAGCTGGTGACTTGGGGACGCTCTTTCGGCATCACACCCTAGTCCCCAGTGACCTTTTGCAGATGTGACAATGATATTTTGAGCCTCTTGGCCAAGCTGTGAACAAAGCTGTCTGCTGTGCTTGGGCCCTCATGAGGACCATGAGTGCAGAACAAGTGCGGGCAACTCACACGAGCTGAGCATCCCAGTCTAATTCAGTCTCGCGGTTGAAATGTTCTTCACAAACTTGGTCTGACACGGTACTCTGCTGTTTTGGTAGAAAGTAGACGAGATATTTAACCCTTGTGTCCTGTTAGGAGTGGATGTACTGTTTGCTGGTCATATTGACTTTGGGCAGCTGAGATAGAAGATAATATTTGAAATGCTCAACCTCTATGTTTTTGGAGAACAGTAAAGACATACAAACCACTTCTCCTACCAGCAGGTGTGTGTGATTAGGTATGAGTGTGAATTAGACATGGTGGTATTGCAACATAGAGTGAATTTGACTATTTGGTTTATTTTTGTTAAAAAACAAAACAAAACAAAAAAAAAACACTTGGTGTCAATTGAAATTTCAACACTTCTTGAAATCTGGTAAAAAATACTCAGATTTAACCTGTATAATATAAATATGAAGGGGGGATAGAAGATGCACCAACAGTTGTCCAAAATTTATCGTCTTTATGTTCAACAGAGAAAATGAGCCAAGCACATAAAGTTTCATATCAAAAAGTATTTAGAATTTCAAAAAGAATTTAAACTGAGTCATTTTGACTTCAGGGTTAATGATCCCTGTAGGTGTGTAATAAACTTTTCCTCAGAATGATATTAAAACAATAAGAAGTGTCTCTTCTTTCCTCGTGACTCTTATTTCTTGATCTTTGCTTTTCCTCACCTCTTGCTATTACCAGAGGTTTATTATTGCCATATAAAGGGCATCCATTCAGCTCTCTCTGTGACTATTCATTGCATGTGAATGACATTTAAGCTCATATAGAAGGAAGGAAGATGTGCTGAGACGCTTTCTTAATCAGTTTTGAAAAGGTCTCACCATGGCTGTGCCTGTTTTCTCCTCCCTCCTTTATGCAAAATGAGGATAGAGCTTTGGCTTAATTCACATGCCATAACTGATTTGCAGGATGAGTGAGGGTGAGGGATCAGTCTTCTACCTGTAAAGTAATAATGACAGGGAGAGGCAAGAGGCCAAAACCACTGCTCTCTATCAGAGAAAAGACAGATTCTTCTTACACACACAAAGTTGAAGGTAAATTTTCCTTAAAGATATTCAAACTCAAATTTTCACAAATTTCCACACATTTCAGGTTACCATACTTTTCCTGTGTTAAGTCAATTAGAGTATGTACTTTATTTCCATAAGAGGTCATTTCAAGCTAATAGCTAAGAGACAGATTTATTTCAGCTTTTATTTACTATATCACATTTTCCAGGGGTCACAAGTAACATACACTTTGTTAGTATTTGGTGCCATTGCCTATTATTTGCTTTAACCTGAAATGCTTCTCACAGTACTTTACTGGAATTTTTGCTCATTCCTCCAGACAGAACTGGTGTAACTCAGTCATGTTTGTGGGCCTGCTTACTCAGACATGCTTTTACAGTTTAGTCCACAATTTTTCTGTGTGATTCCTGTCAGGGTGATGGCCACTCTGATACTTTCACTTTGTTTTCTTCTTCGAATTAAAAGCCTCACCCTTTTTCCTCTACACTTAGTGCTGATCATCATGGCCAAACAGTTCAATTTTTGTTTCATCTGACCAGAGAACACACCTCCGAAAAGCTGGTGATCACCTGCTAACTTCAGTCTGGCTTTTTTATGACGGTCTTGGAGTAGAGGATTCTTCCTTGTGCAACAGCCTTTGGCGATGTAGGACTCTCTTAGTGGTGGATGTTCATATTTAGTACCTGATGCCTCCATCTCCTTCACCAATTCCGTTGTTGTTGTTTTAGGGTTTAGTTGAAACTTTTGGACCAAAGTCCTGGGAGTTAATTTGTACCACTTTCCTGAATGATACAGTGCCTGTGTGGTCCCAAGATTTTCATATTTGCTTGCAATTGTTTGTACAGATTCTTGTAGTGCCTTCTGTTGTTTGGAACCAGAGTTGTGGAGGTCAACAATTTTTTTTCTGAGGTCCTGGCTGAGTTGCACGCATTTTCCCATGGTATCAAGGGCAAAAAGGTACTGGCTGTAAAGGTAGACCCTTAAATATGGCCACATATGTGCTCCTTCTTAAGACAGTTGGCCAATCAGAAGCTTCTAAATGTCATTCCATCAATTTCTGGAACCTTCCAGACTGTTTAAAGAGACAGACAACTTAGTGTCCACTGAAATTCTGATATAGTGAATTAAAGCTGAAATAAATCTGTCTCTTATTGATTGTTTTGAAATTACCTCTGATGTGAGCAAAAGTAGATGCCCTAGTTGACTTGCCAGAAGAAATGTATGGTGATATGAAATGTGTTGCGTTGCGGAAAACTGAGATTGAATATCTTTAGCCTAGGTGTATGTAAACATTTTGCCTCAACTGTATACTACTTAAAACACTATGTAGTAATTGTTTTGGTATTACATGGCGAGTAAGGCATTATGACAATATTCCCATTCTTTTGTCAAAATTAACTTATTGCAACACGTAACAATTAATTGTCATTGTACATTTTGTCTATTTGAACAAAATCCAGATAGGTGATTAGATTTATTATGGCTTCAAAACACAGTCCACAATCCAGAGTTGTAAGCGAAATCAGTACATGGCTGTGAGTTGAAACACTGGTAACAGGATAACATGGATAGGTAGACGTATAAACAAGCAAAGAGTCGATAACAATAGAGAGACACTAAAAATAAGGTTCAGAATACCAATGTTTTGCAATGATCTAGTCTAACTGAGCTTCTATACATTCAGCTAATGAGAAACAGCTGAAGCTAAAAGACTGGGTTGGTGGTTTGTGAGCCAGAAAAGCAAAGCACTCAATAAAGCAGCCAGGAGTAGAGGGGGACTCGGACGTGATAATTGGCTGATAACAAATCACTTTGAGTACCTTCTGTTCTCCCTGGTGTCAGGGAAGAAATTCTCTAGGTGAAGCACAGGTGTTTAACACAAGTCCTGTCTTTCCTACTAGTGTCTTCTGTTTGTAATATTTGAAACTTCCATGAGTTCTTTTTTAACAATATTTGGCACGAAATGGTCTCCGAGGGGTGTTACAGCTCAATTATTACATTGCTTTGCAATTACAGCTCTCTCACCTGTCTCACTTAACAACAGTTAGCTCCAATTACTTCATCATTATTAGACTGTAACCGTGCAAATCTGAAACTTGTGGCATTTAAAAACCCCAAAGATTCACAACTGCACATAGAATTAATCCAATTTTCCACTAATAGGGTGTGATGTTTGTGTAATGGATGTTTTTGCAATGCTCCCTCAGTAGCCCATAAAATGTCTGACCCTCATAAATTCTCTACCTCATGCACAACCTTAAGCCACACTGCCAATTTCTTGTAGGCTGCCTGTCTTAAATCTAACACACTCTATTGATCTTGTTCCAGGTGAAGGCTGCACATCTGAGAGCGGCGTAGCAGTGATGGAGGCAGACACCGAAAGCAGCGAGATGGGGGAGAGCTCCTCGCCTGTGGTGCAGCAGAGTCCACCGCTGGATGAGAGAGATTCTCAGACGGAGGAAGGAGACCAGGGGGCCAAGGGCTCCAGTGAGTCTGTAGGAAGTGGTTCATCCTTTGAAGAACTGGACATGGACATTGAGGAAGAGGAGAAGGAAAGGGAAAATGCTGAGGAGGATCATGTGGTGGACAATGAGAAAAGAGGAGATAATGAAGGGGAGAGTAATGAGGGATAGATTGCGTGTGCATGTTTGAAGTAGTTAATGAATCTTCTTTTTCTTGTTTTCGTTTCCGTTTGAGGTGCTTCTTAGTCACCTAGGCAAAGTCTTAACATATGTAATCAGAGGTTTAATAATAAATGGGTGAATCTTGGCAGTTTTTATAAACACGTGGCAGTCTTACTGCAGGTCACATAAACATTATGTAATCAAACCTAAAAAAAAAAAAAAAAACTTAAAGGTATTTCCTCAGCTCACTGATTCTAGTCCAGTATCTCATAAAATATCTCATAAAAGCTGCCAGTTATTTGAAAAGGGAATCCCTGCTGATTTTTTTATCACAGTGAATCACCTGTTTCAGCATCTTTGAGGCAATAAACTAATGACACCCAGCACAAATAATGTATTTCCTTACAGTGTAATCGAAGCTTGTGCTACTGAAATAATCTTGGAAAAATGTAAACAAAATGGATAACTCATCTAGGGAATTCTAAATAATAATTCCAAATTATGTAACCAAACAAATATGTATTTTTAGAGCAAATGATATGTAGACAATAATATAAGATTTGATTATTCGATTATGAACTAACTGCTTTTATTATCAGTTTATGTATGTCTGTCGAGTCAGTTGTTTTATAATGGTGTTAAAGGGAAGTAAATGTTGAGTGTATGTGTGTGTATGTGTGTATGTGTGTGTGTATGTGTGTGTGTATGTGTGTGTGTGTGTGTGTGTGCTCAGTGACTGTTAACTTCATCATAACTAGTTATAGCTCCATACAGAAACAGCCCTATCCTTACTGCATGTGCCAGATGTGTTTGTTGTTAACATCCTCCAAGAAAACAATGGACAAAATATGGATTGAAATAAAATAACAATATAGTCTCTATTTTTAAAATAGTTTGTTTCTTTATTTTTGTAATCAATGTTCACATTCCAAACAGGAAATATTTTATGATATTCTAGATATTCTCTGATATTCTACATTTTTGAGTATAATTTACATAATTTGCAAGTTTTATATAGTTTGTTTAACATTCATTCAAATGATACTCATATTTTTATCTATTTCCCTCTCACACTCATGGAAATCTGAAGGTATGAATATATAAAGCTTATAAAAATAAAAGGATGTGTATGTGTGGCTGGTTGGTGGGTTACACGTTGCATAACTGTCCTCACACTAACGTCTGATACTTTTCCTCAAACTTTGCAACAAAAGATATCTGAATCTTTCAGTACAAAAAAAAAAGTCAGTCATTCTTGTAAAAGAATCAGAATCATTCTTGTACAAGAAGCAGATTTGAAATTGGGAAGTAAGTCTTTTTACTTGTCTCTAAACCCTCATTGATTTCTGTTAGCTGTACACTGGGGGCATTGACGGAATAGTATTGTCTCAGTATGAGCTCACACACACCTCCATACTTCCCAGTGCAGCTCTCCATCACTGAGAAGCGGCAGTTCATCTTGATCCTCCTCGTGGATGACACGAGTGTTGATTTCCAACTTTAATCAATATTTATACCATTACCCAACAGCCCGCCTCAGTGGGACACATCTAATGAATGTGTAATCAGCAGCAGCGTATATGCATAGAAAAGCAGTGGGTTGAAAAGGCCTGGTGGTTGTGTCAGCAGGGGCTCTTCAATCTCTGAGTGCTCGGCTATGTTAACAGCTTCAGTTTTGACTCTGTAAGTACATGTTTTATTGAATGAAGGCAGATTGATGCATTTTGTATTGGAGATTTCAGTAAGAGGTCACTTTCTAAGCACAACTACAATAAAAGGGGCATTGTGTTGTGAAATTGATTCAGTCAGCTTGATATGCGCATGTAAAATCCATTTGTTTTCCATCACCACTGGAGAAAACCAACACCTTTCACCACAAAAGAGACAGATGGTTTTTTGACCTGCACAACATAGGTAATGGATATAAAACATACAAAGTACCATTAAACACAAACATGGCCATAATAGGAAAAGTTTTAAAACTGTCTGAAACAGCCAAATATTTTTTCAGGATTTTCAGAAAAGTGATTGATACTTTAGGGCTTTTCTTGGCAAAGTGGGCTTTGAACAAGTGACTCCATACATACATCCAAACTTTCACTGATTGTTGCAAGAACACAATCAATGAAATGTTCTGCATAAAAGAGGGGACAAAGAACCTATATCTACGAATGTCTCCAAACTTCCTGGAATGTCTAATCTTGTTAGTCTCAGGGCTGTTAATCTTTACAATAGAGGCTTCATCAAATAATTGTAGTGTCAATAATTTAAACCAATAATGACTTTAAGTTTGGGGAAAAATATGTTTGGGAAAATTAAATTTGGGAAAAGTGTTGTATTTGACTCTAAACTATGTATACACCATATGCAACAAAACTTTCACACATGGGATATTTATTTTAATATTCATATTTGCCCATCACATTGTTGCAGCGTAGCATTGTAGCATTGCCGCTTCACAGCTCTGGGGTTCCCGGTTCTATTCTGAGCTCGGGTCTGTGTGGAGTTTCAGATGTTCTCCGTTCTCCCACTGGGAGGAACTGGTGACTTCAAATTGTCTCTAAGTGTGAATGTGTGTGCGTGGTTCCCTGTGAAGAACTGGCAATAGAGTTACTGCCATTACTGAAGATGAATGAATGAGTGAATATTTATCCATTTGTATGAACAATGTCTGTAATTCTGGAATGGACTATTGTGTTTTGCTGTGCAGCAGCTGATATTTTCCCATTGACATACACGCACAGGTCACTTTATTAGGAACACCTGTACACGTTCTCATTCATGCAAATGTCACCTTGTCTTTTTCCTATCTTTAACTGTCTGGTTTCAGGAAGCCTGTGCCCACTGTAGCCTCAATTTCCTGTTCTTGGCTGATCGGAGTGGAACCCGATGTCGTCTTCTGCGGTTGTAGCCCTTCTGCTTCAAAGTTTGACATGAGTGTTCTGAGATGCTTTTCTGTTCACCATGGCTGTAAAGTGTGGTTATGTGATTTACTTTATCCTTCCTGTCAGCTTGAAACCAGTCTTGCCATTCTCCTCTGACTTCTCTCATCAACAAGGCTTTTCCACCCACAGATCTGCCATTCACTGACTGTGTTTTGTTCTGAAAGTTTCTGTTCTTGCATGATAGAAGTGGAACCCTACGTGGTCTTCTGCTGTTGTAGCCCATCTGCCTCAGGGTTCGAAGTATTGTGCATTCTGAGATGCTTTTCTGCTCACCACAGTTGTACAGAGTGGTTATCTGAGTTACTGTAGCCTTTCTGTCAGCTTGACACAGTCTGCCCATTCTCTGCTGATCTCTTTCATCAATAAGGCATTTCTGTCCTCAGAACTGCCGCTCACTGGATGTTTTTTCTTTATTGCACCATTCTGTGTATAATTAAGTCATTGTTGTGTGTGCAAAATCCCAGGAAGTCAGCAGTTTCTGAAATACTCAAACCAGCCTTTCTGGCACCGACAACCATGCCATGGTCACTGATTCACACACACACGCACGCTGCCACTGAGATCACATTTCCCCCCCATTTTAATATTTGATGTGAACATTAACTGAAGCTCTTGACTTGTATCTGCATGGTCTTCTACATTATGCAGCTGCCTCATGATTGACTGATTGAATAATTGTATGAATGAGCAGATGTACAGCTGTTCCTATTAAAGTGGCCAGTGAGTGTACTGATAGAGTGTTCAGAAACTGATGACGATATCATGATGCTCTGGACAGCTATACAATAAACTCTGCTGGCCTTTTCTCATTACTGAGAGTGTAAAGCAGCTTTCCAGAAAAGATGAAGCTTCCTGTTCTAGTTGCAGTGGTGTGCAAGCAGCCAGAGTCATGTGCACTTACAGCAGATGCTTTCTTACATATGGACTGTAGGTCCCCAGACTGACTGCACAGCTCATCGGGTCAGGGTCCTGTGGAGGGATTTATAGCCTACATTATACAGGCTCTCACTAGAACAATAAGAAGTGGGTATAATTAACTAGTCCTGACCTAGGCTCATGCCTCTTGGGAGCTCGCGCCCTTTTTTTGCATCTCCATCAGCGCCATGTCCAAACTTGTCCTCTGTCCCAGTGTGCGACGGGAATGATCTCCCGGCGAATTTCTGACGAACCAGCCTCAATGTGCTAATGCCTGAGCTGCTAACAAAACCCAGGCGCTCTGACCCGCGGCTCAGAGAGAAGCAGTGAGGAAGAGTGAGCCGCATCAGTCTGAGCGCGCGCTCTTCCACAGGAGCACTCAACATTTCAGCACTTAAATGTCAGGTAAACCATACGACACCAAGTCAGCACGAGAGACTGTGTGGATATGAGCGCTGTTTTATTAGACTTATAGATTCACATCATTATCAGTGGGGTCGGGAGTCGTGCAGAGTGTTTGCGCGCGCACTCAGGCGTCCTCTCCTCCTCGGCGCGCGCAAAGATGCGCTCCTGTTCCGAATCATCAGAGCTTATTCTCCAGAGGTAGATTCAACATTTCTCATAGTTCTCTTTCTGTCTAGAGTATTTGAGCAGGCTGTCAAAGTTGAGTAATATGCCTTTGGAATAGCTTAGATCTGGGACGTTCACGCGCTCGACGTGTTAATCAATAGTATTCCTCGAAGCTCTTGCGTGAAACTCGTGCGTGAACACAGCAGCGCTTCACACAGGAGTGAGGAGAGAGGAGTGAGGAGAGAGGAGTGAAGAGTGAGGAGAGAGGAGTGAGGAGAGAGGAGAGAGGGACTTGTTGTTGACCGAGTGGCGGAATCGCGGTTCAGCACCGTGGACAGCTCCACGCGCACATTTCCATACCCATCCTTCCCACCGGAACCAGCTCCATGCGCGAGCCTGAAGCTGAGCATCACTGAGGAGCAGCAGGACACACACACACACTCACACACACACACACACAGAGCCCATCGCCCTGAAAACAACCTCTTCGAGATCTCCCCATGTGACACACGCATCAGGTAAGACTGTTCTGACATTTTGTTCTCTCGTCATTTAAATAGAAATTATTATGCTCTTTAGAAGGAAACATGCTCCTGCCGTTTTTGGAGAAAGATAATACGTTTGAAAATGTTCATTAGCTCAGGTTTGGTTTATGTCAGAATGCACATGTGCAAAGGAAGCTGCTTTTCTGTGGCATCATGCAAATAGTCGGTGTTTTCAGGATCAGACAGAGGAGCAATCAGACTGATGCTATCTCCCACTGTAAGTAGTATAAAACCCATTCCCTGGCTTTTGGGCGTGTCAGGGTCCAAACAATTAGATCTCATTTAGCCTAATGTGTGATGCTTGTTTCTATATATAGAATAGTAAAGTGTGATAAAAACTGATACTATTTTTAAACAAGCAGCTTTGAAAGCTCCTTCACAATGTTATAAACAGTATACACTTACATATTTTTAAAAATTAAATTATTTATTATTATTATACGTCATTATTTTTATATAGATGACCTCATTGAAGATTTTTCAAAACGTCTCCCATGCCATCAGCCCAGTCTTCTCATTCTCATTCACAATCTTGCCCATGATCCAACGAATTTCAAAAAGTGTTTGCACAACATAAGCAGGACGTGCTCACTCTGACTTCCCGAGAGAAAAATAACCTAATAATCAAGCTAATGAGCTGATAAAACTGTGTCATGCTCTTGTTGTGGTGTAATCGTGCTAAAGTGCTTTAAGCTGTCACAGCTAGGACTGTTTAAACAAGCTCTCGAGGAAAGTTGCATCAGAGCTGTTTCGTTGTCTTTTTCATAGCATACTTCATAGCTGCAATTTAGTTATTGTGTGTTTGTCTGATGTCTGGTTAACACTGAATGAGTCACAGAAAAACACCATAAAGTGAACCAACACGTCTGCTCAGCATTAATTTTTAATAATGTAACCTATGTGAGCTTAATACACAACAAAACAGCAAGTCATTAAATGAAGGTAATTTTATGGATTAACTTGCCCATTGTATCATATAGTTTATTGTTATCTTGGTAAACATGCAAAGGCATATAAATCTTGTTGTTCCAGCTCTAGTAGCATATATAGGCTAAAAGCCACAGTAGAGGGCACAGATTCTTGAGTGTAAATAATTCAGAACTTCACTGGGGCTGCAGAACATTCTCTTATCCTGTTGTGAAGTAAAAAACCCCTTTGGTCCTAATAGAAATCACTTCACCGGCATGGCAGACACTCACAGTCACACACACACAGTGCGTATGTGTGTATGTGTGCGTGCGCATGTGCGTGTCTTTGGTTGGGAAGGGAGGTTCTTTTTAATCTCTTAAGCTGGCTAGTTGGATATAAGCTTATCTGTGCATGTGGTCAGAAGTGTTATCACACACTGCATGTAAGAAGGACACTTTATCTGAGAGGAACATGACTCTTCTGAGAAATGAGCGACATCGAGGCATAACCTGGATGACTGATTCCCACAAGGAAGAGTTTGATGATGGCAAGGAGCAGCTTTTCTGTCATGTCAACAGCCACAAATCTTAAGCCACAGAGTCTCGAGGAACCAAGATAAGGTGTCAGTCTAAGATCACTGTGTGGCAGAGAAGATTAGCAGCTCCTGAGATTAGTCAGCAACATCATGAGTGAGTGATAAGTTACACCTATTTAATCGCTGCATCCAAAGTCGGGTGCTCCAGATGGGTGACACAAAGGAAAAGTCTGAATAAATGAATGAAAAAAATAAGAAGTCCAGATGCTTCCAGACAAATGTACATGATATAATTAAGCAATTAACATCCTACTGTGGTCTATGGCATGTATAAAAATGCAGAGCATAGAAAGTTAATTGCGATTTTGTATCAAGATGGCAAGAGCAACAGATCTGTTACTTTGAAAGAAACTTTATTAATGGGGAACATATGCAGGAGCATCAACAGGAACAGTGACTAAAGTGACATCTGTGAAAGACATCAGTAAACAGCGAAATTGGAAACTGTGGTTAAAAACAATGACTGTTGCCATTGGTGATTATGCGAGGAAAATCAGAAGAGCAACTGCTCTTTAGGTGACTGAGAATGTCAGTGTAAGAGGTGTATATGTCAATAGACACCATATAAACCCTTCATTACAAAGATGATCTGCACATTTGAGAGTGCAGTGGTGCAAAAACCAGGCACACAGATGTGGAAGAAATAATATGGTCAGATAAGAAATCCTTCACTACATTTTCAACAAATGGGCAAGTGCATGTTTGGTTACATCAAGAGAAAGGTTCAGGCTTGAATGGTGACCCTACAGTGAGGACGTCCGGTGTCTCTGTTATGCTGTGGAAGGCTTTTTGCTGGCGTGGTTTGGCTCCATTTGTCTATTAATACAAATTAAGTTGCACGAATCAATTAGCTACTTAATCTCTCAGTGAATAACTGAATAATAAGCTAGAACTTTCAAGCATTAATCAGTAAATATGAAATTAGTGACAGCACTGATTTTAGAAAGTCTGAAGCATTAGAGATAATCCGATCCCAAAATTCCATTGTCTGGAGTGGCCTTTGAGATGATTGTTTCTGTTCTGGTTGTTCCTTCCTTGTCCCAAGAAAATTCCCTCCCATAGTCTTATTGGTTATTGCTTGACATACGCGTCATCACACTATAAGACCATTTTAAACCTGCAGGCCATGGTTGCTTTCCCCTCCCACTGTCTCTAACTGCGCACAAGCTGGAAATGAATGCTTTCTTTTCATGAATGGTCATTGATTAGCCATCAATCTTGGGGGTGGGTCGAGGTTGTCACATCCAAAAAATAGCCTTTCAGTGAAACTTTTTGTACTGTTGGGGGTGGGGCTGAGGTATAAAAACAGTCATTAGGATATTTTACTAGTACATACCTGAATAGCAAATTCATTACAAATCTAGGAAGTGTTTTTAATCTTATTAGGAAAAATCTACTTCACATCTTGGAGAGAACTCTACAAACGTCTACATCCAGCTTTTATAACTGAAAGCCAAAATCTTTTAGCCTATGGCCATCTTTTAGCTCAAATAGCTCACAAAACACTTTTATACCTAACCTGTCAATAATAACACATTTTGCACATGGGGTTTAAGACATAAAGACATTTCCTCATAAAACTGGAGAAGCAAGTATAAATAATGCAGAGTGCATGTTTAAATAATTCAGCATTTCTACAATAATAGCTGAAATTGTGTAAACTAAGCCATCTTAATCAGGTTAACTCCTTGTGGCATACTAATTTTTGCTCTTCACATGTCTTGGTCTTCTTCATAAACCATCTGGTTAAAACAAAATTCTCAATGGGAGAGGCACAGAACTGAAAAGTACTCAAAGGCTCAAAGGACAGATTTCCTTGAACTGTGTGTGAGTGTGTGTGTGTGTGTGTGTTTGAAAGAATTTCAGTTAAAATATAAGCTTTTCTGTGTTAGTGAACCTATAGTACTTTGCAAAATCAGAACGGCCTTTTACTGTTCAAATCATGTATACCGTAGCATTACTATAAATGAATAATACTAATAATAATAAATACGTAAAAACAAAAGTAACAAGAATGCCTGAATTTTCCAAGAAAGGCTGTCAGTATATTTTACAATGGCTGGATGGACTCCTTATTGAGGCACTTCATCCATTTAGCACATTTCTTCAACTTAATAATTCATTTATTCACTAAATGACATTCACTAATGGAAGTGAAATAAATAGGTGTATAAGATTGTAATTGCAAGCATCATAACAGCACATTTTTAATGAACATAAAGTCAGAGTCTTGCATGAAAAGGGAATCTAATAAAAGAGCAATAGCCAGCCAAACCAGGTTTTCAATATGCAATATATTAAATAATCTTAAAGAACCCGTACAAGCTGAAATGGCAGCATGGTGGTGCAGACTTGCTGCCTCACAGCTCCAGGTCTGAGCTCTGATTACTGTCTGTGTGGAGTTTCTGTGCAGGTTCTCCCTATGTTCTCCCAGCTCATAAAAACTTGCAGGTAGGCAGATTGGTGACTTTACATTGCCCCTTGGTGTGAAGGACTACATGGAGCCCCGTGCCCTCCAAGGTGTGTTCCCATCTCACTTACAGTCCTCCCAGGATAGGCTCTGGATCCACCATTACCCTGACTGAAGAGATTACTGAAGAGTTAGTAAAGAGATTAATGAATGTACAAAGTTAAAGAAATAAAGTGAATAAACAACAACAAATACTGTATGCATCTGATGAACAATAGTTAAACCTTATGTCATTAAGGGACTAGACAAAATCTAGTCAAATCCTTGTTAAAAATGTGTCAGAATAATTAAAGTAACATTTTTTGTAGAAAAACAAATAGTTTATAAGGGTAGCAGTATGTTAGAAGAAGAGCTGGAGAGAAGCACGCTGATGTGTGTCGGCAGGTTTCAGTTAGTCACAGAGGTGGCTCTGTCATCATCTGGGGTTACATTACAGCAAATAATGTAGAAGTTCTGGAAAAATGCACAAATGTACACTGAGCAGGATTTGATTTTTCATGCTGTATTTTTGGGAGGATTACTCACTGGTAAAACCATGCTTTTATTACTTTATAATAAACACTGTAAACATGGTTAAAACTGATTTGGAGTGAAGTCCAGTAGAATGCTTACTGTATTAAATCATCTAATTTGACAGGAGACTTGGATAGAGAAACGCAACCTAGTCCATTATGAAACATGGAAGAATTTACTTCACTTACATTCAGTGCATTTTAACGGAATACACAAATAGTTAAAAAAAAAGGAAGAAATTCATTCATTCATTTTCAGTAACTGCTTTATCCAGGTCAGGGTCAAGGTGGATCCAGAGTCTATTCCGGGAACACTGAATCTGAGATTGGCATGCACCCTGGATGGGATGCCAGTCCATCTCAGGGCACCATACACACACGTTCACACACTCATTCACAACTAGTGGTAATTAAAGCAGCCAATTCACCTACATGCATGTTTGTGGGATGTATGAGGAAAGCAGAGAACCTGGAGGAAACCCGTATGGACATGGAGAAAACATGCAACACTCCACACAGACAGTAACCCAAGCTCAGGATCAAACTGGGGACCCTTGAGATATGAGATAGCAATGCTGCCCACTTTATATAGTAAATATAGAGTGTTATATTACAGACAATGAGTTTGTGTGCATATCTACCATACACCCTGCCCCATCTTATAGTTACTGCTTCAACCAAATGAAGAACAAGAATGATGTTTATTTCTGTTTACTCTAATGATATATGTGGTTGTTTCAGCAAATAACAATTGATAGAAAACTTCTTTGAAACAATTTTCTCAGAGGGTTTGTTTGCACCGTACTGTGTGTGCTTGCATTTTCATAACTACACATTACAAATACATGAATGAGTGAGTGAGTGAATTTGCACATGCGTACCTCTATAATTTAATGTATCAGGGTTTCACTAATATATTTAAGAGCAAAAGAAAGCCATGCATAGGAGTAGTTCATAGGTCTTTGGTGATTGGAGTATAAATAATGAATAGGGTTAGTGTGGGAGAGAAGAGTTCCACTGTAGCAGCAGGGAAAAGCCCACTGCCTCAGTACCCGCTCCACTGCCTAATCATTCACCTCTCTGAGAGCTCCCACAGTCATTAATAACGTCAGGGAGACTGCTCTTGCACAGCGATAATACGTATGTCGATAAAAATGCTACTTCCTTAAGGTCCAAAACCATTCTGGTGGTCCTGCAATTAGTCGTAGAACTAAGTGCAAGAGTCATCTCTCATTTTATTGAGCAGAAAAAGACTGAATTTTTGGCATATTTTTGAGTGATATCTCATACTGGTGTACTCTGATGTTTTTGTGGAGCTCCTCTACAAAATGCATAAAGGTTTGTAGTTCTGGTAATATAATATAATCAGAGTAAATGTGTGTAAAAGTGTGTCAAGACACTAAAATCATTATATGGAACAAGCCTAGCCTGTATAGTCTATGTATCTGTGTACAATGTCTGAATATGTGTATTTTATATTGCTTTCATCTTCATCTACCAAAAAACATGAAGGATTTTATGTAGAATTTTCAGTGTGCCTGAAGTACTTGTGTAAATGGTAATAAAATGTATCATGAGCATTAAATTTTAAATCTTGATTTTTTTTTTTCATTTGAGAGCGAGAAACACTGACTGCCAATTAACCGCTGCTCTAGCCTTCTCTCCACAGGATGAATATCATTTAAATATTGATCATTCTCTTACTACAGTGACCCCATTTGTAAAGGTCATCTTAATCTTAAAAGACTAACTCGTTTACCATCTATTTTGTAAAAGTTTATAATTCACAGCTTTAAAGAGTCCCAACTCATATTTTTAATGGACATGTCATTATAGTTGGCAGTCCAACACTATGAAGACAGTTCTACATATACTGTGTGCTTAAAGCCTTAACAGGCTCATGATTAATAGAACATTGGTTTAATGCTTTTTTGTTGTGTCACAACAAAAGAAGGAGATTACACAGAGAAATCACAACACTCGAAGTAGGTAAAAGGGATTTACCTTATGTAGATATTATGCAGCTGGATTTATAGTCCCACACACTGAACATGCAAATGCAGTGATTATTGTTTTTTTTTTTTTTTTTAATTTATTACTGTCAAGCTTGAGTTGAAAAGCTTAATGAAGCTCGAATGAAGCCCTCATTTTTATGTCAATTTAAAGCATATTCATTTCTTACATGTGTAATGGTGCTAAATGGAACTGAAATGTGGACATCCATACTGTTGTAAAGAAAAGGAAAGGAAAGATTTAAAGTGTTTGGTGATGTGACATTAGCCAAAATGCCAGCGCCAAAGGATCCTACGGATTGGCAATTTGAGTTTGATATTAAGTCACACACATCTTTAGGTACCTTGCTGCTGGGGTTTTATGCATCGCTAAATGACAAAGCCAGACACTTGTTTACATCTCAAAGAGATGATTATCATATAAATGCTGTCCTCTTGACCAGACTAACACCAAAAATGCCTAAACAGATTAGTGCCTTGGACACCCACACCTGCCACACCTGTATTCCTGCTACATTCATCCGTCAGTTTCTTCTGTTCCCATCTTCCTTTTTACTGGCATCTTTTACTCCTGATGCTTCTTCCTGTGACCTGGTTGGAGCAGTCTGGGAGGCTGACAAACATGGTCATGTGGTGAAAAAGAACACAGAGGAGTGAGAGAAGGATGCAAAATGAGAAAGATGTCAAAATTCATGGCAATTTCTACTTTAATTACAATGCTGGATGCAAATGAGATAATCCTAGCCATATCAGCTGGCTGTCACAATGTAATGTCAAAAGGTCGAATATAATCAAATAGTTACGAGTGATCTCCACTCTCTGAAGTGACACTGAGTAGTGGAATATTGAGAAATTTAAAACTTAAACCCTGTGCCATAAGACTAACATAACCACATCATAAACATGCCATGGCAGATGTTATACACCTGTCATGAGTCGCTGTTACAGTTTACCCTGTTGTGTAACACTGTCATTTTGCCGTTACCCGAAAGTGTCATTACAATTGGTTTTAATACATGTCGACGTCTTAAAAAAAGTAACTTGACTTACCTAATTTCTCATAAAACTTCATAAGTTGTAAGATGGTAAGTTATTAGTAATTTAATGGTTGCATTATTTGCATGCACCATATCTATAATATTTCTTGTATTGGTACAGTAGTGCTTAATCTGTTATTATGTTTTTTGTCATGGTTACATTCTGACATGGTTATATAATGACATGAATATTAATTTAGAACAAATCTGTGGTACATTCATCTCAATGTAAGATAATAATGGGCACCTGCTACAAATCTGTGACAATAAAAAAGCAAGTATTTTCTGTGGCCATGGTATAAAATATACCCTTTTATACCATTTTTGACATTTATGGCAATTGTTAAGTACCAATCCTAACATATGTTATAAAATATGTGCTAAGAGAATACTTAGGAAAAATTAGTGTGTAATGTAAGCTGTCATGGCATCAAATGTGGTAGCGATCATGACAGATACTGATGATGGTAACATCACTGCCTTGTATCACTGAGTGTATACTGACAATGATGTTATCAGTGTTTATGACATGCTTATATAAGTCTGATAATAAAGGGATTGTCTGTCCTATTGCCCAGGTGTGTGTTTATTCTGTCCTCCACTATCATCATGTAATTATTTTAATGTTTTGGGGACAAAAAATAAGAAAACAAAGTTTTATAAACACCTTTATGTTCCTACTAAACCTGTGCATGTGCTGTATTCCCCAAGACCAACAATTTGGTCTAGAATTTGTAAAAGCTGTCCATGTGCTTCAGGAGAATCATATTAAGTATGGGGGCGTATGCATAATCCTTTTATATTTGTGTCAGATATTGCATATCTGTCTTCTAGGTTATTATTTATCTATTGAACAATTCTCAACTGTTTTGCTTTTCTGATATTTGCATTCTGTGTACACAATAACACCTGACAGAAAGAGAAGTTTTAGAGAATAGTGCACTGTTAAAGCACAAACATGCTTCAAGGAAAATATAAATGCCTCTCTTTAGTCTGTAAAGGGATTACTAAATTGAGTATTATCCTGGAAATCTATTCTGTGGACACACTGGGCTCATATACTGTTTGAAATTCTGAATGGAATCCTACATGAGCCATTCAGAGACAGTTCAGGAGATGCATGCTGCAAAAAGATACAGCCAATTTTCACAAGGCATCCCAGAATCCCCAATGGACTCCACTTCTATGTTCATTGACCAGATTGGCCTTCTCATCCTCTGCTCAACCATCTTTCTCTCCCCCCTCTCTCATCCCCTCACTCTTGCCTGACAAGTTTCCATGGAAACAAAGGGAAGGGAGAAAACCCTAATGAGTTCATGGATAGGTCTCACAAAGATGAAGATGTACAGCACATCATATATATCTCACTCTGTCTCTCACTGACACACCCTTTCTTCTGGGATGTTGTTTGGTATGTGTGGTGTGGTGATGAATGATAAATTAGCCAGAATAGATGGATGGTGAAATGGAGTGGGTGGTCTTTACTGTTGTTAAAACAGGAATATGTTTGATGTCTGCTGATGTTGAAGCACTAGTTTTAAAATACTCAAATGCATTAGTCCTGGAAAAAGCTACTACAGTATGTAAGTACTTTAGCACAAGAAAGTGTCATCAAAGTGAAACATTAATATGGCCTTCATACTGTGCTTTCACTTTCATGTAGACGTGTGTTTATAGAAGGTTGCATCTATGTTTCTGGTTGCTTAAAATATAAATTGTGAGTGCCTAGTGAATTTTAGTTACATTCTGTTACATTGCATAAAACCCCTGCTGAGTCTGGCTGGAACTCATGGGAACAGTGAGGGTCATCATGCTTTCAGCATTCTATGACAAAACCTTTCTCCATCCCATTTCTCTTGTACTTTGTACCTCTATTTTTACTGTGTTTGTTTGTCTGTGTGATCAGTGGTCAGTGCTTTAACATCCTAGACATTGAGAAACCAAGCCTAGAGACAGTGAAGTGCATTCATTCATTCATTCATTCATTCATTCATTTATTCATTCATCAGTAACTGCTTTATCCTGGTCAGGGTTGTGATGGATCCAGAGTCTATCCCGGCAACAGTGGGTGTACGGTGGGAGAATTCACCCCAGATGGGATGGCAGTCCATCACAGGGTACCAATTACACACACATTCACACCTAGGGATGAGAATTTAGTGTTTTTTTAAATTTAGAGGATGTTGTTACAAATCCACCTAGCTGCATGTTGCATGGAGAGTGGGAGGAAACTGAAGAAAGCCATGTGAAGAGAACATAAAAAAAGCCTCAGGGACAGTAACTCAAGCTCAAGATGATCGAAACCAGGATACTGGAGCTGTGAGGTAGCAATTCACCCCACTATGTGAATGTGCTGCTTGTGAAGAAGTTAAATCAGGATATTATGTGATGCTGTTTTAGTATTATTTTGGATATTATTTGCTCATTCCTGGGAATCAATGTGACAAAACACATCTTTGAATCCAAACTTTAAACAGTATGGAAATGTAAAATATAAACAGTTATTTACATCTGGGGTATTTCAAAGCTTGCTAAAAAAATTTTTTTTACAAAACTGACTTCAAAATGATCGACATTCCACAAAATCAACTTCTGGTGAATAATAGCACTGAGCATCGTCCTGTAATGTTTAATTTTGAACACTTGTAGAGGGATCTTCTCCATGCAGAACATTTTAAGCTCTCTTGTGTGTTCTTAGGTTTGCACATCTCCAATTCAGGCTACATACTTTAACTTCCAACCTGGAACCTGAGATGACCACTGTCAAACAAAGATTTTTTTTTGTTCTGGTAAACAATTCTGTTGATTTGGATGTATTTTGAGGGTAGTTCCTTGTTTAAAAGATTTTAAAATATCTATTCATCTATTGCCAAGTCTTAACCTCCTGCCAGAGGTAACCAGTTTTTAGGCTAAATATACTTAGCAGAATTCATGATGCCATCAGTTTTCACAAAAGCCGCTGGAGCACCAGCTGCAAAACAACCCCAAAGCTTCAATGACCATATTTTACAGTGCGTATGTTATCTTATGCTTTTCCTTGTATGCAGTCCCCTTATTCCACCAAATATGGCAATTCTGTACATGGCCATATAGTTTGATTTTGGTCTCACCTGTCCACAACACACTATTCCAAGTGTAGTTCCAGTCACGCTTAATAATGTTCAGGTGCTGTTGTGGGATGCTCTCAGAAAAGGTTTCTTTTTCTCAAATTTTCCAAACACCTTTCTTTTATTTTCAGGAATTATTAATTGTGGATTTACTTATTATTGTTATTTAATCTATAGGTACCTTTTCTGTATAATGGGTGGCAATTATTCTGGAATTGAACGTATTATTGTGTGTTTTCCAGTGCAGAAGTTGTTGGTTTGATAATTATTGGATGATAAGGCTCTTCAGAAGTTCAGGCTAAACTGAGCTAAAGCAAACAAGCTTTACACTACATTAGACACACTGTCCCTAGGGAAGAGAGCCAGACACACACACCTACATGCATGCATACACAGACTTGAATGAGACCCCTGATGAACTGGCCAGGAGCCTGTTAATAATAATAAACATTATTATTATTATTTAAATATGTCACAAAGTCACTAATCCATTTAAGCATTTATCATATATATCAGGCTGTTCCATTGGGTAATGAACTGATGGGAATTTTATGTTATTCATCCATCTTAAATATGCCCTGGATTCATTCTTTTTAAGTTCCATACAGTATATTAGTCCATTTCCTACATTTTCACCTTGTAACTGTAATTTTTATATTTCTGTGATATTCTGTTAATTAATACTGAACAAATTCTTTCACACTGTGATGAAACTAGACTATTTCTAGACTAAGTCTCCACTATCTTCTTAATAACACAGCTATGTTAAAACAATGCTGCTTTTGTATTTCACCCCTTCATCCTCTATTCAAATCTCTCTCTTCTTGATCCACAGACTCAGACAGCCACACATTCAATGAGCTGAGTTTGGCATTGATGCTGGAGCTCACCTGTGCCTGATCACAAAGATAGCATCTTCCAGCACTGCTCTACTTGCTGGACAGAGAGATTAAACACAGAAAAAAGCAGAGAATCCTGGTCTGAATTTGTCCACAATGGCTGGGAGGTTCCTTTGCCTCCGAGTTCAAGGACATTCCTGGCCACTCCATTTCCTCCTCCTGCTGCTGCTTGTGGCTAGGAGGCCGCAGGCGCTCGAAGTATCTGGCTACAGCACTGACACCACCAAGAAGGAAATCATCATAGAGGGAGATCTGGTGATCGGAGGACTCTTTCCAGTACATCAGAAGGGTGAAGGAGCAGAGGACTGTGGTCGCATCAATGCCCAAAGAGGGATACAGAGACTGGAGGCCATGTTGCTCGCACTAGATGAGATCAATAGAGATAATCGGATCTTGCCCGGTGTCACACTGGGTGCTCACATTCTGGACACATGTTCAAAGGACACCTATGCATTGGAGCAGTCGCTGGAATTTGTGCGGGCTGTTCTGACCAAGGTGGATGACAGTGAATACACATGCCCAGATGGATCCTATGCCATTCATGACGATGTTCCCCTTGCCATCTCTGGAGTCATTGGTGGGTCCTACAGCGATGTGTCCATACAGGTACGGCTTATATTTACTATTTACTATAAAACTACTTCAAGTCCTTTTCAATAACTTTTTAATATTTATTCAAGGGTGGTGTTAAATTCATTAACATAAAATCAATTTATATAGGTCTCAAAATGCATTGAGCTCAAGTCATCATTACAATGAATTGAATCCTTCAGAATATAGTCACATGATGAACTCTCTGTGAAAACATCAACCTTAAGCACAATACTATCTACTGTATTTACCACTACTAATGAACTTGAACTAGAGAAGGAGCAGTAACTGTACATTATAAACTCATGATAATCAAAATGCTGTATTACAACCTAAATTGGATTCATGCAGGACAACTGTTTATTGTTTATTTACTGTCTGTTTATTGACATATAATCTGTCAACACATTCTTTAATTAGAAAAGATTGCAAGCAAATATAAAAAAACAGTGCAATGTGCAAGCTGATGAGGGAGGACAAATGTGTCCACTGACATACACTCAGTGTGTGGTCTTTATTAAATAACAAATGATCATCGTCATATTTCCAAGCAGGCAGATCCATTATCAGAAGAAAAGGGGAGTGACAAAGCCAAACTTTTATTAAAAACCTTTATAAAAAGAACAACTAATCAAGGTCTGAACTGAGAAAAGGTGCAAACATTAGAGAATCGACCAATGATGAGACAAACTGCCACTGTTAGGTCCTTAAGCACAGACTCTAAGCGTATCAGCTGACTCTGACCCCAGCTGCCTAACAAGCTCAGAGATGCAAAGATTTGCACATTGTATATATGACAATAAAAGTCTTTCTCTTGCCTTCATACATTTAGTATTTAGCTAGTAAATACATTCAGAAGATTGCCAGTCATAAATCTATTCACCAGCAGGAAATGATCAACTGTGACAACAAGTCAATGTAAAAGGCTGTATAATGCTGTTATCCAAAGAAGTAATCAAATAATTCACAACTAGAGAGGAAGCAGTGATAATAGTATGCCCAGCCCTGGAGTCAAGTGGGAACTTGAGTTCTGAATAAGAAAGACCTTCATTTTTTCATTGACTACAAACTTAAAGGTTTTGCTCAAATTTATGTGTGGTGATTGTTTACATTTTTTATTGTTATCTTATAGTGCCATATTTTATATATAGTGCCAAAATGTCAGTAGTTTTTAAACACTCGGTTGAGACAATTATTAAAGGTCTACATTATCTGTTTCAGCTGCTCCTCATTGAAAGCACATACAGAAACATAAGATGATTTGAAGCTTTGTAGAGTAAAACTGGTAGAGATGATAAGAGTACACACTGCAGATGTGAAGCTATGACTGATTGTAATTCTCTTTAATTATAACTGTTCTAAAAGGGTTATTCAGTCAAAACGTTACCCTTTACTTAATCAATTCACAAGCTGTTCAAAAGGTAACTGAAGTGTGTAAAAAAACAGTATAGACTTTAATAACGATTTCCAAAACACTAAGTGTTAATAATACTCAGTTTATTACTGATATTACATTATATCTAAGTATGTTTAATACTTAGAGACAAGTGCAAAGTGGCCTGTTTACATTTAGACTAATATTACTAAAAAAATACAGTTATGGAACTTTTTAAATAAATATTCTACCTACTATACTAAATGATCTATTTTTTAAATTGTGTTTTCATGTACACAAATTTGAATCCAGCATACTATATTTTGTTAAGCATTTTAAATTGTATTTAAATTTATATTAAATTGGTTTTACAGTGCAGCTTTTTGGCCAGCGCTTGTATTTGAATGTGCTGAATGTGCTTCATAAATATAAATGGTGACCTGAACTCATGAAACTAACCAGTAAACAGATGCTAGTTATGCATGCTAGGCTAGGTTTGTCTTTAATAAGTACATGGCTAGTGTACTAAAAGTATCATCAATTATTCTTCAGAGAAATAAAACTCAAAACTATAGTAAGTTTACTTTTTGTGCAACTGTAGTCAAAAGCTAGTATAGAACTAGTACTAGCATTGTACATGAAGTAAATTTCAGTATACTGTGATATAGGCACTCAATGCACTTATAACTATGGAAACAGTACTGTACTACACTGTATAGTGGGGCTCTAATAAGAACTCACATATTTGCGTATAACATTCATTGAATCCCAGGTAGGTTCACTATATAAAAATAATAAGCATTTATTGTATTCAGGATAATGAATACATGATGATGATATGAAGCTATGTATGATCAGTTTGAAAATTCTCTTCTCCATATGTTCAGCACATCTAATTTGCTGCCAACCATCTTGTGAGCCTCTTCTCTGACAGTCATGGTGCTGAAGGTACTGTCATGAGCAGACATGCTGCAGATGTTAGCTTTAAAGAGAGCTGACAGAATAAATGATGACAGTTTGATTACTCTGTTCAGTGCAGTGAGAAAGAGACATGGAAGACGGAGAAACACTAATTGAATGAATGTTTGGTGTGTTTTGAATACAATCATCTTGTCAAGTTTGAGCTATATCAACATTAATAAAGATATGTAAACACTCATGTATGGTTAGTTGCCTCCTCGAGATCACTTTATCTTCATCTGTGGTTCAGTGGCTTTAAAGCAGAGGCTATATATATATATATATATATATATATATATATATATATATATATATATATATATATATGTGTGTGTGTGTGTGTGTGTGTGTGTGTGTGTGTTTATAGAAAACCCCAAACATTGTATTATGGCATATGCAAATATAAAGTGTGAGATCACACTCTTTGGTTTTACTTCGTTTTACAGATTCAGTAAGACACAGTGTAGGTGATGTAAACAATAGCACAGTGATTCCTGGAGGGGTTTAAAAAGCTGCTGTGGATTTAAACACCGATTAAAATTGAAACTTGTCTTTTTTGACAAACATGCTTTATACAGATAAGAAAAATGGCCTGAGGTCTCTTTTATCAAAGTGTACATAGAACAAGTTCTAAATTTCCAGGTAAGAAGCATCAGTACGTATAAGAAGTTTCACTAGCATGCTCATGGCACTGCTTAATAAAAAAGGTCTAAGAAGATGAACTTCACTGGCAATGAGTTAGAGATACTGTTGCACAAAGCTGAATAAGACCAAAATGGTTTATTTGGCACTTTAACAAGCAGTTTGTTTATGAAATGAATATAAAATAATATTTTTTTTGTTTTATGGCTAGATGTGTGCGTTCTATTGCACTAATTGCATTTAGAAAACCTGTGATGGTATGAAAACCCATCGTTATTGTTGTCTTTCTGCTGCTGTGTTTGGAAATGTAATGTATTGCAGCATGAATGATATGAATGCATGTAAGACATGAATCATTATTCAGCTCATAGTTGGTTGGAAAATGCCAGACCTGTCCCCAATTACTCACTGAAATGTGCCAGTGGCTAAAAACTCTAGAACAGAGCTCAACTAAAATTGCACTGGGCAAATGAATTGAATGATGAGCCACTCAGCGCTCCAAGAAAAGAGTTTTCTGTGCTTCTTTAGGATACATTCTTTCCTGTGCAAAGCTGCTTGTGCCAAATCTTCAAGAAAATCATTGTCCCAGTCTATAGCTGTTATATGAGTTTACTTTACATTTCATCTGTGTCACCTGTCTGCACCTTTTGTAAGCACTGAAATCAGTGATTATTTGATTTATATGATTTGATTTGATTTATTACAATTTACCCATGATTGCCCATAAATCGCATTCTATGCAAAGAAACATAGGGATGCACAGTATATGCACAAAACTATGCTTATGTAATGTTGATTAAAAAAAGACCCCAGGTGTCTTCTTGTTTGTTTGTTTAATGTTACACCATGCACACACACACACACACACACACACACACTGTCTCTCCATCTTGGCGTTTTGTGCTGTGAAGAGGCATTCATAGAGGGCTTGGCGAGATGCTCAAGCCGTCTGTAATAAAGCATGTGTCACATCATTGTGGATTCTCAGTCACTATGGCAAGGCCCATTATTTAAAACCATGATATAATGCGCACACCCAGACAGACACACATTCATCATGGCAGTCCTTGGCAATCCCTGTAAAGGTGAAACTTCACTGACAACACTGACTGCATCACTTTATTAGCTCAGTTGACTTAGTTGATTTGAGTCGGCTCATAGTTTCTTTATTCCTACTGCACTGAACCCTTAATCATCGAGATTTTTAAAATTACTTTGAAAACATGATAAAAGTGGTGTTATGACTAAAAATACTTACAGCTCACAACAGGACTGAGGATTTCAGTTTAGTTTTAGTTATGTATCTTCAGACATAATAGTAGGCATTTCTTTATGTTCTTAATGTGGATTAATTAAAAATAAAATGAAAGCTCTTGCACATGGACCATGTAATTAGTCATGTCACATAATCTTCTCCATAAAAATCCACAATCAGTGAAAAAAAAAAAAAAAAAAAAAGTCAAAGATACTGATGTCAAACTAATACAGTCATTGAAAGGCATGGAAGATAGGCAAAAGATATAGAACAGAAATTAAGGCTTCAGTAACTTTTCCATATAAGAGAAAAGACTGCTGCACAGTAGCATGGTGGGGTCTCAGTTTTATGCACTTATGTCTCACAGTACCGGATTGACATGTTGGAAAGAAGTGTATCTGTTCCATGAGATGTGACACTTTAGAAACACTTTCAGCAGGAATTACTTTTAATGGGCTCTGAGTCAATAGCACTGTCACCATGGGGCATGAAGCACAAGGGGGTAGGTGGAGATTGCGACAGATACAAATATCAAGCTGGCTGACAACAAAATATTTGGTAAGTCTTGTATTTAATTAGTATTATTAGACATTTAATCGGTTATTAATTATATAATGTTATATGCATAATGATGTATCAACTGAGCTACAGTTTAAAACTAGGTTAGTTTGTTTTCATTTGTAAAGGATAAAATAATTCAGTCTGTTGTATTTAGTTAGTATTTGGGGGAAGTGTCCTATTTATATTAAAATGATCAGACATGAATAGTGACCATCCACAAAACTAGATCAAATCCACCCATGTACCTACACTATATGGCCAAAAGTATGTGGACACCTGACCATCACACCCATGTGTGGGTCTTTCCCAAACTGTTGAAATGAAGCTGTAAGCACACAATTGTCTAGAATGTCTTTTTATGCTATAGCTTTAAGATTTCACTCCACTGGAACTAAGGGGTCAAGCCCAATTCTGTTCCAGGAAGACAATGCTCCTTTGCGCAGAACAGGGTCCATATAGCCATGGTTTGCCAAGGCTGGAGTGGAAGAACTCGAGTGGGTTTTGGGATGAACTGGAACACCGACTGTGCACCAGGCCTCCTCACCCAACATCAGTGCCTGACATCACTAATGCTCTTGTGGCTGAATGGGCAAATCTTCACAAAAAGAGTGAAGGTTATTATAACAGCAAAGGGGGGACAAACTCTGCAATGGGATGTTCAACTAGCACATATTGGTGTGATGGTCAGGTACACAAAAAAATTTGGCCTTATAGCGCATGAATTGCCTTTTATGAGGCTGTTCTGTTAATAACTGATTTGTTTGTTTGTTTGTTTTTTTAAACAAATTTTTACCCATAGGGAAAACTTTATCTGTTCTAGCAATAAACTCCAAAACCACTTTGAATTAACTGACTTGAAGGTCAGTGAATTATTGCATTGCTTGAAGTGAAGACTGATGTATTCTTGCTGTATTACACTTTTCGTACTTTGGTACTGTGTGGAAGGTTACACTGCCTGGGCTCCTTCTGAGAAAGAGCACTAGGAGGCCATGTCTTATTAACCCTGCAGGCAAAAGGAACACAGCCCACTCTGGAGGGTGCCATGGTGTTATTCCCTCAGTGACTGGATGCTATCCAGACTCTCCTGTTATTCGCTGTGCTTGAGTAGTGAGTCTGCTCATGTTGACCATGAGTTTCAGTATTCCCCATCAAGCTAGAGACAACCACAGGCAAAGGGTGATGCTGTTTGTGTGTGTGTGTGTGTGTGTGTGTGTGTAGACAGGGTTCATGATGTTAGCAGAAGCTTCATTCTCTTGCTCCATCTGCAGGGGTACTGGGGATCTGTGCAAGATCCATATGAAATTTTCATCTTCTTCTGAACAAAAGCTTTAGCACTATCATTCCGCTAAGATGTACGACTTTGATAGTTTTTTTTAATCACCCCAGACATTTTCATTTGTCTGCTAATAGCCAGGGTGGCAGGACTATAATCTTATAAATGTTCCACTGTCTCTCACTGTCTCTCTGACTGAACTGGGTTCTAACATCAGTTCTAGTAAGACCAATTTTTTTTGCTCATTAATAAAAATATTTGAGTGGTCGAGAACTCTTGATTAGCAGTATATCCATCACTAAAACATAGTGTGTTGTTGACATTTCATGTTAAACAAGACATTTCCGCATCCTCTTATTAGGGGACCAAACTGTCCATAGAACAGAATGCAAGATTTATCATTCTTTTGATTTGTCAACTACTGACATGCCTAGACAGTGTTTTTTTTCTGTAATGGTGATTCCGTATGTTTTCCACTCTTTTTTCTACAGAATGTTCAGTGCATCCTCTGAGATGTAACTAAGATGTTATCTAAGATGTTTGTCTTGAAAGCATGTGACCTAAAAAGAATCTTTTATCTAGAGCCCTTCTAAAAACCATTTGAAATCACTAAAGCTCCCCAAACAGAATACTGCATGAGGACAACACTTAATGCATTAACTTATACAAATTACACAAATAAACAATGCAGTTATTCATGTTTATTCAAAAGACATATCCATTTTACACATCACCCTCTAACCTATCAGCAAAGCATTTAATTGTGCTGAGGTGACTATGAGAGCTTTTGTAAACTCTTCACACTTGAATGATTGAGTCTGACAGCTATTAATACTATTTTTGTCGTCAACGACACAATTGTTTCATGTAGTAGACTAGAAACCTGACATGTGATGTGCCATCTTTCAGAAGAGAGAAAGAGAATCTATAACTGAAATTAATTTTTCTAAAAATGAACTTTTCTGGACTGGATTTTGGAGCCAGTTGGTTCCTGATTTGCAGTCCCATTCACATTCACATGCAGTCACATGCAAGATTTATCATTTATTTCATTTTCAACTACTGACATGCCTAGACAGTCCTTTTTCTGTAATGGTGATTCTGTATGTTTTCCACTCTTTTTTTCTACAGAATGTTCAGTGCATCCTCTGAGCAGACTTTTTGCTGTAGTGCCGGCTGTATGGTGCTGACTGGCTGACTAAAAGAGCTACAGATGCACTTACTTGCACTTTGACATAAAATTACCTTAATTGTCTGAAAAATGAGCAGTAGTATTGATCGTAAATAAGACTTAATATAAACAACTCATTTAGTTTCATGTGTTCTAACACGATTCCTTTATTTTCCCATATTATTTTTTCACCACGTAAGGAGTAGGGTTTTCCCATAAGGGGTGAATTCAACCAATTTGGAAATTACTTCTTCTTCTTCTTCTTTTTAACTGGATGCATGCACTTTCCCCCCATTCCCCCTCCAGCAATTTGGCCACCTGCCAATTTCCATCCACAAGCCAGCTCTATCACTTGACATCCTATCATTTGCCCAAGAGGTGACGGTGGAGGCTAATACTTGCTTCTGCTGAAACACGTAAAGCTAACCACATCTTTACGAACTGCTCCTCATGCTGCGTCACAAGGCAGCGTAACACCCTCCGGGGAAAGTGATATCTACTCGCTTTCGCATACATGAGCTGACACATTGCCCTGAATGGCTAGTGTTGCTATGATTGACAGGCGAGAGAGTATGCAATCCCTCCCACACAGAGAGCACAGTGAGTTTTGGTTCCTTGGCTCCCGGCTGCGGATGGCTGTGGCATCTTCGAGATTCATCTGAAATATTTTTAAAAGACTCTACAGTACTTAAAAATAAGCTTGATTAAGAAATTGCTTGTTCAATTTTGAATGAAACTGAAGTGCATTAGTAATAGCTCTTAAGTGGTATTTTGGTAATGTGTTTGCTGTGTATTGAGGCAAACATGGCTTAAATCCTGACAGTGCATTTGTATTCGTTTACCTTTAAACATTATGTTGGTTCGACTTAATTTGCCTTTCTGATAGTAAGTAAATCAAGTTGGTAGTACATAGTTGGTAGTACATAGTTTAATTAAAATTGCTTGCAATTAGTTGGGATTAGTTAAAAAAGTTTTATGCAAATTGTTACCTCATTTTATTTAATTATAGTCAATTAATTATTTTCCATGCCAGGCTCTCAGAAAGAAAGATACAGTATATATGGGAAAAAAGAGAGAACGACAGATTGAGGGAGGCTGAGTTTTAGTCAGGCAGTTAAACTTTTCCCACCCCAGAGAGTGAAATCCTGCATCACTGATCAAACTTGCAGTGAAAGAGAGCTTTCTAGCAAATCAGTATAATTCTCATGCTCTCTTTCCTATACCCATCATGTTCATTACCTGTGATGCTTTAATTATCATCATAAACAGGGCTTTTGCCACAGTAACTATACTACTATATACACTATAAGATTATGTGGACCCCTGACCCTCACAGCCATATCTGAATCTTCCCTAAACTGTTGCCACAAAGTTGGAACAAATGTCTATGTATGCTGTAGCTTTAAGATTTCCTTTCACTGGAACTAAGGGGCCCAAACCTGTTCCAGCATGACAGTGCCCCTGTACACAAAGTGAGAGCCATGAACACATGATTTTCCGAGGCTGGTGTGGAAGAACTCGAGTCTCCTGCACAGAGCCCTGACCTCAACCCCACTGAACACCTTTGTGTTGGATGAAATGGAATGACGGCTGCACACCAGGCCTTTTCACCCGACATCAGTACCTGACCTCACTAATACTCTTGTGGCAGAACGGTCAAATCCCCACAGCCACACTCCAAAATCTAGTGGAAAGCCTTCCCAGAAGAGTGAAGGCTGTTATAGCAGCAAAGAGGGAACAACTCAATATTAATGCCCATGGTTTTGGTATGGGATGTTCAGTACTGAGGTGTCCACATACTTTTGGCCACATAGTTCATTTTGCCATACCTATTACCTATTATCATACATACTGAATGTGTCATCAACATCATTGTTATTGCCATCCACCGTTTTATAGTTTAATTACGCAATATGGCACTCTCAATCGTGCACCTATACTGAATATCGGCACAGCTGTGATTAGCTCCGGCCAAATCACAGCCATGTCAATATTCAGTATAACTGCATGATTGCAAGTGCGATATTGTTTTTATACAACAGTTCTACGATCAGGAAATTAATACTGAGTAAGTGACATTGTGGATGCAATATGGCCAAATGTTTATATTTGAGTGGCTAGAAGAAATCGATCCCGAAGAAGCCAGACACACTTTATAGCCCATCAGCTAGCTGGCTAGCTAGCTCACACTGATTTGTACATTCCCGTTAAAGGTGCGTTTGGTGAAATTGGGATCCCTTCGTCCTTTTAATCTTCATCTGATGAGCTTTCATATTTTAAGTCAAAGATTATATTCATGAAAATTATCATTTACCATATCTGCAGTCACTAAATCGTGGCAAACACAGACAAGCGGAGTGATACAGTGAAATGTCCCAGTGACAAGAAATATTGGCACTTTTGGAAATCAAATTAGTGGACTGTAACTATTGTATGTTGTTCTTTCGGCTGCTCCTGTTAGGGTTCACCACAGCAGACCATTGGCGCACATGTTTAATTTGGCACAGGTTTTACGCCTTTTATTCCCTTCTTGATGCATCCTTCCCATTTTATCCAGTACACTCCCAGTGGCTGGGTTGGTTCCCTGCCCGGGAATCAGACCCGGGCCTCGGTAGTAAGAGCGCAGGATCCTTAGCTGCTAGACCGCCAGGGACAGATTGGAGCTGTTGTATAATGTGTTTTATATATTCATTAGCATGTGTTTTTTTTTGTTTGTTGTTTTTTTTTTTTGCGTTCTGATCTCTTCAGAATTAACGTGTATGCAGGTACATGTACATCCATGTCTGCACGTGTGTGTCTGCTGTTCAGTATGTCTAATCCTGTGGTAGAAATACTGAAGTATTGCAGAAGGGAAGACAGTGACTACTCCACAGGGACAAGAAGATGGGCTTTTCATGTTGGGAAAATCTTCAAAACCCCAGTCACCACAGCACAGTCAGGCTGAAGCTACATTCCTCTCTCACTTTCTTTCCTCCCCTGCAAGATTCCTCCAGTCTGTTTCTTTTTTCATTTTCTTATCTTTTCCCTATCTTTTTCTCTGTCTTTTTCTTTTGTGGCTTTTTATCTCTTCATATAGTAGCTTCTTTCTGTCCTTCATTGCCATCTCAGTTTTACTGTTTTCTCTCAGCTTCACTGGTCTATTCATATTTCTTGCCATTGCTGTCTTTCTTCAGTATCTACAGTGTGAATAGATACTAGATACTAGATTTTACTCTCAGTAACTTTGTAGATAGATTGGTATGATGAAATTTGTTTAAAATATATTTAAACAATTATATATTATATATTGTGTATACTATGTATTACATAATATATTATATATTACACAATATATTATATATATTGTATGTTTATATGCACATAAATGATTGAAATAGCAGATGGAGAGAAAAGAGTGAGTGAGAAATTGGGAGCAATTTTAAATAAAACGTTATGAATTTATTCATTCAAAAATGCACGTATGGGTGGATGGATGGTTGGTTGGTTCAGAATGATGAATAGGTTGTTGATAAAATGGAGAGATGGATCTAAAAGGTAGCTGAACTGATTTATTTATTTAGTTGAATTAATTCATTAATAAATTAATCAACAAATTTGATCTTAATTACAGAAGTGAAGTTTATATTTTATGTAGAAGACATTGAAATGAGCAGGTGTTACATGTCACTCCCAATGTCTGTGTAATCATACAAGTGTCACTAATCACATTTAATACAGCCTGTCTGCCAGGATTTGTCATTATGTATCCACACATAACCTTCTGTTGTAATTTCATTTGTTTAAATTTTATCAATCACTGAAATTATTTCAAATGAAATTGCTTGGAATGACCCCTGTGTTTACAGTAATTTTGTCAGTGTTGTATGTCAACTAAAATATGAGTACAGTGGGGACACAGTATGAGACAGAGTGCCACTCCTCGCCAGTTGAGTAAATAAACTAGGCAAGAAGGCACTGCAAACTCCAAAAACATGCAGTTTACCTAGTTACTGTTTACCAGTTCACTTTAGGAAAGGGTTTTATTGTTCCTAATAGAAGAGTGTGCTGCTCCTTACTGTGCGTGTGCAAAATAACAAACACGACATTTTTTTAAACATTCAAATACCTGAATCATCTCCCTCAGTTCAAGAGTCATCAACTTTTCTGGAATAATCCACTCAAATTTAATACTGTAAATTCACATAACACTGTTGTGCTAATTTCCTTATGTGAGATTCAGAGTGTACAAAAGGACATGAGCTCCATATTTAAAGTGCTTAAATCACTTAGTACCAAGTAGCTCTGTGGGGAAGCAGCCAGAACCATATCAACATTAATCGCTCATTTTGAAATGCTCCTATCTATGTGATTGATATTTTCTCAAGAATAATTGCTGTTTTGGTGCGCTATGATCTCTGAAAGCTTTGAAGTCATTTTTAAATGGAATTGTATTATGCCTTTGCATAATAAAGTTTAAACTTTATGTTTCATCTTTCTACTTCAGTTAGTATGGCTGTGGACTGGGGACTCTTGAGTGACAGAAAAGCATTCTCTTCCTCTTCTCTTAAGATCACGAGTTTGAATCCCAATGATGCCACACCCATCCATGGCAAGGAGCCAAGGGAGCAAACTTGCCTGTGTTTACTGTCTATCCTCTGTCTATCCTCTTGCTAGTGACACTAGCAAATCTTGGGCGTCTGTAAGCTTGTGTATGTATAAGAGGCTGTTACAAGTGTCTTACGCTGCCTTGTGATGCAATGTGAACAGCAGTTCAAAAAGATATGGTTGACTGGCTTCACATGTCTCAGTGAAAGCACGTGTTAACCTTCACCCATCCAGTTGGTAGCTGGCGTATGATAGGGGAGAGGCTGGTGGATGGGAATTGAGTCATATTCATACATATTGGGACAGTGTACACAATGTTAGGGAAGCTTTTCATTCTGTTGCTTAAGGTAGGTTTTTACCACTTTAGGGCACTCTTAGAGAGATTGAGAGATTGAGAGATTAAGATCTAATAATATTTAAAATTACAGATATAAGAATCATTCATTCATTCATGAGGTAGGAATACACCCTGGATGGGATGCCAGTCCATTGCAGGGCATCACGTACATACATTCGGACTCATTCATGCATAGGGACAGTTAAGAGTAGCCAATCCCTCTATCAGCATGGAAATGGGAGAACCTGGAGGAAATGGATGTGAACATGCCAAATTCCACATGGACAGGAGCCCGAGCTCAGGATTAAATCACGGACCCTGGAGTTATAATCATACCCAGTTTTATTCAAAGGTCCTTGTCATGTATATGGAATTTTTCTCAAAAAACATCTTGTATTATAGCAGGTTAAATACAGAAAATGCACAGCAGGTTATGTCAGTAGTAACTTTACAGAAAAGCAGCTGAATACCAAAATTATCTGAATTGAAATCTTGAAATACATGTTAGAATTTGTGTATATAATGTGTGTATTTGTTTACAGACTAATACTTGTAAATGCGATTATTTCTGAAAACCATAATCTTGCTTGTTACAAAAATCAATATTCAAATTATTTTGACAATATAATGTGCATCAGTGATCATATACAAAACCACCTGGTTATGTGGAGGATTCTGACAGCTTGCATATATAAAATATATGTTAAGAAAAAGAAATTTAAATGAAATATATTGTATAAAAAAAGACTTAGCAGTCTCATATGTCTCAGTCTGGCATTATGTAAATGTGCTTATGATTTTGGAAACAGCACAAAGCAAACCAACTCTTTTGAACTTTCCAGACAGCTGTCTCGAAACATAGCTTATTCAAATAGAGGCAGTCAGAAGTGCTTAAACAGGCAAGACTTTTTAAGATAATGCTGTATTACAATAAAGGCAATGTCAGTAGAGTGGAGGAAACTGCACAGAAACAAACTTTTGTCAATATTACTCTCTCAGTCTACCTTTCTCACTGTTTCTATAGCAACATGTGTAATAAATGTATGCATGCTGAACACTTTATGCTAAGAAACCCTCTCACTAAGAAACATAATAACTAGATCTTTTAAAAAAGCTTTAACATGGTCGTACTGGCAGTGTACCCTGTAACAAGGGTTTCTTTAAATATGTTAAACCAACATAACTCTTTGATCAGTGTAATACTTGAAGGGCATGGGTCATAAACTGCTGAACCACAACTAAAGTGAAGCCAGCATCCTGTTTATTAATAGAAAAAAATGCGGGGACTTTTTGAAATTAGTAAATTATAGTTACAGACTGTGTACTTTTACAGAAAATCTCCAATTTGTTTAAAAAGCCAGCAAATGGCCAGCAATATTACTTGTGCAGTGTGGGCCATGCTGGCATAGTGGTGTAGTGTGTAGCATTGGCATCTCACAGCTCCAGGGTCCCTGATTCAATCCTGACCTTGGGTTACTGTTGGTGTGGAGTTGTGCATATTCTCCCGATGTCTGTGTGGGATTCCTCCAAGGCTCTCTGGTCTTCCCATCTCTCAAAGACATACTAGTAGGTAGATTGGCTATGACAAATTGCCCCAAGTGTGAGTGAATTTGTGTGCATGGTGCCTTGGTGTCCATCCGGGGTGTATTCCCACCTCACACCCAGTGTTCCCAGCATAGGCTCCAGATAATTTAGGTAATTTCCAGGGAAATCCATAATGCCTTCAATTCAATTCAATTTTATAGCACTTTTAACAGTGGACATGGTCACAAAGTGGATTTACACAAATTTTTACAGAAATTTTTCAGAAAATTTAGATTTTGATTCCTAACAAGCAAGCCAGAAGTGACAGTGACAAGGAAAAACTCCTTGAGATGACATGAGGAAGACTCCGGCAAGACTAGCTATGAAACAAAACTAATAGGGAGACAATCTCTATTATCCACTGTTACAATCCATCCCTGCTGGTATATGTCACCAAAAGGTAACACAGGCATGAGGCACCCTGGGACATAAAGTGGCCATCCACTCCACTGTCAACTGCATCCAATCATCCCAGTTTACAAGAACTCTCTATGCCATGAACTCTCCAGATCTTCACCTTTACCTAAGAGAAAAGCTTTAACAAAGCTTGACTAAACAAATAGATTTTCAGCCTAGACTTAAAGATTAAAGATGTGTCTGAACACACTAATTGAAAGGCTGTTGCATAATGGTGGGGCTTTGTGAGAAAAAGCTCTGCCCCCTGCTGTAGCCTTCCTTATTCTAGGTACTAATATAGAGCCTGCTTCTTTTAATTGAAGCAGGTGTGGCGGATCATAAAAGACCAAACGTTCACTCAGGTACTGTGGTGCAAGTCTATCTATTGCTTTATAATTCATTAGTAGTATCACTATGCACTGATTTCGAAAGATTTGCAGGACAGATGTACATCCACAAAGGGATCTTGCTCTCCTGACCTTTAACTCCACAGAGCAATTCCAGGTCACCCTGGAAAAATATTGTGCTTGCCAATAAAGAGCAACTTCGACAGGTCCTACTGCATGTCTATATGAAAATCCTACAACTGCACATTCAGACTCAGAGCCATGCAGTGGTGGGTCTAAACAGGGTTAAGTTTAGGAGAACCCTGATTCTATCATGGGTGGAAGAGAACCATTTATTTAATGTGTTATCATTTGAAATTCTCAACACTGACCTGAAGTTTTCAACTAAATGGTTTCTGTTCTAAGAACTCATTTTACTGTCCAAAGGTGGGTGAGTGCTACTCCTCTGGCCTTCTCTGTAGTTTATCCCCTGAGTTAAAGAGACCCCCAGACATGCTCATACAGGACAGCAGTTATTGTTCGCAGTTGTTCATGTTTTTCTTTTGTTGTTGTAGGGTTTTGTTTTCTGGTTATTGCTTCCTGCAAATTTCTATTATTCATGCAGTTCCAGCAATTGTTGCATTTTTTTTTTCACCGGCTTAGACAAGCAAATGTTTATTAAAATTGAGAGAGTGAAAATTATCCTATAGTACACCACACACATTCTTTGTCCATGTATCTATTCATTTGCTAATAATTTATTATACAGAATAAATCCAACCAGACCAACACTACAGAAAGATGAAACACTGATCTGTATTACATAATCACCGATTCTGCATTCTCTACTATAGAGCATGGTCAAATGCAACCAGGGCATGAAGTCTGTAAATGTCTCACAATCTAAGTACAGGTTAATGCAGATGTGACTTAGCAGCAGCTTTTCCACTTTCCACAGAAGTCAGTCTGTAAGGTATTAGTTCATCTAAAGTTTTAACTTTAAAAGTGCTGAAAATTGAATTTTGGTGCAATGATGGAAACAAAAGAGACCTTCTTAAAACAAACTGTGCTTCAATACTAGACATTATGAAAAATATTTGTCGCTGCTGAATAACCCAATACGTTAGGAAATTTACTTGTGTACCACTCCAAGACATGAAGGAAGTCTGATTAAGTTAATTTAAACTAAAATATATTTGATTTTATCAGTACTGTTATATATGGTTTCACATGTTATGTCTGAATGTTCTAAATCTTTGCTGATGTCAGAGAAGTGCCCAAAACACTGGCTGTGTGCCACACTGGGCCACTGAAGAATGTAAGATCATGAAAGATCTCATCATAGTCTCATCATAGGGATGTAACTTAATATGATCATGTATTCTAAATAAATACAAATACAGACATAAATAGTAGGTGCACTATTCAGGAAAATTCCCATCTCATGTACATCTCAAAAACCACACAAAAGACTTGTGCAAGCTATACTGTATAACCTACATATATTGTGTATAATATTTTCTGGAATGAAAAAAAAAATCACAAATCAGCACTATCTCATCCATAATTTATTAATAATGTAATTATAATTGCTCTGCATAACAGTGCTCAAAGACTCTCTTCTGCACACTTCTGTCTCATGGATCATTCTCTGTTTTCTTGCAGGTGGCCAACCTTTTGCGACTTTTCCAGATCCCCCAGATTAGCTATGCCTCAACAAGTGCTAAGCTCAGTGATAAGTCCCGCTATGACTACTTTGCCCGTACGGTTCCCCCAGACTTCTATCAAGCCAAGGCCATGGCTGAAATCCTGCGCTACTTCAACTGGACTTATGTCTCCACTGTAGCCTCAGAGGGTGACTATGGAGAAACTGGCATTGATGCTTTTCAACAGGAGGCCAGAGCCTTGCAAATCTGCATTGCTACATCTGCAAAGGTTAGCCGCTCAATGGACCGCTACAGTTACGAAGGAGTGATCAGGTCTCTGTTACAGAAGTCCAATGCTAAGGTTGTGATCCTCTTTACTCGAAGTGAAGATGCCAGGGAGCTTTTGGTTGCAGCAAACCGCATGAATGTGTCCTTTATCTGGGTGGCCAGTGATGGCTGGGGGGCACAGGAGAGTGTGGTGAAAGGAAGTGAGTCAGTGGCAGAAGGAGCTTTCACCATTGAACTTGCTTCATATCCAATCCACAAATTTGCTGAGTACTTCACAAATCTAAATCCTTACAACAACACTCGCAATCCCTGGTTTCGAGAGTTCTGGGAGCACCAGTTCCAATGTAGCCTGCACGAAATTAACTGTGGGAAGCATTCGCTCCGAGATGGCAAGTTTGAGCAAGAATCCAAGATCATGTTTGTAGTGAATGCTGTGTTTGCAATGGCCCATGCACTGCACAACATGAGACAAGCACTATGTCTAAACAACACTAAAATCTGCAGTGCCATGAAACCAGTAAATGGAAAGAAGTTGTATAAAGATTATATCTTGAAGACAAAGTTTGATGGTGAGTACCATGATGGTAACTATTCAAAATTTTTGGTTCCCAGGGCGTGTCGAATTGTAATTTCAGGAATTATTACCATTACATTATGTCATAAATATAAAGTGCAACTTTCATAGTTTTGTTTTTGTACTCAGTCATATAATATTTGAAGTGAAAGACAGGTTAAAGTTCAGAATGTCGTTCAGAAAGACTTGGGAGGTAAGGCAGATTTTTCAACAGAGCTTCAGCTCAATTTTATTTTAATCAGAGCACTTTTCAGCATATTATACTGTACCACAAAAACAAAAATAAACATAACTTAAAGGGTCAGCACCCATTCGTGGCATTCACCTCGTTCAAGTTCAGTTCAAGTTCACACTCCTTGCATGTGTGTGTGTGTGTGTGTGTGTGTTAAAGCTCTGACAACTCTGAAACTCAGTCTCTCGCTTACAGCAGGTTCCTAAAAGCACAAAAAAGCACACCTAAGTAGGCTGGTGGTAATAAAGATGCACTGATGAACTTGGTATAAAGAACCTAGCAAATACAGGATACAACAGTCAGAGATGTTTTAAAAAAATACATTTAAACCAATGGTGAAATCTTTTAACAGAAAAAAAGGTTATAGTGCTGTGGGCAAATGAGAAAACCTGTACTAAAGAGAAAAAAGTGTGAAGAAAAAAAAGGATCTCTTAATGATTCAAAACATACCACCTTACCTGTGAAACGTGTGGCTGCTAATAACAGCAGCAGGATATCTTTACAGCTCAGATCCAGCTAGCTGCCTCAAAACTCAGGATAAGGACCCAAACATATTATTAAAGCATTTTTTGGTCAGAATCAATAAGCAGAATGCTCTTGATTATTCGAGCCAGTCAACTGACCGAAATTCCTTTGGGGATGCAAAGGCTCCTAAAATAGCAGCAAATAAAAATGGTCTGATGATGCCTACAGGCTGCATACTTTAGTTAGTCACTGATTGCAAAGTATACTGATTTGTCCTACTATATACACTATATGGCCAAATGTGTGTAGACACCTGACCATCACACCCATACGTGGTCCTCCCCCAAACTGTTGCCACAAAGTTGGAAGCACTCAATTGTATAGGATGTCTTTGTATGGTGTAGCAGTACAATTTCCCTTCACTGGAACTAAGGGGCCTAGCTCACATGTGTTCGAGCTTGACAATGCCCCTGTGCCCAAAGCATGTTCCAAGGTTGGAGTGGAAGAACTCAAGTGGCCTGCACAGAGCCCTGGGCATGAGGCTGGAATACACTCTGAATGGGACACCAGTTCATCACAGGGCACCATGTACATACACATTCACACACTCATTCACACCTGTGGGCAATTTAGAGTAGCCGGTTCACCTACCTGTGTGTTTTTGGCAAGTGGGAGGAAACCGGAGAACCTGGAGGACAGCCACCCACACACCATGGACTCTGGAGCTGTGAGGTGGCAACACTACCTACAGCACTACCATGCTGCTCTTTATGATTCACCAACCCTGATTTAAATACCTTCAAATTAAAGATAACATTCTACACTTTACTAACTTCACATTATTATTATTTCATTTTAAAGCCAGTGATGTTGCATAAGCAGTAGTTAAATATAATGCAATAGCTTGTGATAGATGTCTTGTAGAGAGGGATTTGGCAATGACAAAATTGGGTGAAAAAGGAGTAAAATTAGGTAAAACTGTGCCCTTGTTTGACGTTATATAGTATACATGCTATTATGCTTTGTGATTTAAAAAAAAAATCACCTTATTGCTTATTATCTGATATAAAATTGAACGCTTGAGACAGGTTTGCAAAAAAGAGCTTGAGTTATACATTGCTGTGCAATGAACCTGTTTTTTATCTTATTGTACTAACACAGTAAGATGCTCTGTCTATAAAACAGAGTGGTTCTATCCTGCTGGTTGCTCTTTTAAAGCAGTCTAATCTGAAAGATCAGTAAAGCCATTCCTTTTGAGGAAAACCACTGTAGTGAAATGAATTGAAGGCATGAATCAGGCTCACTGCTTTGGTAGGCAATCATTTTGATTGTGCGTCTTATTAGCAAAAAGCTATCATGCTTAAACAAATGGGAAATCAATATTTGTATAAAGATGTTGCTGAGGAAAAACCTGTTACTGTCATAAAATGTTTATTTTTTTCCCATCTAAAGTGAAACATTTTTGGCGTTCTTTCAAGAACTGGAAAATTATCTGAAAAGAAACATGACAGTCTTGTGAATCCACCTCCTGGCCTCAATTATGTAAATGCACCTTTTGCACCTGTGTCCAGTGCATCTACAGCCCACAAAAGCGAGGCATTTTCGATTGTAAGTGCAGTGAGTGGATATTATATAAGGATTCCAAAGGCTTTAATATAATAGATTTGAAGCTCTCTCCTACAATGGATATAAAAAAGTCTACATACCCGTGTTAAATGGCAGGTTTGTGTGATAGTATTGGTATTTATTTGGGGTTAATCAGAATTGATGTCAGCTGTATGATAATTACTTTGGAACATGAGATTAAATTTGATTGGTTCATTCTGAACACAGCCACATCCCCAATTATAAGAGTGTGCACACTTATGCAACCAGGTTATTGTACATTTTTTTATTTTTCATGTTTTTCCCTAAAATGATTCTTATTGTGTTTTACTCTAATTTATAGGTTGCAATTTCACAATAAAGGTAGAAAAGTTTCTGACATGATTTAACTTGGTTTCTTATTTTTTATATCACAAAACCCTGCCATTTTAACAGGGGTGTGTAGACTTTTTATATCCACTATAAGCCTTTCCATGTTGCTTTGACATTTGCCATATTGGCTTACCTTTTGTCTTTTGTCTCTACAGCTCCATTCCGTCCAGCTGACACAGAGAACATTGTTCGCTTTGATGCTTATGGAGACAGTCTGGGTCGGTACAACATCTTCCACTACCACATAGAGAATGGCACATATGTTTACCGTAAAGTTGGCTTTTGGGCCCAGAGTTTGAACCTAGATACAAATCTGATCCCTTGGGATAACCAAGTAATACCTACCTCGCAGTGTAGTGATCCCTGCAGGATGAATGAGATTAAGAGCATGCAGCCTGGTGATGTCTGCTGTTGGATCTGCATCCCCTGCCAGCCCTACCAGTATCTCATGGATGAATTCACTTGTGCAGAATGCAGCTTTGGCCAATGGCCAATGGCCAACCTGACTGGCTGTTATGACTTGCCTGAGGAGTACATCCACTGGGAGGATGCCTGGGCCATTGGACCAGTCACCATTGCCTGTTTGGGGATACTGTGCACACTCTTTGTGATTGGTCTCTTCTTAAAGAACAATGAGACACCTGTAGTTAAAGCTAGTGGACGAGAACTTTCCTATATTTTACTCCTGGGTGTGCTCCTCTGTTACTGCATAACTTTTATCTACATTGCCAAACCTTCAGTAGTAGTGTGTACATTACGTCGTCTTGGGCTCGGTACCTCCTTTGCAGTTTGCTACTCAGCACTTCTGACTAAGACCAACCGCATTGCCCGTATCTTCAATGGTGTCAAAGATGGTGCACAAAGGCCAAGGTTTATTAGTCCAGCTTCACAGGTAGCTATTTGTGCTGCCCTCATTTCCTGTCAGCTGTTAGTGGTGATGGTCTGGCTCTTGGTAGAGACACCAGGTGTAAGGAAAGAGGTCAGTCCTGAGAGAAGAGACATAGTCAGGTTGAAATGCAACAGCAAGGACTCCAGCATGCTAATTTCACTGACCTATAACTGTGTCCTCATTATCCTCTGCACCTTCTACGCCTTCAAGACCAGAAAGTGCCCAGAGAACTTCAATGAGGCAAAGTTTATTGGTTTCACTATGTATACCACCTGCATCATCTGGCTGGCTTTCCAGCCCATCTTCTATGTCACAGCCAGTGACTATAGGGTAAGCAGATTTAACACAGCTGATGCATTTTTTTCACTTTGGTGTTTTGGATTTACAGCAAAAAGAAATCAACGGAACTACAATCCTGATCTTAAACTAACCTTAAGGCAAACAAAGTTAACCTTAAGTCAAGAGTGTAATTAGAATCGATATATTGTCTACATTACCAATTATTTCATACAACCAGCAATCACACAGAAACAGATATTTTTAGTTTACATTTGAATGACATTCATATACACTACCAGTCAAACGTTTGGACACACCTGCTCCAAGAGGCATTTTCTTAATTTTTTACTTTTTTTTTTTTTCCCCTATGATTTTAGAATAATATTGAAGACATTCCCACTCTGGAATTATGCAGTGACCATGAAGTATTGAACAAATCTATTTTGAATTCTTAACAGCATTCCTGATTAAGCTTTGCACACTCTTGGCATCTTCTCAACCAGCTTCATGAAGGAGCTTCACCCAGGAGGCTTTTCTTAAAGTTCTCAAATAGGATGAGCACTTGTTGGCTGATTCTCTGAAGTTCATTCATTCCTCTTCAGTAACGACTTTATCCTGGTTTATCCTCTTTATCCTCTAGATTTAATGAATCTAGAGCATATGGCATGGGGAGGGAATACACCTTGGATTTGACTATTGGTCTATTGCAGAGCACCGTGCACACACACACACACACACATACACACACACACACACACACACACACATTCACACACTCATATTCATAAAAACGGGAAATTATAGTAGCCAGTTCACCTACTGGCATGTTTTTAAAAGTACTTGTTTTAAGTAAAACTACATATTAAATATACATTTTAATTCAGAAACTTTTTTTTTATTTTGGCCAGTAACGTTTTAATTTAATTTTATTTTATTTACTATTTACATTTGTCTTTTATTTGTCATAAACGTTTATCACAAAATCTTTAAGAAAATAAACAATGTAGGTAGCTCTTTAAATTAAGTTTCCTTAAGAAAGCAAGTAACACTTGTATTGATTGATTTTAAATAATAAACCAAATAGGCAAAATGATCAACAAGTGCGTTAGCCATGGCCCATATCTGTAACTACAATTCCCATGATCCTCAGCCTGCAGTCTTTCACAGTCTCAAATCCTCTTCTCAGTCTCCAGATTACTGACTGGGCTCACCTGTTCACAATCACTCACACTCCCATAAATACCCTGGAGAAACGGGCAGAAGTTTCATGCTGCATTGTATCTGTGATGATGTTGAGCCTGTGTTCTTGGCCTGTTCGCCTCTTTGTTTTGATGTTTGCCTGATTATGTCATTATCCCATCAGCCTTGTCTAGTCTAGAACATTATTTCCAGTTGTAAATCACCAAAATTCAGAACTAAGGCTGAATAGCAAGTTTTAATATTAAATTATCAATATAATATTTTTAGTTAATGTATGTGGATGTTATTTTTTGTCATGGTTTGAATTAATATTCAATATCAGTGCAGGTGATTTCTTTTAAACAAGCATCAATTAATACATGTGTTAAAATTACACTATTTATTTATCTTAATGCTGTTTTAAAGTTTATCATTTGTTAATGTCAATTACAGCACAGTGCTGTCCTCAGTCAGCAAATCTGACTGGTCAGAAGGTGTTGATTAATTTTCACTAACAACTGGGCTCTGCCAGTAATGCCTGCTCATGCGTCATCAGATGACACTACTGATATGTTACTTGTATGGCTTAATCTTCATTACATATAGATTCATTTATTAATGGACTATGAAGTGATATTATGAACTTGTTGCCTGTATCTTTCTGAAGCCTTCTGATTAAGACACAGGACAGCTTATGTGCTTCGTATGGCCTGAATTTTCACATTTTTAATTGAGTTTGCAAGCAGGAGCCATACCCTTTAACACGACGTGTGCCTTTTTATTGTTATTCTATTCCCCACACCTGCAATTCAGACAGTTTAAACTGTTTTTTTGTGTGTTTGTTTTTAATCTTTGAGCTTGGCTTTAAGGTAGCTGCACTGAAACAGTTTCTTAACTGGTTCAGTTAAATATTTTTGCATTGCATTAAGGCTTCTCCCACAGCAGCCAAAACAGCATTGTTAATCTCTTGAAGTATTGTTAATGAACCCTTTTGTTCAATTCTCTGGCAGGACATTTTTTAAAAAAAATAATTTTTCATTTCTTTCAGGAAAAAATAATGTTCAGTTACGGCAGCTGTGTTTTGAGAATTCCTTTCACAGTGACTCAAATCACATGGCAGACAAAGACAGAATGGCAGATCTCATTTCCAATTGAAATAATACACTAACCTTTTGCAAAGTATTCATTTTTTAAAATATATTCACGTATCTGATTCAGTGAGATTGCCTTGCTGCCAATTCTTTGAGAAGCTGTCTATATCGAGACAAATAATTGAAATAAAATTATTAAATAGAAACCTTCTGAACCTCCTTTCAGCAGGTGACAGATAATTTTATAGGGATTTTTGACCCATGATTATGTACTTTTGTGTATAGAGACTAAAAGGGAAGGGGGCATGATTTCAGGGGTAGACATCATGAGGATGTACAGGAATGAAAAATGCCTGGAACAGTACAATAACCTATCACAGGGGCTAAAATTCCTACTTTCAAAGGTTTTGCCTAATTAGAGGGATAGAAATTCAGACAGAAATAAGCAATAAGCAAACGCTGTATGGCTGGTTTCACATACACAGTGCATGTTCAGTGAGATTCTCTTCAATCTGTAGGTGTATTATGGCTCTAATGGGCTTTCACTTTAATCCACAGGGTCAGGTAGATTAAAACAAAAAGAGAAAAAGATGGGGACTTCTGGCCTCTAAGGGTAAATTATGCAGCAATGAGCATGAGGAGAGGGAGACAAAAAGAACAGGATGTCCCTGAGTATGTCTTTTCAAAAGAGTGAATGAGTGCTTGTGTGTGCTGTTGGTGCATTAGGTGCAGTTGTGTGGTGGATTGTTAAAATATGGCAAATCCCAACTGAGGCCCATGCTTAGTTAGCATGAGAAAAGAGATTTTTGGTGAGGAATGGGAGATTTGAGGACACTTCATGCTAATCTATCATTATGGAGAATTTTTATATTGTATAAAAAATGGATTGGTTGTTCAATGAGCCAGTAAAGCTAACTGAATTGAATTGAAGGTCCTCATAAAGGTGTAATAGGTAGGGCCAGATGTGAGAAGCAACCACTTCCCTGTAAATCACAAAGCAGTCAGATATTTGCAGAAAGAGAAAAAAGAATTTTTCCCTGTGCAGTTATTTGGGTTGCATTATTTAAAGCCTACTGATTTATTGTTATGCAATGCTTGTCTTCCTGAAACTCTCCTGAAGCTAATTTAGCAAACAGAAATCAAAGAAAGCTATGCTCTTTGTGAAGCTTATGTAGTGTGCAGGCAAGAAAAAAAATCTGTAAAAGATAGATTCAGTAGCACCTTATGGAATTAAGGTTGTAATAATAATAATAATAATAATAATAATAATAATAATAATTTATATTATAAATATATTAAAAAGACTGATAGGATTTATTCAGATTTGAGTGAGGAGTTAATATGGAAATTGCACACGTCATTACTCAGGTCTCAGACATAACTGCATGTTACTTTGAGAATTGCATGGAAGTTGCATATTTTGTCTGACTTAAGTACATATCTGACCTTGAATTTAATCAGTTTTTCTTGTGTGATATCAGCTAGATTGAAGAACAGTTTAAAGTCCAGTGTTTGTTGTAACCACATTACTGTATATCACAGTGAAATGCAAGGTTTTTTTTTTTTTTTTGCCTAGGACATCTTAATCAACATTGTTTCTCACACACAATTTTTTATGGATAAAATTATAAACTAAACCATAGCAGTTATTTTATTAATGGCATAATTTCATTAATTTGACAACTCAAAATATTAATCTAAAATCATGATGAAATGGCTTGCATCCTGTGCACAAATTACAATGTCAGAAATAATCTCTTGACCACATTAAACTATGCATTTTATATACATTTATATGTTGCCGAATAATGAGGATATAAACCATATTTTTAAATTAAGACAAATCTATTAGCAATGTACTCGACAAGCAATATACTAGATGTTTTTTTGAATGCTTGAACCCATTGAAACAGATTTTTTAAATTTCAGCTAGAATCCAGTGGTCATTATATCCAGTACTTCTGTAAGACTCCTATTAGATGTTTAGTTGAATGCTTACCATTTTCTCATTTATATCATTGTAATAGAGATTCTTTTTGTTTAGTTTTCAATTGTATCTTGCTTTTATATGTTACATAATATTAGTTTTGACAGCAAAGAAAAAACATTCAGTCTGCTTCTTTAGTCTGCATTTTCTATCCCTCATATTTTTCATACAGGCGTAAAGGCACATGCTTGTGTTAAAGGCAATGGTCTAAATGGTACTGAGAAACTCGACCTTGGACACCTCTACTCAGGAAAAATCCGACAACCTCAGAGATGACATATTGACAATAAACAGGAAGAATCCCAGTGTATTACCTCCTAAACATTGTTACTTCACACACACACACACACACACACACACACACAGACTATACACAACACATGAAAATGAACCTACTACTCTACTACTCTACTCAGATTAGAATGAAAAGGTAACAGGTCTCTCCATCACCTTCAGCTGCTGCAGTAATGTAAGTTTTGTTATGAAATTGTTTGTGTCCTCTCAGGTTCAGACCACCACAATGTGCATCTCAGTGAGTCTGAGTGGCTCAGTGGTGCTGGGTTGCCTTTTTGCTCCTAAGATCCACATAATCCTGTTCCAGCCACAGAAGAATGTCACCACCAGTCTCAGGGTGGCCACCACTCGCTTCAGCGTGACCACGGGCCCCGGCTCCAGCTTCTCTCAAGGTACGCCACCAGCACAGGGGCCCAGTTCTGCAACTTAAATACAGATCAGCTCAACACAATTAATATCAAATTATGAGATCTTAAAATCATGAGATTCTAGCGTAACTGACCATTTAATCAGGAAGGAATTTTTACACTTTTCTCAGACACAACCCAGTGATGTCATAATACCAGACTGAACACCTTTATTAGATAGAATGTTTATTAGATAGTGTGATGTTTTAATATCATAATGAATATTTTTATCAGTCAGAATCCAGTGATATCCAAATGAACACTTCTTTCAGGCACAACCGTGTGATGTCATAATATATCAGAATGAACACTTGTATCATACAGAACTCAGGGACACACGATATCAGAATAAATGTTTATCACTCAGAACCCTGTGATGTCATAATATCCAAATTAACAATTAACAATTTTTTTTTAGACAGAACCTAGTGATCTTGTAAAAACAAATAAAGAACTTTGATAGATGTCATATGTTATTCAATTATTCTGTGATGTCATAGAGCTCAGAAATGGTTTATAAACAGTACATGATACTACATAACTAATTCAAAATTTTTTTTTTTTTTTTTTTAACAACTGCTTTGTATCTTCAGCATCCAACATTGTGCCAACAGTGTGTAATGGAAGAGAAGTAGTGGACTCAACAACATCATCTCTCTAAAAGATGAGCTCTATCCATCTGCCAAATGTGGTATACAGATTAATTTTATCACTAGTCAGTAAAACGTGTTTGCTGATATTAAGGAGGCCCCTCACAGTAAGGAGTGGCACTTATTTCATTTTCAACGTGCTGTGAAAAAAATCCCCTCCCCTTGCTCACTTTCTCTTGTTCTTTCTTGCTCATATTCACTCTCTCTTGCTTCTTCTTCTTCTTCTTCTTCTTCTTCTTCTCTCTCTCTCTCTCTCTCTCTCCTCTCTTTCTCTTTGAAACTAGTTAGAAAATAATAATGGGATGCCAGCGGAAGCTCTGTATACCACTACTTTTTATAGAAAATATAATAAAGTATTATTTAAGACATGGAGTAAAATGATAGTGAATCTGTTCAATGTATCATATACAGGATGTTTTTAATTGTAGATTTTTGGTGATTCAGGTTTGTTGTTCCTTGTAATTAATGTAAATAAAACGTGTTTTTATGAATATTGGAAATCCAGGTTGATTTTCTTTGTACATAAATTAAAGTTGAGGTTGATGATTTTTGTCTTTTTTTTATTAATTGCTTAAGCTGTCACATTTCATCAGCTGGTCTCTCTGGTCTCTGTGGTATTCCAGGCAGTATAAATGGGAGGGGAAAAAAGCAAGCTATGTGATATCCAACATCCAACTAATCAGGACAAGTGAGCATCTCTATTTGCCTGCCTAACACTTCAGAAAGCTCCACCTCCTGTGTATATGTTGGTCCCATAACTTAAGATTATCATGGATCTTTATGATATTGAACCTTATAAAATTTTGCAGTTATGTAGCTTGCAATCCATGTTTAGATTATCCTAAACTAGTTAAGGTATATAATATGAATTATTTATGCATAGCGCTTCAAAAAGTGCCACAATAGCAAGAATTCATTAATTAATAAACATTAGTGTTTAGAAACCATTTAAAACACAATACTTAAGTCACTTACATGCTAATAGGAAATAGTACTATTATATATATATTATAATGTTATATAATATAAACACACACGCGCACACACACACACACACACACACACACACACACACACACACACAGTGCCATCTAGTGGAGCCAGCTCACTGGAACTAGGTGAGCCATTAGGGGATCCCTTGAATGTAGTGTGAATAACTTCGCTGAACAGAGTAAAGTACTGGCATGAGAAATGTTTTCAGTGTTCACAATGATTGTCATTTTTAGTTAAACACAAAATGCTGAACACAGACATTCTAACAGCAGCTCAACAGTCATTAACCTGGTAAAGAATGTCCCTTTGGACTTTCATCTTATCAAGTCAAGTCGAACTTTATTGTCATTCTGTTACATGTGTGGACATATAGTGGAACGAAATGTCATGCCTCGCAGGACCATGGTGCTACATACAAGTTAAACATAAATATGAACATAGAAGTATAAGAAAAACTATTAAGTTGACTATACATACTTTACAAAAACTTTACAAAAACTATACAAAAAAGGATTATAGCAATACTACTGTAAAACAGTGCTACTGTAAACCGGCATGGGCGGTAAGAATCACCTGGACACCTTCTTGTTAATATGTGCATGCATGCCAAGACCTTTCAATAATGCCATGACATGACACAGTCCGTGGAACCTTCCCACCAAATACTTACTGAGTCAGTGCTGGTTCTGAGTGATGGGGATCCCTAGCAGTTATAAGGTAACCAACAATGTCAATAAGTACAATTATTATCTAATAACAAAATAATAACATAAAAATGACATAAAAATGCCATATTCTTTTTATTTATATTTGGTTACAGGGAACAGTGAATTACTTCACAGGTAACTTGTACACTAATGCCTTAATGAAATTCTAATTCTCAGAAAGTGTGAAAAGTGTGTTAGAATTTGGTTTATGCTACATGATGCAAGATATTGGAATTGGAAATGCTACTACAAACTACTTGTGGAAGAACATTAGATAACACGAGTTGCACTGTGCTCTTCCTCTACTGTGCACTAATCTCACAAAGATTAGATATTCAAGGCTGTGTCCCAAACCACACAATGCACACTAAGCAGTGTTGCCTACAATTTAATGCAACCAATATTGTAGTGACATACTAATTGTGAGAGTAAAATGTATAAAATAACTTTATTGTGCACATCAATTTTACTGTCCCAGTCACTGAGTAACAGGTGAAAACCTCTCAACAAGAGCTTCTGCCAGTTAGCTGTCACTGTGACTGTCTGATCAAGTAGCAGTGCCTGTGCATCACTGACTTTTGAACTGTGCTCATTCTGCCGTATCATAACCTCCAGAAGGAACTAGTTACTTAAGCTTAGTAGCTACAATATAAGGTCTGGTTGAAGGAGAAATGGTTGTTCCACAATAATCTCCCAGCATGCTGCATGCACCAGTCCGCTACAAGTTGCTTTCCCTGAGGCTCCAGGGCTGATGCTGACACAGCTAGCCATTAAAATATAGTGTAGAGAATAAAACTATAAGACCTCATTGTTTCAGATGTTTTTTTTAAACCTCATACTGTGTTCTCCATGTACTTGGTTATCAAATCTGTGTATTTTGTTCTCCAGCCTGTCAAAAAAAACCTTTGGAGAAACTCACCAACACATCAGGTAAGTACGTACTGGCTATCAGTAGTCCGTTACCTCATCAACTTCATAACTGGGTAACAATACAAACTCTAGCAAGAAGATAAATCACTTCTTGCTAGAAGTATCCATCATCTTATATCTTACAAGCAAATTAGAGAACAAATAAAATGCCTTACCCATTCAGCAAGAAAAAACCTATAACTTCATCAGTCCTGAATTCTTTTTCCTCTTCTACAGTAATATAAAAACGCTTTCACTCTCTCACTCCTGTTTACTTTGTTTACACTCTCTCTCTCGTATGACAACAAATTTCCTGCCAATTCTGACCTCACACCCCTGACACAGTACTGACTGTGAATTACTATGACACATCTGTCAGGGTGGCTCACAGCAGCTCAGCAACATCATAAAACTATGAAACACCCTCTTCAGAATATTTACATAACAGGACCTGAGAGAGACAAAAAAAGAGCCCAAAATTATGTTCTTCATTATCTTCTTCTTATTTGATTTTTTTCAAGCCAAGTTTATTTATCATTTGCACAGTATGCCAGGACATATGTACATTGAAATGCTTGTTTCAAAGGTAGAGTAAGCTATTCATGTAAAAGAACATGATACGCACACACACACACACACACACACACACACTGGGCAAGAACATAGACAAGTAGGTACAATAAAAACAAGTACAATATATGCTGAGAAAGAGAGGAAAATACAGCACAGATTGTTGCACTAAAGCTGTGTAATGTGCAAAGTGTTCATGTGTAAAGTATCCAAGTTGCAGAGCGGGAGCAGGGGGAAAAACAATTGGGAAAAAAAACGAGTGAAGAGTGTGTCAGGTGACTTGGTGATATTTGGGATGCAGATGACCTGTCTACACGCTGTTTAAGAACATGATAGCCTGCAGCTAAAAACTTTAGTCCTTTAGTCAGCTTTTCAGCGACTAGATGCTTCGAACACATTTGCTGGATGGCAAGTCAAAGAATAAACTGTAAGCTGAGTGACTGAGGTCTGAGGTGATTTTGTGTGCTTTCCTCAGGCACTGTGACCAGTGGATGTCCTCTATGATTGGGAGGTTGTTGCCTGTGATGAGTTCTGCTGTTCTCACCACTCTCTGGAGAGCCTTGTGGTTGTGTGCAGAGCAACTGCCATACCATACAGTGATGCACCCAGTCAGGTTGCTCTCTATGGTACAGTTTTTGGCTTCAGTCCAAACTTCTTCAGCTTCCACAGGAATTAGAGCCTCTGGTGGGTGGACTTTATGATTGTGTCAGTATGGAGGGACCAGGTAAAGCTAAGGGAGGTCTTTTTTGAAATTATCAATGATATCTACCCATGTAATGAGTTCTTAAGACATAGATTTAATATGTGCACTTTTTGTGAAACCGAAATAGAAACACTTGAACATTTGTTTTATTCATGTAAATTTCTAAAAATCTTTGGGATGACTGCCATCTTTGGGTAAAGACAAAATATTTAATACCTGACTGTTGATACAAAAATATAAAATATGGTATTAATAATGCAAACTTTACAATTTAATTTATGGTAAATAACATTCTGAACTTAGCTAAACATTATATTACATAAATGTAGGTTCTTCAAAAACACTCCCAGATTTCTGTCTCTCAAACATGAGTTGATGTTTCACAAATCTCTATAGAATATCTGTAATAAAAATTTCCTACTTTTAGTTGCTTTATTGAAAGTTTACTTTGAATGTTAACCCCTTGTATGTGTTTTCTTTTCTTCTTTATTATGTCATTTCGTGCCTTTGCTGCTGCTCAGTTATTTTTGTTATTTAGTTATTTTTGCAATTATTGAAGTATTGTTACTATAAAGCCTGCATTTGTATTGCATTTAAAATAATAATAAAAAAGTTTGCATGTTCTCCCTGTGCTTCGGGGGTTTCCTCTGGGTACTCTGGTTTCCTCCCCAGTCCAAAGACATGAGATGTAGACTGATTGGCATTTCCAATCAGTGCGTGTGTGTGAGTGTGTGTGATTGTGCCCTGCAATGGATGCCCATCGAGGGTGTCCCCCGCCTTGTGCCCCAAGTCCTCTGGGATAGGCTCCAGGTTACACCCCCTGTGTAGGATAAGAGGTCCAGAGAATGGAAAGATAATAATACCTGACTGTGAAAGCTTGACATGTAATTTAGAAGGTTCAAAATCACATTTTAAAAGAACCTCGACACCCCCAAAAGCCTCTAAAAGTTTACTAAGTGGTTTGAACCAGATAGACTGTCCTTTTCTAAGAAATGCCTGTAACCATTTCACTTTAATGTTTCCATTCATGATGTTAAAATCAGTTACATTCAACCCTCAGTACCAGGTTTTACACTGTCACCCTTTCTAATATAATGTTTATTCTTCCAAAAGAAATTATGCTGAATTTGATTAATATTCTTTAACATTCCGGGTCAGAGATACTTAAGGAGCATGCCGGATAAACAGTATTTCTGTTTTATTTAAAAGAATTCTTCCAAAAATTGAAATATCCTTTTGTAGCCATCATTTTCACTATTTTTTTAACTACAGTCCAAATGAGCTTTTCCCCTTTTTCCCCTGAGATCCTTAGTGGTTGTTATTCCTAAGTATCTGACTTCATCTTTAACTGGTATATTAAACAACGTTATATCAGAATGATCATGAATTGCCATCAGCTAACATTTCCTCAAGTTTAAGCGCAATCCTGAAGCTTCAGCAAAATGTGTCTCTAGTGTTTAGCAACAGGAATCTGATCTGATCCTTTTTTTTTTTTTTTTTTTTTTTTTTTTGGAAACAAGATGGTATCATCTCCGAGTTGGCTTATTGATAACAGATCTCCAAGCACATTTAAGGGCTTACCTTCCTTATTATTATTATTATTTTGTGTGTGTGTGTGTAAATTGCTAATAAATCAACTCGCAAAATAAACAATTATGGACTAGCTGGGTTCTCTTGAATGGGTTTTCCTAGTTTTCCCAGGAATATGGGAATGCCCTGTGACGTAACCGCAGCATTGGGGCGTGGCTTTACGGGATGCGGAAGTAGCTTGTGCCAGAACAGATTATAAACAGCGATTTTGACATTAGTGCGCTCGGGTGAGGTGGGTTTTGAGATATTTTACTAAATTCATAAGCCTTGCATTACACAATGCGTCTTCCATTGCACAAATGTAGCATTATTGGTTGATTAACCTGTAGTATCTTTGCATGTTATTGCAACAACAGCAACAATGCTGCGCTTCTTAGCTGGAATTATTTTCGTGTTTGGTTCACTGGTTAGCCAGGCATTGGAAGTTGAAGTCAGTTGTTGTTGTTGTTGTTGTTGTTGTTGTACTGAACTCTGCGTTGAGCTTTAAGCTAGTAAACTACCTTCTGACAGGCGTACAAGTTACCTAGTTAGCAAAGTGAGTTCAGTTTCTTAGATTTTGCACTTTGGCTTTAAGAAGAAGTGGGGGCTGACTAGCATTTTGCGTCTCGTATTTTAACACGTGGAAGAGTCTGAACCCCGTGTTACCATCACAGCTTTTTAAGAGTTTAAACCATCCTTAAGAGTAAATGGATGTGAAATACCTGGAGATTATTTTTAATGTTTATAGTATTAAACAAAGTGTGTCCTTCAGATGGATTGTGAAGTTCTGCATGGTCTTAAAGAGTCCATCGCTCTCATGGGTTGATGAAAGAGCATTTGATGCTTACAGAAGTATCCTTTTACACTGGTGCCTCTATGACCATGAGGCAGCAAGGCAAGTCCAGACAGCTCCTCAGTACTGACTCATCTGACCCCTGCTGAGAAATGCCATAGCCTTTACTTTCACTTTACTTAAACTTTACAGTTTAGTTCCTTCTAAAAATTCTGTGAACTCAGCATAATATTGCCCAGATAACAACTGATCACTTGCTTCTGCCACGGCAGACGATGAACTGAATGTAAATCTGGATGCCAGAACACAGCTACACTTTACAGATCAGCTATTTCCAATCCAAAGTGTAGTGACACATGATTATTATGCACTCTGTTGGTTTTGGATCATATACACCTTCGTCATTTATTCATTCATCTTCGGTAACCTTTCTTCTGGTCAGGGTTGTGGTTAATCCCGAGCCTATCCCGGGACCACTGGGCATGAGGCGGGAATGCACCCTGGATGGGAAGCCCGTCCACTGCAGGGCACCATGTGTACACATTAACACACTCTTTCATACCTAGGGGCAATTTAGTGTAGCCAGTTGACCTACAGACATGTTTTTGGGAAATGGGAGGAAACCGGAGAACCTGCAGGGGACACAGGTGGAAACAGAGAACATGCACAAAAACTCCATAGAGACAGTAACCTGAGCTTACAATTGAATATGGGACCCTGGAGCTATGAGGTGGCAATACTAGTCACAGAGTCACCGCATTGTCTGAATGTTACTTTATAGGGACCACTTTTGAAAAATACTTGCCGTTGCCATACCTGCCCCTTTGTGTCAAATCTCAGCTACGTTTGGCATAGAATCATTTGCTATCTGCATGTACTTCATAGAGCCGGTCTTGGCTTTCATGTTTAATTTTTCCCACCTCCTCTGTTTATCTGGTGAGATTCATGGCACCCGTGTTTCTCAAAGTGGGGTCCATGAAGCATTGCCAGGTGGACTGCAAAGGAAAATAATAATAATAATAATAATAATAATAATAATAATAATTCTGACTCCAACAAATAACCCAAAAATTATTGTACACATTTATATAATGTGCCTTTTTTTTTTTTTTTAATAATTTGTAAAAATAACCCTGGGCACCCTGAATGGGGTCCCTGACTGTAAAACATTTGAGAACCCCTGGCTTACACATGATCTATAAACTGTACAGGATGCTAGCATATAATCCACAACAACTGTTGAGTAGGCACACAGGGCATTTTATACTGCTCATTTTAGATAAATGGCCTCCCCACTATATAGTTTACAGACTAAATGAGGTGAAAATGTATTAAATCTGGTGGAGAGTCCCTCAGCCACTCACTGTAAATTTGTTAATCAGGTAAATCTGACAAAATAGAAGAGAACAGAGGAAGAAAAACAACACGGATTGTCTCTTGCAACATTATTCATTGTATGAGCTTTCTGGGTAAGCTCACCAAACAGCTATGGAAATAAATTTATGACTGTCATGGTTGTTCTAGGATAAGAAGAAAACATGGCGCCAAAGAGAAAGGCAGCATCTGCCTCCAAAGCAGGTGGAAAGAAGGTAAAAGAGGAGCCTGAAACTCCAGTAAAAGACAAGTTCACCTCTGCTAAAGAAGCTCTGAAGGCCACAGGACCACAGGTTAAGGCCAACCGGAAACCAGACTGTTTATGTCGCCTATCAGATGCTGAGGTTAGAACAAATCGTGTCATGTTATGGGGTGAACTTCAGTTTATAGATGAGTTCTACTTGTATATGAGATATCAGCCACATGACTACTTAGCCTAACCCTAACCCTAACCCTAACCCTAACCCTTTTTTTTCTATAGTTTTTTTTGGCATAATGAGAATATAGACCTACCTAACTTTAATGGTATAATAGTAGTATTAGTAATAAAATTCTAATAACATAATAATACTTAAATTATTTCTCTAACATTTATAAAACGAAACATTTTTTGTTTCCACAGGTTCATGAAGATTATGATTGTATGCTGAACCAGACCAACATTGGAAATAACAACAACAAATTTTATGTAATCCAAGTCTTATTGTCAGGAGGACAGTATTATTGCTGGACAAGATGGGGCAGAGTAGTAAGTTGGATTATTACGGTTCTAAAAGATTTAGAAGAGGAAAAAAATGCTACAAATTATGGTGTTATTGAGATTTCGTGAGTCACTATTGAAAGCCTATAATAGTAATTCACACTATATATTTTTATTATGTAAGTATTGTGGGAATATTTGGAGACATATGTCATATGCCATATTAGATGCTACTGTATATCACCACATACTAAACAGTATGTAAATGCTTCAACTGTGTTTTTAGCATTCAGGTATTCTATTTAGTGCACAATATGTGGTTTGGAATGTGATCTTGAACAGTTCTTGAAAGTTTATTGACTTGAATTAAAATGTTTGCACTAACATTAACCCACAAATCCCCAAATCTTACAGCTTAAAGCCACCAGATGTCAATTCTGACCCATCACCCCTGAGACAGCACTGACTGTGAATTTCTCAGCAGCTCAAGAACACCATATCAGAGTATTTTTTCCTCACCTGAGTCAATAATCCTGCTTAAAAAAAAGAAAGAACTACTAAGCTTTAAATTTGAGTTTCTCTGACATTGTTATAAACAGATTTTAGATATGCTGACTCATTCTCAAATATATGCTTGCCTTTGCACCCCTTTTTTTTGTCATGGCCAGGGAGAAGCAGGACAGAACAATTTAGCTGGACCTTCAAATGTTGATGCTGCAATTAAGAACTTTGAAAAGAAATTCAAAGAGAAAACAAAGAACAACTGGAGCGATCGGGATAACTTTGTCTCTCATGCAGGAAAATACACTCTGATTGAGGTGGAAGGAGACCAGGATGCAGAAGTGATGGCAAGTCAAGGAATTTCACCCAATTCCAAAAGATACTGCTGTTCCCAAAATTCCAAAATTGTACATAAGTTCAGATGTTAGTACTAAAAGTAATAGACAACCACATTGCACAATGCTGGTGAGCACATCCATTATTAAAACATGGTGTCCAAGGTTTCATCTCAATGTTTACTCCAGTTTCTCTCTGTTTGATTATCCAGAAAGATTACTGGTACTGTATATAATGAATTACCTTAATACGTGTGAGCAGTGCTTGTGTTCCCCATATGCAGAATCATTTATTGTTGATTGTGAATGTTTCAGGTTGATGCTGTAGGTAGCAGACCAGTGACAGTAAAAAAGAACATTCTGCCTTGCACACTGGACGATGCAACTCAAAGACTCATGAAGTTCATCTTCAACAATGACATGTTCAAGGAGGCCATGGAGAGCATGAACCTGGGTGTGATTTCAGCTCAGCCTGTTTGTCTTTTAGGGCTTAAAAAGCTAGATTGTGTACTATACATTTGGGTTGCTTAGTATGCTAGATTGTATGTTGTTTTCAGATTTAGATTTAGTCTAGCTGACAACCTAGCCAGCAGTACTTGGTCATTTCATCATGGATTGTGGTAATTTCTCAGTTTGTGGAATGTGTTGGGGAAAGACAGTGGTGAACTAGTGATAAGATGTGTGGCATAATGTTTAATTTAATGAAGCAAGTCCTTCAGTAACACAGGAGGGTTGACTTCTTTAGTACTGTCTGTAATGAGGCAAGTTAACCCCCAAGCAACAATTTTCCCTCTAAGCATTGCACTTAACCTAAAGGAAGATATTTTAAACATTTGTATTGCACTGTCTAATTTTGTCCATTTGCACAGACATTAAGAAGATGCCACTGGGGAAACTGAGTAAGCAGCAGATTGCTAAAGGCTTTGAGGCCTTAGAAGAGATTGAGGAGGCAATAAAGAAGAAAAGTAATGAAAGCAAGTTAGCAGAGCTTACTTCTAAGTTCTTCACCATTATTCCACATAACTTTGGCCGCAATAGACCCCCTGTCATCAGAGATGATGTTATTCTTCAGGACAAGAAGGAGATGCTTCTGGTAAGATGTGGCATGTATATACACTCAGTGCCGTTTAGCTGCACTAGCATATAATTAGCAAACTGTCTGGTATGGAATATTTTCCTTATTATTATCATCAATGTTGAAAACTTTATATTTTTATTTCTGGTAGGTCTTGGCAGATATAGAGATAGCCCAAAGCCTTAAAGCTGAGTCGGAAAAAGCGAAGGAGGAGATGGTGGAGACTGTTCCTCATCCAATAGACCAGGACTACCACTCTCTAAAATGCAACCTCACACTCATGGATAAAAAATCTAAAGAATTTAAGGTATACTCGTTTGCTATGGTAATACAATAAATGCTTTAGGCAGAATCATAATACTTGCAGAACTTTTTTTTTTTTATTTCCAGTTCATTTTAAGGTTATAAAGTAAATTAATACATTGATTTGGCTTTGTTGAACCTTGCTGTATTTTCCCTATGTGTGCTTTTTTTTATTTGTTGATTTAAGATTATTGAGAAGTATTTAAATGCCACTGGCGAAAGACTCTCCATAGTAGATGTATGGGAAGTGGACAGAGATAAAGAGGTAATCTAAATTAAGTTTTATGCATGTACATACTCTACCTTTATGTTTATATGATGTGTGTGTAATAATGTCTTGACACACACCATACTCAAACTGTAGTAAAGCCCTCATTCCAATTCACTTTGCAGTGAAATCTGTAGCACTGTGTACGCATGTGTGTATATACTTATTGGTGCGTATGTGTGTTTTTGTCTATGTAGGCAGAGCGCTTCAGAGACCATGATGCTTTGGGGAACCGGAAGCTTCTGTGGCATGGTACTAACGTGGCTGTAGTGGCAGCCATTTTGAAAAGTGGCCTACGCATCATGCCACACTCTGGTGGTCGGGTGGGCAGGGGGATTTACTTTGCCTCAGAAAATTTGAAGTCTGCTGGTTATGGTGAGGTTCCATGCCTTCCTTGTGTAATAACATCATAGAAATATGGGTGACAGTTTTTTTTCATACTGGTCCTCCAGTTTAAAGATTGAACATTTTTGAATTTGCTGGCATGAACAATATGGTGCCATATGAATGTCTGTAATGTATATATCCATTTTCACAGTCCGAACATCAAAGAATATTGGCATCATGTTTCTGAATGAAGTTGCTCTGGGCACGGAATGCACCATCACGAGAGATGACCCAAGCTTAAGGAAGGCTCCTGACGGCTATGACAGTGTGGTAGCACGTGGGACACAAGAACCAGGTCGGTGTCCCTTCCACATAGAAGTTCCAATAAAATAAATAATCATTAAAAAAAATCTTTTGTTGTCACTAGTGAGGCGATTGAAGCTGTATATACAGTACTGGTCAGAAGTCTCAGGCACATGCAAAGAAATGCTGTTAAGCAAAGATGCCTTCAAAAATAATGAAATTTCTACATTTAAAAAATACTGCAAAGAGCAGTAAAGAGTAATAAAGTAAACAAAGTCAATATTTGGTGTGACAACCCTTTTCTTAAAAAATAGTAGTAGTCTCAGGTACAGTTTGTGCAGTTTTATAAGGAAATTAGCTGGTAAGTTTTACTTAAGTATCTTAGAGTAAAAAATACAAAAAATGGTCCAGAAAATAGAGTTCGTAAGACTTTAGCACAGTACTATACATGAACACAAACTTACATGAATAACCATGATAATTTTATTAAACAAAACAACTTTATTAACCATTACTGGCATTGTTTTTAATCATCTGTACTTCTCAGATCCCTCAAAAGACGTCGTCATTCACCTGGATGGGAAGAACGTGGTTGTGCCACAAGGGAAAGCCATGAAGCAACCTCAGTATGAAAACAGCAACTTCTACAACAGTGAGTATCTCATTTACAAGGAGAGTCAGTGCCGCATCCGCTACCTGCTGGAGCTCCGCTTCTAGCTTCTGCTGCAAGGGGACTGGCAAAACATACAGAAAACTGCTCCGTTAAAGACACAAGTCTTTAAACTAAAGTTGCTTTTGTGGTACATTCCTAGTTAACCAAAGCCTATCAAGAGTCTGATTTGCTGACATGTTCAGCATAACTTAATTTGACTAAATAATGCCCTCAATAAATAAAAATTTGTTGATGAGGTTTACTTGAAATTCATGGGGAGGATGTGTGGTGGTACTGGTAATTTTTTTTTTTAAATTTGCTGAAGCCTTTTCAAATTACAAACACATTTTTACATTTGACAGACATTTTACTTCTGATTGTTTTTCTGCTTTTTGAACAAAAGGCAAATTTGGAGTGCCTTCCTTTTATTATAGAATCTGCTTGAATGGTTGTTTAGCCATTACAGTTGAATAATGCACCTTCTAAAAATATCCCGTGTGGAACTGAAATTTTTGCAATATATAGAGAAGTTTAGTTAAATTGCGCTGAAATTTCCATTTATTTTGTTAGTCTGTTCTGTATTGGCTTTCTATCCTGACTTTCTTTTTAATTTCTTTGAAGTTTCAGGTTATATTTGTGCTTGTGTTCCTGTTTTTTTTCCTTCTTTTTTTTTTTGGTTAAGATGTTCTTTACCTTTGGTAAGATTTTATGGTAGTAATCTATCCATCAATGCCATCAATGCCAACTGAATCATGTGCAGCAAGAAAGGAAATCTTGAAAAAAATTGGTACTGTTCTATTGCTGTATGAAAGGAAATCTTGCAAGAAAGGAAATCTTGAAAAAAATTGGTACTGTTCTATTGCTGTATGAAAAGCAAAAAAAAAAAACATTTAAAGCATTACTTTGTACTAACTTCAAAGGAGCTACACAGTTGTTTATGAATTTACATTAGTGTTATTTACAAAATCTTTATAAATTGATGACTAAGATTAAATTAATGCTAAGAAAAACAACATAGTAACTGATCACATAGTTTGCTGACTTTTCAAAGTGGTGATCTGCCTGGGTCTCATTCAAAATCATACAAAAGGTACATACTCCTTTAAAATAAAATCAAAAACAGCACCCAGGATTCCACTTTCTTATTTCATGTGGCTTGTTTAAAATTTTATGAGGTTGTATTTGTCCATTATTCTTTCTGTGTAGTACTTTATAATACATTATGTATTAATTATAGAGATAAGTAACTACAATTCTATTCTTTCTGTGTAGTACTTTATAATACATTATGTATTAATTATAGAGATAAGTAACTACAATGTTTTGATTTGTGTGTACTCCAAATTGAAGTTTATTATGCATCTCTGCATATTGTACTATGAACATAACATGGATAATGTTATCTCCAATGCTTGCTTGAAGTGCAATATATTGCATTGTCCATCTGCACTTTGTTTTAATAATTGATTTTGAAGGAATGTCGAGCTCTCAAGAGTGCCTTGGGTAAACTTCTTTATGTGGTGGCTCAACAGGTGGAAAATAAACAATTGTGTGCTTAAATCTAGACTTTTGGCTTCATTGCTATACACTATCCAGTAGGTGTCACTGTTGAAAGTAGCCTAGAATTGATTACATATCGGCCCATATGCTTAGTCAAACCCCGAGACCATGTTTGCTTGCTTAGCCAGGTTGAGGTTTAAAAGGCTTATTGAACAAAATGGTCTTTTTATCACTTGGAACCTCTTTAGTAGTCCTCGAGGCCTCTAGTGTTTGGTCATCATATACTATCACAGGGAGTGTAGCAGTTTGTTTGCAAAATCTGATATCTACTATTCTTTACCTCCAGTCTGTGTTATGTAGTCCACTAACAGTAATAAATACAATTGCTGAGTTCCATAACGGGGTTTGTTAATTCAGCTACTTCACTTAGTGGTTCAACTGGGCCCACTATCCCTCAAGGTACATCAAGACACTTTCCTGTCCTGGCACCCAGGTGGTGGAATGAACTTACTCTGGCTGTCACTTCACCAAGCACTTGGAAAAGACCACCTATAATCTTCCTCTCCATGTGTCCCCAGTCAAGCTCCTTCAACTATCTAGACTACTTGCTTGCTTGGTAGTCCTCTAGTGTGCTTCATTGCAACCTGAGCTTTATTAGAGATACAGCAAACTTGCCGATTGTCTTGGTTTTCAGGTTTGGATGTTATGTTGCATTAGATTTTTACAAGGAATTGTAGTAGGGCTGTGTATAATATATTTGGATAGAATTTTTAGTTACAGCGCAAATATGGTTAACTTTAATTGAATAATTGATACATTTTTTAAAGTAAGTTTAAATGATCTTTCAATATTGATTCCTGTGAAAGGGTGTATGGTAGGACCCAGGGGAGCACTGACACTCCTGAGGACAGAGGAGCATGTGTCTGTTTCAAAGAGGAAAGGGGGGGGGGGGGGGGTGAGGAAACATGGGATACAATGTGTGACAGTCACAGCCCTACACACACAGAGGGAGAGAGAGAGCATCCTATTAAGACACCAACTTAAGTGGTGCATCTACTGATGAACAGCAGTGGAGGCAGACAGAAGAAAAGGTGGCATTTTCTCCTCTCACCTGGGCCCCAAGGAAGACCAGAGTGCAACTGTTCCACATCTCAGTTCTTGGATCTGATGATAAGAATTTTTCCCTTAAGACACAAGCTGGATAACACATTTTGATAGCAGTCTGTGATATAGAGCACCTTAGGAAAGAAGTGGATTCTGCTGTGCTCTCTGGTTGAACAAAACAACAATGGTTCCTGCAGGTATGCTATTTCCCTTTCTGTGTTCCTTAATTACGAAAGACACTTCATGTTTGAAAAGTGATTGATTACCTGAGTGCTTAGCTGGTGCTTGTTATGGTTGAACCATGAGGAAAACAAAATGAAACTATATCTGAAAATATCTGTTTTATTCAACTCTTAATTTACATTACCTTGACAAAACAGTAGCATACTGCCATTGCATCTTAGTTTAGATTTAGTTTTAGTATTATTTAGGTTAATTGTAGTCAGTGCATCTGTGAAGGAAGTGCGGGATGGACACTTGTGATTTACATAGGGAAATAATACTTCTGCATTGATCTTGAACAATGAATAAGCCCTATATCCTGGCTGAGAAGAAAAAAAATGGCAATACATCATGAGAGTTCTGCCATCATTAATGTACTAACAAAGATACCCAGGTTTTGTAATTGTCAGGTGAGATGAAATATAAAGTTATAAATATGAAATATAAACTCTTTTAACCTGGGATTTTGCTGATAAAACAAGGGATATCCCTCATGATGCATAATGCATCATTTTACATTACAATAACATACAAATACTTAGAATAGAAACAGCACTACGTAATTTTAATATCTACGTAATACTATATTATATTATGAAAAATCCTTGTTAACCATTTTACAATTCCAAGAAAAGTGTGCATCCAATTGACATTAAGTAAATTTTAGATGTATGAAGTATATTTAATGTAAAGACAACCACAACGCATGATGCAACAGCTATCCTTTTTGTTTTGTTCTTTTTTTTTTTAGAAATACAGTTGAAAATCAGAGGAAATACAATACTTGGCGATGGTGGATCTTGACTTGGCATACAAACTGTGAACTATGGAGAAGGCTGGGCCAGGTTTCCTGACAAATCACACAACTCCAAATGATACATCTAGCCAATGGAGACCCACAAAGCCCACCCCACCAAGCATGGAGGAAGTCATCCACTCCGAGTCCCAAATTAAACATCTAGTGGGGTTATTTGGCATGGTGACCCTTAACCTTGCAGCCCTGCTTGGCAACACCGGAGTTATTTTGGCCATTGCCCGAGCTCCCCACACGAAGAAATATGCATTTGTATGCCATCTTTGTGCAGTGGATTTGCTTTGTGCCATATTACTGATGCCTCTTGGAATAGTATCGAGTTCTCCATTCTTCAGTACTGTGACATTTACGGTTCTGGAGTGCCAAGTATACATCTTTCTTAACGTGTTTCTGGTCTGTGCCTCTATTCTTACTGTAACTGCCATTAGCGTGGAACGCTACTATTACATTGTTCATCCCATGCGCTATGAGGTAAAAATGACTATACACCTGGCTGTTGGAGTCATGGTATTCATTTGGGTGAAATCTTTGCTTTTAGCACTTGTTACCTTACTTGGTTGGCCAGCATATGGGCATCAAAGCTCCATTGCAGCTACCCATTGCTCTCTACATTGGAGTCATAGTCGTCTCAGGAAAGTGTTTGCCATTCTTTTCTGTGCGGTGTGCTTTCTGGTTCCTGCAGTCGTGATTTTTGCTGTGTACTGTAACGTCTACAAGGTGGCACGGTCAGCTGCAAGACAACATGTTCCCATGCCCCCCTGGCCCCCTAATCCAGCTAAGTGTCGCTCAGATTCCATTAACAGTCAGACTACCATCATCACTACTACACAGAGTTTGCCTCAGAGATTGTCCCCTGAAAGGGTATTTGGAGGTGGGAAGGCAGCCCTCACACTTGTGGTAATTGTGGGGCAGTTCCTGCTGTGCTGGCTTCCATACTTCAGCTTCCACCTTCACATGTCCATCACAGCACCACTCCAGAGTCCAGGGGACATTGAGGAGATTGTCACTTGGTTGGCGTACTCCTCGTTTGCAGTGAACCCATTTTTCTATGGGCTGCTTAACAGGCAGATCCGAGAGGAACTCATAAAGCTCAGGAAGTGCTGTGCTTCCAACAGACCTGTGGAATTTAGAGGCTCCAGTCATGAAGGATCCATCCAGGAGAACTTCCTACAGTTCCTGCAGAGGACCAGCAGCAAGACTGAGACCACCAGGTCCAGCTGTGCCAACTCCAGCCCCAGAAACACCCTGGACCATAGTGTCAGGATACCTGGACAGATCCCTGAGGAGTGACTAAGACTCTGAGCATGTGCCTTCTGTTATATCATTTAGTTGTATGGGTTTGGATAAAAATGGGCCTTCTGGCATGTTTGTGTTGTACTAGATGAGTGTTAAATTTAAGCTAAGCCATATTAATACTGATGGATATAATTATGTGTCCATCAAAGGGTACCATTTTTTGTGCAATGGATGTGGTAATAGGGATGTCTGAAGTAGAATAATTTACAATTTATGATCCACTTTGGGCACTTTATGATCACCCTTACTCTGAAAACTTACACTGAAATGGCAATAACAATAATTCAAAATTCAATGTAACTGTTTTTAGGAAATAACATGGCTTAAAAGAAACCTTTCCAAAAGAAATGAACAGTATAACTATAAATGAGAAATCTTGTTTTCATATTATTTTCATAATTGTGTGACATTGAAAGAATAGACATTAGTCTTCCAATTAAGTTGAGCAGGCTCCTGTATAGCTTGCTAATTCCGTCTGCCCATCACCATGGAAATGTGGTGAGACTGAGTCTTGCATAGCAACAGGATTCTTTTGAGCTCAGGTCTGCTTGCAAATTGCATAAAATACAGTGTTCTGGGTTAGCTTTTCACCCAAGCTAAGCAGCAATAGCACACCACTAACTGCACATTCACATTAGTGTACCTGGATGAGGAAAACCCCTTTTGCTCTTTCTATCTAAATGCATTTATTACGCCGAGCCACAGAACCATGCTGGTGTAAAGCACTGAAAATCATTACCATGCAACAAAAGTGCTCAGGCAGAGATAAGACCGTGAGTTTTATGGGCTTTTCACTGTTTGTGGAGGACCTTTACAAACAGAGAGTGAAAAATCAGGAGCAGGCTGGTTTGTCTACAGCAAACAGGAACAATACCTGGTGGTTACATGTGCTTTTATTATGTACCTAAGGCTGTGTAATGTGTAATGAAGGTGTAGCATACTGTATAGGTGGTATGTATGCAAGAGAGTGGTTATGATGCATGTAAACATAGATACACACTTTCACACTCTCAAGACATTTTTCTTCACCTTTTCTTTCAAAATATAAAAACAATGTATATTACACAGCTTAGGAAATGGCATTTTTTGGTACATCATTAAGTTGAAGTGCCATTTTTAATTTATGACCATTGCCTTAGAAATTGCTCTTTTTTCTTTAGAGATTCAATAGATAGTGACCTTGCCTGCAACTTCAAACAATGAGCCAACCTTCGGGGCTGACCAAGAGAGAGAAAGAGATAGGCCGAGAGAGCAAGTGAACAAGAGACAGATGCACATGTGACATGATTAGGGATTCATAAACTTAAGCGTCCCTGTCACGATCAAAACAAGGCCAGAACAAAACAAAATCTGAAAGGATTTAGAGATGCTGAGGTAAAGATTAAAGGGAAATGATTAAAGAGAGGAAGGTGGGGAGGGGACAGCACCCAACAGCCCTTTGTGTCTCTCTGAATGGTGGATGCAGAGAAAATGAGTTCTATTAACATGTGCTAGTGTGGTCACAGACCTCATTCATTCATCTAGTGCCTATGTATATAGTGACCAAAAAATAATTCAGTTTTGAACCTCACAAATGAAACATTTCATTATTGCACAAAAAAGAAACTGCACACTGCAAGCTTTAATAATTTTACTTGATTATAAAGCTAAATAATAGTGCATTAAGTGAGGTCTACAGTGGCCTGTAAGTGACTATAGTACCACACAATGGACCTGGAGTATAACACTGACAAGACAGAAAATGTGCTTGATTACACAGATGTTTTGATTACTTCCATGTTTTTAGATTTTGGCGGTAAATGCATTCATCGAAGTAGTAATTAAATAGTAAAATTTTGGTCTAGGACAATTAGCAGAACAAGCTGAGAGATGGGGTAATGACTCAAATCAGTGCCTGTTCAAAGTGGTGCACAAGAGCAGGGAGACAGCGTAGGAAGATGGATGATGAAAGAATGGTGGAGTGTGGAGGGTGGGAGGAAGCAATGAGTTGTATCTGGTTCATGTACTCAGTGCAATAAGAAGAGTATAAGCCAGACCTGATTCATATGCGAGAACAATGTGTGCTATTGTACTACTGAGGCATTAGACAGTTTAGAATGTTACCAAATGTTTCCTGTATTGTGGATGACATTATTAATATTAATATTGTTAAACTGTAAATGTAAAACATGAAAATGATCCACAATAAGAAACATTTGCTTCAGATAGAAGATAAAAAAAAGACACGTTATTTTAACTACTGTTGTAATTTGTACAAATTACCCCACTAATATGAATTATATAAGGGAATTAAGTACTTTGTTATAAAGATATGTTCATTTCACCTCCCATCTTTAACCACACAACAATACCACCTAGGTTGTGACAAATACTCCAATTGTAGTGTTTTCTATGCTACCATGAATAAAGTATTTTAAAGAATACATTTCTTTGCAAGTTCAACAGTTCCCCTTTATGTTTTACATGTGGATGGAATATGATTTGTCATTTCTTTTAGTACATGTGAAGAAAGTATTGATTTCCATTAATGTAGCAGTCCCTGCTTCAGTCCATGTCATCTACCTGCAACAGATCTATCCTGGCCTATCTTACCTGCAACAGATCAATCTTGGTCTATCGTACCTCCAGCAGATCTATCCTGGAAGAACACGTCTATTGTCTCAGTACTCTTGGAGTCTGATAAAAAAAATACTCCCTCTGCTGACATCCAAGGCTGGCATTGGTTCGTAATAGCAGGCTATAGAAGACAATCTTAATGGGTCTAAAGGTTAGAGAATAAGGGGAAATTCTGTGAGCTAGTGCGTATGAAAGGGACTGCTAGCATCACAGAGATTATGTGGATTTTCCATGAGATTGGAGTAAACAAATGTTGTACTAAGTGCTTCTCTAAATGCCTGTACCTCACGTGTGGTCTGCGTTTGTCGCATGTCAGTTATCAGACAAAGACAATAAAGACAGCTACTGTATGCCAACACTTTTTACTTTTACAGATGGTATCTTAAGTACATCACTTTCATGAGCTAAAATGCAACCAGAAATGCAAATTGATTAATACAGTTCTATGCATTTTTTTTAAAAACAATTTATTTAATGCAGTTTATGAACTTAATGTATCCTCTGAAATGATGATAAACTGATAAATATAGCCTAGGGCTTTGTAATGCTGGTTAAAAAAAGGCCATTACATAGCAATGCCATTGAGTACCAGATTTATTAATCATTTTCTTTCTGGTTAGACAGAATTAGTGTTGGTGAAGAAGACAAAGACAAAGTAGATTGTAAGGTAATTATGCAAAATTAATCAAAGTGATTATTTGTGTCACTTTTTTGTGTTATAATAATTATTAATGCAAAGTCTCATATCATCGCATGGCCTGAATATACCTCTGAACACATTTTTACAGAAACAAAATTATGAGCTGCTTATGGTTTAGTATGCCTCTTAATGCTCATTTCATAGATAATATATGCCTACTTTGATTGTCTTGGCACTAAAGAAAGAGCGCTTGCATCAAACTACTTTGACACTCACCCCTGAGGAGATTAATTTTAAGAGCTACGTTCAGCATTAACACGTTATACCTAAAGTGTTGTTAGCAAATATGTGCACTGGCTGTAGCACTGTACATATTCGCTAATCACTATCAACACATTATGTCTTGATGGGGTGATTAAAAGTTGAAACAATCTTAGCCTGCTAGCTCACATTTTTAATCCAATCCAAATTTTCACAACATTTACACAACAAATTGCACTAGTACATATAAATAGTACACCAGTATGAATACTGATGATGGTACACTTAAGTGGCATGGCATACTATTTGAACATTTAGCAGTATTTAGTACGGATTTGGGACATTTCTATAATGAAACATATGCAAACAGCCACACACCTTTTCCCCACTAGACGTATTAATACTTTTTTTTTTTTTTTTACATTTTATTGCCAACATATGGTCAAAAGCCAACAATTATTAGAATCCCCCTAGACCTTTTTAGCGAATGATAATTTTGTGATTACAGCATAAAATGCAGCGTACTTGAGCACCGGCTTGGGAAACCTGTGAAAATTTATAGTGATTGTGCGACAGATAAATCACTGTATGCTGTCACTGTATGTAAGCATTTGATATCACTTGGCATTTTTCTAAAAAGTTTTTTGTTTTTTTCAACTTTTGAAGCACTCTTCTGTGACAAAGAAAATGGTGACAGTGATACTTTTTCCACCTGTTAAACATGCACTTGCAGGTAAGGAAAAAAACACCCATTATAAACACAACCTTGTTAATTACATTTTTGTCTATTTTTTAAAGATCTTCATATTTAATATCTTGCTTGAAGATCTTGTAATTATATATTATGTTTTTGGGTTGTCTGACTGACTGCCTGGACAGCCGATTGTCCGTATGTCCGTCCGAGATTCTCGTTAGCATGATATCTCAAGCATGAGTGGTTGAATGTTTGTAGGATTTATAAGGAATTATCATTGTAACCAGCAGAACTGATTAGATTTTGGAATTGATCCGAACAGGGTCAAGGCCACAGCAAGGTCAAATATCTGAAATAGTTTTTCTTCGATAGCTTCCTTTCTGTTTGTCATGCAGAGATGTTACTTACACATTTATGGTCAGGAACTCAAGGGCCATCTGGCTATCTACAGTTTTTTGCCATTGGTTTTTTAAATACTTTTTGGCACAAAATTACTTACACTTACATTATTTATAGGTTTTGATCTTTGGAGGCAGGAACATAGCAGTGACAACATGCCTGAAAATCACAAGAATTATGTAGCATTTGGTTCAGATTTTACTTTTGCATAAGTCATTGCCAGAGGCTGGTAAAACACTTTGTGCCAACTGTTGCTGGTACCTGGGCAGATGTTTATACTCAGGTTCAGGACGCACTGGATGGTTGCCTCTCCTTGGATGAAACATGAATTAAGCATATAGGACAGTGTACTACCTGTGACGTTATTTCTAAAGAAGTACATTTCAAAGACCACAACGGCAGATGGAAGGAGTTGTGCAGGATACAGCACACACCACACTGGTACCGTGGAAGTGGACCAGACCGCAAAGGTGAGTTCAAGTAAGGACAAAGCCTGACCAATCTTCCAAAGAGTGATTCACCAGAAATACTTGAGAATTTCATCACCAGGTTTGAAAATATGCAGTTGACAGTGGGCTGATTTATCCTTCTGCAGATAAAGCATTGGAAATCAACAACATCAGATCAGTGACTGCTGAGCACATTGTTAACACATGGTGTCCACCGCACAGAGGTGCAAGACCCCAGCCAATAGGCTATATTGACTGCTGAAGTCTAGTCACTGCTAGAGAAAAACTTAGTAGAGATTGTACATGAGTCAGAATGCTTTGGGAGATTTGTTTTGATTTTTACTGATATTTACTGATTCCAAAAAGGAGATTAAATAGAAAGCCCACTGGGTAAAAGAAGTGATTGCCAGGTTTTCTTGAATGCAGGCCAAAAGGTGCCTTCTTCCATTAAAAAAACCCTTTGACTTGCACTATGGCCAGCTCCTGGGTTGCACTAAGAGGAGTATCATTGGAGAGTGTTTGTGAACTGCAAGACCGTCCATATTCACCAAATTCTATAGGCTGAATGTTATGTCATCACACCCAGGTGTTCTGTGGTGAGTTTAAGTGACCTTTAACCCTCAGTCAGGATTATTATCTGACCCTGAGTTATTCACATCCTCAATAGGATACAGCATTGGTACTTTAATTGATTCTCTTCCTCAGTAGAGTACAGTAACAGGGCATTATCCTCAACTATGATTAGTATCTGTGTTTGAGTAATTCGCACATTCAGTAGGGTACAGTGTTAATAGATTGATTCTCATCCTCAGTAGGGTACAGGTACAGTACAGATAGAGTAACAGGGACTTTATGCGAGTATCATCCTCAACAAAACTCATCATCACATTGTCCTCAAGATGGAGCAATATCAACATTTTGAGGGCTAATTTTGGAAGGAAGTTTCCCTAGGTGGTCCTCCATTTAGTTGTACAACTAAGGCTGTATAAGTAACTTATGTAAGTTGTCTGAAATTATACCAAGCGATCTTAATTATGATTTTGAGTTAACCGCAGTTACGTTTACTGCTGTTACATGAGTTGTTTTAACAACTACTGTACTTCAGAAACTTAAGGCAATTAGTTAGTTACATATTATTGTTTAGGATAAATTATTATTATTATTATTATTATTATTAATGTTCTTGTTGTTGATTATAATCTAGGGGGAAACAAGGAACAAGGATGAACTTGCAAACCTGCATGCTATCAACAACAGAACAGCATTGTCTCCCTGGTGCAGCCACATACAAATGCAGGCATGTATAATGTTTGATAGCAGTATTTTAAGATTGCATCTAGGTAACAACATGGTGAACAATTTTTAAATGAAGTATTCTACATAAAGTATCATAATATTGTCAGGAATTGAATGTCAAATTTGAAAGAGAAAAGCAATTGGATCAATTTGGACAAACGAATGTAAGAAAATTTTAACAATGACACTTTTGCCTTTCACTTTTTGAATGATGGATTCATGGAGATAGACTCTATGTGGTGGAAAAGACTTACTCCAAACAGATTACTGTAAATCAGACAGAAAGTCAGAAACAACTGAAACAAATAAAAGAATCAAAACAAAATCAACAGACAACAATAGAGCCACATAAAAAGGTTAGCTAGTAATAGCAAATATTCCACCCAAACTTCATACAGCATTTAAGAATCTCAAAGAAGTAAATACATGTTGATGAATTTGACATTTGGGAATCTTAGGGAAATAAACTTCAGCTAGCATACATGAAACATTTGATCTTTTTGAATGATTACCAAACAAGTCCCACATGGAAAAGCTTTCTTTGAATAGCTCATTATATATGTTTGAATAAGAAGCAATCTACCCAGAGATTAGTCTTAGTAACTCTGAAATTTCCATCTTCTACTTTTTCCCCATACTGTTGGTATTTTAAAGAGTTTAAAGTTCATATGCCAGTTAGACCTGTGTCTGGCCAATAGAGAGTGCTATAGAGCCACAAACACATTTATTGGAAAGTAAAGGAAAGTGGTGGGTATAAGTTGCTTTGCAGCAATATCATAACACAAGAAAAAATCAATCCTGATCAGTCCAAGAAGCACAAAACACACAGTACATCGATCAGAGATCATTAAAGGTCTTCAAGCGAGTGTGTAATGCATAAAATGAGTATTAGTTATTGTGATAGTGGTACACACACAGAGAGTAGGCATACTTGTTTAAAAAAGGCACAAGAGATCTCTGTTTCTACAATTCAGTTGGTGAGGTTGAATTCCATCCACTCAGTTTTAATGAACATCTCAGTGAGGTACTGATGGCATTTCAGCCAGATGGCATTTCAGCTAGAGGCACCAGAAGCATCAGCATGTGGATTCATCTCTTCAGTGGACAGAAAGTGCAGTAATGCTCTCACTTTGGTGCTAATGGCTTAACCTCTTCCTCAGGGTTCGAGCCTCCTTCTTCTTCTATCAGTAACACTACCAGAGTGAGACTGTGATTCCACAGAGACAAACCACAGCTGGGACATATTATGGATAGGGACTTACATTAAAGGACACAAGGATTAACATGGAAGATATCATAGAACAAGTAGAAATTTCTCTCCTGGAACAATATGGGTGTCATATGGGTGTCAATATGGGTGATATTCCGGGAATCTCAGTGGAGGAGCAAACAGGGAACCAAGACGAAAAGGATTCTACGCACAAAGGCATGAAAGTACTCATTAAGGATAGGGATCCCAAAGGAATGAATGATTTCCTTAAGGTACTATATCCAGTTATCATTGCTCTTGCACCTGTAAGCTACTAGTTACAAACAGAACAGGACATCTTGAGCAAGATTGTTCTTGTATGGTCTTGTCCATTTATGTAAAGGCCATCAGCTTGGCCATTAGTTTCCTGGATAATGGGATCACATCACATTCAGATAAACCATATTATTTTAACATTTGAAAACAAACAATGCAACAGTGATCTACAACAAGGCATAGAAACGTTTCTAAACATGTAAGTGGTTATGGTGCTCTACTGCCCTCTTCAGTTATATAGTGGCTTCACATGATTGCCCAGAGTTTGAACCTATTATGTCCTAGTCAAATTGTGTAGCTGATCTTACTTAACCTCTGTTTGACAGCAGACAATGTTTTAAATTGGACCAAATGTCCTTCTCTGATGCACATCAGGTATTAATGTAACGACGAACAAATTCAGTCTTTTACAATGAGTCTCAAAGGTACACAGGTGTTCAATTTTCATTATACACCAAAAGCACTTTCATTAATGGTTAATGTCAATTCATTAGGAAGGGAACTTGTGTCACTGCCAAGAATACAAAATCAGCATGTAGTAGTATGGCACCTATTACAAATCACACTTACAAGCTAAAGAAAATTGCCTTATAATAATGATTGACATGCCTTAATATTAAGATTAATGAAATGAAATGAATGCCATATTAATAAGCTACTTCTCTATATTGAGAGGCATGAACAGTGTCAAATAGTGCCAGAATTGCCCAGTTAAAAAAAAAAATAATAATAAAGGTATCCTCATCTAGTACTGCTTGTTATCTTTTACAGCTTGAAACTGACTGGACAGTTTTTCTAGGTTATGATGAGAAACTAGAGCTCAGTGTAAGTGCATTGTGTATCCACTCAGGTGGCCTTTGAGGACGTGATTGCAGAGCCTGCATCAGTGCACAGCTTCGATAAGGTGTGGCTGTGGAGTAATGCTCTATTCGAGGTGTCCAGGCTTTGCCTATACCGCTTCATTTCCTTGCTGCTGGCTGTGCCTGTAGCACTGTTGGCTGGCCTGCTCTTCTCCATCCTCACTTTTCTGCACATCTGGTATGTACGGCTATACAGGAAGTGAGGAAAACGTCTCAGCTGTTCAGGCAGCTAATTTGTTCAGTAATGTCTTAGATTTACATATACATTTAAATGTGTATTTCTGTAGGTTGCATTGTATTATTTTTGTTATTATTTTCATAAACTAGGTAGAAAGAGAAAGTAAGAGCAAGTATGTGAGCTTTATCTGGTGCAGCAGTATCTGTAAGTATTGATATTTGAATATGCGTGGTCAGTAATGAGAGGTGTGATCTCTGTGTGATCTCTCCTCCCAGGTTCATAGTCCCCACTATGCAACTTCTGTTGATGAACATGCACTGGGTAAAAGTAGTATGGGCCAGTGTGCTGGACCTTACCATCTCTCCCTTTTTCTTCAGTCTGGGAAGATGCTGTGGGTCCATCAGTATTCGCTGGACAAAAGACTAGCTCACTATAGTCCCAACTCACCCAGTTACTAAATCCAAAATTATGACTCTTCTGCATTCCCATGCTTTAACTGCTAAAACTGGTATTGAACTATGGGGTAAAGATTCTAATTCGGTTTTGTGCAGATGCATAGAGATCCTTTTTCAAAAACTATCACAAGATACCTAAATGAACAGATTCATGTCATTTTACCTTTTTAAAATATGTAAAAATGGAAACCATATATAAACGTCCTCTGAAGCCTTATTCAGCTAGGTGAAGCCATGACACTCACTTCCCTGTTGTTATAAACAGTGGACTCTGGCATGTCTATCCATCAACTGTGTGGGGTATTTTTGTACCTCTCTCCACTGAGACTCGAAACCCACCCAAGCTCACAGAACACTGCAAGTATTTCTCTCATTAGTAGACCGGCAGCAATGCTGCTTCTCTCCAATTTTCACTTCTGGTTCTACAGAGTATTGAGGAGGACAAATGCATATTTAATTATGATGAATCTGCTTCTGATTTGAACTCCTGAGCATTTCCACAAACATGTAACATCAATGACTTTATGCTAATATTGAAGAGGATGCTATAGATGTTATTTTTGGACAGGGTATTCAATTTTACAAGGCTCATTTAGGTATTTGGAAAGTGTGTTATAAATCACTGTGCATTCACATGGAGCCGTTTAAGATTCAGGAAGCATTCTGCTATCTGCCATGGGGCTTCTATGACTGGCTTATCAACAGAAACCATGTCTGGTGCGGAATATTGCAATTATATTTCCCACAAATAGACATTTTGTGTAAAGAATATAGCCCTGCAAGTAATGTCTGTCATTAGTAAAGCAAATCAAACTCTCACATAAAAGCAAAGAGACTGTTTGTTTCATATTTGTAGTTGGGCCCTGATATCTGTGAAGTAGTAGCCACATTTACCCCATAACATTAATGAAATTCCCATTGTGTCCTGCTGGATTGACAGCAGTTCATAAATAGTTACAAGCTGCTGAGGAGGCTCGGTGGTAAAGGACCTGGCCTGTGAAATTTGTGTGTTTTAAAATAGTTACTGCTGAACATTTACATTGGAATTCTAATGTGCTTGTGAGATAACAGTTGCAGTTACACTCACTGGTTTAATGAGCCTAAATAGTGGTTTGAGATTTGTGTAAGGTGGATGTGAGTTCTGTTGGCTGTCAGCACTGTAGCTTTTGCTAATTTGGTGTTCCCATTTGTTTAATAAGGAGCTGTTTTTGCTCTCTTACTTCTTGTTGAAGTAATATTTCTTCACATGATCCTATTTTGTGTGTCTACATGCACAAAGATGTAGGGCCTCAGAGGACACAGATTTAAAGTACATAGTATCACAGTGTGTGAAAATTTAGCTCCATTGAATCTAATTAAAAATATTTAATTGTTGTTGTTGTTGTTTTTAAAGGCACATTTTCATTGCTGTTCTTATTTTGTGCTTGTTTTAAACTCATTTAAATTGATAGGAAAAAAATAAAAATGAAGACACATTTTCTCAATGATATATTATTGTAATAATGTCTAGTAGAGCCACAGTCATTTTTAGAATGCACAAAGGCCAAATAATGATTAAGTTCTAAAGATATTAGAAATCCTTGCTCAATGATATCACATCAAAAGTGACTTTTCAACCGTTTTATTGCCTTTTATTGTTAGCTGCATATTTTTTCTGCATATGATGTCTGTTAAATTAAATTAGCCATGATATTTTTATTTAGTAACGCTTGTCCAGACAGGATCTCTATATCAGAGTGACAGAAAGCTCATCAGTTCCGGGAATTTACATTGAAATTCAAAATACATGATGGTCTTTAATAGGTTATATTTTCAAGACCATAAAGAACATCATGGTGTTTCAGTTCACTGATACAAACACTCATGCCAAGCTAATGTCTGTCTTTCACAACACATAATATACTGCACATGGGCTAAAGCATATATTAAATAAAAAAAACCTTAAGAACCATCTGGACTTGATTACAGCAATTGTCTTACATCCTTGAGATGGCAATGTGCTGCATTATACAGTATATCATGTGCAATCACATAATCATGGTAAGTTCAGTGAGCGTGATTGTGTGTTGTATCTATGAGGAACTCTTTCAGTGATGAGAAACAGTGCTAACACCTTGCAATACTTTAACACATTAAATGTGCTGGTGGAAGTACATAGAGTTGAGTATCTAGTGTAGATGAATAAGAATATAAGAGAGAATTATTTAGAGTAGAGAGTAGAGCGTGTGTACATGACAAAATGCATTGCAGTAAAAGTGGTGAAAACATATTTTTTTGTAAATAAAAGAAATCCTTGTTTGTTAAAGATGCACCAAGAAACCCATTGCCCAACTTAATTGATTTAGGTGAATGATTATGATAGGCATAATGTGGAAGATTTTTCTGCATATGATGTCAAATCAGAAAGCTCTCCCATAAATTGTCAGCATTCATTTAAATAAAGCATATGACAGTAATATCGATACTGACCCTAGGTGCTGGTGAAAAATAATCTAGCCTCAAGATATTCTTCTCCATGTGACCCCAAAACATCTATAATTTCTGACTTTTCATGCTGAATGCATTGTCATTGTCTGACTGACATCATATGCACAAATAGGCTCATAAAATCTTTCACATTATACCTGTCATAATCATTTATCTAAATCAATTAAGTGGGGAAATGGGTATGGGTGGCACAGTGGTACACAGCTAAAAAGTCCTGAGTTGGATCAAGAGCTTGGGTTAGTGACTGTGTAGGGTTTCACATGTCCTTCCTGTGTTTGTGTGGGTTTTCTCTGGGTTCTCTGCTTTCCTTACATTGTCCAAAAATATGCAAATATGTTGACTGGCTATGCTAAATTGCCCCTAGGTGTGAAAGTATGTGTGAAAGGTGAAGAATTGTGCCCTGCGTTACCGGGGCTGGCCCCAGATCCACCGTGACCCTGACTAGAATAAAATAGTTACTGAAGATGAGTCAATGAAATGGGTGTCTCAGTGCTTCCGTTACACACAATAATTTCTTTTCTTTACAAAAAAAATGATGCAACCAACATTTAATGCAACAAATTTTGTCACATGCTGTATATCAACACTAATGCGTGTAAATTATTCTCACTTATACTTCATCTACAATGGATACTTAACTCTATATACTTCCACTTGCACACTTGAAGTGTTAAAGTATTGCATGTTGTTAGTACTGTGTTTCATCACTGAAAGAGTGCTTCAGAGAGACTTCAGGGAGTTTGCAATCACATATAAGGTGCATTTGTCACAATTAAACCTTGGATGAGGCCTCCTTTAGTTAAAATACCTGTGCTCAATAGCTAACAATAATTTTCTCTTTAAAGATAGAGATAAGAAGAGATAATTAACAGTAGTGGCTATACCACCAATATACTCTATCACTAAACTATCACCCCTTAGTGGAAATTTATGCCACTGTGCAACTCCTGCCTGGTTAACCTCACAGCTAGGTGTTAAATCTGACATGGCCTGTGGATTTCTCTTTAAGCACTGCCTTTACAAAGGGTCCACATGATATAGAGTGTAAATGATGTGTGGCACAAGGTAAAGTAAGGGAATTGAGAGAGAAAGCGAGTGAGGGAGGCAGTGAAAGACAGGAACCCATTATAGAGTAGAGGCTAGTCTAGTGCAGCTGTCCTCTAACATTCCAGGCGTGTCCTCAGATCAGCGAGTGAGGTTCAGAGGCAACTGTTCACACACTCTTTCTGTTTAGCTGCTCGCTTGCAAGGGCATCAAATCCCCTTTATTCGCACCCTTCCCTGGCTCAACTCTGCTCCCATTCCGGCCAGTGCAGGGCCCGAGGCTACCGCCATGGCAAACCAGTACAACATCAATGAGGAGAAGATCCTAAAGGACAGTCATACCAAAGAGATTGACTTGATCAACAGGGACCCCAAGCAAATTAATGAGGATGTCGTGAAGGTACGTGGAAGCTTTGTTCACACATCTCTTTAATCTAGTGTAGTTCAATCAGCTGAAGAGGCCTGGTTCAGTAATGAGGATTTGTGGTCTTCTGGGGTTAAAGCTGAAAATGTCAAAATTAGCATATTAAGAGCATAACATCTCAAATGCACACTGTCAATATTCCCAGGTCATTTAGCTTTGTTTTCTACAGAACAGTTCTGATTAATCATGCAAAAAAGCATCTTCATTAATGACAGTTTAGCTGACAATATTACGAATAATTTGATTTAAGTTGGTCCTTGGAGACAGATCTGTTTGCGTGCACAGCTCTATGAACTGTAGCTGCAAGCCATGAACCCAAAAATAGCCCCTAGACATACTTCTGCCAGGCCAGACTATGCTGCTTTTATTTATGGAAGGCATATAAGAGTGGGCTAGATCATGGCTGCCCTTTCCCCTCATATCTCAATTTCTAATATATATATATATATATATATATATATATATATATATATATATATATATATATATATATATATATTGTCATAATTCATAAAGAATCCATGTAAGGCAGTGTTTAGACTGATGAAAAAAATGACTATTTGGTGGGGAGCTACATTGTAATTGGTGGAGCTGCATGAGTCAAGCTTTCTGCATGCTGTGTACTCATGTTGATAGCAACTTCCATGTGTTGCATTAATATGAAGCGACAGTATACAGCACTTGGATCATTTCCATAGTTATTTATGGAATTATAGATTTATTCCATTGATTTGTTTTTTGTTGTTGTTGTTGTTGTTTTGTTTTTTCCTAAAAGTCCAACTTCAGATTTTATATATCCAATTAATTCAATATCCGTAGTGTTTTTTTCCCCAAACAAAAAAAAAATATATGAAACATAAAAAAATAGTCAGTGCTTATCTCTATTCTATTCTATTCTATTCTATTCTATTCTGATCATATAAATGCTAAAAGTATTACACCTAAGATACTATGAATGCTGTGGGTAGAAATTCTGAGACGATCCAGAAAAATTGTGTTTTCTCCATAGACAAAGGAATTTCAGTAGAAGTATCTTCAGTTTCCACTTGATATCTTCTCTCCTATTTTGTATTAGACAAGGATGCAATATTGATGTTTTTGTATTAGTGTTTTAGGCAATGCACCGTGTCAAACAGAAAGGGCAAGATTGCATCTGATTTAGATCAGGATTGCTTAAACTAATGGAGACATGCAGGTGTTGTCAGCAGAGTGTAGATGCAGACCGTGTATAATTATAGTATAGCAACATTATTAAATCATAGCATTTGATTGGATTTACACTGATGACAGGCTTTCACATGTCACATCAAGCCAGATATGTAAACAGTTCCTTATATTAGAGCAGGTATGTAGTCTACATCTTCTGTTATAAATATAGCTGCTTTTCACAGACAGAGCTTAACAGACTGAAATGGTCTAGCTTAATATTTAGTGGAATTTATCAGGAGTTCATGTGTTTAAGACAAATTAAGGGACTAAAAATAGTGAATATGCTGCAGTTCTTTCTTAGACAAATGAGCTGTATTATCTGACCAGATATAGCTGAAAAATACCATCGCCACCAATAATTCAATCAGTGCCATGTCCCTTTCCTCAGAGCTGTTTTGTTTTAACAAATTCCTGGTTCAGCCGATGCTGTCAAGTAAATGCTTGACAATAAGATAAGACAAATTAAATATGGTCTAAGCGTCACAGTGTTAGCAAGGGAGGCTCTGAACGAATTACTCGACAATTACAGTCTGACCTTTCGTAATGAAAGGTTGCTTCTGACCTAAGCTCATCTAATAATGTTAACCCTCATGTTACGTTTGGTCTAAATTTACTACATTTTATTGCAACCATGAAACTTTATGTATTTGTCTAAAAAAACATGAATTGTGGTGTTAAATTCTGTTTGTATTATTATACAGATATTATGTCAGGACATTTCATCTGAGAGTAATAATAATAATAATAATAATAATAATAATAATAATAATAATTAAAAACAGTGGAAAAAATGTTCTTTGTAAATATGATGCAAAAATGTTATTTCACTCACATGATATTTATCTATTTGCACTTTTCAATTAGATTGCATCCCTAAATGTGTTTATTTCCATAAATACTATTTAAATTAGTAATAACATGACATGAAGATATATTTATTGGCCACTTTAACAGGGACATCTGTACACATACTCATTAATGCAGTTATCCAATCAGCCAATCAAGTGGCAGCAGCACAATGCATAAAACCATGCAGATACAGGTCAAGTGCTTGTTCACATCAAATATCAGAATTGGGGAAAATGTGAACAGACGGACTGGTTTGAGTATTTCAGAAACTGCTGATGCCCTTGGATTATGATGCACAACAGTCTCTAGAGTTTACAAAAAATTGTGAAAAAAGAAATCATCCACTAAGTAGCAGTTTTGTGGTTGGAAACACTTTGATGAGAGAGTTCGGAGGAGAATGATCAGACTGGTTCTAGCTGACAGGAAGGCTATGGTAACTTAAATTACCACTCTTTACAGCTGTGGTTGTAGTTGTGGTTGAGAAGAAAAGCATCTCAGCATGCACTGAACCTTGAGGTGGATGGGATACAAGAGCAGAAGAGCACACTGGGTTCAAATCCTATCAAGAAAGAACAGGAATCTGAAGCTACACTAGGCACAGGGTCACAGAAACTAGACACTTAAAGATTGGAGGAAAAAAGTCACCTGTCAAAATCACTGAGATCAAATATTTTCCCAATTCTGATTTTTGATGTGAACAATAACCGAAACACTTGACTTGTATCTTAATTATTTTATGCACTGTGCTCCTGCCATTTGATTGGCTGATTGGATAATTGCATGAATGTGCAGGGGTGCAGGTATTCTCATTTAAGTGGCTGGTGAGTGTATATTGGAAATAAATAAATTTATATTTTGCAGTCACTAGAGTCAAAAAAAGTCCTGAGTCAATAGGACATTTATTATTAAAGTGTAAAAAGTGTGGTTTAACAGGTGTTAATCTTCATGTATAGGTAGATTTTGAGGATGTGATTGCCGAGCCTGATGGCACACACAGTATGGATGGAGTGTGGAAAGCCAGCTACACCACCTTCACCATCTCCAAGTACTGGTGCTACCGCATACTGTCTGCCATCTTTGGTATCCCAGTTGCGCTGCTGTGGGGATTCTGCTTCGCCTGCATCTCTTTTTGCCACATCTGGGCCGTCATGCCCTGCATCAAGAGCTACCTGATTGAAACCCAGTGCCTGAGTCGAATCTACTCCCTCTGCATCCATACATTCTGCGACCCCTTCTTCGAGGCACTGGGGAAAGTATTCAGCAGCATACGAGTGGCGCTTCGCAAGGAGGTGTAGAGGTCACAAAAACAATGTTCACAATGTCTGCCAGGGAAATTGGTGTCCTTTTGGTTTTGTTTTATTTTTATAAAAGAGGTCAGACCTTGATGGGCTTAGGCCTCAGCCCCACTGTCTTTACATGAATGAAAACTAGGTAGATGTAGGTAGATGTACGTAATGGTGACTGAATGCTGCTGCCTAGACATTTCTTGAGGTGTGATCAGAGGTATTTATGCAGTTCACCTTGACTTACTCACCTGTTCAGAGAAATATTTATGTTGAAGAGTATTTGAGAGTTGACAGCAGATGACAAGTCTTATGCTTTTATGTGATAAGGCCTTCTCTCTGTGTGCTAATTAAACATTATTATTGGGTACAAGTTTATTACTTTACTGTATTCCTGTAATGTCAAAAAAGAAATTTAAGAAGATGAAATTTCTTGTGGAATGATACAGTGATACTCATGTTCTTGCCTTTATAAATTAGATAAAATCTAGATGTCTTGATTTATCACATATGTGTGATTTGGACCGTACACAAAATAAATATATCTTAGAAAATCAAACTGTTTGACTCTTCTGATTAAAACTATTTAATATGAATATTTTTGTTTCTGAATCTAAATTATCCTGATTATCCTGATATCAACTTTAATTAGTATAATAGATTAACAGTTATTCTAGCTTGTTTTCAAATGTAAAAAACAAAACAAAAACATAACTCATTGTGATTTGTTTTACAAAAGATGCACTGATTAACTGATATTTTTTCTGAATGGCATAATGTTAATATGTTTCTAATTCAAATAATTTATACTTTATAGAACAATTAGAATCTTTGGATGCTGAGAGAAACCTGACCTCTGGGCATTATTGAAATAATTGCAAAATTCCTCATTTATTGTGCCAGAGATTATCTTTTGTGATTTACTTTCCTTCAAGTAAAAATCAATTGTTTGTATGTTCATGGTTTAAAAGTTTTTATTTGTAATAGAATCTTTTGAAAGGGATCTGAACACAAAGTGAGAAATGTAGATAAAAAGCAACTCTCTGTGGAGACGAAATAAAGAGGTGAGTGTGTTCAACTTTTTTACTACTTATTCTCTGATTTTCAGGTAAGTTGAACTGCTCTTAGGAGCTTCCGTCCACTGTGTTACCCAAATACTGTTTACCCAAATCGAACTTACACACAGAATCCTGTTAAAATCTAGAAGAACAATCTCCATATTCACCAGCCATCATATGCACCAGGGCTCTGTATCTGAATAAGTACAAAAACACACTAGTGTTGAGTTTAGTGATGTCTTGACATCGTGCCATGCTAAAGAAATAACTGATATCTGAACATTTTGCTTTAAATGATGTCAGCAAAACAAAAGCTGAAGATGTTTTTCCTTTACAGATGAAACAAGGTATGGAAGTCTTACTAAGCTCTTTCATATACTTAAATAGATTTAAGTTAAAACATTCAGACAGTCACATTTGTTAGCACATACACTTTATTTTCAATAAATTACTCCATATTCTGACTTATATTAATAGTAAATATGACTGCTTTTCAGAAGTTAAATTCAGTAGCCTTTTGACTGAGAAAAAAGTGTCTGTAAAGAATAGAATTAAACACTTTGAAAGAAGTATAATCATTGAACAATCATTTTACTGCTGGATTTAAAAAAATGAGACATTAGGACATTCCTTTCTTACAGCATGCAGCAAGTGAGAAAAATGATGCCAGATTTCTGTGTTGTTGGACAAGCACACTAGCTGACCTGCCCTCAAATATCTTTTTTTAGGGAAACATTCAGAATTTTACTTCAATAAAACAGAGTTATCTCACAGGGGTCACACTTTCTGTTAACATCACAGAAGTGTGTGATTACATATTCTCTGCAAATGAGTATGACAAAGTATGTGGCTGTAAAATAAATAGCAATGGCATAGAAACTGATCAAGAAGATACTGTTGGGTCAATAAAACCAAAGAATAACTCATGAGGAAGAAAAGGGAAAGTAATGCTGAGCTCTTAAAGAGCTCCTTGATAATAAAAAAGCAAACAAAACAGAACTATGTCTGTTGAAAAAAATGAAGAAAAAAACCATGAATTGTTACTACAGGCGTTACTGTTGTCAAGCTGATACTGAAACATGGAGTCTAGTCCTCATTACTGACTTGATCTTAGAATATGTTAGTAAATCCACAAAATACATGCAGTTTTCACAAGATATGACTTTAAGTAACAAGAAAAGCTATGAAATAGTTTATTTCTTTTTTTCTGAGAATGAATGGAATGTTGATGAGTGGCAATACTGACTGAATAGCATATTTAAGTTAGAATCAGAAAAAACAAGTCAAAGGTTTTAAAAAAGACCTCTCTACTGGAAGCCAAACAGATTTTAATCTGGAGCCAGACATTTTCTTGGCTGCATGTATGGTAACATGCCATCTGCTATGACATTACAGTCACCCTTTCCTCTGATGGTAGTCTTTTTTTTTTTTTTTTTTTTTTTTGCAGTCCAGGAAGTAATCACAGCGATGGAGCCAAAACTTCCACCAGTGTCCTGATAATGAGTTTGATTAGGCTCCTCTCAATGTGCTTACAACCATCTGTGCACATCACTGTTCCATTCTGTATGGGTCTATGCCTGGTCCTCATGTGTGATAAGTATCAGTGTCTATGTGGACGATGTCTGGGTAATGCTTCTCTGGCTGCTGGTGCTCTTCATGACATAAGTGGAGGAGTTGCTCTTGCGGCTCGAGTTGTGCTCCAGATCACAGCGGCACTGAGAGGACTTCAGGTAGTGTGCCGGGCAGCACAGAAAGTTCTGCTTCAGGTCATGGAACAGGTGTCCAGCAAAGCACATGTAGATCCAGGGGTTACAACAGCTGTTCAAACTGGCCAGCAGCATGGAGATGATGAAGGGCATTGCTGTGAGAGGAGAGATAAACACAGCTTATTTCTCTGAGTTCCTGAACTCAGCAAGCACAATCAGCAGACATGAGATTCAGAATTTAATTTTAGTTGGTTTAACAATCATTAGCCAGCATGTTTTTAAAATTCCATGGAGCCTTGGACCTGAAAAAAAAAGATCCCAGAAGATATTTTTGGAAAACTTTGTACACCCAGACATGTGTTAGTTTGAATTTTGCATCAAACATTTTAATAATTATCATAATTTTACCTTTGCGTACAAGAAGATTATGTACGTGAATGTCCCTGTTTCTAGCTTTTCCCCAAACATTTCACTGCAGCAAAAATAAACGATCAAATGGTGGCACAGGAGCTCTCAGGAGTGCATGTGTTTAATTCCTGCTAATTTTCTGACCAGTGATTTGTTGTTAAGATCATTAAAAGCTTAGTATTTGCCATTTTGGGCTTGGGCCATTTTTTTTTTTTTTTGCCCAGGAGGGTATGTGAGAACTTCTTTTTTCTGACGAAATATGCCTTTTGTGGTTAGAAAAGGTTAGAGTTATCCAGAAAGTCTGAACAAAAGTCAAGACATTCCTTGATTACAAGTTTTGATACAAGATTTGTATAATTCCAAATGCCATTGTGGATTTTATTCTCATCATGTAACAACATAACAGACATTAATCAGCAGTGAAATACTTATGTCTTCTAATATCCAGGTCAGGGTCGTGGTCATCATAGGGCAAAACACAAACACATATTCACAACTACAGCCAATTTAGCATAGCCAGTCTACCTACTAGCATTTTTCTGGTAGGTAAAAGGAAACAGTAGAATCTGGAGGAATCCCATATGGACATACAAAACACCACACAGACAAAAACTCAAACCAGGAACCCTTGAGTGGCGAGGCTACAATGCTACTCACTGTGCCACCATGCTGTCCCCACCATCAACAACAAGTTTATTAACATTAAGCCAGTCCCATCAGGAAAACCTGGATTTCTTTTCTGGCACTCTGTCTGGTGCTGTTTTAGACTGAAAGGTTAAGGGAAAATAATGACTTTTAGTAAATTCTTAGAAACAAAGGGCAAATACAAACATAAGGTTTACCTTTACACAAAATAATTACTATGTTACTGCTTTAAAAAGATAATGGGTTTTCTAAAATATTTTACTATATTTTATTTTACTATATCAAAAGAACTAGAGGAGATAAGATGATAGGGACCTGCAGTCTATGTGAAATCTAAACATTTGTCTGGGAATGTCCAGTGAATCTTGACATTTTTAGGGCACACCCACAGCGGCCAGGTTAACCAAAATATGTGGTCAATGCGTTAATTGTTCTCAGATTAAGCCTAGTCTTGGAACAGATCGTGCTGGAAAATTGCAAATGTCACAGTAAATCTAAAATTTTATGTAATACAGAAGCAAGCTTAAATGTGTTACAAAGCATATGTCTTTTCTTTAAAGAACTCCCACCTTCTCATAATAGAGCTGAATCATACACACTGTAATGTGTCCCTTCTCTAAACCCATTTAGTTTACATTATATTACACATATAGCCCTCTTCACATAGTCTGTATTTAGCCATGACTCTATTACAGCTAATACTCCTTAATTGGATATGACTGCTGTATAAAAAAGTGAAATTCACACCACAGTGTTCTCTGTGCTTTGGCAAAGATTGAATGTTTTCATTATGTGCTTGGATGAAAGCTGCCATTTTTGAAACTATAACCTTTCACAGCATGAAGGGCAGAGCACAGGAGATGACAGTCTATGGTAAACACATGGTAAAGGACTTATTAGAGCCATGAGTCTAAATGTTTTGGCAAAGAGAATCAAAGGATCGGCTCAGCAGAATAGATGTCCCATGAGATTGATGTGAATTTTCCTTTTGTCTCCAGCTCAAATGTCTTAAGAGTCTCCACGGGCTATAGAACAGAGCAACAGAGAGCAGCAGCCACAAAGCCATGTGAAGCTTCAATAAACTGGACTTTGGATCTACATCTTGTTTTGGCTGTGATAACAGAGAGCTTGGACAGCAAGATGAGTAACTGCTCTTTTGTGTCTGCAGCTGGGATAATGGTGTTAGATAGATATAAACATATCTGCTTTTATATCATACATCACAGACCCACCATGGAACTAACTATCTAAATGAACTACTCACTCTTTGAAACACTCACTCACTCACTCAGTGAATCAATTACTGAATCACTGAATCACTCACTCACTCACTCACTCACTCACTCACTCAGTGAATCAATTACTGAATCACTGAATCACTCACTCACTCACTCACTCACTCACTCACTCAGTGAATCAATTACTGAATCACTGAATCACTCACTCACACACCTCACTCAGTGAATCAATTACTGAATTACTGAATCACTCACTCATTTAATCATTGAATCACTCACTCACTGAATCACTCCCTCATCTTGATCATTCACTCAGTCGCTCAGTCACTCATTCACATCACTCTCTAAATCACTCACACAACTCCCTTACTGAATCTTTCACTCACATCAATGACTGAATCACTCACTCACTCACCTGTTGCACTGAATCACTCATGGACCTCACTCATTCAGTCAGTCACTCATTCAATCACTGTATCACTCACTCACCTCACTCAGTCACTCCCCTCATTCATTCAATCAGTAAAGAGCATAGATAATAAGTTTGTACCAAGGTTGGTTGTACTTCAGTTTATATATATATATATATATATATATATATAAAAGGATGATAGTTACTACAAAACATATAGTAAAATATAAAAAAGAGGACATACTATAAAAGAATATTGTAGTTGAATGAGTGTGGTTTCACAAATTTTGTTCTTTCTTTTGAGCTATAAAAGTAGTAGTAGGAGTAAATTTCTGAAACCACTTTCATTCAACTACAGTATTCTTTTACTGAAATACTTTATTCTTTAATTGAAAGGACAAAGACATGGTAATTTCTCCAGTGATAAAACCGGAGACCCAAAGTGCCATGACAATTCCAATTTCATGCAGTTTTTCATATTGCAAGCTAGATACAGTAAACACTTTATTTCAGTCAGAGGAACTGAACTGGTGCAGTGTGATGTGGTCATATCAGTCCAGTCTGACTGAAAATCAGTCAAGGTTTAAACAGCATTATATGTAGGCTTATCCTGAAGAAGCAGCTCATAGCAGCTGTCTCAGACACTTCATTCATATCTAACAATGTGAGTGCAGGAATATAATTCACTTGGTAAGTTTATACAAAATGAAATGTCACCACAAATCTTCTGTAAATTATAATTTTATATGTTATACATTACAATATAGATGAAAACAGAGGAGATGTGTTTGCTCTCCCTCATCTCTCCATAATTCTGCTTTTCTGATGTATCTGATGCATGTCTTTGATGCACGCCTTTGGGGGAGATAAAGCTCTCTCCTTTTATTTCTTATGATAGCTCCTTCTATCTCACCTCCAAATCCCCTAATCTCTCTCATTCAACCATCATCACACATTTTAGTTCATTTGCCCAATGAACTAAATATAACATATTATAATATAAATATAAAAAACAACTTATAAATATAAAAAATAACTTTGCCCAAAAGCATGGGGAATCACCACATACATTATTCTTTAATATAAAATCATGCTGATTTAGACTGTTTATTATATTACACACAGACCTAAAACAAGATCACAGACTCATTAATATCACAGTCTTGCTTTGTATTATTATCTTAGGGCTGATCATTTGTACTGTACTTAAAAATTTGGATATATAATAATCTTACGTTGGAAAACACATTAAGGTACACTCTGTACCGCAGGGTTTCTTAAGAAAAAAAAATGTAGGATCGGTTTAGAAGCATGTTTCCCTTGAGAAATTTTCTGACCACGTACTGGCACAAAAAGAACAATATTAAATTTTTAAATGCTGGCATTTTGTACATATAAAAATAGATTTTTGTTCATATCTATTTTGTAGCTCACTGGTGCATGATTTATATCTGAGTCAGAGCACCGCAACCCTCCAAGACTATGGCTGTTATTGCACACATTTAATGTCTGATCATGATAACAAGTGAATGTGACATATAGCTGAAAATCCTGCTGGGAGTGTGGTATGCAAGCAGCTGCATAGTTTTGCTAACACCAGCCTCTTGTTAAATACTACAGCTGTGCATGATTTAATGGCTATACTCTCAGGGCTTCACTCACTCCATCTTCCTTTTTAATAATGACTGTCTGCTGCTTTCTCTGCACCCTGCAGCATAGATCTCTTCTTCTTCAGCATCAAAGAACACCGTAATGCATGGATGGAACGTGATACTCGGATATATCGTTATGGAACTTTCTCTATTATTGCGAGATCGCAAGGAACATACGCAGGTCCATTGACACTATTTTTGCAACTCCACAGTCCTTTGAATTATTAAAAATTAAAATCCAAACATGGAACACAACTTGTTTGATGTAGAGTGCTGCTCACATGTCACCAGTTTGACCTCCATAGCTTTCTAGCAACCACTTTTGAAGAATAATTGGCAATATTTATCACAGCACTATGCTGAGATATTAGAAATGCTGCCCATCACTGGATATCATTCGAGAAATATAGTCCTTATCAGCAGCATCAGGGGTTTCATCCTTGGCTTGGTGGGATATTGAAGAACATGAATTATCTCTCATGCTGCACATGGTCTTGATTTAAAGGGCTGCACTCCTGCTAAATATTAATAGACTGCATTTTCCCAAGGCCATTCTGGGCCTCTATAGGTCCTCGGGTAGGTGTATGATTCGGAGTGATTTACAAGTAAAACAGTCGGCACAGTAGTGATCGACCTCACAGCTGTAGCAGATTAACTCTAACAATTTCAGTCTAAATAAAAATGTATCCATTAAAAAGTTATGAGAATTCTCTAGATTAATAGTATGCTTCTCTTTGAATGCACATATTCTTTTATTTGGCAACAAAAAAGTTACAGAGGTCGACTAAAGTATGAAAAATGGCTACATATTTGTAGTGTGCTTGTCATGTAAATGTATTTAGAAGTAATATGCATGCGCGCGCGTACACACACACACACACACACACACACACATCTTGTTTTTTTTTCACTTTGCACTTTCATCACTGCTTTCAGTTAAGATATGACTGCATGATGTGTAGCCCTAAACAAGCCAAATGCTGAATGAATATGTAGAGGTATGAATTACAGAGCGGAACTTTGCTCTGCAGAGACGGTTAAGTTGTATTCTTTATCAGTCATGATAAAGTAAGCAGGTTTATATGCTAGTATTAGCCGAGGGACGTGATTATATTATAAACACTGCTCAAACTCACCCGAACACATCATCAGCGTGCTGTTGGAGACACTTGCAGCTCGCGCACGGCGAAAAATTACACAGAATAATTTGCTTGTACAATAATCTCCAAAACTTTTTTTGAAAGGAGAGCGAAGCTGTTTATTTGAGGTAACCTTTTCTTTCTTTCTTTCCTTCTTTTTCAGTAAGTCACTGATAGATTCAGTGTGCGCGCTGAGCGAAAACAAGACGCGCCGCCGCGCACTCATGGAGACGAGAAGGTACTCACCCTCCCGGGGCGCAGCTGGATCCCACGCCGACCACATCTGCACGAAGAAGAACGGAGTCCAGCACACGATGTAAGCCAGCACGATGACGAACGTCATTTTGACCGTGGTGATCTTGGCCTTGGAGATGAGCCTGACGCTGCTGACGCGCGCCAAAAGCGCACCGTTTCGCGCGGCTGTGGGACTCAGAGTGACGACCTGCTGCTCGCGCCTGGTCTTCAGCTTAAAGTTCTGCCAGATCTTAAAGCTTATGAGACCGTAACAAATGCTCAAGATAGCCACAGGAATGATGTAGACCGTGAGGCTGATCCAAGTGATGTAGGCTTTGGCACCCCACGGCTGCACAAAATCTCCCCAGCAGTCGTACACTCCAGATCCGACCTCCCGGAGAGAGAAGATGTACACCTGCGGGATGCTGAAGAGCAAGCTGAGCACCCAGGACAACACCACGTAGCAGCGGTCTTTCCGTTTGTGCAGGGAGCGCAGCGGCTGGCAGATGGCCAGGCACCTATCTATGGACATCAGCACGAGCATGTAGGTGGAGGCGAACATGCCGACTATTTGGAGGTACTTCACAAGCCTGCACAGCAAATCGGGCCCATAGAAGCGGAATGTGATGTCCCAGATGAGCTGGGGCAGCACCTGGAAGATGGCCACCACCAGGTCGGCGATGCTCAGGTGCTTCATGAAGTAGTACATGCGCGACTGGCCGTGCTTGGCCGTGTGGATGGCGAGCAGCACGCACAGGTTCCCGGCGAGGGCGAAGAACAAGACCAGGGCCAGCACCGTCACCTCCACTTTGGCCACCTCCTCATTGCGCTTCAGGGGATTCACCGTTTGATTGGCACTATCCGTGTCGTTGCCGAAGCTGTCATTTCTCCACGAGTCGTTGAGAGCCCAGATGTCCTGCTCTTTAAGTGTTTCCTCCATGGTACCGCCGCGTCTGGATGCACGGGAACTTCTCCACAGCGCGTGCCGCTTTATCCTAGGTGGAGCACACGATTTCTTCAGGCATGCTGAGGATACGACATGTCTCAACCACACAGGTGAACTGCAAAACATACACAAACAAACAAATGTAAATTAAACAGTGTCGTCTGTGTCGTCTAGGATAGATATCCGCCACTTTACACAAGAACTTAATATACATGTATTATATAATGTCTAAATTCACAAGACTGAAAGTTCACGTCTGAAAGGTGTCCAAATCTGAGTACTTACAGCGCTTGTGCATTTTGCAGCCGGTCCTACAAGTGACGTTAGTATGAGAGGAAAGTCCTTGAAGAGAAGCCTGGATCCCTCCTCCCCCGCCCCCCTTCCCCAAACACACACACACACACACACACACACACACACACACACTCACACACACACACACACACAACGCGCACACTATTCACTATTTATACCCGTGAGATCAGCACAGAAACTTACCCAAGACTTCCACTAGATGTCCGCCTGCTTCACTGCAACTGATAACCGCCTAATTCATATATTTTATCAATGGAACTGTACAACAAGCAGCTTAAATCGCATAGGTAAAATTTACTTCTTTGCTTCTTTTCCCCCACATCGCAACACAATAATGACAAATTTTATGTAAATATTATTCTAACACTGATGCGTTTCAGCAAAAAAACAGTGATTCATTATTTCATCTACTTCAGATGCATTGTACAGTACCATTCACATGCATGTAAGGGTGCATGTTGTTAGTCCACTTGGGTGATATCAGTTTCCACTCAGAAATCTGTAAAAATTACACTTAAGATGATTATTTTCTAATGTGTATAACGTCCAAAATTGACAGTTTGACGTTTTGTCAGTAGACGGGTAAATGAACTTTTAAATTAAAAAAGCAGTTTCAATAGAAAATGACCTTCACTGTGCTCACAAAGCAAATGTAACAAAATGCACTATTATTATTAGACTATATAAGTGTGTATGGTGTTGCACAGACATAACTCTGAATCTGGGGCTGTTGTAGTAAGGTGAACACTGGTGACAATTATATGGGTCCACAGCCCATGGAGGGGTCCACAAAATTCCAGTAGTCCATAAGCTATGACTGAATTGTTGTATGCATAATAAGGTAACATAAAAATTGAAACAGAATTTAAGCAAAACTACAAAATAACTCAACATTGATGAAAAAGGTAGTCCACTGTCCATGGTTCGTGAGATTGACTGCAATGAATGTGCCAATTTCTGTCTGGCAAATAAATAAATAAATAAATAAATAAATAAATATAAAAAAACACCATAAATCAGGATTTCAAAAACTTAATTGATTTCAGAAAAAGAAAAAGAAAAAAGGAGAGGGACAATGAGTAGTGAAGCAGCCCAGAGGACAACCACTTTCTTTTTGAAGGAAGGTGAGTGTATTAAATGAAATAGGGCTTAACCCACTCCATGAAACTGTAAGAAATTCAGTGGTTACCTAGCTGCCTTAAGTGCTAGTACTAGATTCACCTTGTGGACCATTTTGAGCTTGTGTGTTTGTTGCAGCTGCTTCATTTTTAATAAAATAATAAATAATAAAAAAGGAAATACTCAAAATAAATCAGCCCTTTCAGAACAGAAAACTAAAGAGTTGTGGGCATAAGCCACTATTCGTTCAAGGGGCCCAGAATTCCGAACTACGGCCCTGCCTGAATCCTAACTGCAGGCTATTTTTCATGGTGAATTAGGCCTGCTTGCTTCTGTAAATAAAATTTAACATATTCGATTGAAGCCACTGAGTGCTGGGCATGTTACAGGAGCTCAGAGGAATGTTCAGAGATCAGAAAACCACAAATCCTGTCCAGCATGCTACAAAAGAGCACAGAACTGAAAAATTCAGTCCTATATGACATACGATGATTTCCTCAGTTGTGTTTTGATGATGGTAATTGAGAGCATTAACATGTCAGTTCAAAATCTCTCAGTTGTTTTGTGAAACAGTGACTACAAAGGCCCTACATATTATTTCAATTATTTTCATACTCCTCAAACCATTCAGTGAGCCTTTGCACCCTGTGGATATTAATACTGTCATTCCCATCACTCCCATCAACATGGAAATGTTTCATCATAGGATAAAGGTGATCAGTCAGAAAAACTTTATACTAATTTGCAGCACTCTTTCTTCTAAGCAGATAAGTGGACCCAAAGCATGCCAGCAAAATGACAGCATAACAGAACTCACTGTAGGGCTCTGGCATTCTGGCCTCTTGGGGTACACCACATATGCACTCACACACTTGGCAAGAATACAGGGATTCCTTATCTGATAATATCACTTTTTGCCAAAGAACCACAGTAGAACAGTACCTTGTTTTTGCACCAACGAAGGCTGAAATGGGTGTTTGTCTTTGTAATGATGAATTGTCTATATAGTTCTCATCAGAATGTTCTTGCTGACAGTCTGATCATATCCTGCAATGACATTGTTGGTCAGCTGAAGAACAGCTGCTCTTCTGTTTTTCCTTACATATGTCACTACTGTCCCAATTTCAACCACAGTTTCAAACAATATTTACTTTGTACAGGGCCTTTGCTTTCGGCCTACTCAATTTCCCTTTCAGAAACTCTCTGCCTCACCTTCAAGCCCAGACCTCATTCTGTCAAGCCAGGAAGTGTGATCAAACACAGATCCCCAAAATGAGAACTGAGATATACAGAAAATCACCTATCACATCCCTAATTAAAAAAATTAAACGCAGAGTTATAGACTATTTTTCTTTTATGTCTTTTCTGTTGTATTACAACTGATCATAGATTTAGATTATGTTGTACTCTTAAATGGATATGAAAACTGCCATGTGAGTGTGGAATAAAGTTAAACATACTTTACTTTTACTGATGTCTTTCCCACAGATCTAAATACAGATGTCGCTTTAGTCACTGTTCTTGAAACACAGTCTCTGTGACTGAAGCTCCTGAATCCATTCTCCAACAATAAATCCTCACAGATCATAGATCTTTTCCTCTTGCTATTTTGTTCCAAAATCTAGGTCAGTACATCTGTCTGGAAGCATCTGTACTCATTATATTGCTCCATTCATTTACTCAGAATTGTTCCTTCAATCTGTAGTCAGTAGCAAAAAATCCCCAATGCACATAGTTGGACACAAATTCACAGTGTTGTTAGCATGGGTTAACTTAGGGGTGTGTGTTCACAAAACAAATTAAAATGTGGAATGAGTTGAGCTATAGTTTTAAACTACCATATACTCAGTATACTCAGAGGAAGACATACTGACTAAAGCGATATACACAGCTTTTAAGTTGCTGACCAAATGGTCTTAAATGGCTGCAAAAAAAAATTAAATATTGGTTGCAGTGGAATTTGTTTGTGGAAACCAAAATGCTCATCAAAACTACCCACTGTTCTTTCTTGCAAATAAAGTCAGTAAAAATTACAACAGTTTACAGCCCAGACCCGTAACCCTGATCTTTGAAAACTTTGCAACAAATTTGCAAGTGTGATACTATTTTTGGTTCTTAAGTCCATATTACCTGACTGAAAAATCCGCATTTTATTAGACAAGAACGCAAGGCCAGCATGAAACACACCCACTCTGGATAATAGGTCGCTCCATGCCACTGAAGCTCTTGTGTAGACCACTTCCAAATACAGTGGCATTTCAGTCTAATTAATAATTATTCAGACTACATCTCTACATTCCTCCACAGCTCAGTAAATTAGTTATTCTCTTAATTAATCCATTATAAAGCAAAAAAGAAGACATCATGTTCTCTTGATTATGCCGTGGCCACTGTTTAAATGTGTATGTGAACCACTATGTAAAAAGGGACATATTATGATACCAGTAGGCCATTTAGGATCAAAATACACTTTCCCAGCATTAGCCCAAGCACCTGCAATGTTCAGTGGAAGCTGAGGTCAGATATTAAAAGTTATTTTGCTCACATAAAATATGCATTACAGACTGTCTTTACTAAGATGCAAAGGCAGATTGCTCTGTTCCTTTTTAAATAATGCCTCTTCACATTTCACACGTTTAAAACAGTGTATTATGTTTCTCCTTGTTGATTTTTGGAGGACATAAAAAAGGGCAGTTATACAATCCATGCAAATGCACAAACAAACTTTTTTTTTGTAGCTGTTAAAGATAGAGCTTCCATAATATGGTACATTTTTAAGTAATACTAGATAACAGTGATTTTTTTAAAATAAGAGTCTATGTCAACTTAATCTAACACTTTCAGTGTAAGCAGCACTCGAAGCCCAGATTTTAAATTGGCAGAAATATATTGAGAGTGTTTGGTTGTTGTTGTTCTGGCATCAATAATGGATCAAACCAATCTCCTGATCCAATTTTCAGCTGAAATTGCACTACACCTTAACATAACACCTCAACAAAGTCCAGATGTGGTTTATAAACTTGTTCTTCTTCAGTGGTTCTTAAAAGCAAAATTCACTGATGCAAGGTTCTTAGTAAATTGTGTAAACCTAGTATTTTTTGGAAGTCAGTAACTGAAATTTCTGCATTAACCTACAAAATCTCTGAGAAAAATAAAACATCACAGACCTAAGTCCAATCTAAATGCCTGTCAAAATGCTTCACAACACTATAAAGACTGTTGTGAAACTGACTGCACATATACTGTAGATAAGCCTTGGGATACTGAAAACATAAACGAGAACTCAGGTCCACATGGTGCTTTTGGAGCTTGTTCAAACAGTTTAGGCCATCCCCTGAATCATAATCAGACACCAAGCTGAGCGAAATGCCACTGTTCTGTAACAGCTGGGTTCAAAGTCAACCCACTGATTCCTAGCAACCAGAATGTTGATTGAGAGAGAGTGCCCTTTCATAGTCTATTGATGTTCTATTTCTAGTTGCATATGCACCAGCAATTTGTGAGATAATATGTGTAATTACGTAGCATCAACAATAATCTATAGATGACACATATATGTGAACTGACAGCTCCAGGGTCCTGGGTTTGATCCTAAGATTGGTTTACTGTCTGCAAAATTTTTGCATGTCTGTCTTCCAAGCTCCAGCATCTCCGATTAAAAAAAAAAGTATGCTAATTATATTAATGTATCATGAATTATGTTGTGAATATTATGTATTTGTAACAAGATCGACACAGCATTTTTATTCCTCTACCTAATGTGATCTAAAATAATTCTGTACTAGAAACAAACCTTAAATGGTCCCATATCCCAGATAGCCTTCTATCTGTGCCAAGGTATACATTTGTGCCTTTATAATTCGCTCAAAAATATGCTGTAGTAACTATGACTGCTAAGTAAAAGTGACAAGCTGGTTTTCTTTTGAAATATCATTAAAAAGCATACTTGTGTAATGGACGTATGCACATGTGTTATATTAGTGCAAAAAGTATGATAAGGTATATATACCAATCAGCCATAACATTAAGCATCAGCTTTTTCAGGTTTTAATGTTATGGCTGAATGGTACCTTCACTGTAGTGATTTACTTGAATCCTCTCTTTATTTAGGCAAAGGCCAGAATAACAGCCAAATCCATAAGAGTCAGATCAGATCAGCCTTTAAGGTGAATTGAGGTGAACCTACAGTATGTTGCTCAAAAACTGTTTAAAGTCATTTTTCATGAGTAATTCAGGAATAGTACAAAATAATGGCCAAAGAAGTACCTAAGAATTACTAGCAGTTATTGAGCTATTAAAAACCTGACCATGACCCCTGTCAGCTGTCAAACTCTTGGCCAATATAAACCTCCTCTTTATCCCCAAGACCTTAGAAAGGATGTTATGTGCCACCCTTTTTCTGTGTGTGTGTGTATCCAGGTGCTCTGCCGTATTCACTTCTGGGTGACCCTGTACTTATCTGTTTTACAATATATCTCATAAACGAGAAATTCTTGCCAGCATCCTTTATTCATTCCACATTCTTTCAGCTCAGCTGAGCTCAGCCTCTGAGCTCATACACTATATGGCCAAAATTATGTGGACCCCTGATCCTGTCTAGAATGTCTTTGTATGCTTTGGAACTTTAAGATTTCCCTTAGTGGGAATTAAGGGGCCCAAAACTGTTCCAGCATGACAATGCCCCTAGGTTGGAGTGGAAGAACTGAAGTGGCCTGCACAGAGCCCTGAACTCAACATCATTGAACACCTTTGGAATGAACTGGAATGCTGACTGTGCACCAGGCCTCCTCACCCAACATCAGTGCCTGACCTTACTAATGCTCTTGTGCCTGAATGAACAGAGATTCCCACAGCCATGCTCCAAAATCTATGGAAATCTATGTCCTCCCAAAAGAGTGGAGAATGTTATAGCAGCAAAACGGGAGACCAAATTTAGAATGGGATGTTCAACACATATATGTGTAGTGGTCAGTTTCACATGTATGTGTAAATCACATACCTGAAACTATCAGCCAGGCTTTAGACCTCACTACAGTACTGAAAAAGCACCGGTTAAAGTAGTAAATACCCTTTCCCAAGAATTAGATTAAGTGGATAATCGCACCTGGATAATCTAGACTTGTACTTTTAAAGATCAGCTGTTGTAATCATAAAAACTGTCCCGTCCTTATCCCAGGACTCTTATTCACAAAATGTGCATACACACATAGTACTGTTTGCCTTTACTCTTCTACACCTGTATACAGTGATTATTTATAATCTCACTACCTGGTGTCACCCAGAAGAGGATGGGTGCACTTTTGAGTCTGGTTCCACTCAAGGTTTCTTCCTCATTTCATCACAGAGAGATTTTCCTTGCTCCTGTCACCTCTAGCTTGCTCATTATGGATCTAAAGCTGCACCTGGATTTTTTTTTAAAGCTGAATGTGACCATATCTATTGTTACACATCCTCTACAAAAAAATTCTATTGAATTTAATATGAATATTTTACTTGCAGAAATGGTTCATGGATCTAGTGATTTTGTCCACACAGTCGTTCAAGGAATAACAAAATATTCCAAATTAGTCTAATTATTACTAACTACTATAAAGTACTGTTAACTCATGTATGGACCATGCTTGTTGCAATATTCAATTTTCCAATCACAATAATTGCTAAATGCCATATTCAGAGTGGAGTTACTTTTGAGGGTTTTTTAATGTTTTTTTTATTTTTATTTTTATGGTGTTCTGGGCTCAGATGTATGGATTTACAGACATACTTTCTTGAGTGATATCAGCTTGTATGAGGAGCAGTATTAAGTCCAGTGCCACTGTCTGATAAGTTGTTGTAACCACAGTATGTCATTATGAAATTGCATGAATCCACCTTAAACCCATGCGCTCCTGCTGAAAATTGCCAACAATGCCTATCCAGATGTTTGTTGGCAAGCTTACATAACAAATGAGGCTGCAGCAAAGTCTTAACTACTGGAGAAGTGTAGTTAAATGGATGAATTACACGTAAGCTAGCCAGCAAACATCTAGATAGGTATTCTGTCACACAGAGAAACACTAAGAGTGAAAATGGTTTTTTTTCTGTGGCACTGCTCTACAGAATCTTTTCTGGCACCTATAGATTAAAATGTAAGCGGAACATTTGTTGCTACACTGGCAGTCCAAAAAATGTTCTCAAACACCTACTTTGTCACAATGATTAGTACCTAACAAAAACGTATGCAAACATAAAAACTACTGAACTGCACTGGTTGTTAGTGACTTAGCAGTATTTTGTGGGTCCTCCTCTAGCCTTGATGACCTCTCACACTGTTGGCATACTTTTGTGGGTCCTCCTCTAGCCTTGATGACCTCTCACACTGTTGGCATACTTTTGTGGGTCCTCCTCTAGCCTTGATGACCTCTCACACTGTTGGCATACTTTTGTGGGTCCTCCTCTAGCCTTGATGACCTCTCACACTGTTGGCATACTTTTGTGGGTAATAGGGTTTGTGGTATTGGACCATAGTGAGTTAACTAATACAGGTGCCAGGTGTAGATGATTCAGCTATGTGACCAAGTGTATAAGAAAGTAGGTCACTTAGGTAAACAGAAGTGCTGGATGGAAGATTGCTTGTTACACAAAATCAGCAGAATATGCTCTGGATGTGGTTTTCCCACCCCTAAAGAAGAGCAAGTGAGTTGGACTGACGCTTATGCCCAGTTTGTGTATTTAGTATTATATGTTGCCTTTAGTTTCTTACTGTTTATGTCTACATCTTTATGATGATTGTATTAATGTTTAATACACTGTGGTTTTCAGTTTTTTTTTCCAGTACTGATTTTAGATAATTAATGTTTTGTGCTGAAATTTCCATTTCATGTTTGTGCTGCTCCATTTGTTGCACAGTTTTTTTTTATTTTCCTGTGGCGATTTCTCTGAATGGCCTTTGCTGTGATGGGTGAATAAGTAAACCGTCAAAAAATTTAAAAATTTATGCAAAAATCTCAAACTGTCAGACACTACAATTTCATAAAGATTTTTTAATGATATAAAGTCACTGCTTCCCATGTAATCCCATTAGTTCTCAATGGGATATCATCCTTTCATCCTTTTTCTCTAGGCATTGAATGAAAGTGGACCGTTGACTCTACCAGTAAGTCAATATTAGCATCATCATACAGCCTACCATTCGCTTTGTGAAAAAAAAAAAAAAAAAAAAAAAAATATCTAACACCTTTTGCTGTAATGCATCCGTAGACCATAATCCCACCCTCACTATGCTTTACAGTTGCCTGAGTGCATGTCTCCTTAAACTCTTCACCCAGCAACCTCCTCACAGACTAATCCATCACATCTATGGAGAGGAAAGCTGAATTCGTCACTAAAGATCACGTTTTCCCATTCAGCCAGTGACTTAGTTTTCTCTAGCAAAACCTTTTTGTGTGCAGCTGTAAAATTTGCTTTCCTTTTTGAGCTGCTGATTTGTTTTCATTCTTGATCTCAATCTTCTTTGGGTGGTAGATGTTGAGATCTACACTCCATACTCATCTCTGCTTTAATCCGCGAAACAGTTTTAAGCTTATCAGACTTTCTTTTTCTGATCAAAATGCTGTCCACTCTTACAGTGGTTTTTCTCTTTCTGCCATCAATCTTTTTGTCCTTCACTGACCCACTATGTCTTTGTTTGTTCAGGATTCCATTCACATTCCTCTGACTACAACCAACTCTAACAGCAATTTCTCAGTATGTACTTTCTGATCTATTTTTGGACTTTATATGGAGCACACCTGCATTCAGTGATCAAGACATAATCGTTTTTTGGCTATAAAGTGTATCATTTCTTTACAACCAATACAAAGACTCTAGCAACAACACCGATAACTACCTGACAACCACACAACACTCATCAAACAAATACATAAAGTGGTTTCATTATTGTTGTTTTCATCCTTTAAGTGAACATAGGGGATCGATCCTTTCAAACACATCAAAAACAGCTGCTAAATGTCAGAGCATTACATATACACACCTGAGCAAATCCATTTTGACTGGTGGTGTATAAAGAGACGGTACACTACAGGAGGCAGTTTTTCAGAAAAAAACTAATTGCAGTGCATAGCTGATGAATATATACAGTGGGGAAACTGCTATACAATGCAATCAAGTGACATAAATACACTATGTACTTTATGTATAATTTTATATACACTTATACAAACTTATATAACCACACTAAGTCATGGAGTGAACTGAATAATTGATTCGCCCCAGTAGAGATGCCTCCAAAAATCTTTCAGTCACTACATATTAAAAAGGACAAGTCATCTTCTTCCACATCCACACCAACACAGCAAATGAAATGGAACTGCTTTTAGCTTCCAGTCATGAAGCAATGCATGCAAAGGGAGACTAAAACTAATTTCCTTTCACAAGAAAGGCAAAATGAAGAGAAGAAATGCCCTTTAAAGAAGATAAATATTGCATGTGAAATGTTCCCAACCAAATAAGGAGTTTTCTTCTGAGTGCTATTTAATCACATTCCCATGTGTTCATTGTCACTGTATATAACATTTCTAAACCAGTTAAATGGTTATTTCTACCATATTTAGTCACTGCTTCAGTAAAATAGCCAAGAAAGTTTTTTTATAGTCTATAAATGGAATACTATAAGGTTGATAGTGTCCAGTCCATTACATATGATGCTATGCTAATCAGATTTCCTAAAAATGAAATCTGTTCCAAATGAGAGGTGTTTATTTGTAAACTAATCTAAAGTGATATTTAATACCTCAGGGAAACTGGAGAGAAGAAACATTTCTCAGTATCTGATTTAGAAATAAACTGTATAGGTTTTTTGTTTGTTTGTTCTTTTATTCGTTGGGAATGCATGATGCTATCAGCTCTTACGGACATTCTCTGGTTGTGTGAGGAGCCACATTTTGTAGGTGGCCAGTGAGGAGTCGAAGGCTCTGTGTATGTATGTGTGTGTGCGCCTGTGTCACTAATGGCTGACTAGAACCATATTTAGGCAGAGCTCTGTGTGATATGTTTGTGGCATCTTGACTAGGAGACAGGAGACTTACTCCTCTTCACATTAGGTGTATGCTCAATGCCATCTGTCAACTCCATACCCCTGTATATCTAACAAAGTCAGCAAAGACCATGTGTTCACCCCATGCTTTCAATGCTTATGTTTGTAATAGTGAGGCTCAAAGAGAGAGGAGAATATATCCCTGCAGAATGTGAGACAAAATGCAGAAACAATCTGTGCTTTCTATACTATATACAGTATGTATAGGGGGAACACACAGCAACAATCTCATGGGAATGGTTAGGTATGCCTAGTGAGCACAGTGTTGTCAATACATATTTGGACAATACCACAATAGTTCTTATTTTCTTGGTATTTCAGTACATTGTAATTGAAATGTAATAATTAAACACATACACACAAATATATATTTGTGTGTTGTGTGTTCTGAGATGCTGTGCTGTGTGATGCCTTTTGCTCATGAGGGCCATGAAATAATAATTATTTGTAATAGCTTTAGATTAAAAAAAGCTGTTCAGAGACAACTAAAGTGACTAGATTGTGAAGAGAATAAGATCCCTCCTCACCCTAAGTCATATACCTGATCGGCCTTGGGACAGTTCAGATTTATATTCCAGTATGTGACGTGACAGGTGAAAAAAATGGAAATGATGTGAAAAGTGGAAATCGCATCTCATACATACATCATCTGTCTGAGATCATAGCCCTCACCTTTAAATCACTGGTAGTCTGTCTTTAAGCCTTTTAAAAGGTGATGAATGGATAAGGATAGGAAATGCCTGCCTTAATCATGGCAGTACAGTACAAAGGCAAAAAAATATTTAACAGTTCTTGCAAAACTTAACACTACAGCAGATAGTGAAGACAAAGAAAGAAAGAAAGAAAGAAAATCTTTTGTTATTCTCATATTATGTAATAATGATATCTCAGAAAAGACAGGCTGAAAAGCTATGTAACAAAATATTTTAATTTATAAAGAAGAATAAATTCATACTTGGCTTCAAGCATTTTAAAGAAGTGTGGTTTTGTATGTCTGATGTAATATTAAGGCGCTCACAATTACAGAAACCTTTACAACCTGTTAAATTAGACAGAGAAAGCTAAAATACAGTATGTTATTGAGTATGCATATGTAGCTGGTGGTTAAAAATCCCCATTTAAAATGCCAAGAAATCTTTAGAACATGACAGAAAAATTTAACTACATTGTTGATCAAATTTGTTTAAATTGTCCCTTATTAGTTAACAAAACCATGCAGGGAGTACAATATTAGCTTACTTTGACAAAACAGTGTCTTACATTCACACATTCCTATCAGTATCATCCTATACAATCTATGGCCAAAAGTTTGTGGACACCTGACCATCACACCCATATGTGGTTCTTCCCCAAACTATTGCCACAATGCTGGAAGCACAGAATGACATAGAATGACTTTGTATGCTGTACCAGTACAATTTCCCTTCACGGGAACTAAGAACTCCAGCATGACAATGCCCCTGTGCACAAGGTGAGGTCCATGAAGACATGGTTTGCCAAGGTTGGAGTGGATAAACTCGAGTGTCCTTTTGGGTGTATAGCGCACATATAGATATTAGCATAACAGAATAGTTAAACAGAAAAAAAAAACAAAAAGGGAAACCATTAAAGACCTAGTTTTAATCGAACACAGACACTTCTCTGGAGTAAGCAGTTTCCCCCTCACTTACTGTATATCTGACCTGCAATATAGATCTGCAGTATCTACAGCATTAGTGTTAGTGTTAAGCATTCTTTGGATTCTTGTGCAGAACTATCATTCTGAATATTGAAAAGTATGGCTGTGAAAAAAATTACCTGCACAACATTTTCTTAAAAGCACTGTAACATTTTTATGACGATTCTATTTGAAATGGTGCCATTAGCATCTTAATTTAATTCTTAAATCAGTTAAAGCTACAGGATATAAGATTTTGGAATATCACCCAGCTGGTACTGCAGATTAAGGTGACAGTTGCAAGTGGCAAGTTGATACACAATCAGCTTACACACGTGGCAATCAGGTACACAGCCCAAGTATCCATACAGATAAATCTGAGACAGTCCACTAACTCTAGCAAGAAAATACAGGACATGAACTAAACTATCACCTCTGGTCACTGCAGATGTGTGTATCTGTATTACCTAATCTGTGTTCTCCATGATTTTATTATCAAATCTGTGCATTCTTTACTGTTGGTCTGTGTGCTGTACTGAGCAAGGTGGATGCTTGCAAAGCTGCTGGCCCGGAAGGCATACCCATCTGTGTGCTTGGGCTAAGCAGCTGGCCAAAGTCTACACTGACATTTTCAACCTGTTACTGTCCCAAGCAGCTATACCCAAGTACCTACAGACAACTAGAGTTGCACTTGCTCAACTTTGACAGGACACAACTGAGCAGTTGAAGTTAAGGTTCTTGTTCAAGGACTCAACAGAGCCCTTTACTCTACTCTCATTTTACACATGACTGTTTGTCAACGTATAGCACAAGCACCATAATCAAGTTCACAGATGACACCATGGTTGTTGGCCTCACCAAGAATAATTAGGGGTCAGCATACAGGGGGGAAGTCCAGCTTCTGTCAGTGTGGTGTGCCGAAAACAACTTGGCTCTCAACACCAAGAAGACAAAACGAGCTTGTAGCACACACCTACCCCCTGTCTACTTCAGTGGAACTCAGTTCCTGGGTGTCCACATTAGTGATAACCTCTCTTGGGCATATAACTCTATCCTTGATAAGAAAGTTCAACAGAGACTGAAGAAAGTCCATATTTCCCTATTAGATTCTTGTAAAGTTGTATTGCTGCACCACTGAGAGCATTCTCATCACTTGTATCATGGTGTAGTATGGTAGCTGCTCCGTAGCCAGTAGGAAATGCAATGGGTGGTGAAAACTGTCCAGCACATCATCGATATCCAGCCCCATGCCAGTGAGAATCTACAGTGCAAGCAGTGTCTACAGAGGGCACACAATTTCACCAGCAACACCTCTCTCCCCTCCCACATACTATTCATTCCTTTACCATCTGGGAGGAGATACAGAAGCCTCTGTGACAACACCAGCAGGCACAGGTTGTGCTTCTGCTTCTACTTGTTACCCTGCTGAACTGAAAAATGATCTGTGCACAGATTTCACAAGGCCATACTTTACATTCACTCAATAACATGTTACAAGACCTGTCTACATTGTCTACTGAAACCTTCTTACACTACACTGTTACATGTTCATATTGTACATGCAACTTACATATTAGAATACATACTTGTTCATACAGGACATTTTCAGTGCATGATCTTTTTGCGCATATTCTGTTGCACCTTTTTAAAAATATTGCTTATATTTCTAATGTACTGTATATACTCATCTATCTCACTGTACATATATTGTATATCTTGCCATCTCCTATTATGCTTTTATCACACTGTCCATATTTGCACTGTATATATTCTTCTTTATGTCTGTATATATCCACTTCACTGTGCATGTACACCTTGTCATTATATTCCTCTGCTTACTCTGCACTTTACTATTATTGCTGTACCTGGTTAGATACTAAACTACATTTCCTTGTGTTAGTACTTGTGCTCTGTGTAATGACAATAAACTTGAATCTAATCTAATCGACTCTAATCTGATCTAATCTAGTCTAATCTAAATTTGTTCTTCAACCTGTCAAAAACATTAGGCAGCAGCTGGACAGTGGTATACAAACAAATGTATATACGAATATATAAACAATGGCAAGCAGACGCCCTGGATGACTTACTCTTGTCCTATATAAAAGTATGAAATACAAATAAAACAACTCAAAGCCAATGGTGTCGATGGAGATGCCTCCACCACCTAAAAGTCTAGTCGTTCTTGTACGTCAGAAGTAACCTTAAAATATATGTCAAACAGGAAGGAAGCTATTGAAGAGAAACTGTTTCAGACATCTGACCTTGATGTGACCTTGATCCTGTTTGGACCAATTCCAAAATTTAATCAGTTCACCTGCTGGTTAGACTGATAATTCCACATAAATCCTACAAACTTAACGAGAACCTCTGACGGATACACAGACGGATGGATCAATGGATGGACAACATAAAAACATAATGTGCTTAAAAAGAGAGAAACACACAAACACTAGCCACCTATCATGAGTTCTCTAGCTAAACATCTTCTCAACTGAGTAATGAAACAAATTCCACAATGATAAACCAGCTGACTATTATTCAATAGCTTCCCACCAAATTACAGAACAAAAAAGATGCAGCTCCTGCCTGTCACTGCGTATTCTGACTTCTTTCATGCCAAAAGTTTAGGCTTGGTGAGGTTTGACATATATGAGCTGGCGTATGATGCAAATTTCCCTCCAATTCTGACACAACATCCCTGACACAGCTCTGACAGTGAATTATCATTACATGAATGTCAGGGCTACTCATGCTATAGCTCAGGAACATCATAGCTCAGAGTATTTTCTTCTCCCCTGACTCAATATTCATGTTCTATTCATATTTCAAAATATTTCAAATGTGCTGTTTAACAATATGCCTACCTAAGATTATATAGAAAATGGCTATGTTTCTGTTTTCTGACCACATTCAGTCTACCTAATTATGTAAATAATCATTACTGCACTCTAATAGCTATCCTTTCAGCTATTAGTTTAATAGTGTTCAATCTAACAGAGTAATGTTGCAGTGAATAAAAAATTAGAAAACAGAATGAGAAAAAATAATGTAGAATAAAATCAGAATTTTCATGACAGTTCATTTCACAGGAGATCTAACAGCATAACGAGAAAAGCTTTGCCGCTAGGCCTTTTGTGTTGTTCCAAACTTAGTATAGCAAGGCCAGCATATGAATGCAAACGATGCTTGTAAATGTGTTGATCTGATAATGATATCTCAGTGATGCATTCAAAGCTAAAAAAAATGGTGGTTGCATCACACTGTGGTCATGACTCAAATCTGAGCTCCACCAGTCACATTTGTTCGTACTTTCAACATCACTTTCTATTTTAGTACTGCTGACTGCTGACACATCTACAAAACTACTAGGTGAAATGAAACAGGTGAAACATGGATATATTCTGCAACAAGAGACAGTTTAAAACATAAGGCAAAGTCAAAAGTAACCCCATATTCTCCAGCCAGGTTGCTGCTTAAGTACATATACAAACACCAATAACTGCTAAGAGTACAGTTGTGTAAAAACAAATAACACAATGTTACTGATAACACCAAAACATTCTCTTTTAGCTTTTTCCCATTATCTTTTTTGATTCTTCATTTCCAGATACTTATTTTAACATCCCAAGCCGCTACACAGTCTAAACAGTAAGCCACTATAAGAACTGATAATGGTGCACTAGAGGTGGTGCTGTTTAAATTATAGAGAATGACTGCTAATTCGAGATATTTTATATATTGTCTTTTATGGTATTTCCAGTTAGAAAACATGAGCATGCAACACATGGAAAGCATGTTTGATGCATGAAACTTGCAAAGAAAAAGTTCACTACTACCCAACATTTTCACACTGGAGCAGTATTACCTGGAATTCACACCGCAAACATTGAGTCAGCACATGGCAACTGCCCATACAATCTACATCTCACCTGTTGCTTATTTTTTATGAAAGAAACATCTGCCCAAATGTACAACAATAGGGACATGCAGAAAGGGGACAGTTGATGTTGGGCCAGCCATATTTACAATACAGTTCAATTAAAAACTTGGCGGAGAATGATTAGACACACCATAAACCACATATGTGTGTTGATTATTATCTGCATTATAAGTATCAATATGGTACAAACATATGGTACAGCTACCAGATGTTAAATTATGACATCATTTACCTTATGATTTTCAGTAAAGTTTACATCATATAGAACATGGAGGTATGGGGGTTTTATATACTGTAGGTGTAGAAATCATTGGAAAGTAAAGATGAGATGGGGAGCCGCCGGGTATAAACATTTGTCAAGCAAAAGAAGTTGCCAGACTCAAAAATTCAGTTCAGCCAAGTGGAAAAATGAAAGAAAAATCATAGTAAAACCTCCAAAAGGGAGGCGGCGCATGTAAAGGGTTGCAGATTGTCCGGCAAGAAGACCACATGCTGTTAGAAGGTGAAGATGCTGTTCCAGTGCTGAACGAGGAGAAGCCAAAACCCAAGAACATTGAAGAATGAAGAAGTGTGAAGAAGAGGAGCTCTAAAGGAAGCCATGTACAGAAGAATGGCAAGAAATTCCAGATGAATAAAACAGGATGAGAAAAAGGGTGGGGGTGAAGAGGAAAGATGAACGGAAATGGGGAGTGAGCAGCTAGGGTGGAAGTACTGACTGGCTGACAGGAAATGAGAAGCAAAATGATGTCAGGCTGAAGGGGTTGTTGGAGCAGCATTTATTCCAAATAGTGATTTTACAGTACAGACTAATCAGGGCTTTACAGAAATCAATGCCTCAACATCTAGTCAACAAGCCAAGAGCAACAGTGGCAAGAACAGTCACTTAAGAGAGATCAAGGGGGAAGATGTCTTGGGAGGACCTAGGGTCTAGCAGCGGGGGCCCATCCCCATATGTACGGCATGGAGAATAATGAGTTTATGAATCATGAATCACATGGAAGTGCTTATGGATATCCAATAAGACTGGTAAGATTATGATAGTTCTGCCCTTATGGGCTTGTTAACACCTCCCCATCACTGGAAAGGGGCATGTTAATAAAGTGCATAGTCTTTGTTAATAATAGTCTAGATCCTCAAAGACCACATCAAACCTGGGTGGTATTATAGCAGCTACTAGATGAATATCTATTTGTTATAGGTTGCAGAAATGTGAATTTCATAAATCGTCTGACTCCTTTTTAGTGCTAAAGGACCACAAATGGATGAGCATTTTAGTGCATACCACCCCCACCTTTCCCCCGGCCTGAGGAAACATCAGATGTCCCAGCCATGGTTAATTAGATGATAAGAAGCCGGCCAACATGGGCTCATTTGAGACTCTAACGAGGCTTTCGTTGTTTCATTATTTAATCCGTATTGTTGCCAGTGATCAGCGACCCTGTTATATCCAGGACAGCTGGCCTGGCTATCTATGCAAAACCTGCAATAATTGTTTCCATGATATACACTGTATTGACAGAAGTATGTGGACACATGACCATCATACCCAAATGTACTTGTTGAACATCCCATTCCAAAGTTCGTCCCACCCTTTGCTGCTACAATAGCCTCCAAAATAGATTTTGGAGCATGGCTGTGGGAATTTCTGCCCATTCAGTGACATGAGCATTAGTGAGGTCAAGCACTAATGCCAGGTGAGAAGGCCTGGGACATGTTGGCATTCCAATTTATTCCAAAGGTGTTCAGTGGGGTTGAGATCAGGGCTCTGTGCAGGCCACCCGAGCTCTTCAACATCAACCTTGGCAACCCATGTCTTCATGGAGCTTGCTTTGTGCACAGGGGCATTGTCATGCTGGAACATGTTTGGGTCCATAAGTTCCAGTAAAAGTAAATCTTAAAGCTATAGCATTACAAAGACATTCTAGACAATTTTGTACTTTCAACTTTTGTGGCAACAGTTTGGTGAAGGCCCACATATGGGTGTGCTGGTCAGGTGTCTACATACTTTTGGCCATATAGTGTATATTTTGTCCCCAGTTTTTAGGTCCCTTTCAAATAATACATTTTTCATACCACTTAAAATACCATCAAGCTTCTGTCACTTTTTTAACTGTCCATGTTGGGATGATCAGCATCCAAAGCCTCTTGAACTCCAGGCTCTATGGTAGGTGGTTGTTCTGTCTGGTTGATTGGGAATGTTGATTGGGGTACTTTCAGAAAACATCCTCAACCATTCCAGCTGCACCATTCTTAATGAAATAGGAATGTTTTTTTGGCTTAGAATTAAGATCACAATTCTCACTCAAATTCTCTCACCATGTTTGTAAAGAACAATTTACTGTAGCAGGCCATAGTAGCTACATTTTTCCTGCCTGATGCAGTATTAGTAAATGAAAAAAGTAAAAATTTTAAATTACTGAATTACTGGCACATTTGTACTGCAAAAGCCTTGATCCTCTGCAAAGATAACTGCTATTTACTTTAAATAACATTCGGATGATAAGAGTGCTGTGTGTCCTCCCAAAGTTAAACGCAAAGGAAGCAATAATAATCACTGGTTAATTAATCATGGCAGGCTTTCTGTTCTTCTGCCAATAACAACTCATGAGACACTTGTGGGTGTAAATCGGTCTTGATAAATGTGCTCTGTATGCATAATACATCACTGGCAATTTTTGAGCAAGACGGCATGTGCAGCTATGACTCATTACCCCATTCATTCCATATACTTAGTCATTATTTATTTAGTAAATTGTGAATTTATTATTCAGTACATTACATTAAATATTTGTTTGGACATATTTTTCATTTTACATCGATGGTCATTGATCACAACAGATAAGCAGAAATGGTGTGGCTCTGCTTTATGGTTGCTTGAATAGCTGTAGCTACAGAACAGGCAGCTCAGGCAATTGCTTGAAGCCCTGAAGGCAGACAATGTCCATGAAAATCTAAAATCTCAAAGTGTAGAACTACTCCAAAACCTCAGATGGGTAATGTGCAATACTGTACGATAACTTGCTTGCATAAATGAAGAGAACTCACCTGTCTGGAAGCCACTGGAAAACAAGAAGAAGATGAAAAGATGAGTGGCGAGTGGTGGAGATAATCTAATACTGAAATAATAAATAATAACAACTGTAGACTAAGCCATAAAGTAATGTAGCACTAGCTGAACATCTTTTTGGCAAGCAAGCAGCTAACTAGGAGTTGGTGCTTGGTTTGGAGCACATAATGTTAATTACTTAGCTAGCTTTCTTGGTAGAATTTGGCATTTTGCTCAAATTGTCTTGATAGCTTGGTCTTTTAAAGTATACAGAGTATAAAAGCAAACACTTCTGTTTTAGCCTTCGTGATATGTATGTATGTGCATGTCTGTTTTTATTTTTATTTCTATATAGTTTCTGTTATCTTGGCATTCAATGTGGACAGCAAAGGAAGAATTTCATTGTTCAGGGAAACTTGGTTTCCTCACTGTGCACATGACAATAAATGCTTTGAATCTTTGAATCTTTGAAACAGTGATGGTTTATCTAATCGGGAAGCATGATCTATCACTACATCTAGCATGCAGAATATAATGCTAACACATTCAGACAGTTATCCTATAGTTGGCTCATCATATTTATTCTTTATAAAGGTATCTAGGTAACATAATGGCAATAAAGAGGAAAAAATGGCAGGATAGCCCCTGCATTTTAATGCCTGGAGCCCCACAGTACCTAGAATCGACTGAGTGCAATTGCAGAGTTGATGTAGTTCTTGAGTCAAATTGAATAGTGAAACTAATCGGTATTGTGATTTTAATATGACTTTTTTGTGCAGTTTTAATGTAGGATTTCCATTTTCACCACCCTAATTGTCTGTCAAATTCTACTTAACAATCCTTCATGTGGACTAAGTTACAATATCTATTTTCTGTAGTTAAATGGTTTAAAAAAAAATAGTTCCACCATAGATAACATGGAACCAATTTTAGAAATGTGATGGTGCCGAATTGAAGTTATTTTACATGCAGTTTTAAAATAGCATATTTTAAAATAGAATAAATATTATTGCATTACTCATCCTCAAGACAAACCCAGAATGACTCTCATTGGTCGAATGTCTAAACTGCCTTTGAAGGTATGTAGAAAACCCTAAATAGACAAATATCCTGTGTTCTGTATTGGGTATTCTGCTGAAAAAAAAAATGCTATAAGGATCCAAAACCTGAAAGTCAATTAGGAAAGGATAACATCTCTTTTATTTGTGGTGTCATGACCCAGACATAGGATTGTGAAATTATGAAGGTCAAAAACAGTCAAATGCATACAAATATCCCCATTATATCTGTCCTAATGCTCATCAAGTGAATATACAAAATATATCTGCAACAATAGGAGTACTCTAACCTAAATTCCATATAAAAATCTAAGAGGGAGATCAAAGTTGAAAGACCCAAAGATATGATCCAAGGGCAACAACAGTAAAAAGAACAATAACAGTTTCATGAGATGGAATACTGCAGATGTAACCTTCTGGGATTGGAAAACCAAGAAAACTACTTGATCAATGCACTGTGTTCAGACAGAATGAGTGAAGGAGAAAGGTTTTATGGTTTCATTACTCTGTCTTTGATGGCTTTCTCAACATATCAAATATGTTTCTTGAAACAGAACCCTGAACATTCAGTTTAGACTGCAGCTCTTTGTAGTAGTCTATATATTACTATCTATTTCACAGTCTGGAAATAAGGGCCTTCAAACCCCATACTTTTTCCTGAATTATGCAGCAATCCTGGATAGTATGCATACCACCAACTTTGTCTCAGAGCAAGGAATCTGACTATAAATTGACAAAAAAAAAATCTAATTCGACAGATTCTCAAACTAACATAGTGGACAGAAGAAGTAAAGTGATCTTAAATTTAGCTATCATTATATGTACAGCAAGAAATAATTATTAAATTCCAAATAAGTTATCATCAAGGAAGATGGTACAATGGACACTCAGGAATTAAATTGAACTTTCCATTCTGAATAAATCTGCCAGTCCTTACCAACATCATTATTCAGAAATAAATAATGCCATGTGCAAGATTTTATACAATTTATAAACTGAAATATATGATAATATAATTACCAGCAATATGTAGGTTATATAAAATGTGTGTAGACTCAACAAGATAAAGTATCTAGCCCTAATAACAAACATATCAATAAATATTTGTGGTGCAGTTATATTCTGAACTTAACCAGAAATATGTTCTTGAATGGTTACATGCCCACGTACACACATGTCTGTTATACTATGTTTGGGAGGACCTTCCACTGATAATTATTAATGCAGCTAATTAATGCTATTAATGCCTACACTGTGTGTTTTTGTAAAAACGGTGTTCAGCAAAATGGTGATCAGCAAAATGTGGGACCAACAAATGTCCCCACAAGGACAAAACACGGGCAGATATTCCTATCCTTGTGAGGACATTTGTCATCACCAAGATTTAAAAACATACCTCCACCCACACTCACGCACAGTTCCTAAAATTTACTGAATTTTAGCTTTAATTCCAAGCTGCAAAGCTTAATTCTGTGTTTTGGGTCAAAAATAGAATTTAATATGAGAGATAACTTACAATGATGCTGATGCTAATGAGGAGTGATACATTTAGCCCCAGATGTTATGACTGTTGAGACAAAAGAGGAAACTGAGAAAGGGGAAGAAGCACCTGAACCACTTCAGCAATAGAATAGTGAAGTGAAGTGACTTGTGGCCAAGTATGGTGACCCATATTCGGAATTTGTGCTCTGCTTTTAACCCATCCAAGTTCACCTTCGGGTTGCAAGTCCAACTCTCTATCCATTAGGCCCGGACTGCCTCCGGACTGCCGAATAGGGCTCTACAAGTAATCACAAGCAGATGGGGAAAGTGGCATCATATTCCCTTCGAACCTCAAGCATCAAGACTCTTCTCTCCCAGCACTCAGGTGGAGGAATGAACTTCTCCTGGCTATCCAAATAGCTGAGTCACTGGCTGTCTTGATATGAAGACTAAAGATCTACCTCTTCATCAAGCACTTAAATATGCACTATTTAATTAAAATAAATCCCCTGATTTATTGCTGTACTAAATTCCCTCTAACATTGAAAAGAAATCTGAAATGCTGGCTGGATGGGGACATCTAAAACCAACTTCTTAATTACAGCATCCATGCCTCCAGATACCTCAACTCAACAAGCAGAACTGAAGGAATTAATCAAAGCATGCCTGGCAAAAAAATTGTGAATGTATACGCCAGTTCACAATATGGCTTAGGTATTGTCCATGATTTCAGACAGCTATGGAAACAAAGGATTCATAACAACAGAAGTGACAAGGAGAAGCAATTTAAACAAAAACTATTTCTGACATCAAACAGATACAACTCTTCTTCAAGAGAGGAGATCTGGAATTAGATATAACATGAGCAAAGTTTCACAAAGACGGTACTTGGTGTTATAGAACTATACCTATGGAGCCCGAATGCATTCTGCTTTGGATAGTGAATAAAATACATATTTGGATAGGTGGGTGAGGACAAACTAGTTCATCAATTTTTTTGAGATCTGAGTGTGCTTTAGGTGCCTTTTAGCAAATTCCAAGCAGGTTATCATAATTCATTTAATGAGGAGTGGCTTCTGTATGGCCATTCTGCAATAAAGGTCTCTGATTGGTGGAGTTCTGCCGAAATGGGTGTTCTTTTGGCAGATAAACACATATCTCATCACTTCACAGCCAGTGTTCAGTTAAATTCCATCAGGCTCTTGGTCAGCACCACTAAAGCCCTTGTTCCTGTTTGCTCAGCTGGACTAGGTAGCAGCTCTGTAGTCACACTGGCTTCAAACATGTTCCATTTAAATTTGATGAAAGTCGCTGTGTTCTTGAGAAATGTTTCAGTATCCTTCACCAGATCTGTACCTCTACACACACCTGAACTTTAATCAAATTGTAGAAACATCTCAAGGATGATCTGGATGCACCTGAACCCAGGTGTCTTAGCAAAGGAAGTGAATACTTGTGTAAATACAGGTGGTTACAGGTGTGATGATGTTATTATGATTTTTAGCTTTCATTATGATTTATGCTTTTATGAGTGTACTAGCTAAACAAATTTGCCCTTGTTTTTATTACCTGCTGCTGAGTCTTTTTATTAACACAAAGCAGGCTCTCAGCCATAGACTTTAAAGTAAATAAGTAAAAGAAAGTCAATGTTATCATTGCTGTGTTTGCTGTCCTGAACATAATTCTCCCCAGTACAGGCCATATAAATCACTGTTTGCATTCTACAGAAATATGAATGTTGACAACTATAGAAAGCAGTATGAAACCCATGAAGCTACAGTTAAGCTAAAAACAATCAAATTACAGACATGCCAAATGTAATATATAAACAGGAAAGCAAAAATATAATGTAAATGTTTGGATTTTTTCATTTTGTTTTGGGCCAGGACACCTGGAAGAAATCGCAGTAAAAGTACATGCTGAGAAATCAAATCTAGGAGAGTAAGAGCAATTTAGCAGTATTTGTCTTCACTCATGGAAAACATTCTGACAAGCCAAGTAATTTATTTCCATTCAATACAGACAATATGTGTGAATGTCCTAGCAAAGACACTCTCCTGGCATTTGTAGACAGATTCCAGTTCACAGGACTGGAGTCCAATATATTTAGGTAATTTTTCTGTTTAATGACAAGTTATTTATCTCACCGGGTTTAGTAGCTGTGTTCAAGCAGGGGAGTTAGCACACTGCACTGTACTCTTGCATGTGGGCCCCTGCCATGTACAATTCACTCCTACGTTAACAACAATCACAAATAATTTAGACAAAGTCCAGCAAAAAGGGTGAGAACATTTTTGAATAGCAAATGGAAAGGCATTAGTGAGCTTCATCATTTATCAGATAATTGATGTTTCACTCTATCCATCTATAGGTCGCAGTTAATTACAGTAACCAGTATGCACTCTATGGATGAAGTCTACAAGCCTCTTCTCCCACCCAGATCCTGTTTCTGCCATCCTGAGTCTGATTCACTTCAGTTAAACATGTCTCCTTTGCCTACTGCGAGGCAAACTAGTGTATCAGTATCAGCAGTGGCTTTTATAAATGGGCTGGTAGGGTTAAGCTCTCCATCACTTTTAAAGAAAAAAAAAAACATACAGAATGTTATGAAGAAGCAGGGATAACTTCTTTCTAATCCAGACTGGAGCTTCATGCAGTCTATCAGTCATGTGAAGTGATTTCACAGAGTGAATCCCTCTAGATTTTGTGTGCCTTAATTTATTTAAGCCTGCGTCACTGACACACCCATATCACATCATCAGCAGTGATTGAGAAAGTGTATGGGTGTAATAAAAATGAACAAGACGGATTATTTCTCAATCACAGAGGTGTTTCAAAAATTAGATTTAGGGGCAAATGGCAGAATTATACATTTTGTGTGATTTTAACAAAAGAACTGACTAACAGCAACAGAGCTTTTCTGTTCTTTCAATGCTTCTGTCCCTATGATGAGACCCTGTTTTATAAGGCTCAACAATAATGGTTTTTTAAATAATAGTATAGTGTGTTATTCATAGGAAGTAGAAATTTTTAGCCCTCCCATTCAATATCACAACCAGCCAATACTGATCAATATACTTATTATGTATTGTTAATATATATTCCAAATACACTGAGATAAAAATAATCCATAATCCAGTGCCAGCCAAAAGGAGAATAGATTTCACCTGCAGAGAACTGGTTTATGACAAGGTTTCTTCCTTTTCACTTCCACCTTAAGGAGCTTTTTCCTTGCTGCTGTCATCCTTGGCTTGCTCACTGGGAGTTAAGACAGACACAGGCAAGAGATTACAGACTCAGGCTTCTTTGCAGTTCATGGCAAAATTGAGTAACCCTCCAGAAAGTGTTAGTGAGAAATTTCAGCACAGATGAGCTTGGAAACATGACTGAATCCTGAGAAACTCATTTACTGGGTGCCCTTTATTGAGTGCACATGGAAGATCAACACAGCATCATAGTTAGCAGCCTATCTGTCGTTTACACGCTAGAGACTTTAAAGGGACACAGTGTCCTAAGAAGGAATGTCCTTGTAATTATTTTTGGAACAAACAAAGACCACACACATACACACTCTCCCACTGTCCTTGTACAGGAAGAAACAGAGCTGACACAGCATAATAATAATAATAATAATAATAATAATAATAATAGTCACCAAGCCGTCAAAATACTGAAGTTTGCGGATGACACCACCCTCACTGGGCTCATTTCTGAGGGGGATGACTCTGCCTACAGGTGGGAGATTGTCCATCTGGTAACCTGGTGCAGTCAGAACAACCTGGAGCTCAATGCTATTAAAACAGTGGAGATGGTGGTCGACTTCAGGAAGAACCCAGCTCCACCCGCCCCCATCATCCTGTGTGACTCCCCAGTTGATACTGTGGACCCCTTCCGCTTCCTGTGAACCATCATCACCCAGGACCTCAAGTAATGCTGAACATCAACTCTCTGATCAAAAAAGTGCACCAGCGGATGTACTTTCCTGGCAGCTAAAGAAGTTCAACCTACCAAAGACAATGATGGTACATTTCTACACCTCCATTATCAAGTCCATACTCACCTCCTCCATCGCCATTTGGTACGCTGTTGCCACTGCCATGGACAAAAGCAGACTGCAGCATGTCATTCGCTCTGCTGAGAAGGTGAATGGCTGCAATCTGCCACCTCTTGAGGACCTGTACACTTCCAGGACCCTGAAGCGGGCAGTTAAGATTGTGGCTGATCCCTCTCACCCTGGACATAAACTTTTCAAGGCACTCCCCTCCGGCAGGAGGCTGCAGTCCATCAAGACTAAAACCTTATGCCACAAAACAGTTTCTTTCCATCCGCAACTGGCCTCATCAACAATACCCAGTTTCCACCATGGTCTCTTATCCACCTCCATGGACATTACGCATTGCATTAACGAAAAACCCCACGTTTCTGTTTCATATGCTTTACATTAACGCACATAACTCGGACTGCTATACTCCACCTTTTTACCTCAAACTGTGAGCATTTGCACTGGCCCACTTTTGCACATCCTGCACTATTGTACACTTAATGTCTAATGTCTATGTTTAATTTATTTTCCTAAATTTTTATATTTCTATATTAATGCTCATAGTTGTTTACCGTATTAATATTCTTTTTATTTCTTGTATTTTTACTGTTATACACCAAGACAAATTCCTTGTACATGTAAACCCAGGGTACTTGGTCAAAAAGGTGATTCTGATTCTGATTAATAATAATAATAATAATAATAATAATAATAATAATAATAATATTGGTAGAACAGTTATGCAGTAGTTAAAGCTCCAGGGTTCTCCAGTTTCTTGCCACCTCCGCAAGGTGTTTTGGCTGCTCTAAATTGCCTCTAATAGTGTGTGTATGTGTGTGTGTGTGTGTGTGTGTGGGTGTGGGTGTGTGGGTATGTGCGCATGGTGCCGTGTGATTGACTAGCATCTCAGCCATGGTGTTTTCCTGCTGTGTGCCCAGCCCAACCTACAAACTCTGTGACATGAAGACACACAGGAGTCAGCCTTAAAATTAGCAAATTAGAATTATAGCAAACACTGAACATACAGATTAGTTTTAGCAGCAGGGCATCCACTATAATTGTCATCAACATCTCCAGCATATTTAGCATTTTCCAAGCACTGACATCGTCATAGTCAGCTGTCTCTAATAACTGACCTTCAGGTTTGTTGTTAAACGTAATGCACTTAACGGTGATGTGATTCATTTCAATCCGGAAGCCTGCTGCACTACACACATCAGCTGAGACACGATGTGCTTGACAATAGAATGGTTTTTACTAGGTGGATTAATTAGCATTAGCATTAATGAAAAAAAACTTTTTCCGAATCAGGAACATGGAGATGAAAATACTTTCAAAACAGAGGAAAATTAAGTTTGGCACAAAGCTGTTATATAACTGAAAATAAAGACACTAGCCAGACTTAAATAATATATTTTTTTTACATGTTGTTTGAAGACGAAACACCACATATCATAGCTGAAACGTTGGCCAATGACTTGCTAACTTTTTGTCAAAAGCGCAAACACAACAAGCTACATTAGAAACTGGAAGAGGACTCATTCATTTCCCTCAGTCTTTATTAATACACTTAACTAGAAAACTAGCTCTATGTTAAATGTTATTTTAGCTACATTACATTAGCAACCTCTAGCTTTTAAATCTAGTCAAGTAGATTTCAGGGGAACCAAAACATGGATCTGTGGAGCACACTGGAGCTTTTACTTGCCCAATAGCTCAATAACTTATGAATTTATTATTTGTCCAACCCTGCTATAGTTTCCACCACATATTTTGTATTCTTGTGCTTGGAAGACAAACAGCCTACAATAGCCTACAGACAGCCACCTCTGCTGTGGCATAACGTGCTGATCCATTTTCCTAGTGGCTGTTTGTGACTTTTACTAAAACCGAGGTAAGCTGAGTACACGTGAGAATGTAGACTCTGTCATGGAACAGTGCAAACTGTTGACTACAGCCTAGTAGTTGATTATTAATATCTAGTATAGATAGCTAGTTTACTCTACCTTATCTAACACAGGCTCATAAATGCTCATTCAGTCAGTGTTTAGGATTCATAAGCCAAGTTTCCATCCACTATTTGCACTGTTCTGTTATCAACAAAGTGAAAATGCATTAAAAAAAAGTTTGCGAAATTTGCTGTCTCCTGCCCGTTTCCATCCAGTTGGCCTTTTACTCATAAAATGGTGTGCGTGATGACATCGGCCTAAAAAACAACAAACAAACAAAAAAAACTAATTGTTGCATAAGTTTTGGTGCATCACAAAAGAAATCTACCCTTGAGCCCTTTCCATACATAATTTTGTGTATATCAAAATATGTGTAACTTTTGCGTCCCACATGTCCTCAAATCTTTGTATAATGGAGAGAGTATTGAGACAAATAATTGGACACTATACTGTCATTTTAATTTCACAAGCAATTGCAATTGTACGAAATATCAGAAAACGACATCAGAATGGAGCAGTTGCTCATCTGATAGGGTTCCAAGTAACTGCTCTTAGGCAACAAAGCCCATGGGTCTGGGAGAGACCACGCAATAAGGCGTTATAGGAGGTAATGGTGGAGAGACATTTCACAGAAAGTCTCTGGGTGCAACATTTTAGAATGTCACTGCCCACGTTTGAGATGCTGTGCCAATGAATTGGTCCTGATGTTGCACCCACAGCAGGTTGCCACCAACCACTGGGTCCGACCCGAAAGCGGATTGCCATCGCCCTGTTCAAGCTGGCAACCTGTGCCAAGTACAGGGTAGTGGGGGAAACCTTTGGTTGACTGTCTATCAGTGTGTATATCCTGTGTGCACAGCTATTAAAGAAAAATTAATAGGAGTTATATCAGGCTGCAGAATGTAGTGGAGGCCAATGAAATTGCATACCATAACATATTGTGCCACAGGTTTATGGTGCACTGGATGACATGCACATCCCTATTCTTCCCTTGACGGATGGCTACCGCGATTACATTAATTGCAAAGGGTTTTGTAGAAAATTGCCTGTTTCTTTTTTTATATAATTAATCATATGACGTGTTCGGTGATATGAGTACAGAGACACTCTAGCAACAGTTGTCATGTAGAAAATAAACACTGATCATAATGCACTGTTTTTTAGTATATTTAAAATAAAATGTTATGTTAGGCTATACAACATGTTGTGATCTTTTTAATACTTTATTGTTCTTCACATAAAACCTTTATTTGAAGAACAATAAAATACAAGCTTCATATCTTACTGCTTGCTCATGCCCACACGAAAGTAAAAACTTTCCACTCGTGCATCATTTTTTGGTGCATCCCACAGGATCCCAGTCTGGATGTCAACCAGATGCTCTGGGAACCACTGTGGCAAGCTTTCTAAAAAAATTGGAGAAAAAAGAATATTGCTGCTCCTATTCCTATCTATATTTGTATCTATTTAGCACATATTATACAATCTAAATATAATCCAAATAATGTATTTGTATTGGGTTACATCCCTACTCTATAGGATACAAAGAATGTATTTTTTTAAAGAGGTAGCTCAGTGGTTAAGACTACTAATCAGAAGGTTGTAAGTTCAAATCCCAGCACTGCCAAGCTGCCACTGCTGGGCCCTTGAGCAAGGCCCTTAACCCTCAACTGCTCAGTTGTACACGTGAGATAAATGTAAGTTGCTCTGGAAAAGGGCGTCTGCCAAATGCCATAAATGTAAATATGTAACAAGTAATTGGTAGTGTAGGAAGCTTATAACCCAAATAAGTTAACCATGCAAAATGAAAGCAGCAGGGGTCAGGGATTTATTTTATTTTAATTGTTTCCCCCATTTTACCCAGTAATGTGTGAATACTCCAAATAAACTCTAACTGGATTATGGTTGAATACCTACCAACTTTACATGCATATAATTGACTTTCAGAAATTCAAACAACTCCATAATCCAACCTGTGACACTATACAGTGAATTTTGTGTTTGTGTAAACCCCGTCTCAATGCTGAGCGACAGCCATGTAAGAGATAGAGACAGACATACTGCACAAACAAAAGTTGAGACTGAGGTGTGTTGTGTTGCCATGACAAGTGAAAGGTGTGTTATCTCTGTCTACTTGTATGCGTGCACCCAAATGATTTTTATTTCTAGCTTAATCTCCTGTCTGTCTAAGTACCTGCCAAACCCTGAGCTCAGCTCTGTCATGTGCGTACCTGCTGTGGATGACAAGTACAGGATATTTTCAATAGTAAAAAAGATGAGTGAGACAAACAGACAAAAACAAACAGAGAAAAACAGTAGGTGGGGAATAAAAAAGGTGAAAGGCAGGCAGTAGTCAAAGTGATGTACATCCTATGAAGACACAGAAAGTCTGTCTCAGATGAAAACTATGATGGTGAAAGGATAAAAAGGAGAAGGGAAATGGAGAGAATGTGAACGTGACAAAACATAAAGTTGAATTTTGGCAGCTGACACACCAACTTTCGCAAACTGAGCAAGCATCTGAACTGCTTTCTCTTTCTAAACCTAGCTGGGCTGTTTTATATTGCTAGTTTAAATCTCAACTCTTGCATTTCTTCTCATGTTTCCTGTTGTCTTTCTTACATTTTGAAAAGAATGATCCCGCATGGCACATGGATCCAAACAAACATAGATGGTCTGATAGCTGTTTATAGTCAACACCACATATGCTGAGATCAACTGACAGATAACTTCAGCAGCTCTATGCCTCACCAAGCTGAAGCACATTTAACCTGAGTCATAGTTTAGATCGGGGTTGTAAACTAAAAATGATGAAGAATCAGCTCCATAAAATTCTGGATAATTCTCCAACGAACATGACTGACTAGTGACAGGTTAACTTTTGATGCTTAACAACTAATGATTAGCTCATGCCTATAAAGAAGGCAATTTGAATTGGCTGTGTTGTTTCCTGTTTTTCTTCACTTTATCATTTTTTATTAGTGCCACAGATTCTGAACAAATGAGAAATCCATTTTAAACTGTTTTGAAGCAAAGAATAAACACATACTTCTCTGTCCAGTCATATTTAGCTTAACATATTTCAGCTTTTGTAGTTGACTTTTTGACTTCTTTTTGAACAAGCCACATTGCCTCCTCACTAATCAGACCACAGAGGTAAAGGAAATACAGTCATTTTTCATAGGTTGATTCTGCTACAGTGTTTTTCAAGTGCTTGGTTCCATCCACTGAAATACTTTGCTGGCTCCACCATTTGATAACACCACTGGTTTACAAAAAGGTAACAGACAAAAGCAGGAATATAGTTTTCCTGTGTTTATTTGAAAGAGTGTCTTGCTTTCACTAGGTGGCTGCAGATATTAAGCATGTGGTTGCGTGGCTGAATACTCATATATCAGGTCTTAGGATAATAACATCAAATCCCAAACATCAAATGCAACATTTGTTAAACCCTTTGAGTAAATGCCGAAAGTCTACACTTCACTCCAATCCTGATTGCTTCATTTTAAATCCATTGTGGTGATGTACAGAGGCAAAATTACAAAAATTGTGTCACTGTCCAAATACTTATGGACTGGACTGTAGCTACATTAAACCTACACTATACCTACACTATACATACATTACACCTACACTATACCTATACTATACCTACATTATATCGACATTAAACCTACACTATACCTACACTATACCTATATTATATCGACATTATATCTACACTATACCTATACTATAGCTATGTTAAACCTACACTATACCTACATTATATCGACATTATATCTACACTATACCTATACTATAGCTACGTTAAACCTACACTATACCTACATTATATCAACACTATACCTACACTATACATACATTACACCTACACTATATCTACACTATACATACATTACACCTACACTATACCTATACTATAGCTACGTTAAACCTACACTATACCTACATTATATCAACACTATATCTACACTATACATACATTACACCTACACTATACCTATACTATAGCTACGTTAAACCTACACTATACCTACATTATATCAACACTATATCTACACTATACATACATTACACCTACACTATACCTACATTATATCAACATTATATCTACACTATATCTACACTATACATACATTACACCTACACTATACCTATACTATACCTACATTATATCGACACTATATCTACACTATACCTATACTATAGCTACGTTAAACCTACACTATACCTACATTATATCGACACTATATCTACACTATACATACATTAAACCTACACTATACCTACATTATATCGACACTATATCCACACTATACATACATTAAACCTACACTATACCTACATTATATCGACACTATATCTACACTATACATACATTACACCTACACTATACCTACCTTATATCGACACTATATCTACACTATACATACATTACACCTACACTATACCTACATTATATCGACACTATATCTACACTATACATACATTAAACCTACACTATACCTACATTATATCGACACTATATCTACACTATACATACATTACACCTACACTATATCTACACTATACATACATTAAACCTACACTATACCTACATTATATCGACACTATATCTACACTATACATACATTAAACCTACACTATACCTACACTATACATACATTACACCTACACTATACCTACACTATACCTACATTATATCGACACTATATCTACACTATACCTATACTATAGCTACGTTAAACCTACACTATACCTACATTATATCGACACTATATCAACACTATACATACATTAAACCTACACTATACCTACACTATACATACATTACACCTACACTATACCTACACTATACATACATTACACCTACACTATACCTATACTATACCTACATTATATCGACACTATATCTACACTATACATACATTACACCTACACTATACCTACATTATATCAACACTATATCTACACTATACATACATTACACCTACACTATACCTACATTATATCGACACTATATCTACACTATACATACATTAAACCTACACTATACCTACATTATATCAACACTATATCTACACTATACATACATTACACCTACACTATACCTACATTATATCGACACTATATCTACACTATACATACATTACACCTACACTATACCTACATTATATCGACACTATATCTACACTATACATACATTACACCTACACTATACCTACATTATATCGACACTATATCTACACTATACATACATTAAACCTACACTATACCTACATTATATCGACACTATATCTACACTATACATACATTACACCTACACTATACCTACATTATATCGACACTATATCAACACTATACATACATTAAACCTACACTATACCTACACTATACATACATTACACCTACACTATACCTACACTATACATACATTACACCTACACTATACCTATACTATACCTACATTATATCGACACTATATCTACACTATACATACATTACACCTACACTATACCTACATTATATCAACACTATATCTACACTATACATACATTACACCTACACTATACCTACATTATATCGACACTATATCTACACTATACATACATTAAACCTACACTATACCTACATTATATCAACACTATATCTACACTATACATACATTACACCTACACTATACCTACATTATATCGACACTATATCTACACTATACATACATTACACCTACACTATACCTACATTATATCGACACTATATCTACACTATACATACATTACACCTACACTATACCTACATTATATCGACACTATATCTACACTATACATACATTACACCTACACTATACCTACATTATATCGACACTATATCTACACTATACATACATTAAACCTACACTATACCTACATTATATCAACACTATATCTACACTATACATACATTACACCTACACTATACCTATACTATAGCTATGTTAAACCTACACTATACCTACATTATATCGACACTATCAATACTATAGCTACATTAAATCTACACTATACCCTCATTATACATACATTAAACCTACACTATACCTACATTACATCGACACTATATCTACACTATACATACACCTACACTATATCTATACTATACCTACATTATATCAACACTATCAATACTATAGTTACATTAAATCTACACTATACCCTCATTATACATACATTAAACCTACACTATACCTACATTATATCGACACTATATCTACACTATACATACACCTACACTATATCTATACTATACCTACATTACATCAACACTATCAATACTATAGTTACATTAAATCTACACTATACCCTCATTATACATACATTAAACCTACACTATACCTACATTATATCGACACTATATCTACACTATACATACACCTACACTATATCTATACTATACCTACATTATATCAACACTATCAATACTATAGTTACATTAAATCTACACTATACCTATGCTAATCCGACATTATTATGACAGGACATGGCGTCAAAGTTTTATTGACGCGCACGGGGAGCAAAGGCTAGCCCAATTCCACAGATAAGTTACTGTAGGACAAATTTTTTTTCCTCTTCCTGTCACAATGCGGCAAATAGCACACACACACCTCATGAGTGAATTTAGCTAGTTAGCTAGTTGTGTACAATGAGTGAGATAAAGCAAAAAATGATTAAGGGAGAACTTATTACAGTGCCAAATGATGCAGGGACAGCTGCACTATAGAAGAATTGTGACCTTGTTGTTACAACCAATAAAGTGCTCAGCGGTTACGTGCAGCGTAGGACTTTTTTTGTTTGTTGTTTTTTGCAAAGTTTCATAACTGGTAAGGATGTGTTTCTCTATTTTGCTGTTGTGTGCCAGGGACCTGCTGTGCCTTGAGGAAACTGTGTTTGTTTATACGTGTTTGTTTACTGATTGTTGCATGCAATCCTGAAATACTGCATATTGCAAAAAGCTATTTGTTGTGAGAATCCGATTTCGGGTTTGGGTCGGGTCGGGTCGGGTCATACGATCTCGGGTTCGGGCTTCAATTTAAAGCCCATGCAGACCTCTACCCACTACTGCACGTCACTGCTGTGTGGGGAATAAGCTCTGGTTAGCATTGCTTGTTACAGTGGTCCTTTTCTATTGATCGATGGTGTAGAGGGGATAACAAATAGGCTTCGGTCTGTAAATGATTACCAAAAAAGTGCACCTATCATATATGGATAAGATGGCCAATGAGTGAAGATACAGGGTAGGTGTAATTAACTAGCAACTCTGGTTGTAACATCAAGCAGAGCTTGAAAACATTTATAGCCTTAAAGGAAAAAAGAGAAACAAACCCAAATACTCGTGTAATCTTGTTCTCTTGAAGATGAAAGACTTCGATAGTTATTTAAATTGTAAAGAAGTTAAAGGACCTAGCTAACTAGTAAGTAGCTTTCTTTGTCTTATTTCCATTTGTATTTCAAGGGCTACCATCTGGCTTTAATAAGACATCAAAATTAGAAGCACAGATCAAGCAGTACCTCAGAGCCTACAGTGAGTACTGTACCATGTTCCCCAAAGCAAACACATCAAGTTCTTTGTTACATTCCTTGCCCTTGCTTGTTGTTTTAAGATGTTTACCTAAATGGATGTCCAAAGCTGTGTATTGCCTTCAACCTTTTGCAGATGTGAAATACAAGTGAAAATATGATTCTCTAACACACAGGCTCATTACTGATGGAACAGATGGAGAAATCAAAAACATTCACTGAGAATCCCCATATCTTTCCTTTAATCACAAACTTCTGAATCTTCAGCTGGCTCAAGACCATTTTTCTTCTTGTTCTTTACAAAGAAGTACACTGTTAATCTTGTTTATCCTATAGGGTCAATATAAGCACTGTTAATCCTTTCTGCACACATGGAACATAAGTGCATCAAGTGGAGACAGACAACAGTCTTATAATTAAGCAAACAGTAAGAAGAGGCCAAGGGCTTGCATGCTAAGCTTCAATTGGAAATGTGCCAAATAGTATGGGTATCCATGCTGGGTAAATTATGCCTCTTTCAGATGCTCAAACTCAAATTGTTATAGTGTGCAAGCAGAAAGAAAGGCTAGATTCAGATAGCTGGTTATTATGTGTAAATTCTTTATCTGTCTACATTTGTGCATTTAAAGCTAGAGCTCACTGAAATTGTTGAAAAAGCCTGTCATATTAATGGGATCATGACATTTTGATTTTTTTTTTTTTTTTAATGACAGAGTTAATCCTATTTTCATTTTCTGCTTAAATACACACAAATCATTACATTATTAAAATGAACAGTACATTATCATCATAAGCAATATTAAGTAATAGTTATCATAAGTAATGATTTAATAATACTCATAAGTACTAATTTACTGGGACACAGCAGAGACATTTTTTAAAAATAGATTTTATTGTTCAAAATCTATGTACAAATCCTGTACTGAAAACAGAGAATCGTGTGTAAAGTTATAAAAAAAAAGTCTATTCAGTGTTAATTTTAAATTGTGTCCAGGTGTCACTCCGGTTCTTTCTAGCCATGAGTGCATTTTCCTCCCACAATAAGAGGATTCAACTCCCAGGAGCCTGCGGCTCTGCGTTAGCCTCTTGGACCACTCTCTGGGACTCTGTGGAAAGAAAATCAGAGAGTTGACCTGTCTGGCCCAGCAGTAATGCCCAGCTTTTCTGAGCAGGAAGAGATAATTTAGGAGAAATGAGTGTTACAAAAAAAAAGCAGAGAAACATCAAACATCTAGACTTTAAAAGCCTACACAGCGACCAGAAGTAGACTGCATACTGAAATAAGTTAGTGTTCCCTTGAGTGGTTTCATTACACTGCCATGTCCAATCTGTATCCTTTGGTCCCTGAAAGCCCATCAATCAGCTCTCTATACAAAGTAAACGACAGTACCAGACCAGAGGACCAGATTTTTCCATATCCCTTTTTAAAATTCAATTCAAGGGTGGCACGGTGGTGCAGTTGGTATCGTTGTTGCATAACAGGTCCAGGGTCTCCGGTTCAATCCTGAGCTCAGGTTACTGTCTGTGCATGATCATTACGCATGTGTTTCCTCTGGGTTCTCCAGTTTCCTCCCACCTCATTGGCTACATTAAATTGCCCCAGTGTTTGTGTGAATGTGTGCGGACAAGGTGCCATGTGATGGACTGGTGTTTCTGGGATAGGTGCTAGATCCACTGCGACCCTGACTAGGATAAAGCAGTTACTGGAGATGAACGAATGAACATCAATTCAGATCTAATTCTGTTTGCATGATATACACTCACTGAGCACTTTATTAGGAACAGCTGTACACCTATCATTCATGCAATTATCTAAATCAGTGAATCGTGTGGCAGCAGTGCAATGCATAAAATCATGCAGATATGGGCCAGCAGCTTCAATGTTAATGTTCATATCAACTGGCGGAATGGAGAATAAATGTGTTCTTGTTGATGAGAGAGGTCAACAGAGAATGGCCAGACCAGTTTTAGCTGACAGAAAGGCTACAGTAACTCAGACAACCATTCTGTACAACTGTAGTAAACAGAAAAGCATCTCAGAATGCACAACATGTCGAACCATAAGGTGGATGGGCTACAACAGCAGAAGACCACATCAGGTTCCACGTCAGACAAGAACAGGAATATGAGGTTGCAGTGGGCACAGACTTAACAAAACTGGACAGGTGAAGACTTTAAAAACGCAGTCTGGTCTGATGAAACTCGATTTCTGCTGAGGCACACAGAGCGTCAGAATTTGGCACCAACTGCATGAATCCATAGACCAATACCATTGTCAACAGTCCAGGCTGGTGGAGGTGGTGTAATGGTGTGGGGAATGTTTTCTTGGCACACTTTGGACCTGTTATTACCAATCAATCATCACCTGCATGCCACAGTCTATTTAAGTATTGTTGCTGACCAATTTACTCATCTTCTAATGGCTACTTCCAGCATGATGATGCACCATGTCACAAAGCAACAATCGTCTCAAACTGGTTTCATGAGCATGACAATGAGTTCAGTGTTCTTCAGTAGCCTTCCCAGTCACTAGATCTGAATCTAATAGAACACCTTTGGGATGTGGTAGAATGGGAGATTCACAGCATCAAAGTGCCATGAAGAACTGAGAGCAAAGGGAGGCCCTAGCCAGTATTAGTGTAGTGTTCCTAATAAAGTGCTCCATGTGTGTATAGTTCCATTGTTACACCTGATCAACCCACGACCAAAAAGTCATTTTGTTTAATCAGTTATTAAGAAAAACTAATTAGATTTCTTAAACAAGATTACACGACTCTACACTAATTAAAGGAAAAAAAAAACAGCAAAAGCTGTATTAGTAGAGACAATAATGTAGTGAACCATACAGGATATTCAAATCTGATTTCAGTTTAATAAGGGATAGCTTTAAGTAATGTGTTTTGACATGGTATTATACACAGGGTCTTACACTCCTCTAGAATTCCAGCTGCAGCTCGTTCATCTTTTTTATCCTTCAGCCTTCTCTCTGCTCAAGTGCTTCTCAGAGCACTTCTTGAAACATTGAGCCAAATCACACGGCTCTCATAAGAAAACTTTTCACAATTAATTAACACTACATCTAAGCGGCTTCGAGGTCAATAATCCACCTACATCATTTCCTGCAGGCATTTCAAACAAGACAACTCAAAGAGGTGTGATTAGAAAGGAAGTGGGATAGGAAGCAAGCAGGAGGCAGTGAAGTGAAGAAAACCTGCAGGAAGGCAATTTAAGAACGTTCAGTACACGGCACCTGTGGGAGATCACAACCTGTGAGGAGGCATAAGGCGCCGATGTATGATTTGAAGCAGAATTAACCAGTGCAATCCAACATGAGTTTACTAATTGATTGTGTGGAGTGTAGTAATGCATGCAGCTACACTTCCTAACTCTTCGCTATAGATTAGATGTAAAGACTTGCTAGGGCCTCCACAGCCTTAGCACTGAAGTGTTTGAAGAGAGGCTTCTGTCTCTAATAATCTGGGTGGATCAAGCCAACTATGAGTTATGTCTCCTGGTCTCGTTTCTGAGGTTTGATTGTGTCTGACATATGTTAAAAACTAATTTCATCAACTTATGCATTTCAGCTCAAATGTTAAATACACTGTGTAACCTTGAGCAGTGACTTTCCTTCACAGCTGTTTTTAAAATACACTTCACGTTCACTCAGCAGAGAGAGATACAAGGACAAAAAAGCACTGGAGATTGACCTTCAAATGCATTCAACAATATTTAAAATGTATTTGAAGGCGCATTCAGTGATTTTTGTATTTCTTACTTGTACAAATAACCTGCAAAATAAGTAGAAGTGATTAAAAAAAAATAATGATTTCAGCCATAGTCTCAGCAAATTTATTATGTGGCTGAGAAAATCCATTTGGAAAATGTGCTATGGTCCGGAGTGCTTGTTTGTGTTTTGACGGGCTTCTTGTCAATCGTTTTATAGATACTTGCTAATGCCTGTTCACTCCATCCACAGCTCAGTCTGAAATTAGCAAGCACCCAGTACAGCCAGATAATTCTCCTTTGAGCAAAAAACTATGTGGTGTTTCAAAAAAACCTAAAGAAAAGTAGGCAGTAAAAGCATAAAGAACAGTGCCAGCAATTTTCCATGATAGAGTAATTTATAACAGACCTGCTGGAAAGGTCTGTAAACTCAATCTTTATAAAGCTTTGAATTGTTTGAATGGGCTGCTTTACACAGCAAATCAAGTAGAGGTTTTTTTTTTTGCCATTACAAAGAAAAACAGGAAAGCGAAAGCACTTGACCATTCACATAAATCAGTATGAGCAAAAGTTCATGTGTTTAGTGTTATAACTTGTCACTCAAGCAGCTGAATGGAGCTTAAAATGTTAACAGTGCCAATACCAAACCTTAGAAGCCCAAAATCTCATTTATTAACCAAAAAAAAAAAAAAGACAGCGACTGCATCATTCTCATAAATCATAGTCAGATTACTAACTATAGTTGAACCACCACAGGTTCTGAGGGCAGAGCTTTATGTACATGTGTACAATCATTCAAATCATATTCAACTCCACCTACTAAACTGCTGGAGACCTAATTTTTACAAATTTTGACAAATCGTTTCTAATGCTCCTTCAATAGATACAGATCATTACAATCTACACAAGGCAAACAATAAACCAGGTCAGAAGATACAATCTTTAATACTTTTCACATTACATGTGATCCGGTCCTTACTTCCTTGTTTAGTAGGAGTGACATGATGATGTGCATTGTGGAAATGTGCCATTCATATCGTGGAAATCAGCATTCTATTAATTATGCATCTAATACAATTGCACTGTGTGAACACCAAAGGTCCCAATCTGCACAACTAATAGATTGAAAATATACAGAGAGCACACAGGTCACATGATCGCATTCTTTGAAGAAGAGTCTGTGCCATTACTGGGAATCATCTGCACTTGTGAAGTGACGATAGCTCCGGACCCCAAGGACTGACAAATGTTATACATTATACAGTTACACAACACCATTATAACCGTTAAAAAAGAGCTCTTCAGTAGCTTGCAAATGACACCATCCACGCACTGCAGAAATCTCCAGAGCCCGAGAAATAAGTCAAGGAAATTGTGCATTTTAGCAAAATTTGGAGCTTTATTTATGGTTAAATTGATGCCTCAGATGCTGCTACAGAGCTCGTTATGTTTCAATCGATCATTTTCCCCAGGTCAGAGACTTTGCTTATTCAATCAACTTTTTGGGAGAATTTATATATTTATTTATTTTTAAGATATGGCAAACCTGTAGTACATTTTGTTTAAAATATACATTTTTACCATTTTATAGACAAAAATGCACATTGTTTTGAACCGAATTGAATCGAATCGTGAAGCTAGTATCATGAAACAAACTGAATTGTGACTGGAGTGTATCGTTACACCTCTATTGTTCGGCTGTTGCTACTGTATTCTCTATAGTTGTGAACTATAGCGAGTGTGAAATAATGGCTAGTAATAAAGACTCGTACTGTGTATGTGTGTAACTGAATTAATACGTCATTTCATCCTTCTGGAGATTTTTTTTTTTTTTCAGTTTAAGAGTACATCCACATTCAATTCTGAATAATAAACTCATTATATAAAGTAGTAGCATCACAGTAATAACTAGGCCTTGAAGGGAAGTGAAGATTTTTCAAAAAAAAAAAAAAAGAACATTTTTATTTCTAGAACAAGATTACTCCATGCATTTAAAAATGTATGTAATGAAACCATAAATTTTTGATATACATGGAAAAATGTGCCTGCTAACCCATGAAAGATGACTGAGTAACCTAGGGTGCTCTGGGGAGGAGTCTTTTAAAGGGAGAAAGCAAAATAAAACTTGACATTTTTATATCCTACCACCAAGGTTCAGCACTACAGCGCACAAACAAATAAACCGGCAAAGCACAGCTGTAGCGAACACATCTAAAAATGGGATGCTGGTCACACAGCAAGACATGGTGGCAGTCGTCTTGCTAGCTGTGCATGGTTGAAAGCTGCATGGTAAAGGCCACTAAAACCCAGAGTGTGAAGGTGACATCTCCCTCTGCACGACACACTCTCAGACTGATGACACTTTTATTACAACAGCTTTACTGTAGGGAGGCGAAGGGGCCTCACACATATGTTTTCATTACTCCCAGAATGGCTAAAGCTCCTCAAAGCTGCTCCTCAGGGGAACCAGGCAGCACGACTATTAATCAAAGTCGCAAAGCAGCCATGGAGGACAACGTGACCATGTGAAATACGATAACACCTCGCTCTCTCTGGACAATTATCTGTGGAGAATTTTCAACAAATTAGCCAAGTCAAATATTTTTCAGATCAGTTCCTAACCAGTAGAGCTAATCAGTTTGGGCCATCTGAAATGGAGCGTCTTTGAGCAGCGAGAGATCGCGTGCCAAGGCCTTTTCTTCTTGGCTAAGATGGCAGAGTTAAAGAAACTGCAAATCTAAAGAGACATGCATAAACGGAGCGTGTCCTTGGATTGTCTATTCCAAGCCTTTTATCAGACTAGACATAAATTGAATGATGCAAAAGTGCAGGACAGCTGGGAAATTAGTTTATAAGCCACTGAATAAGTGAAAAGTCTACTGAGGCAATTATATTTAGAAATTATTTTTTTTTTTGCATTCTAGTACATTTGAAGACCTTTTTCTTCATTCTGTTTTATTTCGTCTGTTTATTCTATAGCCAAAAAAAAAATAAAAAAAATTTCTCTACATGACCAAAATGTGTGTGTGTGTGTGTGTGTGTGTGTATGCTAGCTCAGTTTCAGCAACTAGTTAACATTAGCTTCAGTTTAACAAACACACTGGTTTTTGTCATTGCCATTGGGATGCCATAATATTTATATACAGATATAATATACAGATTTTACATCATGTGATATTTAGACAAAGTGGTGATGGATCAGTATCGGGTATCAGCCGAGACATATAGTTCAGACATCGGTATCAGATCGAAAATGAAAAATCCCCAGCTGTAATTATGCCCAATACTGAAGTGCCTGTGTTACTTAAAAAAAAAAATCTTTACAGGCAGATTGGGGGAAAAAAGAAAAAAAAAAAAAAAACAACGAAAGAATTTTATTAGAAAAACTGTATTTCAATGGTGTTTTTTTTTGTTTGTTTTTTTTTTTTTAAAAGATGTGCGCCAAGCCGTAGTAAAGAAAAAACGGTGAGGCAAAAGTTTGGTGTGAGCAGTGCTTACTACTTAGCATCTCCTCCTTTTTTGTTGTTCACCACAGAGACCACAGTCCTGATCCTTCTTGTTTTCTTTTGGCTCAGACAGAGGCTTATAAATTTACATGTTAAAGTTCTCCTAGATAAAGCTGATGCAACACAAAAATAAACACAACCAGACACAAATCTGCTTCTTCCATATCCTTTCCATTCAGCGAGTCAGCTTTTTCTGCCAGGTGAATTTTATTCGCCATTGGTCTGATCAGTGATTTAGCTGAAAAAACAAACAGTATAGTTTTTAGGAGTGCCCCATATCACCATAACATGAGGTCAAACATTGTAAATTTTACAGCTGAACCCTATATGTTTACACATCTACCGTATCAATCTCCAAATCGAATCGGTAGGTCCATGGATTGTACACACACACACAGTCACAGCCATAATTAAACTTGAATTTCTGCTTGTGGAAAAAAAATGAGGTGCTTAAGTGATTGTGATGGCTGAGGTCAAATACAAGAATGATGAAGCACCTCACACACACTTTAACTGTTTTTCCTCCGCCATCGCCTTTTACAGCTCTCATCAGACTGACAGCATTTCAATTAACAGCTGTGTCAGAGGGTTTATGACACAAGCTGAAAGTTGCAGATAAGGTTTCTCCGTGAAGAAAAACTCACCTAGGTGAAATCTTACCCAGAATATGGCACTAAGCATTAGCTTCGCACTCCCAGAGTAGACAGTTTAAAAGGAAAACAAATAACAGAGCTGGGGTTCAGTGACAGCAATGGTTAAATTACCCTTTAGACTAATCCGAGATGGAGCAGGGAATGTTTCACAAACACAATGCTGAAGTCATTGTGAAGACAAATCCATTATCAAAACACATGACACTAAAACCACTTTAATTCACTGGAGGGCATTAAATCTAGCATTTTACACTTGTATCCAAAATTTCTGAGGGCTTTTTAGATGCAGCTTTCTCCTTGCACTCCCAACTATGTATCATTAACAATATCAAAATCTACCTTCTTTTTTAAATTATGAATCTTCCTCTCATCACTCATCATCCTATTATAAGCAAAGGGATCATTTGTGCCTCTATAATTTGGCCGGAGGTTACAAGATGACAGCATCCAGAGAAAACCAAGCCAATCACGCAGTGAATAATTATAATTAAGATTAATTAACAGTGCCGTTTGTGGTCAGGCTTCAGAAAAGAGGTGAATTATAATATGTATAAATAATAGGTATTTATAACTGATGTCTTCAACCACCAGTTATTGTTCATAGCTCTCAAAAGTTAATAGTTTTAGTCTCCTTTTCTTTTACATATTTTACTAAGGGCCATATTCAGAGTCAAAATGACTTAAGTAATTTCAAAAGCTTTGCAAGTAGACATATATTGTTTAACTTGGCATTCTGGGAGACCCATTCAGATTATTAAAATTATATGAGCGTAACTCATGCCTTTGAGGTTGACATTTTACTTGTCTATACATCACTTGCCTTAAAACAAGCAGAATTAAAGAATATATCTTTAAAACAAGCAGACTGATAAAGCATATCGAATTTACTAATATGCTGTATATTGTAACACAATACAGCATCAAAAAGGTGAACAATAGTTCCAGGTCATGTGAGCAGATAACTGTGACATGCCTCTGTTTTTGTCACCCTGCATGTGTAGGTGTCATGGCAGTGCTTAGATCTACAGAAAATTCCTCAGGCTTGAATATGGATGTGAGCAATTTTGCCAATAGACCCCTGCTTAACTGCCAACTAATAAAATCATTATTTAATTAAGCAAGATATAGAGCAAATTTAGCAGAAATACGGAACAACTGTTTATGTATCAGGGTAAAGAGATGCTTGAAATGTGATCGGAGTTTCTGACTGCAAGAATTCTAACTGAACATGCTGCTGATTACACTGTAATCAGAAACTGTCTACCCAACCCAGGCTTTATGAAGTTCTCATAAAGCATTTCATGTGACAGCGAATGTAATCCTGACTAATACTATTAAATTAACATCTATTTATATGTTTAGTTGAAACTGATCATTAGAAACCCCCCCAACACACACACACACACACACACAGACAGAATTTCACAACTAGTTTTCTAAGTAACATGATAGCAAGCTAAAGGATGCCTGACAGTCATGGTTGCAACTGTATTATTCCATGAAATTGTATCTCCAGTCGTCACGTTCTTAATAATGGTATTGTTTAACTTGGTCTCTCAATTGTAATTAATCAGAATTCACTGTTAATGTTAGGCTAACGCAACGGTCATTGTTTTTAATCTTTCTTTCATATGATATCCACCAGAAATCACTCCTGCTCCTGTCAAAATTCTTATGAATTTTGCAGCAGACTGGCCTGATAATTTAACACGCTTACAATATTACCAGTAATACCAGTAATGAATAAATGGTGGACACATGAGCCATATATCTATTGCAAAGTCTAAAGAAAACGAGATAGCGATCAAGATCTGGATTGCAGATTCAGTTCTGTAGTCCAACTCTGCTCTACGTGTAGCAGAGTAACACAAACAGCTTGCCAAACAACTGGTGAAACTCTTAATTTAATAACTCGAGAGAAGGCAAATTTAATAAACTAAGAAACTGTGACAGATATGTAGAGGAAGTGAATTATGAAATTAAAAACTGGCAAGCAGGAATTGCACCAGAACAGGACATTACCATGAATAACACTGTACTTGTGTTAGGACAGAATATAAAAGGATCTCCTGAGAGACCGATTACAACCTACTTGTAAATAATTGTTACAGTTAACATTTGACTCGTCATGTTTATATTTTGATAGATCAGCTCTGAAGATGCACTGTAAGGAAATCTGAGGCAGTGCAAGGAAAATTAAAAGTCCTCATTCTCCTATAATAGATTGTAAGTGAAGCCTGCAGTCACTCCAAATGCATTATTATTATTTGGTCCTCACTCTATTGTTTTCCTCTGTAAAATATAGGCTTACAGATTTTTATCCTTAGTCACATTCTACTCCATTCTTAATCATTTCCTGCCTGCTGTCTCCTCCTCTTTATCTCTCTCCACCTGCTCTCTAAAGCCAAGCTGTTCTCAAGTTGCCCATGTGTCTGGGCTATATGAAATTATATAAAACTCATAATTCTGTATTCTCTGTAACTCTCTATAAAGAAAATGCCCCTCAACATGGAATTCCTAACGGGAACATCAAGGAGTCATCAACCTCAAGTTTAGCACAAGACATCATATCAGCGAAGTACCACTGCCCTAATTTTTAATAAGATTAGAGTAGTATTTGCTTCACCTCACTCAATATAGAGAAACAGTAGTGAGCCAGCTTGTTGCTAGCAAAAGGCAAGCTTTCATGGAGGGCACCCATGTTTTCCCCACTTTTGTAGCTAGAAAGACTGGAGGTCGAAAATGACTTAATTCAGAGTTTCAATTTCCCACTTCTAAGTCAACTGCAGCAAAATCCAGCCCAAAGGCATGAGACTATACAACATTTAAGCTTTCACTTGCTTGATCTATTGGCTATATCTTGTTATTGTTAAATAAAATAGTATAGATATGATTAAAATATTATTTATTAAAATAAAAGTAGATTAGAAGAATAACTTACACAGGTAGCTTCCTTCTGGTCTTCAACTGAAAACATCAGAAATGGAGCTACAACACAAAACCAAAGAAATGTTTACTTGGCATTTATACTATGTGGAGATTGAACAGTGAGACAGGGCGTAGTAGAACATCCGAGCAGTGATCACCAGCCTTGTTCCTGGAGATACAGCCAGAATTCAGTTTCCAACACTAATCCAGCTAAGCTGATCCAACTAATCATGCAGACGGATTTTCTGGAGCAGATGTGTGGACTAAGGGCTGGAACTGATCTCTGCAGGACCAGGGCTGGGGATCACTGCTACAGGAGGTATAAAAGGACATGAATGCCATCATGAGACTTAGGCTTATGCAAACCTGATGTGATGACATGTACGTAACAGAGTAAATACATGTCAAATGTGTTTGGAATGAAGCTGTCTGCTTAGATTATTGTGTCCCAAGCGTTTGCTGGTTCTTCAAATGCTAATCTATATTAACAAAGAGGGGGCAGGCAGAGCCATTCTTTGAGATGAAGGAAGATTAAGGAGCTGCCACAGCAGACAAAATTAGTCAATGATGGACTGCAGATGTGATTGTTTTCCTTTAGCAGTTTCATCAATCACTGTATCCACATTTAACTCATAAGAAGGAAAAATACACTAAACAGTGTCGAGGCACTTACAAGTAATATAATTCTTGTAATACAAGATTTAGACATACACAAGTTCTCAACAATCTATAAATCATCTGAATGTGGCAAAAAAAGAGAAAGGGAAAGAGAAAGGCATGCCACATCCAGGTCTACATGTGTGATGATTACAATACTGTGTTGCACTAATGAAAAGCATATAATTAGAACAAAGCCACTTTCAGGCCAGGACAAAGTAAGGAAATTGCAAAGCTGGAGGTGGGGTGGTGAGAGGAGAGGCATTGCCACTGATGTAATGAAGAGCCAGTGCAAGCAAAATTGAGGCAGTGGAAGGGAAATTGAAAAAGCTTTTGGCTTTCAATAAAGTTTAAAAGATTGCAGGTGATTTCATGCAGTCATTCCGAATGCATTATTTGGTTCTCAGTCTATTGTTATTTGTTCCTCTGTGATGTATAGTATATGTACTACGTATTGTACAACTTAGTCATGCTCTACTCCATTCTTTATCTTTCTCTGTACACATTTCCTCTTCTTCCTAATCTCCTTCCACCTGCTCTCTTAAAATAAATCTGCTCTGAGTGACCCAAGCTATGAAAACAGCAGTGATCGATTTCATGTCCGATTAATAAAAAAAAAAAAAAAAAAAAAACGAAGGGGGGGGGGGGGGGGGTGTCCCAAAACAAACAAGCACGCGCGCGCACACACACATATTATATACATTTTTCAAAAGTATAATAAAAAAATACATTTATTGAACCTTAGAAATAATAATAACTAAACACACACACACACACACACACATTTGCCTTGTCATGACCATGCAGCATACAAGCACATCAGGACTGCCTCACCATGGCCATGAGAAGATGAAATGAAGCTGCTGTAACAGACCAGATTAATTGGTGACAGACAACATCTGTGATCAGTTTATTTTAGAAGTTTCATCCTTCATACACCTCCATATTTAGGAAACATTTTTCACACTAGATTCATGTGTAATACTTTTAAAAGGAGCATAACATGAGCATGGAGAATTATCAGAATAAAGTTGGACTAACATTAAAATGAGTGAAACCAGTAGGAAAACAGGAAACTATTTGAAAAAATTAAATCAAACGTACACATATGGCAGCGTGAACAGCTTCACACTGGTGCTACAAAAGTGTACCAAAGACAGTCATCTGGAATGTGTCATGACCTGACACATTTGCCATATTGTCGCATTTAAGTTATCATCAGCATAACGGTGAAAACTGATTGCAATGACAGCAAATTATGTGACCGATGGGCAATGTGTAAATTATGAAGAGAAAGAGCCAGAGGAGGAGAACAGGTCCCTGGGGAATGCCTTTGCTGATGAATGCCAGTGAATTGTTGTCTGTCTGTCTCTCAGGAACATTTCAAATAAACACCAACATATATTCAGCAGGGCAGAAGAACTAATTCAGGACTGGGGCAGGTGCAGGGGGTGTAGGTCTGCAAGATTAACTCAGTTCAGGGGTCTGTTCTTAATGCAATACCCAAGTAGTTTCAGCACACAGATTACACTGCTCCAAGTAAATCCACTCCTTCAATAACTTTCTCATTTTAGATGGACAGAATGAAGAAACTAAGATCATATCAAGTGCACCGTGTGTGCGTCTAGTGAGAGAGGAAACAAAGAAATACATTTCATCCACCAACTACCCAGTGTACTTTACTTATGCAGGTACAGATTGTATATATTTATGAAACGTATAGTTTCGGTTCTATTATCTGATTATCTGTGCTGTGTTCAAAGTTGTAAAATCCCTGTTAGAGGCACACCTGTGGCTGCTTCACAATAATTAATTTTTGCTTTAATGCTCCTGGTTTTAAAACAATAAGAGCATTACCCTTAAGCCATTGTTCTGTCCATGGAATGCCCGTGGGTTTTAGGCACTCTGCTTCACATCGTACCGAAGAACACCCTTACACATGATAAATTCACTGCAACACACACCCTCTAATGGCTTATTGCTTTATTTTAGGTGAACCAGGATCCAGATAAACTTCCACCATCTTATAATTCACAGTTAAGCTGAATCCCAAATGACTTTCTATTCACTATACTGTATATGCATACTCACTACATAGTTTGCAAGATCCTTTAATAAGGCTACTTGTTCTGCAGGGAGCACATGTTTTGCTGATCACATTCTACCATCCATAATATTAATTATTAATCTGAACTGCTTTTCTGATGTATAACTATGCTAATTCCTTAAAAGTTCTGCCATAAAAATCAAGGAACAAAAAAAAAGTACAAAGGTTTCATTAGTTTCAGAAGTCAAAGGTTTAAACAGCAAACTGAATAAAGCTGAAGATCTTTTATTTTAGCAAAGGCCAGAAAGTGAGATTCCACTGGAAGTAGCAGCATCTCCAGCAGTTCAGAGAATTTCTGCACTGTTCACAGTAGCACTGTTCAGATTGGACCATTTAAGAAATGGCAGCAAACCACATGGAAAACTTACACACACCGAAAAATAATATATTAGTTATGAGAAATATGACGGTTCAAGCCTACTAGTGTTCCAGCATCAGTTTTAATATTAGCACAGAAAGTGCTGCATACAAGCAGTGGGTCTCAGTAAAATAATACTAATACTAATAATTGTGGAAATATTTGATATCAGAGAAAACATATTTGATATTAAATCCTGTAACAAATGGCAAAGACTAGGATTGGATTTGGAAAATATATTTATTTTTGGAACTGAAAATGTTTCCATATAAAGAGACTAGACTGGTTTTTCTTCTTATATTTATACCTTTTTATATTTATTATATTTACTATGTAAGTGATTTCTGTGTGAAAGCATTTAACTATTAACTATTTATTTAATGTGCTAAATAAAAACATCTTAATATTTGGCTGTTTTAAAGAAAACACTATTGAATAGATACCAGAAAACAATATCAGATAGCGGCTGATATCAATACAATTAATTATATTTATTGTTATAGCACACTTAGGGTCCCTGGAGGCCTAGTGGTTAGGCCTGGTTCGATTCCTGGCTAGGGAACCACCCCAGCCACTGGGGTTGCGTGCAACAGTGAGCTCTCTGTGCTGGTCCCAAGCCCAGATAAAATTGGGGAGGGTTGCGTCAGGAAGGGCATCCGGCGTAAAACTGTGCCAAATCAAATAAGTGGACCAATGATTCACTGTGGCGCCCCCTAACGGGAGCAGCAGAAAGAGGAACAACATTTTTATAGCACACTTGGCAAATTCAAGGTTACTTTACAAAATCCAGGACAGAAATCAGAAATAGTTGCGGCAAAATTAAATAGAACAAAATAAAGCATTTGTATAGTAAATATGAATAGGAAATTAACTGTGGCACAAGACCACGGATAGCCTTAAAGATTTTTTTTATAAGAAGTTTATGGAGTTTAGCAGGGGGTTTAGCAGGACAACCAATAAAATAATCAAGATGGGAACTGATGAAGGGAAGAACTAGTGTTTCTGCATCTTTGCTGTTGATTAGAAGGTGAAGTCTAGCAATATTGTGAGGGTGTAGGAAGGCTTTGGTTAGTGAGCTGATAAAAGTTAACAAGCAGAACTCAATACCAACAACTACAGTCCTTCTTGTTCCCAAATTTGTATGCCTGAAATACCCTTAAAATATACTCTAAACAGGAAGACAGCTATTGACGAAAATCTATTTCATAAATAATTCCATATAAATCCAATAAAAATTCAGCCACTCATTTTTGAGATATTGCACTAACAAGAATCTCAGAAAACAATGTCTCCAGCACCTAGTGGCAGAGGCATGAAAATACTAAGTACAGGCAGTTTGCAAGTGTTTAAACTGGACTTCATTAATGTCAACAGGTCACACAGGTCAGAATGGGCACTAACAAGATGGACCAATTAAAAGAACTTCTGTTTTGTCAATAATGAGTGTAAGGAAACTGGAACTCATCTAGATCATAATAGAGAGTTGAGGAAAAGGCATACTGGGGCTATAACTGATATAGATGCAAAGGTCATCAGCATAACAGTGAAAACTGAGGCCATGATGGTGAATTACGTAACCAAGGAACAGTTACATGTAAATTATGAAGAAAAGAGGTCCAAGAAGAGATCCCAAGGGGCTGCCTTGAGTGACCTGAACAGTGGGGGATTTGCTGTAGAATAGCAATGAAGTTTTCTATGTCTGTAAGGTAAGACATAAACCAATAAGGGTGGTAATGCCAAAAGCTGAGAGGAGATGGTCAAATGTAAAGGTCAAAGAGAAGACGAGCCCAAGTGTCAGATGCAGCAAGATGGAATGCGTTAATCACCCGCAGATGATCAATCTCAGTGCTGAAAAGGGGATGGAAAAAAGGCTAGAAATGTTCGAAAAGATTACTTGTTGCCTGCACTTGGGAGTCATTGACTATTTCCACCAGTTTGGCAACAACAGGTGGATTTGAGATTAGCCGATGGTTATTTATATCGGCAGGATCTAAATCAGATTTCTTAAGAATTGGTGTGAGTGCAGCTGTTTTCAGATCACAATCAGTGGGGTTAGCTTCACAATCTTGAATACCATACTGTATGTTTGCAAATGCGGGATCATAGTTTTTAGATGACTGCGACCGACAACAGCAGGAACTCCACCCCTAGATATAAGATGACACTTTGAGCAGGTTCATGTGTAGGTAGTCATCGCCTCTTTGCTATGTTTCAATAAGAAGCAACATATCCAATTAATTGTTGGGGATTATGTCAGTGTGGCTTTTTCACTTACAAATAATTTAACAGAGCAATACGGGCATTGCACACAGTATCTTCTCACAGTAGGAGGGGTCTCTAGGGAGAGCTGTGAGATCACCAAAGTTTATTCCATGGGGCTTAAATAAAAAAAGAGGACTAGTGAATGTCCAACCTGTTGGACCAGACAGAAGGGACTGTGGTGGGCAACAAACAACAGCTTGTCAAGAGTATCTGTAATTCCAATCTCCTTGAAAGAACCATAAATTACAGTTGTTAAGAAGGGGCTGAAAGTTCAAACTGCGAAGCTGCAACAAAGTTGAAATTGAAAACTGTGTCAATCATGTAGCTTGCCAGTAACTTTGCACAAGCACTCTGATACAGGTTAACTGTTTATCCAAAGCATGCATGGTTGTCCACTAGAAAGCAGGCAGTGTAGTGCTCAAAGACTTGCCAAATAAAATGCCAGACACCTCACATACACTGCTAGAACACAGTGCCTCACAGCACTAACTACAGGTGCTGTGAGGCACTGTGTTCTAGCAGTGTCTAGCCGGTGCTGAGAAAGATGGACACCTAACAGAAGATTGATAGGGGAAAGACAAACAGCCACATAGAAACTGTCAAACCTAGCTAGAAAGAGTGGAGGCTCGATTAACATCCATGCTGAAAAGATGTGTATCAAACCAGGGGCAGCCTGGCAGTAACTAGTGGACTGGCCTCTGAAAATAGTGACAGTGAGAAGAACTTAGGATATGCAAGACCAAGACTACTGGAGTCACTCACTCACATCCAGGTCAGACAGAGACAGGAAAGACTTGTGCTTTGTGTTCAGGTATAGTGGATGGAAAGTGACAGTGGTGTCCTATTAGGATTTCATCTAAAGTGCTGGTACTCTTCTAGAAGACCAATCCTGTTAGAATAGACAATTCTGGGATTTCTTGTGAATGAGAGCAATACACTGAAAGAAAACAGCAGAAATTCAAAGGCCCACTGCTTTTCTGAGAAAAAAAAAAAAAGAGAGAGAACAAACAATTTGCATCTTATTTTCCTATCTTCATTGAGATTTCCTTAAAATTAGCGTTAGGATATAGTCAATGTTGAATTTAAAGTGATTAATATTATACTCATAATTATGGTAGGGCACACAGTCATCTAATAATACTTTTATTGCTGCTTCAACAGATCATCTGGAACAAACACTTGACTTGAACCTGACTGTTCTTGACACTAAAGACAAAAAATAGATATAAACCATCTAATATTAAGAATTAACTAGACATCATGCTTATTATTATTATTGAATAGACAGTGCATTCACTGACAGTGGCTGTGCAAACAGTGATAACCTACAATCATGTCACAGAAAACTGAACCATAGGTTCTACACATATGCTCAATCAATATTTGCACTGTTAAGTATACTGCCTGAGCAGAAAATAAAACAGATGGAGTAATATTAAACAGCATAACCTAAAGAAATATGTATAAATTATGTCCTACAACTTCAACTAGACCAAACTCTAACACTGTATTCAGAGTGTCCAAGGTCAGCATCCTCCATGAGTGGAAAAACTGTATGATTAAGCCAAAAAAAAAAAAAAACAGTTGATTTGGCTCTAGAACAGAAGAATACTTTTCGCTGTAATTGGACAAATCCCACTGAATAATCCTGCTTAAATCCAAAGTGATTATTTTTTATGGCTAAGAAGTGAGATTAAGCACACGGTAAAGAGATAAACCTCATAGTTATACTCCATACTCTGTTTTGTAGTCATAAATAAATCATACGAAGTAAATCATTTAAATGCAGTTAGACCACAAAAACATAGCATTAAATGAATCCTCGGTTGGTTTATTATTTTGTGAATGGAATTTAATCTGAGTAAAGTAACTAGGTAGCATAAATTAGGAATCAATATTGTAACAAAATGAAGGATGTGGCATTTCAAATGCCAATGACGCACTGATAGGAGATTCGCAGAAATGCAACATTAAGGCATGAAAAATGTCAAGACCAGGAAAAAGCTATGCCTTAGAAATGTGTGGAAATGCCTTACAAAAAAATCGCAACAACCAAACTTCTTTATAAATTATAGCACAAAAACATGATGTACTAAAATAGTACTGTATAAAAACATTTTATAACATTTTATTAAAAGAATGGCAAAGCATCTGTGAGTTCATGTGTAGAGAAGGTGGGACTTAGAAACAACCATATGTTTAAAAAAAAAAAAAAAAAAAAAAAAAAAAAAAAATATATATATATATATATATATATATATATATATATATATATATATATATACATACACACACACACACACACACACACACACACATATATATACACACACATACACATATATATACACACACACACAAACACACACACCCAGATCAGCCATAACATTAAAATAACTGAGAGGTGACGTGAATAACATTGATTATCTCGTCACAATGGCATCTGTCAAGGGGTGGGATATATTAGGCAGCCAGTAAACAGCCAGTTCTGGAAGTTTGTGTGTTGGAAGCAGGAAAAATGGGCAAGCGTAAGGATCTGAGCGACTCTGACAAGGGCCAAATTGTGACGACTAGATGACTGGGTAAGAACATCTCTGAAATGCAGATCTTTTGGGGTGTTCCCAGTATGCGGTGGTTAGTACATACCAAAATGGTCCAAGGAAGGAAAACCAGTGAACCAGCGAGAGGGTCCTTGGGTAAACTTGGGTCCTGGTATTCATGTAGAAGTTACTTTAACACGTACCACCTACCTAAACTTTGCTGCAGACCAAGTACACCACTTCATGGCAGCGGTATTCCCTAATGGCAGTGGCCTCTTTCAGCAGGCCTAATGCACCCTGCCACACTGCAAAAACTGTTCAGGAATGGTTTGAGGAACATGACAAGAGCTCAAGGTGTTGACTTGGCCTCCAGGTTCCCCAGATCTCAATCCGATCGAGCATCTGTGGGATGTGCTGGAAAATCTCGTCTTGATCCATGGAGGCCCTACCTCACAACTTACAGGACTTTAAGGATCTGCTAACATCTTTGCGCCAGATACCACAGCACACCTTCAGAGGTCTTGTGGAGTCCATGCCTCGACGGGTCAGAGCTCTTTTGGTGGCACAAGGGGGACCTACACAATATTAGGCAGGTGGTTTTAAGGTTATGGCTGATACACACAAACAGTCAGGTCCATAAGCATTTGGACAGTGACAATTTTCACAATTATGCCTTCATGTACACCATCACAATGCATTTGAAACGAAGCAATCAAGATGTTACTGAAGTTCAGTTTTGTCTTCAGTATGTGAAAAGCATGCTCAGTTGGGTTGAGGTCATCAGACATTTAAGAATATTTAATTTCTTTGCCTTAAGAAGCTCTTTGTTTGCTTTCGCTGTACATTTTGGGTCATTATCCAGGTGTACTGTGAACCGCTGTCCTATTGGTTTTGCAGCATTTGACTGACTCTGAGCAGAAAGTATAGCTCTATACACTTCAGAATTCATCACTCTACTTCTATCAGCAGTCACATCATCAACAAACACCAATGACCCAGCCATACATGCCCATGCTACAACACAGATGAAGTGGTATGCTTTGGATCATGAGCCCTCCCTTTCCTTCTCCATATTCTTCTCTTCCCATCAATCTGGTACAACTTAATCTTGCATCAGAATGAGCCAGGCTTTTTTTTTTTTTAAAGCAAAGTCTAATCTGGCCTTTCTGCTCTTGAGTGTTTCTCTCTTGGTTTCATCTTGAGGAAATACCTCTATATTTACATTCATGAAGGAGTCTCTTTATTGTAGGCTTTGACAATGGTACGCCTACCTCCTCCAGAGTGTTCTTGACTTGGCTAGATTTTGTGAAAGGGGTTTTTCTTCACCAAGGAAAGAATTCTGCAATGATCCACACTAGTTGTCTTCTTCCATGGTCTTGCATCAACACCTCTTTGATCTGCACAGTGAGAGTTCCCACGAACAGCTACCAAATGCAAATTCAACATTTGGAATCAACTCCAGACCTTTTATCTCCTTAAGTCTCATGAAATAAGGAGGAAACAGGCCATGTCTGGCCATTTAACTCCTTATCAGTCAATTGTCCAATTAATTTTGAGCCTGTGAAAAAGGAGTGACTGTGAAAAATGGCTGTAATTCCTAAACGACTAATGCAATATTTTTGTTAAACCCCTTGAATTAAAGCTGAAAGTCTACACTTCAATCACAACTTGATTGCTTCATTTCAAATCCATTGTGGTGGTGTACAGAGTCAAATTGTGTCACTGTCCAAATGCTTTACGGATCTGAATATATGTGGGGGGAGAGAGAGGGAGAGAGAGAAAAACTGGAATACAATCCACTGTAAACAATCTTATAACACTATTGTCACTGACTAAAATACAACACAATCTCCTTCCTCAGGCTCTAATCTACAGTCTACCAAAGCATAGATCTCCCATGTCTTTGCTCTGCATATTGCACTTCTGGTGACATACTGGACATATTTCATGTTTTTAATTCATCCACATCCCTGTCAAAATGTTTCAGATCAGCACCGAGATGAAGAGATCATATTTTCCTTTTTTCTGTAGCACTCTCTCTGGCTCTGTGCTTTCTGTAAGAAAAAAGAAATTTCTTTAAAAACAGTTTCAGAAATATTCAAAGAAAGCTGCCAAGTGTGTGGCAAACAAAAGGCTTTTTTCATTTATTCACCTTAGCTTAATCATTTTACTTCTTATGAATAGTGTACCGGTAACATACCACAAATCTAAAAATTAAGCATCCAAGTGCTTCACAGAACTCAAATGCAAATGGCATAGAATGATGCCAAATTGATCTGCACAAAATTTCCACTTTTCCACTCCAATTTCCATTTCCATTATAATGAAAACCCTGCAGATCAAATTAAAAACAGACTTGACCTTAATTATTTTCTTTAGAAGTACAGCTGGAGCTTAATGTGTGTGAGAAGTGGGGACACACGCACGCACGCACACACACACACACACACACACACACACACACACACACACACACACACACACAAATAAATACTACATATATGAAAAGAGCAGAATTTCACAGTATGATTAGGCTCAACACTATCATACAGGGCACAACTGTGATGGTAATCCTAGCTCTATCAATGTCTTGAGGTGGATAAAGCAAACAAATCAGGCACCAGGCTTTACTGTATTACTTGGACTCACCATCTATCAATTCTAACGGCGCTGAAGAACAACTCTGAAGTTCCACTTAATTGCGTGGTGGCCTTTGAAAACTCTTCACACCTATATATAATTCTGAAAACTATCGGCTTCGCTGAACTGAAATATCTTACTCTTTTGCATCTACTAATCAAATGTTCTAGTAATTACCCCAAAAAGTGAAAATGGAGAAAACTACATTTGAAGATTCCATTTTAATTCCACTGAAACATGCTCAGTCTACCTCTACATTTACAACCTAATCTACTCATGGAAAAACAACATTACTGCCTAATTTGAAAGAATTATGGGAAATTAATTCTCACTTTGATTTTCAGCATCATCCACATCAGTCTGTCTCACCAACTGAGGTCAGCCATGTCATTCAAACACAAGCCTCATTGTTCTTCAAATGACTCGTATCTAGCTCACACCACAAACAAGATTTGTGGGGAAATAATCACTAATTAATTCAGCCAGTTCTGTTTTGTTGACTAGATTTCTTTTAATTAAAGGTTTTATTAGGTCACGTAAACATTTATAAAAATTACATTGTGTAAGCTCTCTTCTTGGGTTCTTTGATGATGTGATGGAGTGGGCGCATCTTGAACTTTTTGACTGCCACTATCAGACTGAAGACACTTACTTAATTAGTCTTGTGTCAATTTTGTTATGACATGTAACTATCCAAAAACTTGATCAAATTGTGAGAATAGCACATTTAGCTAGCAAGGTCTAGATATCTTTAGATTACCTCTGTTTTTGTTAAACTGGCTCCTTATCAGACATGAACATCATAAATAAATACATTTCTATGTAGATTTGGTCAAAATTGGCAGAAAAAAATTTTTGGGTTAAAACCAGATTGATTATTTGTCTGTTTTCCAAAATTCAGCCTAAGTGTCTTGCAACGGGTGTTTTCAGGCCTCCTCACAAACTGCTATACACCATATTATATGAGGTAAAAACAGATCATTGGAGACTTGCCCAGACTCAATTCTATGTACATGTGGAACTTATTTATTACTCTTATGCAAGGTTTTTAGTGTTTACCTACTCTCAGTGTATGTACAATTAACAAAAACAATGCAAAGTTTTAAACTGTGAGTAACAGAACACATTCCAAAATGTATGATATGGATGCAGGTTACACGCTATTCTAAAATGGGTGCAATCCATCTTGGCTTGACATCTTTGATCAATTATGCAAAAAATTCCCTAAAGCAATTATGCGGATAAACAGATCAATAATTCCCACAGCAAGAGGATCTGTGTCAGAGCTTTTCTTCCATTAACGCTGCTGCAGGACATGCATCCCTGGCTATGCAGCGCATGGTTTCAGAAACAATAATTAGAGCAATCAACAATGGTGCATCATAATGATGACATTGACTGCTGCCATATGACCCACAAATAGGACATAACAGACATAATATCATGAATAATAATTATATGTTGAGCATTCTAATAAACCGAAATGCATTAATAGGCATAAATAACAAGCAAAAAAGGAAATCCCTGGAAAGAGAATTCACATATTTCACAGAAACACACAAATGAATAGTGAAAGGGCAAATGTAATAATCCATTTAACACAAGATGTTTAACAGAACTGTCAAAATCACTTGCTCTCTACTAGAATGTAATGTCTATTTTGTCTGTGGTAGTTTGATAACCATTAATGCACATTTACAGCTTTTCACTCCTCAGGAATGCTTCTGGACAAAGCAAATGACCAATATTTTCTGTGTTCTTAAGCCAAAACCATTCCAGAGTCTGCCATTTTAGACTAATTACACACAATGGTAAGCACGGTAGTTTTATATATACAGTGGATGCCAGTAGTCTGTGATCATTATTGAAAATGCTTCTATTCTGCATTCTTTTCTAATTTAATGAAAACTTTTCATTACAAATTATATTATCAGCAATTACATAAGTGAAAAGCAGATCTTAGAAATATTCACAGGAATTTCTTAGTATTGGTTATGTTCCCTTTTGCTTTAATGACAGTGTGCACTCGAGCTGACAGGGACTCCCCAAGTTTGTGTAAAACATGATAATCCATGTTAGATCAAATCCATCAGAGTGTTGCCTGAACATGCGCTTCAATTGAGGGGATAAGCCTTGGGCTCGCAGGTGGCACAACAGAAACGCATTCACTGTACTGTATGAAAAACACAAGATCCAATCCCAACAATGCCACAATGTTAAATCCTAATACTGATGTGATGATTTCAGGACACAACAGTCATTTTAATGAGAAGTTATTTGCTCCTCAGCAGACTGTAATTTAGTCCAAATGAGTGTGTGAGAAAGTGACTGACAGTACACCTGAGGAAACAGACAGTACACCTCTTTCAATTCATTTCAGTAAAAAATCTCATCAGTGTGACAACTGACTGAGCACAGAATGCTAGAAACATAATTAATCAGATTGCTCCCATACCTGAACGAGTTCTCGACCATGCAATTCAACAGCTGTTAATATTCACTGCAGGCAAAGAAATAAGAGCCAATGCACTGCACGTAAGAAAAGACTATCCCTACTCCGAAAAAGACCAGGACATGAATACAGAGTGCACAGCACAATACAAGCTCAGTCTCAATGCTACATTTTGCTAAAATGTTTCTAAACTGTCACAATACATCATCTCTGATAGAGACAAGTTGCCAATTACCTTTCTGTGGGAGCTTGTGGATACTTGCATCTGTCATGTATGCGCATACCAACAATGGTGAACCAGTCAGTCATGTAAGCTAGAGATGACACACTCTCCTTATTAAAAGTCATTAAGAGATATTTTCAGAATTCTGAGCAGCTCTGTGTAGCCTGAAAGAGGTGATACGGCATAAAATGTGGTATCTATTGTATGTTCCGTTTATCAGTTCACTATTATAGGACACAAGGCTTTAGCTTAGAGCCTGGAAATAGTACTGCTATTAAATATAATATAGTGCATTTAAAAGAAAAAAGTCAAGTACATTCATTTTCCCTTTACCTTTAACCTAAACTGTGTGTAATCCTCCAGAAAGAGAGAGAAATGATCAAGTTAAATATACGGCAGGTCAAGAAAACTCAAAACACTGCACAGGGTTTCATTCTAGAAGCTCATTTCATTAAACCTGCCAGTTAGGGTTGTCATGATACCAGCATTTTGGCTTCGATATCATGTTTACTTGCTTTGAGCACATTAATAATTACACAGTCTTTTGTCTGTGTTCAATGCTTACAGTTTGCTACTTTTTGCACTACATAAGAGCTCATTTATCATATTTTCACTGTGTCTGGGTAGGAGTGTGCAACTGTAGCACAAAAATTTCATTGTATATAAAGATCCTCAAGCACTCCTTATGCACAGGACAATAAAATGGAAACTTGGAAACTTGAACTACTTGAACATGAACATGAAACTTGGAACTACTTTCCATGAATAAAAATGTAAATAAAATAAATAAGTAATTAACTCAATTCAAACATGGTTTCATTTAATATGTTCCGGACAATCTGGAAATGGAGCAAGTTCCTGCAGTTTGGCTGCTAAGTTCTCCCCAAAAACATGCACAAAAATATTACTTATAGCAGTTATAGTTATAGCCCAATACTTTATGACCCCAAGCTAAGCTAATAATAGCGCCCTGAAGCAGAACGTAAAGAGTATGATGCTTGTCTGCCCGATTTCTCACTTGGCTGTTTTTCAAGGACTTTATGTGGGTTTTTATTCAAGGGCCCAACACTGGCAGCTCAGTTGTGCTGGGGTTTGAACACACAACTTTCTGATCAGTAGCCCAGAGCCATAACCATTGAGAAACCACTGCCCCAAACCTTTGATACCTCAGACAACTCTAATGGCAAGCAGAGACTTTTCACAGAAAGTCAAGGTTTAACTGACACTACACAGGACCAACAATATTTACTAGCCACTTTACTGCTACAAAACAATTAATACAATTTAGAGATGTGGTGCCATAAACTTTTTCAATCCAATAAGCTCCATCTCACGGAGAGCCTGAAGCCTATCCCAGGGGACTCTGGGCACAAGGCGAGGGACACCCTGGACGGGGTGCCAACTCATCACAGGGCACAATTCCACACACTCATCATTCACTCACTACAGATGCCGATCAGCCTACAGTGCATGTCTTTGGACTGGGGAAGGAAACCAGAGTATCCAGAGGAAACCCCTGAACCACGGGGAGAACATGCAGTCTCCACACACACAGGGCGATGGTTGGAATCAAGCCACAACCCTGGAGGTGTGAGGCAAACGTGCTAACCACTAAGTCACCGTGCACCCCAATAAGTATATCCTACCCAGAAAAGTTGTTAGTGACATTTCACTCAAAACTTTTTTTTTTCTGCTGGAAACCGATGTACAATACTGAGTATATATAGAAGTGCAGAGAGCCAATCAGATAGCAGTTGTACATTATATGTATGCAACAGTCAAGATTCACTTAAGACAAGGTATACTGTCAGATATAAAATTGGATGAAACTACTTATTGTAGCTCTCCTTGGTACAGCATTGTTTAACTTATCAGTGTAAATATGCCAAACTTTTCTATGTTACTGTCGAGGTGTATGCCCAGGTACAACAATATCCACATTGCTCCTGTAAATACATAGACAGAAGCAGGTCCTTTTTGGTCTGAAGTCCACTACCAGCAACTTTGATTTAGCCATGTAATCTGCAGTCGTGTCTCACCACACCACTCCATATAGCTTTTAATCAAGGCTCTATAGTCTACCTTTTCTCCATGTGCCACATACTTAACAGCAGAATCTGAAGTTCTCTAGGTGATTTGGTGTGCAGAGAGTAAACAGGACTGGAGAATGGACTAGAGAAAGGATGATCCCATGGCGAGCACCTGTGCTGTTCATTTCCTGTTCAGACAAACAGTCTCACAAACCCTTTCAAATTGTGCTCTGCTAGTCAAGTAGTCTGTGATCTATGCAATTACAGAGGCAGCCAGAAATCATGCATGGTGGGCTCATAATACGTTAACCAAACACTGAAGCGAAAGTGTATACATATATCCCAACCCATCTAAGTGTAGCAAAAATACATTAAATCACCCTAAACCGTGTAGGGAAATGTCTTATGGTCTGACTAGATGTGTTGTCCACAATTCCTGAATTCTAAGATATGTTTGGTGCAAACACAACATATATCATCCAAAGATCAGCATATCTACTGTGAAGCATGGCGGTGCCAGCATCATGCTTTGGAGCATTGCTTCTCTTCAGCTATGACAGGTGCTCTAGTCAAGATAGAATGGATAACGACTAGCTTCAAATATCAAGAGATTTTGGCTGCTGTCATCCATTAGAAAGCTGAAGATGAAAAATTTCATCTTTCAATACAATGAACCAAAGCACACCTCTACATCAACCAGTGAATGCTTTCAGAAAAGTGAGATTAGCGCAGACCTCAAACTAACTGAGAATTTATGAAATGACCCATAGAAAACCTATTAAATCAACCCTGAGACCTGAAGAGGGCTACGCCCTTGAGATCTTCTGGCAAAGAACTTCAACCTTCTGCAAGGAAGAGAGGGATAAAGTTGTACAATAAAAGTCCAAGTGTGCTCTATTGTCCTTAAATTATCAGGACATTTTCCACAGTACAGGGACTGTCTTCAAACAGCTTCAGGTGGTGCTGTTGCAATCCACTCAACCGCTCTGGCCAAGCCTTAATGATTCTGGGACAAATGTAGTCCAATCCTGCAGTGTTGCTGAATAAAGTCTTTAGAGCTTTTCTCCTGTCTGATTGTCTTTGATTGTGATGGTATTCATACTGCCACACCACTGGATATCACATGTTAATTCTAAATACCGATATGCAAGAAGTTCAGGGTGGATTTTTCTTTTAAGGGCTTCACACCAGGAAATAGTGGCAGATGCACTAAAAAAAAAATCAATCAGTTGGACTCGAGTTTAAATAATGCAGATGCTGCTGGCCAAAGACCAAGATGACAGAAGCAAACAAGATTAAACAAAATAAATAACCAAAGAACACAGAGCTCCCACTGCTATAGGTTAGGATAGAGATTACCCATGTGCTGAGCTCAACCATGAACTCCCGTTACAGGGAACAACTAAATGAATTAAAGACTGCTTTTAAAGACTGTAAAGATGTTTTTAGCCGAAAAAGTGAATTACATAATTCACATAATCTTGTTTCAATTTGAAAATAATCTTGTTTTGGAAAACGTCACACATGACTCCACTAACTTTATAGCCCGCAGTTTTACCATCACATATGTCTCTCTAGGAAGCATATACAGCATATGACTGCATTTCATTTAACTCAAATATTTTACTTATCCCCTGCACCTCAGAGAAAGCCACAAAATGTGGCAAAGGGCCAAGACATAGCTTTTTAAGATAGGAAATCAGCAGTTTCCACACATGTTTTCTTGCAGTAATGTGGAACCTGAATCCCCCTGTAAGGGTTTACTTATACTGTATTTTAGTGGGCTGAGCTACACTTTGTACCAAAAAGCAGACATGAAAATGTGAAGTTACCTGCTGACAGACACTTCACTGAGAGTAGGGCTTGGTGACCTCGACCCAAGTTCCATAACAGAAGTCTTCTCATTGGTGGCAATTTCCAATGTCAAAGAACCTGGGGGCTGGGGTGTGTTTTGGACTACTGTGTCATCAGCTAAAAGATAAAAATCGAGCGGTTAAAAAAATATAATAAATGTATAGTATATTATGTGTAAATGATCAACTGTTCAAACAGTTATGCAAAAATTAAAAACAAAAAAAGACTTATCTTTTACCTACTCTGTTTCTGAAGGAGACATGTTTTCTATTTTTGGTTACCTCACACATACATGAGTATAAACTGGTTCCCTACATTATGTTACTTAGTGACAATAAAATACCACTTCTTGTGGCATGATTTCATGAAGATTAGAAAGCCAATTCCCTCTAACCATTTGAATGAGTATGTGGAAATGTAATGTTTTGAATTAATTCACGTTAAAACAATTCTTTACTTTTTTTGACAAGGAAGGAATGACCCCACAGGCCAATGGGACTGAATGGCATAAGCCATTATCTACTTTTACTTATTACCTATTCTTTGACTACAGTTCCCCTGTTTTGGATAGAAGGCCTATCGCTGACAGAACTAATGCAGTCCTTACCACTGCAACACAATTCCTCTGCTGATTTCCCTCCTTCCTGCTTAATTTGTGTTCTCCTGGAATTTTCCAAACGACCTCTGACCTGAGCAATTAAACGGGAAAACTCACCACTGTGCTGTTTCCCTAAGAAAGACATTGAGAGAAAATAGTGTGGTTAATATGGTTGTATGTATGATCCACTCAAACTGAAATACAGAATTAAGGGGTTTTACATAATGCCAGAACAGAACTATTGTACACTGTTAGGTTCTAAACATCATTTAACAATAACTGAGTGCATAAAAAACCACATAAATCAGTGGGACAATAAAGACCACGTGTTGTACAAATATCCAAAGATAACGCAACATGAGGAGTTGAAGGTTTAAAATCGGAGCACAGCTTGACTAGTGATCATGATGAATGCGATCCTGTATTTCCTTAACACATGGCGTTCATACATGCGAATGTGATATGACTAAGTAATGTTCTGCATTTGGAATTACTGGCACTGTACTAGAAAAAGCAAACATCAAAACTGATATCATGGTAAAATTATATAAACTATGAGTTTATTCACCAGATCTGAAGTTAAAAGTTAATGGACACAGAAAGTAACCATGCATGTCCGAACAATTCGTCTAAAATGCCTTTCTTGGGATATGGCCGTTTCATTCCCAATATTACTGCTCATCATTGCTCCAGCTTGACCACGCAGACTAAAAACCATCTCTCCTTATACCCTTGAATCCCCAAATGTTCCAGCTGAGGAACCTTACAATTACATATCATCTCAGTTTACATCTTTCTCTTCATAAAACCAAAATGGGGAAATGTCATGTGTCAGGCAAATCAAAAGGTGCTGTCATATACAGAAGGATCTTGTGCCTGGCTGAGACTGGAAGAAGAAGAAGCATGTAGAGTCAAGCGAAAATGTCACATTGCCTACACTGAAGACACGCCACATCTCAGCTCCTGATGTCTATAGCTTCACATTTTTTCTTCTGTGCATTGCCTTATCACAGGACGACAACTCCTTTTCAGGTTTTTTTTTTTTTTTAATTAGACAGGAATTGTTATAAAGTAATATACTGAGATTTGTTTGCTTTTAACATTAATTTTCTCTAACAGCATGGATAACAGCTAGCTCTAAGTTGAATTATTTATGTTTTACACAATGGTTAATATTAATGTGCTCGTTTTATAAATGTAATTTCTGTAGTAACAACTCGCTCAAAGGGACATGTGTGGCGGACTCTCCATATAATCTAAGGCTAATAATAAAAAGATGATTTTTTAAAATGTGTCATTAAAACAAATTTTGATATAGTAAAGCTTTTAGATTAGACATTTATTTAACATTAACAGATGAAATATCAGGTGTCAGTGCTTTGTTAGGTTAGTACAGTTTTCCACCACGGAAGAGTCTCCAAGCTAGAGGAGTTTGTGTGTTCAGATTCCTCGGTAACGTGACAACCTGCGTTTTTTTGTCTCTTTAACTTCAAGGAGACAAAAAAGAAAAAAAAAAAAAAAAGAGAGAGAGAGAGAGAGAGAGAGAGAGAGGCACTGGTGATTGCTGCTGCAACAGAAGTGATAATTGGAACTAACAAGCCTTGTGGACATTCCATAGCATTAATAATAAATGGTTAAAAAGCAGGGAGTGTCATTCATTAATAAATAATAAAATGTAATTGTTGGGAAATCAGTGTTATAAAGAGAAAAAAACACTTTGGGATGTGCTGTTATAGGAAATCCACTTTGGGTGATTATTTTCCTATAACAGCATGCCTCATCATGTCTTGATAAGTATTATAGCCTTACTGTAGCTCAGTGGTTCTCTGTTCTATTCCTGGATCTCAAAGAACAACGAAATTTGCAATGCTTGGGACTTCCATGACTGCAATCAAGAACCACTCACTGTTCTAGTGGCTGAAAGATTAATAACAATGCTATGAACTACTAGCCTTAAATATGTGGAAAAAAGTGATGTAACATAAACAAGTTTTAATACCAGTGAATTTAAGTGTGAAAATCCTCACAGCTTGAACTTGACTGTTTCTGTAAGAAAGGGTTTTAGACAGTCTGGAAACTCCCTGTCAGCACAAAATCTATTGGAAATGACTGTCAGTTTTCTGCTGTTTCTCTTTGCACTACATTGCGTGGGTGACCTTCAGTACAGCACATCTGCTCATTATATTTGACGCCACCGATTCCAGTTTATTGTAGACACCAGATGCCTCAAGCACATGGTAATGCAAAACAGAATAAGAATGCAAATTTTTGGATATACATTTGCTTTAGTATGACACTGTGTACAGAGTTGCTGTAATAAAATTTATGACCTTATGCTCAGTGAATAGTCAATGAAAGAATGAAATTATATCAAAGACAAAAAAAAACAAGCATTTAAGAAACATCTATAGTGCAGTGTTCTGAAAATATTTAGTGTGCACTACTTCATTACAATTTTTGAAACTGGTGAATAACAAAGAAAAACCCTCACACATGACGCTTGATTTTAAAAAGACAGGCACAGCCGTCAGTTAGCGGTTTTTATGGAATCACAATAATGTACAAACAAAAGCAATCATGAATTTAGGCATGTGTGTACTCAAACCTCTAAACAGCAGTGAACATTCCCTGCTGACAGCCGCTGTGTTTAATCTCCAGAGTAACGAGCAAAGACAGCACTTGTTACACAAAACACACACGGGAGAAAACCAAAGGGGGTTAATTCTTCTTTTTTTTTCTTCTTTTCCTAAGGCATGTCAAAAAGATTCAACTGCTCTGAGGCTGGATCAGAAAATGTATGTTTTTCTAAACACAACACACATTGCAGCCAAAATTTTTTAATGGTGATTAAAGCCATATCCAGCATAAGCGCAGATACTGAACACTGAAGGTTCATTCAGTGAAAATATCAAGGGTTATAAATGTTCATGACCCATGAATACCTATTTGACTCAATAGTTTAATGTCCATGTTGTTCACATTTCCAACTTCACTCACATACAGGACACCGCTAAGCAAATTTAGATGTGCCTAAATTTGCACCACTCTGTTTGACCAGCAAAGATGGACTATGAGTCACCGATAGCCTTAGCAAAGTCAGTGTGTTTGTGTTCGCTCCCTTCTCATTCACTCTCTAACTCCTGTTCCCATTCATCATCTCTTCCACCAGGCCAGTCAGTGACTCATCATGCCTTTCACTGATTATTCAAGAAGTTATCTTGGCAGGTCTGCTATTTATAGAGACCCCCTGATGCTGCACATCAATATTTCAACATCCTTCCTAACATAATTCTCTTCTTGCAAGCTCGATTACATGTGGTAAATACTAACTAGATTTTTTTTTTTTTTAACTGCAGAAAAATAAAGTAAAATAAAACCCACATTACAATGATCTTAAGCGATTTCATTTCTTTTTATTTACTTCAGGAAGCAGGGTATTAGGGCAAGCTGCACAGGGAGCAGCCTTCAGCTTAAAGACCTGAGCCATGCTTTATATTTACAGCACTGGGAAGGGTGGAGTTTGATATGAAGCTCATTTCAAGGTTCTGTACACACACACTGACATGGTATATAGTACACCTAGAAGATCTGGGATTAAATACAGCCAGTCACACACACACACGCTCTCTAGGCACTCAGAAGACTTATAGCATCTAGAATGAGATTTTTTATTTATTTATTACTGCAATCTGTTAAAATGCCTGAGTGTGACGCATGTACAATATACGATATACTAACATTGCATCCTTTTGGAATGTGCAAGCTCTTCAGCATCTTGCCTGGTTAAATATTGCATTAGAGGATTTTTGCAAGGTTGTGTGCAAGATAGCAATGCAATACATTAAACCTGTATATATATATATTTTTTTTTAAATTGACCTGGAAAAAAGCACGTCACACATTTCATGTCTAAGATACAGAATGGAGATCTGTCCTGAAGCCAAAAACAAATAAATAGCATATTAGAAAATACTTCTAAAGGTGCTTTCACATATGCAGTGTTTAGTCCGTTTGAATTGGACCCTGGTCCATTGTGCTCAGCTGTGGAAAACCACACTCAGGTACAGTTCACACTGAACTTTGAATGTAGAGAAAAGAAGTGATTCGATCCTGAATCATCCCAAATGCAGGAAGTGAACCAAACATTGTGCGTATTTGGGTTGCAGTAGGCATTTTCATATTGATGTGAGCTGATAAAATGATCATTTGTGACAACCGAGCTGTAGAAATGCAATGTGTTCTGGAGATTTGTCTCGACGAACAAAGAGAGAAAATAAAAGGTGGATGTGACACACAAAATATTTATGTAATTATCTAGTAATTTGTTGAGAGTTGGCTCTGTGTTCTCCTTGCTCATGTGATTTATGATTTCCATGCCAACTTGGTAAAGCACTGTTTACCCTTTCTGATGCCGTATTTCTGACCAGCGAATAACACTGGCCCTATGTGTGACTTTTTAGCCCTACATGCCCTCCCGCCAGCGTTTTTCACTTTTTGGTTCCTTTAATTACATGCAGTGAGAAAAGACCCCAAATCAAATAGCAAACAAACCAAAGGTATCAAAGATAGCAACCAGACTAATATGCATGAAAATGCACAAAGAGACATAATATCATGACTATAAGCCATTCCTACTCCCATGTCCCTTGCCCAGTCCCATGTTTTATTTGCTCAGAATCACAACAGACTAGAATAAAACTCGCTTTAACTCAAGGGCTAATGTAATTTAACAATCAAAAGTCAAAATCAGAAGTTAAAAAGTTTTGGCTTTGAGCTGTAGTGTTTTTTCTTCACGTCGCATGTAAAAGGTATTATTTGACTCTGTTTAGTGTCTTTTTTCTCAGTATGTTGAACTGAGAGGTGACTGTATGCTGTGTTGGCAGGAGACGTATAAGACTGCTTTGCTCTGTGGATTATTTTGCTGGTTTTCATCAGTGTTTCCACATACCTGTGTGTTCCTGATTCTGAAAAGTCAGTCTACGCTAATTAATCTGCCTAGCAAAAATAGTTCTACTGACAGGCAGACTGCACGGCTGATGTGTGTAATGTAGCAGGCGAAACACACTAATGAATAGTTAGAAATAGTGCAGAAGTAGGAGAAAATAAAAACCTGTTGCTCAATGCTCAATATAAGTGACTTAATTCCACCAACCTTAAAAAAAAAAAAAAAGGTGTAAAGAAATGCTTTTAATTTAACAAGTAATTAACAGGTAGACGTTAAAAACATGGCACATACGTCTCTTTAAGAAACCATGTCAAGTCTCTGACCTACACATTTCTCTCCTATTTCCAACACATCTTTTGTATCTAAGACTTTAGAGAAGCCTTTGCCTAACAGACTGTGTGCTTTTAAGGAAGGAATAACAAGGCTGGTGTGTTTCAGTATTATTTCTGGAAGAATCGCAATAGAGAATCAGTGTTTGCTAAAGTGGTCAGTGGCCTGCTGTTTGCCTCAGCTTGTGGAGATTTTTCAGTTTTGTTTCTGTTGGACTTGACTGCAGCACTACTGAGTGACACTATTGACCATGATACATAAATGGCCAGGCTTGAAAACATGGTTGGTTTAGATAGACTTGTTCTTTCTAGGTTTCGCTGATGAGTGGGAAATGATGAGACCAAATTGGGGAGAAAATGAGGGGAAAAAAAAGTCAGATTCCAAAACAACACCTGAATCTGAGGTTCCTGGACAAACATACTTGGTCTATTAATTTGCTTACAATATAAATAAACAAGTCTGACTTTCTGTGCATAAGAAAATGAACTAACTTACGGTAATCTGAGTGCAACTGTTCAATTTCAGTGACTGTGTGGTTTTTAGTGATGAGTATTGCCTACAAAGGGGGAAAAAAAAAAGAAAGAAACATTAACTTGTGGCTTTGAACAGACTTTTATAGAAATAACACTGGACTGGCACGTATAATTGACACACTTCACTGTGAGAAGAGAAAAAGAGACGATGCACATACAGGTTTATTTTTACTCTCCAGCTGATTCCTCATCTTCTCATTGTTTTCAACCTCTCTAGCAATGTCCTCACCTGTCAGAATGAAAAAGGCATATTACATTAAGTCATTACACAATGACTGATGCTGACATTTTACTGACAATACTGAGATTACAGTTATGTAAAATTTTTTTCACCTAACTACAAGACGATATATTGATGAGGGGCAGGTAGAATTCCTGTCCTAGTACTAAAACTCAAAAATGGATCTCTAACAGGTTTCACCCTTGCATTGCTAAAGAATACACAGATATGCTCAAAAAAGAAAAAAAAAAAAGAAAAAAAGGAAAAAAAAAAAAAAAAAAAAAAGAAAGAAAGAAAGAAAGAAAAAGAAACCTCACTGGAAGTAGGGCTGGGCAGTATGATGATATTGAAATATATCGAAATTGTGATAAATTATCTCACAAAACACTTTCCTGAGATTGTGGGGGTCATATCTTTTTTCTAATTTTTATTTTTACAAACTCTGGAAGCAGATTTAATAAAGTTTTCTGCTGTCTGAATCTTTATAATTGTAAAATTAATAACTGGAACAATTAAAAATTGTTAATTAATAATTTCTTTCTTTCTTTCTTTCTTAAAAAGATTTTTCATTTCCCCCCCCTCGTTTTTCAGTCTTACTTTTTGCACAGATTAAATAAAACTATTACCTCAGGAAACCCATATATCATGAGGCATGTCGTGTATCCAAGAAATGTCTTGAAATATCAAGATATACAGTATATGATATTTTTGTCATATCACCCACCCTTAACTGGGAATGAGCATATGTATGATTAGGTGTAATCAAATAAACTGGGCCATGGATGGGTCTTAAACCAGGTTGTCTGTCACATGGGCAAAGAAATGCAGTGAAGATGGTATGTTTCTTCAAGCCATATACATCCATTTCCCCATTTTAACATTCCAAAGTGTTTATTTCTAGTTACCCTTGCCCTAACACTAACGTGGCACTTAATTGCCTTGAGGATTTTGTGGCTTAGTCAGAGGAATCGGTTTTTCATCACAGCGAACAAAATTAGTTAGCGACGAGGAAAACAGGGCTAAAGTTGTGTAGTGTGCACAAGGCTTAACAGAAACGCTATGCTTTGTCTCCATCAAAACATGTCCTCAAGCTAGTAGAAAATAGCTCAGGGTCTAAGAATACTATCAAGCTAGTAGGTGTTAGAATGATTAGATTTATTACATTTATCAGCTTCTACTGCAAGCTAATAATAAAAAAAAAATGGTAGCTATAAAATTTGAATTTTCTTAGAAACAAGGTCACTATCCTAGCAAAATGGATCTATTCTGCTTAAAGGAAGGCAGCAAGGCAAAACAATGTTGGCAAGGGTACAACATAGCTGACAGTGGTTTTTACTAGATTCACTGCCCTCCACGGAGTGACTAGCTGCACAACTATAAATTTATAGTGACTAACTATAAATTTCCCTCCAGCAAACTTCTAGCCTGTTTATTACTCTATATTTAAACACAACCTGAAAAAACACACACTGCTTACACACACTGTTTTCTCAGATCTTTTTCTCACAACATGCTCATTCAAGAAAATTCATTTAAAACAGCACAGAGAATTGATAGTAACTTTCCTACTTTTTTCTCAGTAGCCTAAAGAGATCTAAATATGACAGCTATACAGGTTCATCTCAGTAACCAAACTTGGATAAATACCGGAAAATGTGTCTCAAGAGAAAATATATTTGGCAAACAAGGAGACAAGAAAACCAATGCAGGTTATATTCTTTTTGCAAAGTACTTTCTGATCTTATTTACTAGGCTTAAAAAAAGTGGAGTGCCATCTTCTTTTCCAGTTGATTTATTTAGTCATCTCTTATTGAATGACGAAGACGTACTTGATCTGGGGTTGAGTGCATCACACTGTGCGTTGTAGATGTGTATGAACTCCTGGTGCCGTCGGATGAGCTGCTCTCTGGAGCCTTGTGTGGACAGATGGCACTCTCTCAGTCTTCTCTTTAGCTCCACCATTGTCAGCAGGGTGTACACCAGCTTAGCCATAGGCCTGCGCTTCCGAGAGCTGACAACGTACACAACAGCCCAAAAAATTGGCAATTTCAATACAAAGCAAGTGCTGGGATTTAAACAAAACTCTCAAGAATAATGATAAAATAACATTTCCAAGATTAAACATCACACTAAACCAAAACGATATCTACTGCATAAGGCAACGCCAAGCTTTCCGAATAAGATGTAACGTGACTTTAACTCCATTAAGTCACTCATCAAAACCCATTTAGGCACACAGCCCAAAAACACACCACGCATTAACATAAAAAAGCCATGCATCATGTTTCCATCCATCTGCCATCAATCTCTCTGTCTGTGTGCATGTGGAGCGGTGGGATGCGCTTAAGGCCATCAGAATGCTGAAGCACAACCACATTCATCAATCCTTCCATGAAATTCTGCCGCAAAGCCAATCAGGCCGACCTCAGCTGCCAGGGTGGAGAATAATTGGGCTGCATAGAAACACGTTCACATAAACAAAATCTTGGAGTCGCAACGATCATCTTTTATGAATCTGAGGGCAAATTTTCTGCCTTCGCATGAGGCGAAGAAATAAATAAATGGTTTAAAGTTGGGATTTAGCCACAATGCTGATGGAAGCAGAATTCCAGGGAGATAAAAATGTGCTATCTAAAAATGTAGCTGTGTTCGCTGATGACAGAAACACACTCGAAAATAGATTTGATTCATAAGTCAGACATTTTTCATTATCGACAGACTCATCTGAAAAGGCAACAGAAACTTTTTTATTTTCCTTCTCTATTATACAGTAAGCACACACTTTATCAGCTGAGCAATGATGTATGACTATATGTCTCTCCCATCAATGTAGAGTTTCTAACATTACAAACACTGTCAGTAAAACACTTTCCTGGGCTAGTGCTAGAAAGTGGACATCATCTACAAGGTGGTTTTCAGTGCTGTTCTCTACAGCAATGAATAATCTGTGGATGGCAAAGCAGCAGCGTGTGCTTATTGCATCTTTAGACACACAAATGAGTAACAGTGCTTTTCACATCACCTGCCAAGATGTTAGATGGTGTAAAAAGCACCTTCTAATTGTATTACTTTAAGACAACCTTGCGCACTCACTTGGGGTCTATAAATGCAGAACAGGAAAAGCCTAGCTGGTCAGACCTAAGGGGAAGATAATAATATATTTTGTAAGACACAATAAAACTCTTCTTATACAACGCTATACAATGCTACAAAAAGCATTATGTAGGCGTATGCAGAAATTCTGTCCTGTATATATTCTGTATGCTGCCACTGAATGTTGATGTTTCTGTCTTCTGCTGCGAGCATATTCACAACCATAAACCTTATTTTAAAATATGTCATTTTTCATAAACCAGGAATGCAATACAGCTGCTGTATTTTACAAATCTACCTCATGGGTGTGGCAGAAAGGCACTGCCACATACAACCAAAGACACAGGAATTCTGCAGTTTTACAGATTGCTCTTCCATCCTACAGGAAGATTATATGACCATAAAACAGTAACAACAATAATGAAAAGCTCGTAATTCCTTTTATGCATAAAGCATGTAACTCTGCTGTCACTGCTGCTACAGCAGTTACATGCAGGTTACGGTACATTCAGCTTACGGTAATAATATAACTTCAAACCTTCTAAGGCTATCCTTCTTCTCCCCTCTGGTCAGACATGTATCCAGATGTTTATTAATATGTTGCTGGGACACTTCCACTCCACACACTGGACACTCCACTGTAACACATAACCAAAGCAGAAACACAAATTTGGTAACATTTTTTGTATTACAAAAGCTTACAAATAATGCAAGTCATTGTGTTTTTGAAGCAAACAGAAATGGAAAAAGACTCAAGACTCAATTCTATTGTAATTACAGAACCCAAAGACCAACCTATAAGCACACAAGTTCGGCAGCTTCAACAGCCGAGCAGACACAAAGAAACAAGACAAAATGATAAGAGGAGAGTAATATAAAAAATTAATGAAGCGAAATGAGTCAGCATGTGCAATTCACACACTCAAGGAAGAGGTGGAACAAACACCTTCAGACATCAGACATCAGATGGAGTGTAAATTTGTGCCTCAGCCCATTAAACTGATTAAATATCACCTGTATTTTTTTGTTGTTGTTTCTGATTGACATCATTTGTTGCTGTAGAGATGAGTGGTTAATTTTTTTGTACACTTGTCTGTTCTATTGTTTGAAGATAATTATTTCTATCCAGAGCAATCATTTCACTTCAGCGAAAGGTTCTGAGGATGACTTGCCCCAAAACGCAGCAATTTTGAGCCGTCGCAGCAGAGGTGAAGTGGCCAGGGACCGGTTCATATCCTCCAGATATGAAAGGCACTTTCCAGAATGTAAATGAAGAAGTAAACTTAAGTAAACCTTCAAAAGGTGGCATCAGGTAAAGGCATCATTCAAATTCAAATCTCGTCAGCACAATACTAACATTTAAGGCAACTCAGAAACATTCTCTTCTCAGAACTTCACGGGGTAATTAGATGTAGAAGTATTCATATGCATAATAAGCTGTTAGAGCTGCATGCGGCCAACAAGAAGAAAGTAATTACAGAGGTTTCTGAATGACCACGACAATATAAAGTCTCTACTGAAAATTACATAAACCACCTCACAACATTTCATCACAAAAGGGTATGCATTTAAAGTAACGTGTATTTTCAACAATCTGTGCTATATTATTTATGTCTTCTCTGCCAAGGAGACTTGTTACTGTATAACAGTTTTGTAGGCATAGTGCTGACTATTAAAAAAATCCATTTCCATATATAACAATCAATGAGCTGTTTCTGCTATAGGAAACTAGACTCCCTAGATAAGTCAATTGGGCAGCAGACACAGCTCTCTGAAATCAATGAAGAATGGAGACTTGTGTTTCTTAGCAGAGCAGTCCTTGTAGCTCAGTGGTCCATCACACTTCTCACCATTTATCAAATGAGTAAGCCCTGCCCTGCCAGCTCGCATGCACCTATGGCACACACCACGCTAGCTGTGCCAGCCACCCTGAAGATGGCTATGGCTCAAGAAACATTGGATAATGTGATGCAACCCACATCATCAAATGTACTCTTCTGCAACGGGGTTTGCTATGCCACATGGACACATGTGCCCACTCCCTATTGTGGTTCTCCCTGAAAGAGCCAGAATGCACAATAAGACAGAACTCACAGGTGTAGGACTGATGAGCAGGTTTGTATTGTACACAAAACACCTATATTGATAGAGGGAGAATTACATTCTCCTTGACGTTGATGTCATGGTGCATTACTAAGTCCAACCCCTAACTTTTTTTTTTTGTAAAATACACTGGTAATGGAACATTACTTTTGTAAAGTCAGAAATGATCAGAACAATACAGTGAAAGACAATGTTTTCCTTACATTTTTCATGAAAATCTCTTTTTTTATTCATTGCCCTGCCAGTGTAATACATCAAAATAAATGCATGAGTGCTGCTGTTTTAAAAATCCAAATTTTCACCATATGCTTGTGTGGTTTTAAAAAGTGGCTTAATATTATTTTATTCATACGAAATGTCAAGTCTTAACACTACTACTGCCAAGTATCATTCTGACTCCTTACAAACACACAGAGTTCCCTCTCGAATTATTTAAAAGTAAATACATTTTAAATTTTATTTTAGTGGAATGCTTTCGCACTTAGGTATAAACCTGAAATAGTTTTCTGTGTTTGTTTCTTTGTTTCCAGCAGTCTACAGAATAAAGTGATGTAATAGTTATGAACATGAGTAATTCAAAACAGCATGAATATGGGTATGCATCACCTTTGGCCACAGGTTTAATATCCTGCGATGTGGAGGGAAAAGCAGGCATGTCCAGCTTCTCTTCTTTCACTACTGTGGTCACAGTCACTGCACTCTCTGGCAGGAGGGCTCCCTGCACACACACATCCATGGGCTCCTGTTTCACTGGGTGCAGACCCTTAGAGCCAGACTGTGCTCCTATGGAGGAGTTGATTGGGGCTCGTTTCTGGAAGAAGTGAGTCAGAATAGTGCCCTCTTTTTTAAGGGCTTTCTGCCTCGCTGCTTTTCCTCCGACAGCCATTGTCGGGGTCTTGGGGGAGATCGGAGGTGACTCAAAATTAGTCTGAGACAGCTGTTGCCTGGAGACACAACAGAGAGAAACACAGCACGTTAGTTAGGTTAATCAGAAAAAGCTGACGCCTATCAAAACACAACTCACAAAGACACAAAAACACTTTGGATCACACACAAAAAAAAAAAAAGATGAAAGGAAACCCTGTAAACAGAAAGCATCTATAGGCATTTATAAAACTGGTATGTTGGGGAGCGGGTAAATGATTGCGAGGAACTGACACTAATGAAAGAGCAAAAGCACTAAGATGACTACTCTTTACATGCAGAAAGCAAATAATCAGATTAGGTATTTGCAAGACCATTTCGGTGCTATAAAGTAGACACGAGTGGTGCAGTGCTCTGCACTCTTATTACACTCTTCCACAAGCACCCACAGAAATAAATAAAGAAGGCATCAGCATCCATAAGTGGATATAATAGCATATCCTGGCTTGTGTCAGTGTCAGTCTGGATGGTATGGAAGTTTAATTTAATTTAGATGTGACCCACATGTATCAATACCATGTTCAAATATCACACTGTACTGTTATTTCAGCTCAGCTGAGCTTCTCTGACAATTATGGCACAAAGCAAGCAAAACATATATACCACATAGCCAAGAAAAGCAAACCTAATCACAGATATGGGTTAGGCTAGGAAAGTAAACTCAAATATTAACCTGTGCCTTCACATTTGGATAAAATGGATGAGCTTTTCTGTATTGTTCAGAGTTAGAGCTGTGTGATATGGCAATACGTATCGAAGGACAACAGAAAAATGTCTATTGATAGATATTTTCCCATATTGTCTATATTGCCAATGTTGCAAAAGTCACATTTCGGCAGCCGATTTACATCACTAAGGCTGGTGCTAGGAGCTACTAGAGGTGTGCTGTAACAAAAACAAGCATAAAGAAGCGTGTGACAGAGCGAAACTCCCTGCAACACTCTGACACAGAGAAGCATCAGTGCAAAAGAAGAAGAGGAACTTGTATCTAAAAGGGAGGTACTTCTGTCATTTGGATTCCTGAAACTTGAAGTTGAAGAGAGTGTTTTAATATTTATTTTTTATATTTTGTATTCATATTGTTCCCATTTTGACAGTGTTATATTTTTCTTGTTCTCATTTGTAATACTTCTGTTCAATGTTACTGCCAAATAAAAGTAGAAAATAAAAAGTGCCTTTCACTTGTGTTTAGTTCACAGAATTATCAAAAAATAGTCATGAATGCATGCAGTTACTTTATACAGATAATTTTTTCATCAATTTTAGAGAAATGTAATATATCGTGATGGTATATTGTTACGAGATATAAAATGATCCATATCGCGATATAAGCTTTTGTCCATATTGCCCAGCCCTAGTCCGAGTGAAGGAGTAAATATAGATTTCCAACTTCCACAAGCTCATCCAGTGCATTAAAACATTCTTTATTGTGCTTTGTTGTCCAGCTACACCAGTCTGAGGAAAGGATGAAAACCAAAAGCAACTATTAGGGAGCATTTGCCCTATCTACGCAGTGCGGATTATAACAAACACATGATGACTATCATTATAACGGTCTGACTGATCACCAGAATAGCTTCACTCACAATCTTGTATCTTGTATTGAATTACACTTTATTTTCCTTTTAAACACTAGCTCAGCACCACAAAAAAAACATGACCCTTATTTTTGCTTTCTCATGTATGGAAGCCTAAGTCCTCCAATTCAGCTTCCAGATATTACCAGTGTAATTTCATAACAACCGGGGTTATGTGTATAAAGCAGACTTTTCTCATGTCCAACCTGTTTAAGCAGGAACAATTTGAAGATGAGCTGTGGTAGCTGCTAACAAAGACAAGAACACTTCAGCAGTGTTAGCTGTTTGGAACATGTCCTGCCGCATATGTAATTTGCTTTAGCTGCTCAATAAGAAAAAATGTAAATCGTTTTTTAAAAAAATAAATAAATAAACTGCATTCTAATCACATTTTAATTAATGCTTTACAAATTTTTAATCTCATGCATGTTTGACTCCATAACCCCTTCCAAACATTTTAATGCACTTATCCATTATGTTCATAATTTATTCCTATACTGGAACTTCTAGGCTAGGATGAAGAAGAAAAAAAAAAAAAAGAAAGGGGGGGGAGAAAAAAAAAAAAAAAAAAAAAAAAAAAAAAAAAAACAGCCAGTACAGGAACATTTTAGCTAGCACAGGAAACTTACGTTATAAAATTAACTGCTGATACAGCTATAACCTTCTGCTTTTGTTACTTTCTGCTGATGCATAAATAACCTTCATACAATGCTAACAGTAATTTAATTATCAGCATAAAAGATCTGAGCTAAAATGTTTCTATACTCCAGAGATGACTGAGTTTTTTCTCCAGTGCCAGGACAGGCATAAATCATGAATGAACTGTAATGCCAGGCAAGGCAAGTGCTTTAAACCATAAGGGCTGTAAGAATTAGTGAGCATGCATGTGATTAGCTACTGGACAACTTTAAAGGCATGTTTTACCAACGCTCTGCGGCAGGGGTATCCAAACTTTTTTCAAAGGGGGCCAGATTAGACCCCATCAAAATACTCCATCAAATGTCCAAGGGCATTTTGTATGTATATATAAGTTGGAGTTGAAATTTAATAACCAGCTTTAATTTGAGAGCGTTTACATCTAAATCAAGTGATCGGTGTAGTAATTACAGCACTTTTGTGTTGCTGCAAGCCACTGGCCAGTTAACATCTGTCTGCAGGCCGCACTTGGTCTGGGGCCGGACTTTGGACACACCCGTTCTAAAGTATGCTAAACACATGTACACATCTTTCTTGGATACGACAGTTTAATAGGCTAGTCTAATCTATGAACAATTTAAAGTAATGCTCAAGTGCTGCTATAGTCTGGCAAATTCTGGCCTGGAGCTATTGACTAAGAGAAGCAACACAATCTCATTACAATATTGAGAACAAGCACACCTCTTCCTCGCTTCATACAGCAAGGAGGGTGATCTGGTAAGACACTTACTTAGTGCTATCAGAGAACAGGGGTTACGCAAGTAACCTATTATTCTCTTTCGTGCATACGGTTCGGTCTCTCACTATCCTAACTCCCGCATTGCCAGATAGCCTGTTTCGAACTTTTCTGCCAACCAGAAATGACATTATTCAGAGCTGGATGTGTCCTGGTGGACTCAAGATCCTACCTCAGTACAGCAGGTGCTAAAGTCTGTGCTGTAACATCCAATTTATAAAACCTTGCAAATGCATGTGGTGAAGACCAACTCACTGCGTCACAAATATCTTGTATCATGACTCCCTTGAAGAGAGTCCACGAAGTTGACATTCCCCTTGTTGAGTGTGTAAGTAAACCAGCTGGGGGCAGGAGACCCTTACTTGGATATGCCAAAGAAATTGCTTCTACTATCCAGTGCGATAAGCGCTGTTTGGTGATCTGCTTCCCCATACTTGGTTTCAACCCAGAACATGAACAGCTGACCTCTCTCCCTGAACTTTTCAGTCCTCTCTGGGTAAATATGCAGAGCACGCACTGGGCATAATGCACTTGACCTTTTCTGTTCTCCTGAAGCAAAAGGTGGTGGATAAAAAATCCCTTAGTTCAAGAGGAACGATGGAATTAATAACTTTGGGCATAAATGCAGGGTTTGGTTTTAATAGTACCCCTGCATCCCCAGGCATAAATTACATACCCGCGGAATGGACGGAAAATGCGCAAATTTCACTTACAGACTTCGCTGAAGCCCAAACTAACAGCAGCGCCAACCTGAACAACAATAATTTAAAGTCAACTTTGTCCAGTGGCTCAAATGGAGACACCAAAAGAGCAGCGACTACCAATACTAAATCCCATGAGGGAGAAAGCAGTTTTGAGACTAGCAAAGCACGACGCACTTCCTTCATAAAGCCCAACTATCTTTCCATCAAAGCCTAGGTGGCATGCCAATATAGCAAACAGAAACACTTTTATGGTTGAAAATGCTTTCCCTTGATCTATCAAACCTTGCAGAAATTACAGTATAACTGAACACTGAAAGGGAGTCTCATGTTGAACTGCACACCATTGCTCATTCATAAAGAGACCTAGTAAACGAAGCTCTAGCGCTCTGTATGGTTCTGATAAAACTGTCGAGCAACCCAGATGCATCCCCGGGAAGAGTATGTATGGTATGTATGATGTGTATGATCTCCCTCAGCCAATACTTCCCTGGCCAACACAGAGCTATTAATATCATTCTCAATCCCTCCTCTCTCACTCTGTAGAAGGTTGGGTGGGGATATTAGCACTATCAGTGGGAATGCATAAAGGAGAGTGCAAGGCCATTCGTGCGCCAGTGCATCTATTCCCAGAGGTGCGCCCTGATCCTTCAGGGAAAAAAACAAGACACTGAGCATTGCCCTGAGACACAAACAGGTCCACTGTCACTCTGCCGTATTAGCCCCAAATTGTTCAACCACATCCTCGTTCAATTCCCACTTCCCCTTAAAGAGGATTGCCCCTGGATAGCAAATCGTCACCTCGATTCAGAACGCCTTGTACATGATTCAATGATTCAAATCAGTTTGTGTACCAACGTGAGCAAGAGGAGTGATCTGAGACCTCCCTGTTGGTTTATATACGCCACCGTAGTGTTGTCCGTTCTCATGAGAACACGATCCCCTTTCAGAAAAGGAATAAAATTGCTCACACTTTTCTGGCCTGAACAATGCCCTTGGGTACCCCTTGAACCAAAAAGAATTAGTGTCTCCACTGGCGCAATGCCAGCACCACTGCTGACATCACCCTCACTCTCCTTCAAGAGTCCTGTAACAGGTCAAGTCTCAGAAAAGCTACCCATTGTTGAAACTCCCTCATGACCAATCGACCTAGAGGAATGACTATCAGGGCTGAAGCCATCAGCCCTAATAATCTGAGGAATGTGAGAAAGGAAATGCTGTTTCCTCTCCGAAACTCAGCCAGACAGTGAGTAATTTTTATCACTCTCTCCTCTGACAGTCACGCTCTGAATGTCACTGAATCCAGTGACAGTCCCAGATATGTTATTGACTGTGTGGGAATTAATTCACTCTTTTCTGTGCTTAATTTATGCCCAGTTTTTCTACATCCTGTGTGCTCTCTTGCTTTGCGCTCTGACTGAGCTGTCACCAGCCAATCATCTATGTATGTAGTGAGACGAATGCCTTTTCCTCTGAGCTTCCGTACATTTGACAAACACCCTCAGGCTGAGAGACAAGCTGAAAGGAAGAACTAAATATTTGTATGTCACCCCTTGGAATGCAAACCTCAAGAATTTCCTGTGGGGTGGATATAGTCTTAAGTGAAAATAAGCGTCCTTCAGGTCGATGGACGTGAACCAATCGCCTGGGCACACAAATTTCAGGAATGTAGAATGAGTGAGTATTCTGAACTTGTACATTCTTAGGTAGTTGTTCAGTGCACGTAAATCTAATATGGGATTGAGGGCCTGAGACCCTTTCTTTGTATCAAGGAAGTATCTCAAGTAAAAGCCACTTTGGCTTTGTTCAGGTGGAACCACTCTTATTGCTTATTTGTTCAGCGAAGAGGAAATTTCCTCTTGGAGAACATGTCCTGATGCCTCCTGCACCTGAGAGTGAACTGCAGGGGGGTAGGCGGCAAACTGCAGTCTGTACCCGAACTTGTTCTCAATACCCAACGGGACAATGTGCACGCAAGCCATTTGTTTATTTGCTGCGTTCTGGCGCCATCCAGTGCCTGAGTTGTGAGCGAATTTTATAGTCTGTGTTACGCAAAGGGGCGCATCAAGCTAATCACCCGAAGATAGTGTCACCGTGGTGGGCAGCTTCACAGGAATGGATACCTGTGGGGTGGCAGGCGGAGCAGGGCTAGCTGACATGAGGGATCCTGCCTTGACAGGCTAGCTTGGCTTGCTAGTCTGCGATGAAGGTTCTTCATGGTGAAGCATGCACAGTGCTCACACGATCCAGGACTATCGATCGCCACTTGGGCATGTTCCAGCCCAAGATATGCAGAGCAGACCTGGTGTGTGTCTTTGCATGAAATCTTATTCCCGCATGAGCAAATACGTGAAGAGAACTGTCCTGTGATCATTCCAGGACTCTTATTCACAATATGCTCATACTGAACATCATTTCAACACACATAGTATTGTTCGCCTTTACTCTTCTTCATGTGTATATTGTAATGATTTATAATCGTACTATGCAGTATCCAGGATTCTGTTTCCTCTCTAGGGTTCTTCCTCATGTCATCTTAGAGTGTTTTTCCTTGCTATTATAGCATTTGTCTTGCTTATTAGGAAACTAAATCATCAGCTGCGTTGTTATAATGGCTGTTATTAAAATCGCTATGCAAATAAAGCTAATTGAATTAAATTAAGTTTTGTAGACCATAGAATAGAATGATGACTGAAGATGAATGAATGAAATAATGTAAGTCAGGGTTACTGCCTCATCAAACCTCCCCTGGATCAAACAAACTAAACATCAGTGTCGATTAAGCTGATTACAAGAACTTTAGTCAGAGTTAGTCTGAGTCAAAAAAGCATTGTGTGTGAGGCTAAAATGAAGTTTGTAAGTGTCTGTCATTTTCTTTCTCTCCCTCCCATCACTCCTTTTTCTGCTCTCTCTGGGTCTCAGATGGGATCAGATGTATTTTTTAAAAGGCCAAAAACCAATGCACAAAAGATCTAATGGGGTATTGTGGGTACACGTAAACTCTACAAGTCACCGTAATTACACTGTAAATTCAGTTCTGTTTGTATACAAATGTAGTAAATGGCAGGCGTACAATGTCATGCATACAATTTCCTGAATGTAAACTACAAAAACAAACTACAATAGTGCTTAATGACATAAAAACATATCATGCCCACTGTTAAAACTTGCAGGCTGTCCACAAACATTGACAAGGAAGTACTCTGTAGTGCTGGATAAAAAATATACTTAAAATATCTAATATACGTAAAACTATGACTGACTTAAAACATACCTAATAAATCATGCCAGTATTTTATACTTTCAGAATCAAATAAAACACATGACTGTCACTGTACTAAATAAAAAGAAATACTAAATCATATCACAATGCTGCAAGCCAAGCATAACTTTAGAAAATATGCAAATAATCAGGAAAGATGTCATTAACAAACAAACTAAGCTTTTAAACCAAGACAAAACAGAGCTTTTCACTTTGTACACACTGCTGTGTTTGGGAGCTCACTGATCACTCACAAGCTGCGGGAGAAAGAGGAGAGAGCAGACAGGTCAAGAGCAATGGCAGATCAGAAAGAAAGTCAATACTCAGGCCAGGCGCCTAATTGCATTCCCTGTGTCCCCTTGGGCCCGATTCAGGTTACTGATGGGTAGAAATGTAAATATGCAACACCTATAGTCATGTATGAATGTTTGTGCACCCACTGCATGATGTGATATTTTTTGGTTAACCCAAAAAAATGCATATTGAATTAAAAAAAAAAAAAAAAAAAAGCTGTCTCATTTATTTATAATAAAATTAATACAATACACATTTAAAAACAATCACAACTTTTCAAGAAGTGGACTTACTCCTAACATTCCCCCCATGGCCCTAATAAGAATAAATAATGCAGAGCTCTCTAAACTCCCTATATGCCTCTGGAGAATCAGTGCAGACTAACAATAAGAAGAACAATGTACAGAAACTGAACTCCATGAACAATCCACTCTGTCAAAATAATAATAATAATAATAATAATAATAATATAAAATGTGCCTGTATGACATTGGACAAGCTGGAAAAGTTCTGGTTCTCTCTCTGGATGGATGAGTCCATGTGCAAAAGAGAAGGCTCATGTTTGGCAAAGAGCCAACATAGACTACCACCAATAAAACCTTATCCCTACTGTCAAGCACTGTAGATTGAGTGTCCATACATGCGGCTGTTTTTCTTAATCTGGCCTTGGACTACACGACATCAGAGGAATTCTGAGAAATATTTTTAAAAAATCCTAGGAAGAATGTCAGTCCATCAGCTTGAAAAGTTAAAATGGGCACAAAGTAGGGGTTTCAACTAGGTTTGAGTGATATTGATTTTTCATTCTGCTTGCAATTTATGTCTTTTAAAAGAAAATCAGATTAACAATTTAATCAGCTAGAAGCTAATAAAACCTCAGACACAAAAATGACCTAAAAGCTTTTGCTGCCGTGGGTGCCATCACGCAATCGGTTTATATAAAAACCGAGACATCACGATATCGCAACATCAGTTTGCTTCAACAATAAAATATTGAATCTTAAAACAGGCCTATTACATTCAGTTATTACATACCTTTCTAAACAAAACATATGCTCAAATAAGAGCAAAATATATGCTCTAATACCTTAAATAATAAAAATAAACTTAAATAATTGGATAGTGTTTGACATTATTTTAATTTTCCAAAGCAACTTGCATGAAAATACAAGACTTAAGGACAGCAACATTGACTGTGGCTTTTGACGAGGCACCAGTCCGTGAGGTTTGCCAGTATTCACTCACCTGGCTAATTCTTAAATTTGCAAAAAGTGTGCTTGTATTTCTGCCCTTTGCAGTAACACATTATTTGCACAGCTTGTACATTAAAATCATCTATGCAATATCTGCTTTTTTCCCCCCTTTTGTACAACCAAAGACTGTTCACACTATGGGCCAGATCTGAATGTTTGTTGTGGTAGGTGGTGGAGGAACTGCGTTTTAGGTAGTGGTTAATGCACAAATAAGAGATTGAAGCAAAACATTGTGAAATTTTATTGTGTTCAAGGACGCAATGTCAGATAGACCCCAATACACAAACAGGCTAAGTTCATTCCGTTTCCATTATATGGCCACAAGTCTATTGATGGTCTGTCATGGTCTATTGATGCACCACCACACCAGGGGATGAAACAGTTTGGGTTTAGTGTATGTTGAATTTCCTCACAGATGATAGGATTTTCACAAAAGTGTGTACCAATTTCAGCCACACCTCCTCTCCTCAATCGATAATGTCATTGGTTTATAATTTTCTTCTTCATATGGGTTCAAAACAATTGCATACTTGGCACTTCCACAAGCTAATGCTAAATGCAAAACTAACAGAAAATGACGCATTAATTTTATCAAGTGGTAAGTTTAACAAAAAATTTGCATGTATATTAAATGTAATATAATGCAGTTCACATCATACTGTATATTGTGCCAGTGTAAGTCTGTGTAGGAAAGACTGCATCATTATAATTGCACAGGCATCAACAGGACAACAATCATAAACAAGTAAGTCAGTCCACTAAAAAAGCGTAGAAAGAACAACTGTTGACGTGAAAAAGCCCTGACTGAATCCTATTGTGATGCTGTGGCAGGACCTGCGGAGAGCTGTTCATGCAAGAAATCCTTCAAATCTCAGAGAGCTCACAGAGTTTTGTAAGGACAAGTGGAGAGAAATCCATCGAGAAAGATGTCAGAGACCAATAATTGGTTATAGCAGGCAACTGTGCTAATTATATTACTGCTACAGGAGAAGCCACAAGTTGAATCACTGAAAAGGATTAAATTACTTAGGCTAAATAACATTTGTTAAATATTGCAGTTTAATAGCTCCCAAATTATAGTGCTAAAGTGACAATTTATTATTATTCCTCAGATTAATTTATGACAACAGATGAAGATAATTCCATTTAACTCGCACCAAGCTGTCATGAGGTAGCTGTAACATTATTGCCACTTCATTCACACAAGGATTTAACGTAGGATATTTTACAAATTTACAAAATTTCCTGTGGTTTTCTCACTTTAACAGTCAGCCAATCAATCGTACTGCAGAAGTACAACGCATAAAATCATGCAGATACAGGTCAAGTGCTTCAGTTAATGCTCACATCAGACATCAGAATGGGGGAAAAATGTGATCTCTGGAACTTTGAACAGCGATCCAGTGAGCAGCACTGGTGGAAAAGCCTTGTTGATTAGTGACGTCAGAGGAGACTGGTCACGACTGGTTCAAGCTGACGGGAAGGCTACAGCAAATAACGACTCATTACAACATTGGTGAGCAGAAAAGCATCTCAGAATGCACAGCTTGTTAAACTTGGTGTGGTGGATGGGCTACAACAGCAGAGTTGCACTCCTGTCAGCCACAAACAGGAATATGAGACTACAGTGGGCACAGACTCACTGAAATAAGCCTGGAAAAGAATTCTGATGTTTGACATAAACATTAAGTGAAGCTTAACTCTTGACCTGTATCTGCATGATTTTACAGATGTTCCTAATAAAGTGGTCAGTGAGTGCATATACAAGTTCAACCTTCAGAACATTCCACACTATCAGCCAAATCAATTCTCTGAACACACACACAGATCAAAAGAGGATTACATATATTGCCTGTAAGGTCCTTGATGAACTTTGCCTTTCGCATCGACAGGCAACAACAGGAAATTAAGCAACTGAAAGCAACACAGATATCTAAGGCACTTCTCTCCCTAGACTGATGGCCATCTCTTATTCCAGCCTGTTGTAAATTATCCCCTCACAGACCAGACAGCATTGAGAAGACTGATGTCTGCTACTGACCTAGACTCAAAACACATTGTTTGGGGAAGTCAGTGTTTTCATTAGTAACCCGACTTATATGAAGAAAAGATATTGATTTCTCATCAATCACTGTTGCCTCATGTTCTCCATCACCACAACAGATTTCCATTACATCAGTCTTACACGTAGAGGTTATGTTTGAGATCAACATATTTTTGCAGGACTTGAAAAATAAGGTGTGTGGGAAGAGGGGTTCACATTAAATCAGCTTTTACACATCTAAATGATCAGAAAGACCATGGTTTGTAGCACTCTTGAGTGCGAGTGTGTTTCACTATGGCTCACTGATCTTATCATTCTCACACTTTTTCTGGTGGAAACACCGGCCCTGCACAGACTTGGTGTTATTATCCTTCTTGGATGATCTTTTCAGAAGTGGACACCCGAGGCAAATAGCCTTTCAAAGCTGGTATTTTCATGTCTCTCGAATGCATCTCCACTGACCACATGTGATTGTGTTTCATCAGTAGCAGGGTGCCAAATCTGCCAAAAGCAACCCACTTTCAATTTCAAAAGCATAATACTAGCCAACACCAAAACTCAAAGGAAGTGATTACATTCAGTCATTGGACAGTGTTTTCTAATTACACCATCAGGCGGTCAGACTGGCCCAAAACCTTTAGTGATACTGGCATCTGGCTGCTCGGGTAGTCTGTTTTGTTCTAATCATACTCCATGTGCTTTTAAAAATCACACAGAACCACATAAATGAAAAGAAAGGAAAGTAACAAATGAAATTAAACGCGAGTTGCATTTAGACAGTGTGTAGCAGGAGAGCTGGCACACACTGTCAGTGATTGAGAATTTAAAAAAAAAAAAAAAAAAAGGCACCAGTCCCTCAGACACAGAGCTCTAACGAACCTGGCAACTCAAATATAACACTGTCCTTGTATTCTAACTATGCAATCAGGTTTCTAGAATTTCTAGCAGACAGGAGTTTTAAGCTCAGATAAATGTAAATACACGCATGGAGATGTTTTTGCATGCTTTCTTATCATTACAGTGTGGCTGGACAATTAAAAAGTAACTAAATATGCAGGTAAACCACAAATCTGGCAACACTGGGGACTAGACAATTGATGTGGTCAGTGACACATTGTTATTCACACTACACATGTAATGCGGTCAAATGCATCTCAGACCACTTCCGCAAGCAGCCTGAGTGACCAGATTACAAGACCAGATTTGACCAGAGACATCCTGAACAGGGCCAGTGTCTTTCGGTAATCTGTCACTGGCAGCTCGTTTAACAGCTACATGCTTGAGTTGAATTCTGCCTCACATGTAGGTAACTTTAGATGAATGAATGAATGACTATAAATGTAAACTGCTTATCTCTCCATACTTTTATACACTATCATGGAATAATGGCATTTCTACAATTACCTCTTATGGCTGACACAGGCACAGACCAATGTGATATTTTGGTAAAACTCACATGAAAAGGTGTTTTTACAGCCTTTTGACTTTGTAAAAGTCAACATACACAAACCCCCTGATTAGGCAGCACCATCAAAATGGATCACACTAATATGCACTGATCAGCCATAACATTAAAACCACTGAGAGGTAAAGTGAATAACTTGGATTATCTTGTTATAATGGCACCTGTCAAAGGGTGGGATATATTAGGCAGCAAGTGAACAGTCAGTTCTGGAAGTTGATGTGTTGGAAGCAGTAAAAAATAGCCAAGCATAAGGATCGAGGAGACTTTGAGAAGGGGCAAACTGTGATGGCTAGACAACTGGGTCAGAGCATCTCCAAAACAGCAGGTCTTGTGGGGTGTTCCTGGTAATGCAGTGGTTAGTACCTACCAAAAGTGGTCCAAGGAAGGACAACCGGTGAACTAGCGACAGGGTCATGGGGTCCCCGACGCTCACTGATGCGCATGTGGAGCAAAAACTATCCCATCTGGTCCAATCCCACAGAAGAGCTATTGTAGCACAAAGTGCCCATGCTGACCCCTGTCCCTGTCCAGGATAATGTGCCCTGACACAATACAAAAATTGTTCAGGAATGCTTTGAGGAATAAAGGATCTGTCACTAACGTCTTAGTGCCAGATACCACAGCACACCTTCAGGGGTCTTGTGGAGTCCACGCTTCGATGGGTCAGAGCTGTTTTGGTAGCACAAGAGGGACCCACACAATATTAGGCAGGTGGTTTTAATGTCATGGTTGATCAGTGTAAATAAATAAACTGCAAAATGAAACCCCCCATTCCAAGGCACCCTAGAAATATCGGTTCATCTGAACCCAATATAAAGCTGTGAGTTCTAAACTAAAGACACACAAACACACAGTGCTATTTCTGTGACCTTGAAAAGTGTGTTTGCAACAGACGAGATTTGCATGTAGTGATGCAAAAAAAAAGAAACCGAATTTCTAATGCGTTGGGTTTCCAGACTTTGTTCGCTCTAAAGACGATACAACCACAGGCTGATAACATTCTGTTCAAGTCTAACCCGAGCCACACGCCCTAGCACTAACTCTGAACCTGACAATATTCTGCCTGAACCTGACCACCAGCACAGACACCAATAAAACCAAATTCCTAATAAAAACATCATTCCAAATGATGGTTTCTTGTAACATAAGCCATCATCTGATCATCAGGAAACAGAATCAAAATGAAGAATTAATATCAGCCATATTCACCATAAAGTGATCCAAAACTCATTTTAAATTTCACAAAGTCCTTAATACAAACCACAAAGGCAATGTCTGATCCAAACTAATACTAGTGTAATCAGCCATCTCTGTGGATTAACAAGTTTTACTGCGCTGTATTCATGCTGCTGGTGGATTCACCTGGAAAAGCAAGTTAAATCTAACTATTATCCTACACATAATAATGGAATAAATGCTGAAGTAAGAAAAAGCAGGAGGGGGAACCCATGGGGATATGAGGAGAAGGTGCACAGACACTCAGCACAGACAGTAACCAAGCTCGGGATCAAACTGCGGATCCTGGAGCTGTGAGACAGCAATGCTCCCACACCACCAAAAAGTTCTTATTGCTCTAGATCACGCGTCAAACACAAGGCCCACGTGCCAAATTCCGTCCGAGCCCTTGTTTCATTTGGCCCCTGTGAACTTGGAAAAAATAATGCCGAAACAGCCCATAGTACAGTACTGCTTGACATTTTCACACTATCCATTTTCACAGATCTGTAGCATAGCCATCCACTGGATAGTTACCATAAACAGATCACTCAAAAAAAAACAAAAAAAACCAATGTAAACTAAGTTTAAATTAAATAATGTACATATATTCGTGCATTAAAATTAAAACAACTGTGTTGAAAAAAAAATTGGAAAAAGTAATATATCAAATTTACACAGCTCATTTAAATTAAATGAATGAACAAAAGATGTGTTGCTTCTGCAGTACTGCACATTGATCAATAGGTGGAGCTAAATTTGCACATGCGCAAATGGAAAGCTCATGCTTTAGCTCTCTTTAGATTGACGCTACTTTGAGTGAATCAAATCTCACAAAATTCACTGTGCAAACGGAGACACATGCAAAGTTTTATCATTATCTGGACACTCAGGTGAGATATTTCCAATCCTTATGCATTACTGTTGTGGCTGCCAGTAGATTAGAATAGTGAATCGTGGATAACTTTTTTTTTTTTTTTGATATTTTATTGTATCATATCTGGCAATAAACACATTTGACACTTGAATAAGATGGCATCTTGCTAACCAATGTAAGCTGGTTGGATAGGTCATTCATCATAATTTTACTAAAGTTTAGTAGCTGGCAGTCTGAGAAGTTTTTTTTATTATTATTTTTCTTTGGTGTAGCTAACTCACATCTTCATTTTTTTTCCAACAGTTTTGAAGTCTTGCCTTACATGTGGCTGTGCACAGATTGTGGATCTTCACAGACATCCAGATCGAAGCTTTTAAAACACTTCAGGTTGGTACATGGAGACTATGGCTGCAGACACGCATATCCATGTGCATATTCCTACTGTCCATGCACTTTAAAACTTGGAATGAGCAGCGGTCCCACTTTGCCGATCACTACCATGTGATCAGTATCCCTCAATAGCAAACTTCTAGCGAAGGGACAGTCATGAATTGTCATGTTTGTGCTGTTACTGACATTCCTTCACTAAATGATTACTTTCCCCACATAAACAACCACTTGCACAGTCATGAGACAGTAAGTTGTATGTTTAAGGACTGCTCATTTAAAACAAATGTGTATGGCTCATTCAAATCACACAAGAGCCAAAAACATAGTCAGTGTTCGCTGACAGATTTTAAAGAGGGAATAGTGAAAACAGACAGTTCCCAAGAGTTAAGTGGAATATCTGATGACACTCTTTCAAATGAAGAAACAGATACACCTACTTAAGAGGAGGATTCCAAGAGTCTTGATACAAGAGACGTTCCAGAGAACTTGCCAAAGTTAGTAGAGCTTAAATTTGCTTCCTTGCTATTAAAGCTGAAGAATCATTACCATGAACCCAGCACGGCTGTCTACGAGTTGTTGTAGGGCTTGCATTATTTACTGACTGATGCATCTTTCCCTTTGTCTTACAGAATTATTGCAGACACCTTACAATAGCACAGGAAGGGTAATGATGAGTTGTTTGTCAAAGATCTTGCTAGTCTTTAAGTACAACAAACTCTTTACTCACTGCAATAAAACATGGCGGCCCGCTAGCCTCTGCATTTAAATCTAAACAATATTAAAGGGAAAATTTTGATGTTGTAGAGTATGTTCTTGAGGCCAAGGCAAACAGAACTTTTCAATATGTTCCAATACTTGAGCCTTCACAGAAGCTACTGTCAAATGACCTGCTTGTCAAAGTGGTCGAAAGTCACAGCTCTAAACGTGTTAAGAAGAGATGGCCATCAGTACAAGTCAATTCAGTTTCATCTCAGAGGAATGGAGGATATCTGTGTGCTTATAAGTGTTGATGACTTTTGCAACGTTGATGAAATCAGCAACCCTCTCAGGACATCAAGAAAAAAAAAAAAGTTATGTGCAATCTACTGGATTCTGGGTAACGTACCATCAATGTTTCAGTCAACATTGTCTTCAATTTATCTTGCTGTTTTGTGTAAGACACAAGACATGAACATATATGGATTTGAGAAAGTCTTGCAACCTCTTTTACATGATTTAAAAATTTTGGAACAGCAAGGTGAGTATGTTCACCAGTTGGGAACATTCCTCAGAGGAACAGTACAACGTGTTGTAGCCAATAAGCTTGGCACACACTTGTACAGCTGGCTTCATTGAAAACTTTTCAGGTGAATACTGTTGTCTATTTTGTACAGATTCTCGTGCAGATTCTCAGACCAATGAAGTGAAAGCAGGTGAATTTACACTTCGGTCTGCGGAAGAACACCAAGGACATGTTAAACTTGCTCCAGAAAAGGGGGTAAATGTCATGGGTGTGTTTTCAATGACAGCCTTAGCTACTTCAATGTTACAACAGGCTATCCTTCCGCTTTGGAACACAATCTTTTTGAAGGCATAGCACTGGTTGAGCTAGCCGAGTGCTTTGCTGTATTTATTTCAAAGATGATCATGAACTCATCCATACTTTTCCATACATGTGGAGTGATAAGAAAACTCAACCTCAATTTGTATCACAGACAAGTAAAAAAAAATCAACTGGTGGCAATGCACGTGAAAATTGGTGTCTGTTAGGATTACTCCCATTGATTATTGGGCATTTGATGCCTGCAGATGAACCTGGGTGGCTTATGATTTTAGACTTGAAAGATATGGTGGAACTGGTTGTGTCTTCAGTTCATACAGATGAGACCATTGCATACTTGGAATGCAAGATCTCAGAACACCGTCAGAAATATCAGGAGTTGTTCCCACATAAACAACTAACTAAACAAATAACTCTCCCAAGTGGTATACCAGACTCGTTGAATGACCTTAAAAGAGAAATTCAAACACAGCTCAGAGTCTTTGAAACTTTTCGAACTTCAAAAATCCTGATTTTAATTATGTTGTCAACCTCAATTCAACTTCAGACATACAAGACAGAGCTACACTCAAGGTCATTCAGTTGCCTTCATCTCCCTTCTGCTTCATCTGTGCCAGAAATAAATGAGACATCTTCAGTTTCATCATGTGTCACAGACATAATCTCATCCCCACAGTCATCTGTACTCTCGACTCCAGAATCTGTGTCCTCCATGACAAGTCAGGCATGGCCTGAAAGTTTCCCGATGCCACAGTTGAGTTTTGATCCCGAAATGCAACTACAAAAAGCTCAACTTTCGTATCAAACTGACAGCACTGTCCTGAACCCCAATGCCAAGACTGACATTTTGGACACTTTAGCTTCAGAAACAATAAAGTACAAGGCATACCCTTCAAGTGCAGATCTTGATGGCAAACTACAGAACAAAACTGAGGAACATAGAATGTTCCGAGCTAAACATCAACCGCCATAAGCGGAAACAATCTATGGGAAATCCTAACCAAGTGAAGAAACCTAGAAAGGCCGAGGTAAATTACTGTCCAGATTACCCACTGGGTGAAACAAGAGATACCCTTGAAAAGCAAAGGATTCCACTGTTGTCTGAGGTGACCAAAAGAAACAACGAGCAGGTTATCAAGGTGCTGATGGACAGAACAGTTGCACACAGAAGGCATAAGGTGGTCAAAGATTTACATTTCATCATGGGATAAGAACAGATGGCCAGCACTTTTTACTGAGCAAGAGGTAAGCCTTTGTGATGTAATGTCAGCTGTGATGAATTACTTGGATGGTTGTATGTAAATCCAAATTATGAACTGAAGTCCTTTAGATGTAATTCACATTTATGTTCATCTGTAACAATTCTGTATTTCATGTGTGTAAGAGCTGGTAAAGAAATACTCTAAGTATTAGTATATGATATTGTATATGATATTGTAAGGATTGTCACAAATTTATCAGCAACCTGATTTGTCATTTTAAAATTTTATTAGTTATCTGCGGAATTCAGTAGAATTACAACAATCCAGCTGGTGTCCAAATTTATTGGTCATCTTGATCATTTCTCAACCCAACTCCTCAGAATTATCAAAAACAAAGGAGGAACAGGGGCACAGAAGATCACAAGCAACCTGTCAGTTATGGATCAGGTATGTTTTGTTGAATTCATGCTCATTTTAAATCTGACAATAATTCACAATAGATTAAAGTAATAGTTCACCCAAAAATGAAAATTCAGTCATTATTCACTCACCCTCATATCATTCGAACCCCCTTTGTCTTTCTTTTTTTTTTTCCTGAACTCAAAAGGTGAGTTTTAGCCAGTTTGTCCTGTTCGTTTCTGTCCATACAATGACATTCACTGGTGAGTTCCTCTTCTGAAGCTTCAAAAGCATATACAAAAGCATCATCAAACCATGTGACTCCTACTGTATAATCCAAGTGTTCTGATGGAATATGAATGGGTTTGGTGAGAAACAATCATAAGTGTAATCCTTACTTTTTTTTTTTTTTATTTTTTATTTTAAATCATACCATCCACCATTGCTCTCCTATGCATGTTCACGAGTGTTGCCTCAAGGCGAACTGTTCCAAATAAGTCAATCCGATTTGGTGAACTGGTTCATCCAGTTCCCTGAAAAGAACCAGTTCAAAAAGAATGATTTGTTCAGGAACCGGTCATCACCACTCGGAAACGGTGGAGGGTGCGGTTTTCAAAAAAAAAAAATGTATGGGTTACACTTCTGATTGTTTTTCACCAAACCCATTTATATGCCTTCAGAACACTCAGATTATACAGCAGGAGTCACATGGAATTGTTTGATGATGGTTTTGTGTGCTTTTGAAGCTTCAGAAGAGGAACTCAACATTGACTGTCATTGTATGGACAGAAATGAGCAGGACAAACTTGCTAAAATTCACCTTTTGTGTTCCAAGTATAAAAAAAAAAGATTTAGGGAGTTTGAACAACATGAGGGTGAGAAATTAATGACTGAATCTTCATTTTTGGCTGAAGTATCCTTTTAAAGCTTGGTTTATATGCTCTGGAATGTTAATATGCACATGATTCATACTGTTTAATTTCAGGGCTTGTTTGTAGCTTTACTACATTTCTCAGAAGCATCAGAGTTGTGATTTAGGCAGCTACATTTGGCACAACTGTGATATCCGACATTATTTTGTAGCTTTCCTATAGCGAAGCTTCTGGTTTAGAACTAGTTGTTAGGTTTGTACTGGTTCCCGGGGCTTTAGGGCTCTCATAGATTTGCCTTTCTCCCATTAAAAAGAAATTACACTGCACTTGCTTCTGTCTCAGCATTTCTCTCCCGACATTTTCAAACAGAGAAAGGAACTATGCATCATCACAATGGGCTAATCCTGTTTCTCATCACAGCAGGTAGTATCTAACAAACTTTGATTAAACAAAGGAATGTGTTCATAAAAAACTTATTAGAATCAGTATAATAAATGATATTACCTAATAGGCCGTACACTTTAATTGTTTGTTAGCCCGTCATTTTCCTATAGAAACATCCTATTCTAATTTCAGAGCCTACAGATTATTTGTATTAATCAATAATTTGCAAATTTTAACTTAACTGGATATCTGAGTGCAGTTTAGAAGAAAATATGAATTATGTGTTTTGGGTCACACAGTCTTTTAGAGAACAAGAACATAACCATCAGATATGTGCAACTAAGGCACAGTATGCAACCCAAACTTGCCCAGTTTCCCCATTTAAAGGCCTCAGATGATATTCTCATCATGTGAGATGTGGTGTATAAGGAATTGACAAGCCTCTAATCCCTCTCTCTCTGTCAATCAATGATGGTAAATTGGAAAAGGATTTCAGGCTTGTGTTCTCTACAGAGATGTGGGACTTTAAACAGATGGCACATTTCGATATGTGAAATGGATTTGTTCAAAATACATCACCACCTACATTTATCTAAGAAAAAGACACAACCCAAATTAAGACCCAAACAGAAACGCCTGATACAAGAACAAACGCTATAATATTCAGACAGCATAAGAATTACATTACTCAAAATTATGTTAATAAAATTGCCAATAACCTCTGCCAAATCCCCATATACATTATTCATATCTAAAATCTGTTATTCCTCGAAATCCTGTTTTCCATGTCCCAAAAATCATAAGGCCCTAAAATTATACATGGTCTCTTGTCGGACTTTTTGAAACTACTAGTCATTGGACAGAGATTTTATGAATCCAATAGTGTATGAAAGACATGTGCATTTAAGTGTCCAAGTGCCTAACTATACACAGCAATATCATAAGAACTATAATAATTTCATATTTTCATTGGAATTTCATATCCACATTGGTGAAGTGTATGTATATATGGGTATCAGCTTTCATCCAATGTTCCGAAGTTTCCAATTAAAGGCCATGGGCAGATGAATTTGTGAGCTAATTTGATAATTTTCTGATTTCAACCTTCTCTTTAGTATATTTCACTTCATTCATACTTTTAGTGAATAGCAGATATTGATGCACCTGTGCTTATTTGAACTCATCAAAGAAATATGTTCATTGTAGAGAACACATTTTTCTAAATTAAATAACTAGTCATATTTGCTGGTCAGGCAACACCTGCTTTGATGGTGACTTAAGTGACGAAAGCTATATGGGGATTTAGAAATCATGACATCTTATAAGAACCAGGCTTGAGAAGGAATGTTCCTTTCCTTCCTAGTTAAAGCATGAAAGTTACCTCGCAGCTTGGAAGCTCTGAACAAGGTCATCCAGTAGTCTGTTGTTCCTCAGCTCTTGTTCTGTGAGTGGCTGAAATGGAAAGTTGATATCCTGTTAAGGTTGTGACATATTCATTTAAAAACATCATAATTAGTCAAGGCATGAGTTTGGGTCTAGGAATCTAGACTAACAGATAAATGGCTTTTATCCAATATTATGATACAGAATGATGGAATAACCTATAAAAGGACTCACATTCAAGGTACAAGTACACTGATGTTTAATACCCACCGTGTTACAAAGAGGACACAGCAACTTGTAGGAAAGAAATTTCCGTATACATAGGGAGCAAACTGTGGAGAAAAACAACAATCTAGTCAAAAATGATCTATTTCCCATATTCATCACATGCATACTGTGGCAGACATTTTACCATGTTTCAGTCATTTACTATATTAAGAATGAATTAGTCTATATAGATAAATATATAGATATATAGATAAATTTGGAAAAAATATGTACATTTGTTGATTATTTTGGTTTACAGCCATGTGCATTTAGAACAGTATTTATTGTACATAAAACGAAGGGACGGGGGGGAAATTGCATTGTAAATGTCAGGAAGGAGAATGTGGCTTAAATATAAATTTTTTAACCACGTTACACTTTCTTTTCCACTGTATATTGTACCACCATATCGCACTTTATGCTACTTCACTACATTTCATTGATGCCACTGGACTACAGACATAACTAATAAAAAAAAATGATCAGAGATTTTATACAAAACAGCTCACACATTCATCTGCCCATGGCCTTTAGGTGGAAACATCGGAACACTGGATGAAAGCTGATAGCCATATCACCAATGTGACCAACGGCTGGGGTACATACTTACAGTTATGAGAACACTGCGTCATCATGGATATATTCAAGAAGTCGAAGCAAATCGGGCATCGGAGCAAAGTGTCAATATTCTGGTTTAAAAAAATAAGATAAAACCAAAGAGGAGTTAAATGATAAAGAACAGTGGTTATTCTTTCAGAAGTATAATTATACTTTTCTGAAGAGTTTCTGAATGGTAAGCAACGAATTGTAAAAACACTATCAGAGAGAGTAGTATGGCGTACACTTCAGTATTCCATACGTCCTATCTTTTCCCACTTAAAAAACAGCAAAACAATATATTACACTCAATATTCATATATTGAACATAAACTAGCACTAATGTTATTTGTTCCTGCTTTCATCAATACCGTTTATGAGAGATTGTGAAAGATCCCCTGCAAGACATTAAAATCATGAATGCAGAAGCATCAGAGACAATAATTTTCAAAACTTTTTTGCCTTCCCCGATTAAGCACTCATGTCAAGCTCACTTTTCTCATAAATTCAAGTGGGAACGTATTAAACATATTAAATACATATTAAACAGAATTACTACACAGAGCAGGGGTTCTCAAACTGTGCATCCAGGGATCCTAACATTAACTGCAAACTGAATTCTACATAGCCCCTTAGTACTGATTAATTTTTTAAAATATATATCAATTTTAGACTCATTATTTAAATCTGTATAATAACACTTGGGTTATTTATTGGCATCAAAGAGCTTTTTATTCCTGAATTTTACACTTACTGACCAGATTTCTATTAAAATTGTCAAAAACTGAGAATATTTACAGGTGTTCTTTTTTTTTTTCTTTTCTTTTTGTTATTGAGGTTCGGCCCATTCAAATCAAGTGGCCAGTCGAAGAAGTCAATAAAATGAAACAGCATAAGTTTAAGAACTAACTTTCAGAAGTGACAGAGAACACAGTACAGCAGTATTACACTAAATATCAAAGATTTTTTAACCTAATCTCACTCAACCCTGTCCTATTTGCCACAGAGTAGTGAGACATGGGCCTTTTTTAACTTTTAAAACTTTTGAAGCAAATTTGTACTCATTTAAATGCATTTTGCTTGGTAGGTGGATTTTTACAAAGTCAAATTATTATTAGAGATCATACTAAATCGGCTATTTCCGTAAAATCCACTGAAAGCCGAAAAAAGCCGAAATTGTGCACGGAATGTTATTGTCCTACATTAGCAAACTTACTAGTTAGCTATCCTATTTAATAGATGTTATGGCTGTAATAACAACAGGAAAATAAACGTTTTGTTAATTTTAGCTGTTATTTACTATATAGAGTTGACAGCAATCCTTGCAGGACATGCAAAGCTGACTTTACCCCAGCAGCTAGCTGATTAGCTTGCTACCTTACCTAGCCACCTTACCCGGACTGAGGGGTTTAGCGAGCTACACATTATGAGCTGAACTTACTTTCAAGCATGACAAGTGCGGTGGTAAATCCGCTTCGACTGAATGAGACATTTTTCCCAATTTTCTAACTGGGTTTATTAAAATACGCGATATGCACTCAGCTAACACTGTTACTGAAACAGGTATAGAAATTTCCCCGCGCACTTTTTCACGTCCTGCACTGACGTCATTTCCGTTTACATTTGCTTGTCGCATTTTGGAAAAGCGATCGTGTTTTATTTTAATTTTTTACAATTTGGTCTGATGTAAGGGATTATTTGTATTTGTTTAAACCTCATTCACAAAAATCTGTTATTGTAATGCTGTTAGTGAGCGCCTAGAATATACTGTTCATTTTTTTTCAGATTTTTTTTTTATTTAACAAACAAATCACTTCTCCAATCCAATAACCTTATTTTGAAAAATAAGTAAATAAAAACAATAAATTAATACAGCTGTGTCTTTGAGGGGACTCAGACAGGTGATTGGCTGGCTTTCCTCTCTGTCTAACATTTTTTAAAGTGCTGTGTAATATTGGGTTGTAAATGTCTAAGGCATGGAGAAAAATTTTATTGGTGAGCTATAGTGCCCCTGAAATCAAAAGAGCTTTTTATACCCTGTCCTTTTAGTGTTATGGACCCCAATACAGTACTACAGGGTGTCCCAAATGTCTCCATACATAACACTTTTTAGCAAAACGTTTCTCTGGAAACACACACAGAGTCGTCTCTCCCAACTTTGACTCCCAGTTTGGCAACAGTGTTGTATGTGATGTTGTGTGTTTCCTGTTAAAGTCCATCGCAACCTTGCAACAGCTTCCCGGTCCATCCATGAGAATGATTTCAATAGATTCTTCATTTGTCAAAGGTATTCTTATTTGGTTTTGACACACACCTTCCAGGTGCGCCCTAGACACATCATCAGTGATGTAACCTGGGGTCATCAGGTGTTTCGGGTCTTTCAACATCATACACCCTCACCCAGGCGACCCAGCCAGGGGTGATCAGTCCCCAACTTGTGTCTAGGTAGCTTGTGTAGTCCACAGCTCGCCCCTTTTGATCCACAGCCATCTTGATGCCTTCTCAGCGGCATCCATGATGTTCCTTATGGCTTTATTCTTGTGCAGTCCCCTGATTCCCAAGAGCTTGAGGGCCCTGCATAACGACTGGCCAGCAAAACCTCGGCAGCCAACCTCGATGGGGAGGCAGCGGGTCTTCCATCCCCTATTACTTCCATTCAAACGCCTCTTCCAAACAGTCTTCCCAGGGCACAGTTAATTCCAGTAGAACCACCTGCCTTGATGATTCGGAAATAGGACCATATCAGGCCTAAGCGTGGTTGTGGCGATGGTTTCTGGGAATTTGAGCTGCCTTCCCAGGTCAACCTTTAGCTGCCAGTCTCGAGCTGTTGCCAGGAGTCCACCTGCTGGGTTCCTGCTCCCTGATGGTTTCTCTCCAGCCTTAACAAATGTGATTGCGCGCTGTGCTGGCTGATGGAGCTTGCTGAGAGAGATCCCTGTGCTGATAGTTCCAGCGATTATCCTTAGCATGATCCTGATCATGGTGCAACAACCCTCTCCCAGGGCCTTAGGGCAGCAGCTTAATATGTGCTCCAGGGATCCTCTTTTTTGGCATTGGAGGCATGCAGGGGTGTCTTTCAGGCCCCAGGAGAAGAGGTTGGTTTGACTGGGGAGGACATCGTAGACTGATTGGATAAGAAACTGGATCCGGTATGGCTCCGCTTTCCACAACTCAGTCCACAAGATCTTTTGGTCCATCACTTGTTCCCATTGAGTCTACGCCCCTTGTTGTCGCATCCCCACCATCCTACTAACGCGCCTTTCCTCCACCCCTGCTCGGATTTCTTCTTGGACCAGTTGACGCCTGTCCTTTCCGTGGGCCTTGTCATATCAAGGTTTATGTTTACAGCCAAGCCCTGCGCGTCCTGACGCCACTGTCCCCACCAGCACACTGTGCCGCAGCCGCGCCTCAGCCTGGTTGACTGCCTCCTGGGCCCTCCACTTCCTACCCGTCCTCACTTCAATGCCAGCTGAGGAAACTTTGGTGTCAGTGGATTCTCTGTACAGCAGTACCTCTCTTGCTCGGGAAACCATGAACTCCTCTGACAGGCTACTGAAGGGGAGTTGTAGCTTGTTCTTCCTTCCGTATAAGGCTATGCTGGTGACACTGTGAGGGAGACCCAACCACCTACGTAGAGAGTGGCTGATCTTCCTGTCAAAGCTCTCGAAAGTGGTTAAGGGAACGTCGTAAACCAGCAGTGGCCAGAGGAGTCGAGGCAGAATGCCATGCTGGTAAATCCAGGCTTTGAACTTCCCTGGCAGCCCTGACTTGTCCACTGTAGCAATCCAGGCGTGCAACTCTTTTCCAGTTTCATGAAGTGTGGCTGTGTCCTTAAGTGTGCTGTTGAAGACTTTTCCCAGACACCCTCTGCATGTCTCCACTGCTGCAAAACTTTCCCCCTCCTCCAGATGACTTTGATGATTTTCCATAGTCACTGAAGGAATTTGGGGCACCTCTTGTAGACCACGTAGGGCACTCCACTTGGACCTGGTGCTGAGTTCGTCCTAGCTGCTTTGACAACCTCCTGAACCTCTCTCAGGGTTGGATCCTTGAGGTTAAATGCCACACTGGGTTCCGGTAGGGTTATCAACGTGCTACATGGTCCAAGGTCCTGGTCTCTAGCTCTATCACTGTAACTGGTGCTGAGGTACTTATCAACCTCATCTTGAGTACAGGTGAGTCGACTGCTATGCTTCTGGCCGAGGAGTCTCCTGGTGAATCCGAAGGGGTTTGTGATAAACTGTGCCCGTCTACGAGCCCTCTCCTTACCCCTCTTTCTGTGCCACTCAGCTTGGCGGGTGGTAGTGAGCTTACTCCTTACAATGTTCCGGAGCTCAGCCAGGGCAGCTTTATCCTCCTCCTTAGCCTGCTTAGCACACGGAGCTCCTGCTGCAACTGACGGATCTTCTCCTCCCGACGATTTGGTCTCGCAGAACCACTAGACGGACGCTGCAGGAGCTCCGTGTGCTTAGAAAGCAGTTCAAGCAGGCTAAGGAGGAGGATAAAGCTGCCCTGAGGAGGTCCACGTCCTCATCAAGCTGGTGCCACTCATTTTGCTTATTAGCGGCAGGCCACTTAACCTGACGTTGTTCTGAAAGCCTGGTTTGGAAACGGCCTAGTGGTGCGTGGAGGGTCTGGGCACTGTGGGTTGACTCCGGGCCGGGCTCCTCCTGCATCTCACCAGGTACTTGACCTGTGCGTTACATGTACCACACAAGCACTTCATTCTGGCCTGGTGGATCTTAAGGCCATGCAGGTTTTTGCAGACCTTGCCACATTTACAAACTGCACTCGTAGTCTTATGTCCATGAGCTTGGGTCAATAACTGTGAGTCTGTCCTGTTGAGATGTTCATTCTCCCCCCCTCTCGGGCACCTCTGGGGGTATACTTCCTTAGGGTTTTCCATAGCTTAAAGGCTGAAAAAAATATGTAATATAAACTAAGTATGAAAACTTTTGGAAGACATTTTAAAAAGTGTTAAATTCTGCTATGTATGGAGATTTTGGGGACACCCTGTATATCCAGACTATATCATATATATATATAACATTTATATACAGTGAAAGTAAAAAGTATTTGATCCCTTGCTGATTTTGTTGGTTTGCCCACTAATAAAGACATGATCATTCTATACTTTTAATGGTAGATGTATTCTAACATGGAGAGACAGAATATCAAAAAGAAAATCCAGAAAATAACTTTAAAGAATATATATTAATTGATTTGTATTTCATTGAAGGAAATAAGTATTTGATCCCCTAGTATGCATTAGGAGTTCTGGCTTTCACAGACCAGTTAGACACTCCCAATCAACTTGTTACCTGATTTGAAGACACCTGTTCTAACTAATCACCTGTATGAAAGACACCTGTTCACAGAATCAGACAATCAGACAGATTCCAAACTCTCCAACATGGGTAAGACCAAAGAACTCTTTCAGGACCTCAGAGGCAGGATTGTTGACCTGCACAAATCTGGAATGGGCTACAAAAACATTAGCAAGATGCTGGGTATTAAAGTAACAACCATTGGTGCAATTGTGAGAAAATTTAAGAAGTATAACATGACCATCAATAGACCTCGGTCTGGTGCTCCACAGAAGATTTCACCTCGTGGGGTGGCAATGATCATGAGAACTGTGAGAAATCGGCCTGCAACCACACAGCGGGAGTTAGTGAATGACCTCAAGGCAGCTGGGACCACAGTCACCAGGAAAACAATTGGCAACACTTTGCGCCGCAATGGATTAAAATCCTGCAGTGCCCGAAAGGTACCCCTGCTTAAGAAGGCACATGTGGAGGCCCGCCTAAAGTATGCCAATGATCACCTCAAAGATGTACAAAGTGATTGGGAGAAGGTTCTGTGGTCAGACGAGACCAAAATTGAACTATTTGGCCTAAACTCTACTCGTCATGTGTGGAGGAAGAAAAATGCTGCCTATGACCCCAGGAACACTGTGCCCACCGTCAAGCATGGAGGTGGAAGCATTATGTTTTGGGGGTGTTTCTCTGCCAAGGGCACAGGGCTACTTCACCGCATCAGTGGGAAGATGGATGGAGCCATGTACCGTGCAGTCCTGAGGGACAACCTCCTCCCCTCTGCCAGGAAGTTGAAAATGGGCCGTGGTTGGGTCTTCCAACATGACAACGACCCGAAGCATACAGCAAAGGCAACAAAGGAGTGGCTCAAGAAGAACCACATTAAGGTCATGGAGTGGCCCAGCCAGTCTCCGGACCTCAATCCAATCGAAAATCTATGGAGGCAGCTGAAGGTCCAAGTTGCCAAGCGACAGCCCACCAACCTTAATGATTTAGAGAGGATCTGCAAAGAAGAGTGGGCCAAAATTCCCCCTGATATGTGTGCTAACCTTGTGGTTAACTACAACAAACGTCTGTCCGCTGTGCTTGCAAACAAAGGCTGTGCCACCAAGTATTAAGTGCTTTTGGCTAGAGGGATCAAATACTTATTTCCCTCAATGAAATACAAATCAATTAAAATATATTCTTTAAAGTTATTTTCTGGATTTTCGTTTTGATATTCTGTCTCTCCATGTTAGAATACATCTACCATTAAAAGTATAGAATGATCATCTCTTTATTAGTGGGCAAACCAACAAAATCAGCAAGGGATCAAATACTTTTTACTCTCACTGTATATATATATATATATATATATATATATATATATATATATATATAAATGATATAGTCTAAATATACAGGGATATTCTGTATATCAAGACATTCTCATTTTAATTTTCTAATTTGTGACATTTAGGAAAACAATAAATAAAAATTGATGACTTATCCTGTACTAGTCTTTTGTTCGTCCAATTAAATGCTTTCTAGAATGTATGTGTCCCGCCCCAGAGTTAGGTCTTGCTGTACAGTAGCTGCTTCTTAGCGAGTAAATACGGTTCATCTGTGTGTTTAGCTGTGTCTTCCAGCACACTATTAATTTTTCCAACTATCCCTTAGTTGAGGAAAAAAATATGGATACATATTTTACATGTAAATGAATACATCTGATTCACAAATGTGTAATTCACATTCACAAAAAACCTGAATATATTCGCAAACAGCAATCCACACATTCATACCCTAATTCATATTCACAAAATACAATTTACAAATGCATAAATAAATTTACATTCACAAAGTACGAGTCACAAATGCAAAAAAACACAATTCATAAATACACAAGTGTGTTTGTAAATTTCTGAATGGTTATACGTTTATGAATGAATTGTTGAATGAATCTGCATTTGCAAATTGTCACCTGGGTAAATCCCTTTGGATTTGTGTTCCTATATTGAGACTTTCCTGCCAGGCTCCAATTCACAAATTAGTGTTTTATTTAAAGGATATTCTCTTTAGCTAGTCAGATGTGAGTTTTCAGTCCAGCCAATCATAATACACTTTGCTCGAAGCTTTGACTCAACAAGCATAACTTTGCATGTCTGCTGAGCAAAGTGCTTTAATTAGTGTACAGGGAGGATGGCATTTCCTCATTCCAATATGGCAGCTGATAACCAGACTTCACTTGTAAGTCATGCAGTTTTTTGATAATGAAGTGTGGCATTTCCAATGCTAGATATTGTAAAAACCAAGGTAGGAAAGTTAAAAAACATGTTAGTTTTATGTTAGTAGCTTGGTAATGAAAACATAATGATAAATCTTTCAGGTTATCATTTAATGATAGATTCCTTGCCATATTTCATGTTGTCACGCATGAATCCGATATCAGGCTGATATCCCTAGGTCTGTTTGTTTATATTTATAAAATACTCATTGTATTTTGTAATGTCCTAAATTGTATTTATCCTGACAAACTATATATATATATATACACACACATGTATATTATTATTAATTTCTTATTATCATATGTCTAACCATTGTCTATCATTAGAAACCAGGTCTAAGACCTCGCCTTTGATAGTTGACCACTGATTTATTTTTTAATTTTAATTTTTTTCTTTTTTTGTGACAGTATGCATCAAAACATGCAAAGTCATAAGGGGTGTTCTGAGCTTATTATACATTCACGATACACAGGCATCTAACGTCCAGTAATAATAATAATAATAAGAAGAAGAAGAAGAAGAAGAAGATTTATCATTACGTTTTCAATATCAATCTAACATGCTTTTAACTTTCTTACCCTTGTTCTTCCAGTATCTAGCCTTGCAAATGCCATACTTCATTATTAAAAAACTGCATCACTTAGGACTTTCTAAAATGCTTAATGTGGCTTAATGTTCTAAAACAACGACCAGGGGAAACCATTTTTCTCTCACATTTCTCTTGTCTTAAACACTATCTACCCCCTCTGGCTTGCTCATTTGGGATAAATTCACATATTTACAATATATTTTTTGTGAATCCATTTATTTCTGTAAAGCTGCTTTGTGACAATGTCCATTCAAATAAAATTGAATTGAATTGAATTGCTAAGACAATGGGACCCTAATCCAAGTGGAAAGACCATTTTTATGTTAAGCGTTTTCTCTCCCATAGGAAACACTTATAAAGAAAACTCTTAACTTGGCTTAATTTATTAAGTGATATCAAAGGAATGAATTCAGTATACACCTTATTGATGATGCATACTATATACAGGCAAGCAGATGAGCCCAGAATGCAACACGCAAAGTTTCACAGTAAGCATTTTCACATAGAAAACCGTTGCGTTTGGATTCTGGGTTCATCTGCTTGCTTAACATATCAAATGTTATTCACTTCACCTGTCAGTGGTTTTAATGTTATGGCTGATACACACACACACACACACACACTACACAATAGGATGAATACATTTGTGGAATTTGGAAGTGAATTCTGTAAAATCAGTACTGAAATGAAGAAAGAAATAAAACTGAGAGAACTTGGAACAACATGCTTTTAAATAATATACATGAAGAGGAGATACTCCGCTCAGAGTAGCATGTAGAGCACAGTAGTGGCCAAAAAATACATTTACCACAGCAAAAGAGACAGGAGTCTATCACCAGGTTTGGAGGACAGGTTACTTGTAACTCAGATTGTAGCCACAAGCAGATAGCTGCATATAGTGCACATGTTCAACTTGTGTCCAAGACGAGAAGAAGTAAGGGGATATAGCTGTTACAAATAATGTCTTATACATCACTTCATGACACTGCTGGAAGGTCCTGGCATGCACATACCCAAAAGAAGGTCAACAGGTGATTCTAACCTCCCCTTGGCAGTTTCGAGAAGTGAAATAGAACCATGGTTATATCATAATAAACATGGTAAAACCACGGCAAAGAAAGTTTTAAAAAGATTTTAAGCTTTTGGAAAGTATGGTTAATATATTTTACAAGGGCATAGTTTCCTAGCTAACAAATAGAGCTATGTTACATATTTGTCACGAAAAGAGGGCTCAGACAGATGCAAATGCATTTAGGCAGTGTGTAATGGAGAGAACAGCAAACAAATCCAAAACACAGGACAATACTCAGAATCAGGGACAGGCAGAGGTCAGGAAATCAGCAAACAATATATTGGAGGTAAGGCAACAGGCACAAACAGAAAACAGGCACGAAATCATGTAATAATGTAATGTAATTGTAATGACAATGTAATAATCAGGAAGGAGCAGGGGAAGAAAAAAAAATTGATATCACCACAAACACTAAGGAACGGAGTGTATACTTTGCATTTAGTGAGCGTTCTGAAAGTCTTTAAATACTGTGAGTGAGTAATGAGATAAATGAGTCCATGTGTGTGTGAGATCAGAAGGATGGTGATTGTGAACGTGGCAAAGTGTGTGTGATCTGAGTCCGTGGCGGCCATGTTTGTAGGCCGCGATGCAGAATGGGTTGTGGAGTTTACTGACTGGGTTGACCTGATAATATTGTAGAGAGATTTTAATTCTAAGCTTCTGGAGTTCAAAGCCTTTAATTCAACATCACATTGCTTCCCAGGGAGCATGACAGCACACAATTAAACCTTACATAAGCTATTGCTGAGGTCAAATTTGACCCATGTTTGACATTCCAAGGCACTGAAACCTAAATATTTGTTTCCAGGCTGAAATTTGGTGACCCAAAATTCACAAAAAAATTCCACTCATTTTCATTTTCAAATTCCACACATTTTACTATATAGATTCTGTTTTGGGTCAATTTTGATCCACATTTATTGAATGAATTACAGGCTAAAATGGGGGAAGTACCAAAATACAAAAACAGTGAAAAGCTCCGGTGAAAATGTCAAGAAGTGTCTTGACGATTTCATGAGAAGACATGCCTACTATTTCGCGAGATACACTTAGATTCCCACCACAACATATTTTTATATAGACACCTATAACTTATGGGGCAGTTATAGGAGAAGCTAGAAAAAGTGACAGAGTAAAAATATGACTATGTCAGAGACAAGGGAGTATGGTAAATTCTAAATGGAGCGAGATATATTTTTGCCAACAGCAAAAAGGAGCAACTATAAACAAAAATTATTATTGTGTTATTGATCATAGAGAAAGAGTTGTCAATAGAAACAACAATAATCACCTCCTGGCTGCTCTGCCATATTTTTATTTGTATTTTATTTGTATTTGCTCATTTAACTGTAATGATTTTAAGGGGTTACGTTTGCATAATATTAAATGTCTTAGAAATATTAGTGGAAATATATGTCCTATTTAGGGTCATCAACCCTAATAATGTATTACTGGTTGAGACTGGCATAACGTACTTACAGCCACACTCTGTGGATCTCTTACACATGTGGAATCTTAAGTATTTAAGAAATGCTTAATATGCTATGCTGCTGTTTCTGTGCTAATTATGTTTGGCTCTATACCTCATTTATATGCATGCATGACACACAAGCCTCCACACAGTCATCCCAGGCCCAGCAAAAAAAATACCACCCTTGGCCCTGCACACCAGTAGAGACAGCTGTGTACATGCATTTGCATCCTTGCATAATTTCATTCAGTTTCTTTCAGAATTCATTCTGGTTCTTTCATAACTATCTTCTCCTGTTTCAGTCAGTAATGCAGAAGTGATGTGGTTATTTTGGGTGTATTCAGGGGATTTTAAATACTCACAGAGTTAAATGGCGTCATCAGTCATTATCACTAGGTGTATGACGTTACTTACTTAAAAAAGCCTCAGTCACTATACATAGCTTTGGTATGACTAATGAGCCATGCTACAGTATTCACACTTGTACAGAGAGTGTCTAAGTTCCATAGAAGCCAAGGACAAAAATGTGCTCTGTGTCCGCAGGCTTGGCATTGACTATCTTAGAAAAGTAGACTCCAGTTTGGACATCCTTTGTGCTAGCTATGAAGCAATGCCAATCCTGACACCCAGCTGATTTGGATTTATAACCTGAGGCAAATCATTTCCAGTCAGGTAGTGATGTTCAACTCTGCAAATTTATCCGAATTAGCCACTGCATTTACATTTATGGCATTTGGCACAGGCCCTTATCCAGAACGACTTACAGAAGTGCTTTGAAGTCTCTATCAATAAATACATCCTGTTACTGGTTCACTAGGTCACAGACTCAGAGTACTATCAGTTTAAAAACTCTGTTGGGGAGGTAGTATATTAAGAAAAACACACAGACAGTACAAGATTTTTTTTAAAATAAAGTGCTCATTTAAGTATTCCACTACCAGGTCTCATGCACTGCTGGCAGACTCTGAACAGGCTGCGACAAAACCCTCAAATGGTGGCAGCCTGGACTGGACTGGCTGCTAACATGCAGCTCGTAGCATGGTCACAAAGGATTTCACTGAGCCACAGTGTGAAGATTACACTGAGATTGTTAAAGAAAGTTTTGATCTGTCTGCTATACCATGCCCAGGCTCTGCAATATTCAATTTAGCTAACATGATGAAGCACTATCTTCAAGCATCCCAAGCACTGGATGCAGGTACACCGATCACAAGCTGATGATGTGTTACAAGATTGTCTCGCGTATGGCACAAACAGGCAATTCGTTAGCCATTTTGCAGCTTTCTCTGGAACAATAACTTCAGTCTCTAGCTATCCACTCCTATATGATGGTAGTGATCAAAACCTCACACCTATGCCAGGATGCAGGGCAACTGTCCACCAGTCTAGTTTTTATGGATAGCTCCAAGTGTGGTTGGCACAGTCTGTACTGCTAGACATGTGTAAATCAACCTTGTGAAACCTACCCTAACTGCTAAAAGCAAACTACCCTAACCTTAAAAGCACTCTTTGGGCCTGCATCCAAAAAAGTCTTGGGACGTCCTTTATAAAACTCTGCGTGGATCTCAGTTTGAAGTGAAAGGGTGCATGTGCACAAAAATCAGGAAATGGCATGTGCACACAAAAAAATCTGATTTATAAAACCTTGAGCATGCACACCTGCCTGCTGTTTCCACATTACAAATCACAATCTTCTTGATAACATGAGCAGCTGAATGAGCCTCTTCTCCTGCCTGATAACCACCCATAAAATATTCATAAAATGTCAATGAAAATGAATGCATACATATTTAAATGTGGGGAGTCCCATGCACAGCTGAGTGAGGTAGCAGTGACAATGACAGAGAGAAAAGCAAAAAGGAAGTGTGCAAGGGGAATGCAAGGTAGTTCTTGTGCTGGAGATTGAGACAAAAGGACACAATTACGTTACTGAAAACTTGACAAATGAACTAAAAGTAATAAAGGGGATCATGTCCTAATACCAATACCATACCAATTAAATTAAAAGAGTTTGTTAAAAAATATACCTTTACACTGGTCTCAGTTATTCAGAATTGTTGCATGACATTCTCACACAGTGAAGATTGTGCTTGTCTGGTGGGTATAAGCTGTGAACTATTTTGTAGTGTAGCAGAATAAATATAGCAGCAATATTGGCAGCAAAAATGAGTTCCATAATAAAGAGTGTCTGATGCAGCTTTGTAAAGTGCGATGTGCAGTGGTATTGAGTCATACTGGGTTAGGTGTTTGACTAGCCCAGATGAGCCTTGGTAGGCAGCAGGGTGTTGAGTAATCTGACTGCCTCGGGGAAGAAACTGTTGCGGAGTCTGCTGGTGGTGACACGGATGCTCCTGTACCTATACCTGAAATGGGTTATTACAGCCAAATTTCAATACATTTCCATATACTGCAATGGAGAACCCTATAAACCCTACAACACAGGAGTTTCCTTTTCCTTAAAGAAAATGCTTTAAAAGCTTGAAACAGTCCAAGAGCACATCACTTAAATAAAGCAATGTTTTCTAGCAGATGAGATTTTTTCCCAGCCTTTCACAAGAATGGAGTTAACCATATCTCACTTGGTGTGTATATGTATTGAATAGACAGTCATATATTCATTTTTACAGCTCTTTGCCACTGAATAAAGCAGGATGCCTTTTAATATGCACAAGGCAACATCCAGTATCCTTTTGTCTTTTTCAGTAAGTATGCACTCCATCTCTGCTCTAGAACGGCAGTGCTTTGTGACTGTATCTCCCTCATGCAGCTTACCCGATGATACTCAAGCATAAACAACTGCCCGTAATGCTGATGAAGAATGTAGTCGAGTTGTTGTTGTGTGCTTATCGCACATTCATAACCCTAGTGCTGCAAAGTTGAATATGTTTGATTCTAAATAATTGATTCTATTTTCTTGGTGTTTCTCAATCACTGCTTTTTCTATCAGTTGCAGCCACAGACAACATAGACTGACCATTTCAAAGTACCAGATTTGACCCTTTTTTCTCCATTCTACACTTGCAGTATAAGTTACATACATTACTCACAGAATGTGCTTGGGTCACAAGCATATGTAACCCATTAAAAAAGACTGGACCACTAATCCAACCTCGAGTCAGCACTTGAGGAACTGGAAAATGAGAATACCACACATGGAAAGTACACCACATCTCCAAACCACTATGTAGCCTGAGCAGCATTAGCATAACCATTATGAAAAATGATACATGCTGATTACTGATACTGTGCCACGATGCTGCAAATTGAGGCTTGGGGTGTAATACTGTGCACTGGTGATAGTGCAAGTAATTTAGGAATTTAGTCTGCAGTACTGATTAGCAAAATAATGTCACTAATGTCACACAGAAATGACCATAGCTGGTCATTATTATTTTTACATTATTATTTTATTATTATTTTTACAAAAATGCAGACATCCTGCTTTTTATTTACTGTGCAATTTCAGTGAAAATGAAGGGTTTCCAGGTCTCAGCAAAAATTTCCAGCCCAACTACATCTCAAAAAATGCACAAAAACACTTGAAACTAGCCCAAAAATGTAGATTAAATTCCTTCATTCATTGGTCAAAAAACAGGTAATTGTTTTACTTACCTGACTTGAAAATGCATGAACATATGTTCCCTCATTCTTTATTTGGAAAAAAAACACATTGGAACTATACACAGTCTTCAATTCTTAGAAAGCAGGTCCACATAGTATTTTTAAACTAGTGCCCAAAAAACACCACCTACGCACTTCCACTCACAACCTTACTCAAAACTATCCCAATTTGGAGTTAAAAACCACAACACTGGCAACCCTGCCTATGTGTAATTGTACATGTACATGTAGCATATAATATATTATATAATGGTTTCAATGACAGATAAATACATGTCAAGTCAAGTGTTTTTTTTGTCATTCTTCTATAGAGCTTGTATACAGCTTGTATGGAAAGAAATGTTGTTTCTCCAGGACCATGGTGCAACACATAATACAGTAGTACAGTACACAAGACTACATAAAGTGCAAATACACACAGTGTGAGATGAGTGCAGGACAATAAAACACAGAAAAGTATACGCAGAACAATGAATACATAACAATAAACACACAGAATGATGAACACACAGGGCAATAGATACACAAGACAACAGAACAGTGTTGTGCAGGAAGCTATTGCACAATTGACTGTAAAATATTATGTAGTGTAGCAGCAATAAATCTAGCAGAAATATTTCCAGCAAAAATAGTTTCATAAATAAGAAGTATCTGTTGCAGTAAAGTGCAGGTGTGCAGTGGTATTGAGTTATACTGGGTTAGGTGTTTGACTAGCCCAGGCGACCATTCCGAGGCAGCAGGGTGTTGAGTAATCTGACTGCCTCAGGGAAGAAACTCTTGCGGAGTCTGGTGGTGGTGCCTTGGATGCTCTGGTACCTGGCAGGAGGGTGAAGAGTCCATAAGAGGGGTAAGAGGAGTCATTTGCAATGCTGGTGGCTTTGCAGCTGCAGCAGTTATTGATCGAGACGATGATGGTAGCGATGGTAGTGACCTTTTCAGCAGTTTTCACAATTCACTGTAGAGCATCTTCTGATGCAGTTCCTGTACCACCCAATTATACAGCTGGTCAGGACACTCTCTATTGTCCTTCTGTAGAAGGTGGTGAGGATGGGAGGGGGAGTTTGGCTCTCTTCAGCCTCCATAGGATGTGGAGGCGCTGCTGGGCCTTCTTGGCAAAGCAGGTGGTGTTGAGATTCCAGGAGAGGCTCTCTGTCATATGCACACCCAGAAACTTGGAGTTTTTTTACCCTCTCTTCAGTTGTTCCATTTATGTGCAGTGGTGAGTGGCCTATTCCCAATGTCAACCATCATCTCTTTGATCTTCTCAACATAGATTATTTCTCTACACCATTCTATGAGCTGCTCCACCTCCTCCCTGTACTCTGACTCGTCATTGTTGCTGATGAGGCCCACAGCTGTAGTATCATCAGATCATCAGCAAACTTTATGATGTGATTTGAACTGTACTTTGCAGCACAGTCATGAGTCAGCAGTGTGAACAGCCGTGGACTGAGCACACAGCCCTGGGGCGTGTTGGTGCCCAGTGTGGTGGTGCAGGCGGTGGTGTTGCCAATCCTGACGGACTGAGGTCTCCCAGTCAAAAAGTCCAGAATCCAGTTGCAGAGGGAGGTGTTCAAACCCAGCAGGCTCAGCTTTATTCGTATAGTTGCTGTGGGATGATTGTGTTGAATTCTGAACTGAAGTCTATGGTAAGCAACTTCACATAATTGTCCTTTTTGTCCAGGTGAGTCAGAGAAAGGATGGTAGTAGATATGGCAGAAATGGGTCCAGCTTGGTGGGACGACTGCTCTTTATGTGTTTCATGACTAGCCACTCAAAGCACTTCATTAGGATGAACTACCTTTGGTCGTCATTCAGGCTGGACACAGACAATTTCTTTGGAACAGGGAAATTGATGGTCATTTTGAAGCACACAGGAACAATAGCTTGGCTCATGGAAATGTTGAAGCTATCTGTAAGGACAGGAGAACAACAATTGTAAATATTAAACCCCGTCACTCTGCTGTCTTCTAGTACTGTGTGTAATAGTGTGTTTTACACTATTTGGCCTCACTACTCAAGAAAGCCATTAAGTCTGGAATAAATTCTGGTTGGAGTTGCTGTTCATTGGCCGGCAGAAAGTCACATCATCTCCTGATGGTGTGATCCAGGGTTTCTCACTGGGGCTAAAGGTCACAGGAGTCTGAGAATCTGTTTGGCCAATCTGCTAAAGCTTAGGGATGAAGTCAGTACACAGAGAACAGTTTTATTCCAAAAAGTCTGGCAATGCTGGTATATAATTTGTCTGCCTGCAGCATGCCACGGCCCTCTCCTTCAATTCTCCTACCATTTGAAACATTAAGGAAGGCACAGGAAACTGAGAGTGACTTTTTTTTTTTTTTGCAGTGACTTGAGCACTGAATGTTGGTGAACTAATTAGGCTTTGTGCCATGGACCTGATTAGGTAAAAGTGCACCAACTACCTTGACCATGCAGTAATGCTAGTCATAGCTCCTAAAACAAAGTGACAGCTTTCTTTAAAAAAAAAAAAAAAAAAAAAAAAAAAAAAAAAAAAAAAAAGCTTTCTAGTTGCAGAAATTGTTTCTTTTTTCCATTGGTATAAGGTTGCAGACTGCATTTTTTTTTTTAAATTAAAAGCAACAAAGTCAAGGTTAATGTTCAGGAGTAATTAACAAGCTATAAGCTATCTTACCCAAATAACCAATAAGGTGGATATTACAGGTTTCTCTTGGCTCCTGGTGTTTTTGTAAAACAAAACACAAAAAACATTGATACTGAAATGTAAAGAACTCTGGTGGTTTAACAGGTGACTAATGACAAGTCCTATACATCTGATTGTTTTTGAGATCCATACATTTGGTGATCTCTGATGGTGACCTTGTAGTAATAGATTGTGATTTAAGGGTCATTCTTAGTGGACATCTGTGATATTCACATTGGAAATGATTAGGATTTCTGTTAGGAAACAGAAAAACAACTGTTAGGAAACCATTCAATGTTATCCATAGAGAATTGGGAAATATTAAATATTTAAAATTTAAAAATATTCTAAGGATTACTTCATTGTTTTTCAAGCTAACCTCTGTCCATCACATCTTTAGCATATAAGTGATTAGCACAAACAAGAATTTGTCTGTATTTAATTACACAGTGAAATATCCTGGATTTGTAACTGAATGAAAAGTAGTAAACTCCATTAAAGCCACTAGATTATGATAGGGCAATATTTCCCAGGATAAAGTGAAACAGTTTTTCAATTTTTGTTTTCAGCAGGTATACCTTAATAAAAGAAATAAATAAAGTGGCAGTCACAAAATCAATTCCATAGTAACTGAAGAATTGAATGCACTGTGTGCAGGCTATGATAACGAATTGCTGTACACTGTGCAATGTCTGGCTTGTTCATAAATAATCACACTCCAATGAGTACTGGAATTCAGAATATGCTGCCTATTTAGTTTGAGTAAACCTATTACAGAACACAAAATGTACTTACTTTTTGCAATCCATGAAATTCAATTCACATGCATCTGCATCTGAGCTGAACGTATATAAATATGAACTATGTGAACCATATGAAATATGTATATGAACTTATTGTGAGAAATTCTTAAAAAGCAATAAATGCACTGATGTATCAAGTTTCAATGTCACTGTTAATACTGATTAAACAAATTCCAAGATCAGGTTTACTTTCATTCACGGATAGTTTTTTAAGCATTAAAATAATTTTGATTCATTCATCTTCAGTATTTATCCAGATTAGGTCTGCAGTAAAATTATTTTTAAAAAGGCACATTTAAACAAGTAAGAATGAATAAGAGCATTTATCTTAACTGCTAATGTATAAAACTGTCAAATTATACATGTTCAAAGCGGCTTGGATTTGTTCTCTAGTAGCTATGTTTTAAAAATCATGGTTAAAAATGTAATTGTTCTTTTCAAATATCTTATGATACTAAATGCTGTTTTTTGCTTTTAATTTCAAATGTTCAAATTATTAAATTTGGAATACAGATACTCACAATCCAGATCGAAACAGTTCTAATCCAAATGACTCTTTAACTGAACTAAAATGGTGCTAAGTAATATTGTGATGGTTTCAAAAAAATTCAATATAGTAGCAAGAAATAAAATGTTAACGTACCCCTATACTATACACTCTTCAGCTACTTTAATGCATAAAATCATGCAGATGGAGGTGAAGAGCTTCAGTTAATGTTCACATCATAATGTGATGTCATAATGTCAGTGACATTGATTGGGGCATAGTGGTTGGGGCCAGAGAGGTTAGTTTGAATATTGCATAAACTGCTGATCTCCTGGGATTTTCACACACAACAGTCTATAGAGTTTACATAATGTTGTGCAAAAAACCAAGAACATCCAGTGAGTGTCAGTTCTGTGAGTAGAAACGCCTTGTTGATGAGAGAGGTCAGACTGGTTCCATCTGACAAGAAGGCCACGGTAATTCAAATAAGCAATTTTTACAACTGTGGTGAGCAAAAAACATCTCAGAATGCACAAGAATCAAACCCTGAGGCAGATGGGCTACAAAAAAAAAACTGCTAGACTGTATGTCGACTCTAAACTGCCTATTACAGTATTACTCTAAAAATTCTCTAGATGGTAGCCTATAACATAAGACACATGTGAGCCTCTCTACGTAATTTATTTTGAGGCTATTTAGTTTTTAATGTCATCCTACCCCACCAAAATCTATGCTCATGAGCTGCTGCTGCTAACTTGGTTTCTAATATTAAATAGCCAATAGTAATGGCAGCTATGAACTAACATTTGCTTATCATCCTAGTTATCTAGGCTGCCACACTGACACACTAATTAGCTAGCTTATTAGTCAAATGTCACTGATGGCAATACCAAAATAGCAGTATTTTTAAGAAGCATTCTTCTGTGATCCAGTATAGAGGCTTTTTATTGCTGTTTAAATTAGGTTGCATGTCTGAATCCAGTGCTTTATTCAGCATACTGAATATAGGTGATTCATCAACTGTGTCTGATTCCTGCCACTGCTTTGGCAATGTTACGTTAGCTGCATATTTTGTCTGTGTTGCGAGGTATACCAGACTGCTTTACTGTAATTTGCTTCAATAATTAAGCAAGCTAAAATTCAAAGTTAAAATTATAAAGAGAAAAGAATGGTAAATGCAGGCTCAGTACAGGCCATGCCAGCTTGTGCATTCCTGCCACTGGGCAGCCAGTGTTCATAGCCTTGGTGAAGCATGCAAACATCTTGGTAGTGTTTCAAAAATCTCTTGAGTTTAACAAGTGTAAACAACCATCATCTCAGTGACTGGCTTATTACAATATAGAGCATGTAATGACTGTGTCCATTATCTCGCTCTCTGTCTCTCACTCCCTCCTGCTCAGTAATATCAAACAGAAAATTATGGGTGGGTTCCTTGAGCTGCAAGCATATCCAATTTCATCTCCACATTTTCATCTGTATGAAAGCAGTGGTGTTTTTAATTTGCTCTTTTTGGGAGTAAAGGGAGTTGGAATGGTATGTTAATGAGGCTACAATCAATCTAGGAGCCATTTAGCTCTCCAACTCTCCATAAGAGATGAATCAGTGAGCTTGCCTCATTAAAACCAGAGGTGACTAAAAGCAAACAAAGCCATTTAGCCATGTCCTTGGCCTTCAGTCTGTCTATAAATCTGTTGCTGTACAGCCAATTTTGTCAAGATGTACTTTATGAGGTATAAAAGGGATGGCACCTCCTCTTGTAGGCTTCCCAAAGAGACATGGAAAACACAGATAAATCTGACATAGATAAATAAATTTGACACCCTTTTTATCAACTGACATATACCTATTTATTTTTATGCCTTTTAATATGCCTCTCCATATTTGTTTTTTATCTTTATTTCCAAAATTTCTCCTTTTTAATTAATTTCCTTAATCAATCATTTTCATGTTTATGTCCTTATTTCTTTTAATTTCTGTATGTTTTTGTCCTTCTGATAATGATGGGAATCTCAATCAAATATGTCATGATCAATATTAGACTTCATAGATCAACTGCCTTGACTTGCAGCTTTTGGGGTCTTGCAATAGTCTTACTGACGCCTCCTCTATCTCAGGTCCGACATGCTTTGACCCAGTAATCAATTGATGTCCACCATCATTAAGGATATATCAATACTTTGAATGCACTTACAGAGACTTTCTATGTGTCTTTTGTCTTTTTTAATACAGTGTATAATGTGAGCGAACAGTATAGGCATCAGAGGCATGCACAAGACGAAAGCCATCAGAACCACTAAAGAGGCAGCAGATAAGGCCTCTAGATGGCTCTGGATCAAAAGGAACGATCCTTGTGGAGTGGAGTAATCCATAGAACATTAGCTACAGGGACACAAGTCAGGGCCTAATCGGATGCTGAAAGACCTGAAACACCCGATGACCCCAGGTTACATCACTGATGATGTGTTCAGGTGGATCATGAGATGTATTTTAAAACCAATAAAATATAATGGGTACAAATAAAAACCTTAAATAAAAAGCTTTGAAAATGTGCTTGACTTCCCGTAGTACAATTGTTAGTACAGTAAAATCTTAGAGCGTCAACATTTAAGCATCCAGTTTAGTATTACACCTTGTCATGTATTTGCAAATTTGTTATGCCCTACGGCACATGATATAACTGGGCAATAAGTTCTTAATAAATTACATTGCTTTTAAGTGGCAGTGTAGTTATCAAGGACGTCTCTCATTTGGCAAAAACATTTGTCACTGATTTCTTTGTCCCCACATTCTATCTTTGTATCCCTTCCTCACATACTCAGAAGGAAAAAAGCAAAGGAATAAAAAAGAGGAAGGAATGCTATGGAATGCAATGTAAAGAAATGATGTAAAGATGCAAGCATCACATCCCACTGGAAGAAATATGGGCAAGCTGACCTTAGGTAAGAAGGTAAGACTTTTCACTCTTAAACAATTAGGTTGTCCGGGAACAGGCAGTTTTTATTCTCACGTGGATGAAAGCAGGAGGTCAGATATGAAGCTCAAAGGACAAAGAAAGTCTACACAGATGAAAATGGAAGAATATCGGATGCAGCATGATAACAGCATTCTCCTGGTTATGGTAGCTATAGTTTAAATTACTTATTTCTTTATATTTTGGTGAATTAAAACCAACTAAATTCATGAGAAAATATTGCAAGTGGATTCAAAAAATATCAGCAGGACTGGAGGGGATTGGTCAAACATTCTGAAGAAGCTGGTGGGATTGGTCAAGAGTGTCTGTGGAAGCAAGATTTTAAAAAGACACCAACACCTTTACACTGAACACTAACAACTGGTATCAGCAAAGCCACAATTTATAAATGCCCCAACTGCCACAGCCATTACAAACAGGAGAAGCTTTTTGTTGCACATTTCCAACAGCCATTTCATTAAATTACATTTTTTTGTTATGTTTCTTTTGCATGTACTTGAGTTATGTCAGTTAAGAGTTGTATGTATCACTATGGTGGTATAATGACAGTGGTGCTATGTGATATTTTGACTGGAATACTGTATTTTAAATAAGGTTTATCAACAGAATTCAAAATGTTTTTGTGAAATGTTGCCATTGGCTGCATACAGATTTGAGACTCTTGGCTGAGCTGAATATAAATGCCAGTAGATGTTTTGTGTGCTCTTGGTCTTTTGTGTAGAGGTTCTAGCTAACTCCTACTGCTCCTACTGATACAGAGGGTGGCCAACAATTCAAAAGAAGCGCCTTTGCCTTTCACTCCAAAATTCAGGATATTGAGATATTCTCACATGCTGGAGAGTAATTTATTGGCAGATTTATATTCTGACTGACAAAGTAAACCTTTTGTTGTCATTGCTGAACAAAAACTCTGCAAGCTGAGGTCCTGAGTCCATTACTTCCTACCCTCCCTTCCTGCTATATATAAGTAGCACAATATATGTAAGTAGCTAAATAAGACCACTGTTGTTAGCTCTGTCTGTGATTGCACTCATTGCTCACTGACGGGAACAGCAGTGGAGGAAATTCTCCATCCTGCCCTGGCTACCCAAGGCATTCTGTTGGATGCACAACAGCAACATATATGGAGTTCTCACATTGCCCAGTTACTCATGCTGCTACAGCACCTTAAAAAAATTCTTGCCACCAGTACAAAACCAGAAGGCACAGCTGTTGTGGCCAAGCTTGAGCAATTTAGCACACAGTTCCCATCTCTGGCAGGATGAGAGGCCAGTGTTGATTTAATAAACTGATTAATACAGGAGATTTCTTATGTTGTGCTCCTGTTGTTGAACTTATTATTTCAAATAATAAGGGCCTAAATAGCCGTTGTTATTAATAAAGTACTAGGACAACAAAATACAGTTTAGCATCTAACTAGATGGTGCACTATTACTAAACTGCAGTGTATACAATATATACACCGATCAGCCATAACATTAAAACCACCGGCAGGTGAAGTGGATAACACTGATTATCTTGTTACAGTGGCACCTGTCAAGGGGTGGGATCTATTAGGCTGCAGTTCTCAAAGTTAATGTGTTGGAAGCAGGAAAAATGGCCAAGCATAAGGATCTGAGCGACTTTTACAAGAGCCAAATTGTGATGGCTAGATGACTGGGCCAGAGCATCTCCAAAACGGCAGGTCTTGTGGGCTGTTCCTGGTATGCAGTGGCTAGTACCTACCAAAAGTGGTCCAAGGAAGGACAACCAGTGAACTGGCAAAGGGGTCATGGGTGCCCAATGGGGATGGCGATCAAATGCTAGCCTGTCTGGTCCAAACCCACAGAAGAGCTACTGTAGCACAAATAGCTGAAAATGTTAATGCTGGCAGAACACACAGTTCATTGCCGCAGACCTGTCGGAGTGCCCATGTTGACCCATCCACTGCCGGAAGCACCTACAATGGGCATGTGGGAATTAGAATTGGATCATGGAGCAATGGAAGAAGGTGGCCTGGTGTGATCATGTTTTCTTTTACATCATGTGGACGGCTGGGTGCATGTGTGTCGGTTACCTTTGGAAGAGATGGCACCAGGATGCACTATGGGAAGAAGGCAAGCCGGTGGAGGCAGTGAAATGCTCTGGGCAATGTTCTGCTGGGAAACCTTGGGTCCTGGCATTCATGTGGATGTTACTTTGACACGTACCACCTACCTAAACATTGTTGCAGACATATATATATATATATATATATATATATATATATATATATATACACACACAATATTTGTATGTATGTATGTATGTATGTGTGAGCACTTTATTTGGAACATTTGGAACATGTAATAATGGGTAGGGCCTGAGCCTCAATACTTCATGGCATGATTCTACAAGATGATGGAAACATTCCTTTGAGATTCTGCTCCATGTTGAATTCCATTTGCAATTCCTGCAAATTTTTCAGGTGCACATTCAGGTGCACAATCTCCCATTCTGCTGCATCCAAAGGTGTTTTATTGGATTCAGATCCAGTGACTTTGAAGGCCACTGAAGAACACTGAAGTCATTGTCATGTTCATGAAACCAGTTTGAGATGATTTTTGCTTTGTGACCTGGTGCATTATCATGCTGGAAGTAAGATATCGGAAACAAGCGATTGGGTATTAACGGGCCCAAAGTGTGCCATGAAAACATTCCCCACACCATTACACCACCTCCACCAGCCTGGACCGGATTCATGCTGCTGGCACCAAATTCTGATGCTGCCATCTGTGTGCCTTAGCAGAAATTGAGATTCATCAGAATCTTCTGCTGTTGTAGCCCATCTGCCTCAAAGTTTGATGTGTTGTGCATTCTGAAATGCTTTTCTGCTCACCACAATTGTACAGAGTGGTTATCTGAGTTACTGTAGGCTTTCTGTCAGCTCGAACCAATTTGGCCATTCTCCGTTTACCTCTCTCATCAAGAAGGCTTTTCCATCTGCAGAAATGCTGCTCAGTGGATGTTTTTTCTTTATTGCACCTTTCTGAGTAAACTCTAGAGACTGTTGTGTGTGAAAATCTCAGGAGATCAGCAGTTATAAAAATACTCAAATCAGCTTGTCTGGCACCAACAATCATGCCACAGTCAAAATCACTGAGATCCCATTTTTTCCCCATACTGATAGTAGATGTGAACATTAGCCAAAGCTGCTGGCCCGTATCTGCAGGATTTTATGCATTGCAATGTTGCCACATGTTTAGCTGATTAGATAATTGCATTAATGATTAGGTGTACATGTGTTCCTAATACAGTGCTCAGTAAGTGTGTGTGTATGTATGTATGTATATTTATATATAGTCTAGTGATGAATATAAGTAACAAGATTAATAAAAATATTTATAATATTTACATATTTACACAACATATACAAATAACAAATAGGTCCATAGGTGGAACGGAATGTGCAAAAAGACTGTGTGCAGAAAAATGGATGCAAAGTTGAATGCATGCAAAGACACTTATGTATAATATGTGCAATGTGCAAAATATGAATATGTTTTCATATTTTGCACATTGGTGTGCAAAGCAAAGGGTGTGTGTGTGTGTGTGTGTGTGTGTGTCTGTGTAAAACAGCCCTTGGTTAATGAGTGTGCTGTTGATGAGTGTGGTTGATGAGTCATTATAGAATAAACCATTGACTTTTGATCTTGGCAGTTGAAAGTTGATGGAACCAAGAGGTCTGCTGATGGCTTTTCTGTAATTACATGGCAGAGAATATTAAAGATGAACAAAATAGTCACAACTGGAATAAGCCTCTGGACTAATTAATCTCCATGGCAATCCTGTCAGACCAGTGCCCAGCCTGCAGGATGAATGGCCAATACAATTAGGGAGACTATGATTATCCCGGGAGAAAAGGCAGCAAAGATTATGACAGGATAGGTACATGTAGTGCAGAGGACTGTCTTAAATGGCAGTGCCCAAGGCTGTAGGAAAAAAGGGTCTCTCATTAGTGCAGCTGAGGCCTCTAATAAATGTTGTGGTACTCACCAGTTCTCCTTCCATTTGTCTCCAACTTCTGGCTATCACAGCTGAATTCAACACATAAATCCTTGTCCCATTCACCTTCATGTTTTCTTGAGTTCTTGAGAAAAATCTGATGGACACTTCACTGGTGCAGCAATGTAACATCAGTTAGGAATCTAGTCCTCTTTAATGTTCAAACTTTTTATGGTGACCCCATTAGCCCAGGAACAATTGGGTATCTCTTAAAAAAACACTTAATGCTTAACAGCAAACATTAAAGGAATTTTCATCATCACCTTCAGTAACTTTTATGTTGGTGAGGAACATGATGGATCTGGAGTATTTTCCAGAAACATCAGGCATGTGGCAAGAATGCACCATGGATAGGTCACCAGTCATTCATGCCCACCTACCTGCATGTTTTTGGACAGTGGGAAGAAACCAACAAACCCAAAGGAAACCCATACACAGGGAACACATGAGAAATTCAGATCTGCGACCCTAAAACTGTGAGGTGGCATCACTACCTGCCAAGCCACTATTCCACCATTAAAGGATATATGGACAAGTGGGTCCATATTACTAGTCCCTCCTCTCCGAGAGCTGCCTATCAGTATGAGTCCATTGCCTCACCTCTGTGGCACAGCTCTACGAAGCCCCTAAGGGGACATGGTGATGGAAAAAAATGGTGATGGAAAATTTACATTTCAATGCTTTCACTTGCAAAAGTTTTGCATTCCCCAGAGAGACTTTGCATTCTCTCTCTCTTTTTTGCATTCTTTCACAAAGATATTTGCATTCTCTCACAAAGATATTTGCATTTGCCATGTTCACATTTTTCCATCACCATGTCCCCTTAGGAGCTCCATACAACTCTGCCTATGTCCACTGCAGAATCAAACTCCTGCCAGACATAATGGGAAGATTGTACTCCCTCTTTAAGCCAGACTCCAAGGCCATGGAACTCACTGGAATTCACTGCTCACCAACAGGGCCTGGCCACTATGAATATGTGGTCATGCCGTTTGGGCTGTTGAACAGTCTGCTATGTTCCATAAATTTGTCAATTTGCTCCAAACAAAGTGGCCATGTATATGTTTGTGCTTCTGTACCTCATTTTATTCTTTTCTTGCTCATTACACTAACATACCCAGGTTCTTTACAACATCTAATACAGAATCTATACGCAAAACCTTCATTTTAGACTGAAAAGGTCAGCACATCTTTTCAAGTGCACAAAAAATTCTGAAAGAGGAAAAAATGACTGTAAGAGGAAATAACACTGAATTCTCTTCCAATACCACAACAACCAAAGTCAAAACTATGGACTTTATCACCAGATTTCCTGTAATCGGTGGGGGTGGACAAGTAGCTCATTTTTTGCCCGCTTCAAGGTCCATTCTGAAAAGGACTCCCAACTTGACATTTTCTCATCTCATATCACGATGGTCTTTGTCTTTGTTTAATAATAATACAATAGTCTTTATTTAGAATTTCCCAGCCTGACCAGTGGACATAATGAGAGGGTAAATCAGGACAGGAAAGAAATGCTTACACTGCATCTCCACAGAACACTCAAGGACAAAGAGATTTGGGCATTGATTGCACACAGTCACCTGTGACCAGGATGTTCCAATTTGAAATTCAGTCAAGGTTCTAACACCCTTTCTTTCTATTATCAGTAACCTCAGGTTCCTCAGTGGAGCCATGTCTCAGTTCAGATAGACTATTTTACTGATGCATTGTGACCTCTATTTATCTTCAGGGTTTTTTTGTATTTAGTTTTTATTTAGTTTTTCATTTAAATGCTGTTACCACTTTTATCAACTCTGTAATCGTGCTTACTTCCATACATTTAATCAAATGCATAAATACAGTTGTGCAAGTTTATTTAATGATCCACTGAATGTGTTACATTCTATTACTCATATTAATCTAGCAATATGTTCACTGTGTAAATCCTAAATCCTACAAGGTGTAAATGCTAAACAGTCACCAATAGTATCTGTGAAACATACTGTATATCATCCACATCTCTAACATTGGCCATGTATGTATGTCCTATGTCCTAGCCTTCTGGATTACATTACTGAGAATGACAGGATTGGTCATATGACTTCAGGGAGTTTTAAATGTTCTAACATCTGAGGGTCAGTATATACAAGAGTTGCTAAAAGTGGTTTCTCGACATCTAAGAACACTTTTATCCCTGATTTTTATCTTGGTGTGTTAATACCAAATTGCTATTAACATTTTTATGTTTGTCTTTTTACTTATTATACATGGACAACACTGGTATTACCAGCTGTATGCCACTTAAACAGTAAACAATGTTAGGGTATTTGTTTTAGTGAAGGATTCATTAAATTATTATCAAGTATTCATTAAATTCAGAAATATCAGGTTCAGTAGAAACAAAGTGTAGTACAGACATGATACAAATAAGTAGACACTTTCTGCCATAAAAAAAGATCTGCTGTTCTCCCACTAATCACTTAATCATAGGTAGTTATATGGATGAATTATATCTGATGTTGATTTTCTCCAGGATTCATATGTAATGTTCTTCAAGGCTGCATTCATGGTTGACTGTGTCTTGTGCGGTTGTGTAACATGGCAGACATGACAGGAGGTTGTAAATCCATGTGCAGAGGTTTTAATTAAAAATGATGCAAACATTATCAAAAAAAAAAAAAAAAAAACGGGAACAGGAGACCTCAATACTCAAGTACAAAAAAAAAACCAGTGTCCAAGGAAAAAATGAGAATTGAAAGAACAGTCCAAAATCAAAACACGAGAGATAAACCCAGAAAACACGATGATTTGACTTACAGAGAGATCGGTGAGACTTTGCAAGGATTATGATGCCAGAGAGTCCTTAAATAGAGCCGGTAGGATGAGGACAAAGAACACTCCTTTTAGGACAACGGTATAACATTCTAGAAAGAATTCCATCTAAGTCAAAATGGACCAAAACCCATCTCTGAAGAGAGGGAAAGGTGTGTAACATCACCTGTTATCTACCTACAATGTCAGCATGTTTTTTTTTTTTTAAAAAACTATTCTTTAATTTCTAATTAGAATTAAACAATTCTAATAAGAAATCCCTTATCTGGGTTATACATAATCATGAATAGGCAGAACAACCCAGAAATAAGGGTAGAAATGACCTTTGTCTGGATCATATTGAAACAATTTTGGGTAGTTAAACAACTCAGCACATTGGGTTGGTTCTACACATAACAGCATGTGTTTAAATTAGCCCAATGTGAGTTCTGTTACACATTGATATAGTCAGAAATGACTCAAATTGGGTGGCATTTAACCCAGCATTTTTAGAATGATATATTGACTGCTAATTGGTCAATAAAATAGTTCAACTGTTTAGAGCTTTAAAAAAAAAAAAAAATCACAACACTAAAGGAAATGCATTTAAACAAATAGATGTGCTTCAACCAACACTTAAGTTTGTTGGATGAAAGGGTGAGACATGCTGTCAGAGCTCCCACTGGTTTCCTCCCTCCCATTTAAACTGGTATCACAGTGTTGTAGGTTAATGAAAAACAGTACCTATCGAGGCTGATGAGGGTTAAGGCTTTTGGCTGATATGATACATTAAAGGCTTTGAAGGTCGGTGAGAATTAGTAATAGGTGTTTTGCTCCCTCAAGCCATTGTCTTTATTCCTCCAGTGCTACTTTAATAGCTTTTAACTCTTCTCGGCTTTTCAATGTAATAGTTCTGTTTCACAGAGTTGAGCTTTCTCAAATAGAACACTCAAGGTAAAAGTTGCCATGACACTGAGACAGGATTGCTCCAATCCTGTTTCAGAAGCATCTACCTCTACTACAAATGATAGTGAGGAGTCTGCATTTTTTTTTGTTTTTTTTTTGCATGGGGCATTGATGAACTCGTCATTGAGTGTAGAAAGCCATTTTCCACTCCCTCTGTTCCACTTCTGGCAATAAAAGTTGGTCATTCTGTCATGGCTTTGACCTTTTCCTGCATGTAAGCAAGGAAAATTTGTTCTGAGGTGACCACTCAAAGCACACTACAAGCAGCGACCTTTGTTCTGGCCTCTTTGTTCCTTCACCATTGAAAGTTAAATCCATCCTACTTCCGTGACTCTCTCCTCTTCTTTTTGGGTGACAGTCTGTGAAGCCTTATATTGGGAAGGTTTAGTGAGATTTTATGGTCAAAGGAGATTATCATTGTCAATCTTAATGACCAGCTGAATAGTTGGTTATCCTTTCACAGAGGTTCTGCTTGAAGTTGGTCGATGACATCATTTTGGGATTCCAATCACTGTTGGCAGCCAACTTGTGGAAGGTGAGTGCGTAGTTTGCTCTGGAGCTGCTACCTTGGCATAGTGGCATAGTTTTTCCATCTGGGTCTTTACCTAATGTGGGATGGTGGAAACTCTCCCGCTTTGACCTGTGACTATGATAATTGGATAACAGATTGGCAGTGAAAGATTATGATAGAAACTTCGATTGCTTTGTCATTTTAAATGCAAACTGAAGGGGTTGGCTGAAAAATGTATTGTGCATTTCATGAGTCCCTGCACCTGCCTGGGGAGCCATTAAACTTTTCTGGTAGGGCCATGTAAGAGCAGAGTAGACAAAGCTGAATGAACCCTCCTCCTGTCACATAAAAATAACAAGCCAGTACCTATTCATCAGTCAGCTATATAGTCAGCAATTTACAATGTACAGCAGTGTACAGCTATATGATATAGCATATTGGATTTGTGACAAAGCTAGCTTATACAGTTCAAACCTAATCAGGGTGCAGATTCATCCCACCCTGCGTCCCATTCCTCAATCTAGAGGACTTAGTTGGTATATACTGTAGATAGAGGTATATCATCAATTTTATGATCACATGTCTTGCTGCTTATGAGGGAGGGAATGACAGCAATGAAGGGGAGGGCTTGTATAGCAAGTCAACAATCTCAGGAAATGCATATGACTATAGTAAGGGAAATGTGATGTGGAAGAAAACAACTGCATTATTGATAAAAGAACAGAACAATGAAGTGGTTGAGGAAATTTGCATAAACTTTTTACAAGCAGTTTTCTATATTTTCTATGTTTTAAATTTGACCTGTTTTGTTTAACTTTTTTCTTGCATAGTGTGTCAAGGTTTATTTTTGTTTGTTTAAACAAGTGCAAACATTTGTGTATTTTTCAAAACTATAGAGGAAATTTATAGCTAACTGAAAGTGATATGAGATATTTAAATAAAATTTTCAGGATATCAGAGTCAAACATTTTAAGTTAACTAAAGCCTTTTTTGAGTGAAATAAAATGTAGTGCTGCACAGTATGAACTGATGTGCTGATGTAGAATTTTCCCCCAATGTTTAAGAAAACCTGTTTAAGTAATAGTGGTAAACAGATCACATGATCACATTAATTGCATAACACACACAAGAGAGAAGCTGTCAAAGTTTGGGTTTAGGTTACCCTAAAACTAAAAAATTACAGTGACAGACACATTTAACTTAACTGTCAAGTCTATTATTACATGAAAACTAATAACATATGTGATAGCAAACTGAATCTATCTCTGCCAAGGAAGCTTTAGCTTTTTGTCTTCATTAGAAAAAAAAACACCAGTCCTCAGAAATGTTTTTCCCTCCTTGACAACATGCAACAGCTGTGCAACACAGAATAAAGCATTTTAGTGTCAATACGTTAGTCACACTTACAGTAAACAGCTAGCTTTCTATATTTGTATCTTTTGTGAGGCAAATAAAGACTTTGCTATTTGAGAACTTGTCAAATATGTGATCTGGTTAGCACAGATATCTACTGTATATTTGTCTTCTAAACCGATAAAATGTTATAGCAAATACTTCCATTAAACCACAAACTTTGAAAACTACTTCCTTTTAAAACTATAAACTACTAAGTTGCGTCTGTAGCAATAATGAATAATGGAAACACAGGAATTATTAGGAATGCACTATTAATGGATTTTGAATTTGAACAGTATTACTATTGTAATATTTTTATCTGGAATGTAGCAGAGTACAGTATAGCTTTATAGGGTGCTCATACAATTTGTCACTAATTCTTAATTTGACAGTATGCTTCTTGTTAGGAACAGGTAGTAAATGTAGTTTATGTATACTATATGCAAGGCTATAAAAAATGATTAATCTCTAGATGGTACCCTTAATAATTCTCAGGAATCATGTGCACTCAACAGTATTTTTGAAGCATATTAACAGTGAACCAGGGATTTCTGATAAATATATACAGAATGTTGTGCTTTATACCAGGAAGAACATATGACAAGATAACACAAAACATAGCAAGCCTGTGCCTATGAGTAATCTTGTATTTACTCAGATGATTAAAATAACATGATCCCTGTTTTTTATCACACTATTTCAGACTCTGGTTGAATGAATATGGATGTCATTCTCTTTCTCTCTTTTTCTCTGAGGGAACTCGTAAATGTCACAGCCAATCACTCCTCTTGTGCATCATCTTGTTAGGCAGACTGATTAAATAGCTGAAACCTAGGACCGTATATCATCAGCACTCACTTCTTCTTTCACCAGTGCAAGACCCTGTGAAATAGTCAACAGCACAAAGCCTTTGTTATTGTCTCATTTGTTCTGACTTAATATTGAAGTGAGGGTTTATTTGTTTATTTATCAGAAGACCACTGAGGTTCTGCTATCAAAGTGGAGAAAAGTACTTTGTTGGAAATCAATCCACCATTATCAAAAGTATTACAGAATATTATTGTACATATTTAAATAATAAGCCTAATATTTGAATAGGTGGGTTATGTTCATTAAAATGTTTTGATGGGGTCTAAGGAATTTATTTCACAGAAAAAGGGGTACCTTGTTGCCAAAAGTTTGATAACCCCTGTACTAGATGATCAATGTGGCTTAGAAAGTATAGTAGTCACTGATTTTAATACAGCTCATGCTGGTATTTTCTTACTTTCACAAATGAACTTATAATACACACACTAACATAGTCAATGCCTCTAATAAATAAATAAACAAACATACAGTATGACTCTCTATAGATAACTATAATGTGAAATGTTATGACAAACAGGCAGTCACTCTAAAGTCCTTATTGTGAGTCGGCAGACTTTGGTGCCACATTTCCATCTGCTTTCACCATGAGCTGTTCAAATCACTGCCACACAGCTCCTTCTCAGCTGCCTCAGCCCTCATCTGTAAGCACACAGGAACTGTCACCAAACCTTAAAACGAAAAAATATGTGGAGATAAAACACCACACTGACAGGCCTGGGAGATGGAGCCTGGAGATAGCAAAACTGATTGATTGTAGTACTGTGTGTGTGCATGTGTATGTGTGCGTGTGTGTGCGTGGGTGTGTGCGTGCATGTATACCTGTCATGTCAAATGTATTGGATATTTCACATTGAAGTTTCCTGTTGACTTTCCTTTTACAATATTTTTGCTGTACTTAATAATAATAAGGATTTTGCCTAATGGTGTACCTTGTCTGATTTGCTTAACATTTCTGAATTCAGATCATTGTACATGGTGTGCAAATATGTTAATTGATTTTTATCTGTATAGTGTTAATATACATTCACATTATCATCTTAATCTTCTTTTATAGCTTTCTCGCTGCCTACATTTAGATAGCAAGAATGTTCAGATTAAATTAGTCTTTTCTTTGTTGAACAGATTTGTGTGTTTTAGAGAACATACCAGCATCTCTGCTTTCCAGACACATACACCGATCAGTAAAGGGGTGGGATATATTAAGCAGCAAGTGAACAGTCAGTTCTCGAAGTTGATGTTTTGGAACAGGAAAAATAGGTGTACGAATCTGAGTGACGTTGACAACAGCCAAATTGTGATGGCTAGATGACTGGGTCAGAGCATCTCCAAAATGGCAGGTCTTGTGAGTGTTCCCAGCATGCAGTGGTTAGTATCTACCAAAAGTGGTCCAAGGAAGGACAACTGGTGAACCGGAAACAGGGTCATGGCTCATTGATGCACGTGGGGAGCGAAGGCTAGCCTGTCTCGTCCGATTGCACAGAAGAGCTACTGTAGCACAAATTGCTGAAAAAGTTAATGCTGGCTATGATAGGAAGGTGTCAGAACACACAGTGCATCGCAGCTTGCTGCGTATGGGGCTGCACAGACTGTTCAGAGTGCCCCTGCTGACTCCTGTCCACTGACAAATACGCCTACAATGGGCACATGAGCATCAGAACTGGACCAATGAGCAATGGAAAAAGGAGGCTCTGATGAATCATGATTTCTTTTACATCATTTGGATGGCTAGGTGTGTGCCTCGCTTACCTGGGGAAGAGATGGCACCAGGATGCACTATGGGAAGAAGGCAAGCCAGTAGAGGCTGTGTGATGCTCAGGGCAATGTTCTGCTGGGAATCCTTGGGTCCTGGCATTCATTCGGATGTTACTTTGACATGTACCACCTACCGAAACATTGTTGCAGACCAAGTACTCCCCTTCATGACAATGGTCTTCCCTAATGGCAATAGCCTCTTCAGCAGAATAATGCACTGTGCCACATGGCAAAAATTGTTCAGGAAAGGTTTGAGGAACATGACAAAGAATTCAAAGTGTTGAGTTGGCCTCCAAATTCCCCAGATCTCAATCCATTCAGGAATCTGTGGGATGTGCTGGACAAACAAGTCTGTTCCATGGAGGCCCCACCTTGCCACTTACAGGACTTAAAGGATCTGCTGCTAACGTCTTGGTGCCAGATACCACAGTGCACCTTCAGAGGTCTTGTCGATGTCACGATGTTGCACGTTTCCTTTTTTTTTTGTTTTAGAATGTTCAAAATTCTAAAACTTTCTGTTTATTTCCAGTTTTAAATAAAATTTTTTAAAAATCTCAGATTTTCAATGTGGTCTCAGAATTTTGGATCCCACTGTGTATATACAGTGTATACATACACACAGAGGCCTATGCACTCCTGTCCACATTCACAGATTTTATATGCATTTTCCCCAACATGCCCCCTTCAATAAAAGAGAATGGCTGGCAGAAGCCATCTTACATAATGCTGAATCAGGTTTTTCAGAGCGTTCAGGGTTTTTCCTCCCATCTTTCTGTTAATGCACTGCAAAGCTGATACTGATATTTCCTAACTTTTTCTCATTTCCTTAATAATAGAATCATTTATTAACTGAGGAAACTTTAAAACTCTGTGTAAATGTATAGTAATAAACAAAATAATCTTTCACTATATATTATTTTATTATGGTGAACCGTGTCATTGTTCAAATGGGACAATAAATGTTTTCATTTTATTTGGAAATAACTCTGATGAATGCCATCATGATCTTCATTATGCTTTTGAGTCTAACTGAACCAGCTGCCTTGTAAAGACCTCCTCAGGAATACATGGCCTTCTCTCAAAATGCAATACTAAACTCAGCAGGATGTAGGTCTTTTTAAGAGCAGGAAAAACAGCAAAGGCAATCTGGAACAAAGGAAGCAAGGGAAGGAGTTATTTTCCCTATGGCTTTCAAAGATTCTGGGTTTGAAAAGTACATGAGTCTAGGTGTGCTTGTAATTCTAAATTCATGTAAATGGCATTCTTGGAGAAATGCTGTACTTTCATTACAGGCATATTACATCATACAGGTCTGAGCCTGAAATCAATGCAAATGAAAAGTATTTAAATGCATGGAAGATTGTGTGAACAGTTTTCAGTACCCTAACGATGAACTAGAGAAAGTAGAAATTAACCAACTGTGTTGTATTAAAGCCGTAGTAGGACTTCTAAATTCTGCTTTACATGTGCCAAATTTAAGACTTATTACACTCCCGGTCCACTAGCATGCAGAGACACCATGCATGGATGAGATGCCTCCTGACTGTTTGTAGAAATCAATAGATGACCTTTGTGAGTCATCTAATTATCTATTAGTGAGCTATCAGGCAAATCTCACTTTAAAGCTATTTAGAATGCTAACTGGGTGCAACTCTCTTAACCAGCTATTTATTTGTATAGTTTGCCCACATTCCCTTATGATGCCTTTCATTCAATCTGAATAAGCTCTGGGCATATGGTCAAATGCCTGATGCAGATAATGTATTCTTAGCGAAGAGGATGTCATTGAAATGAGTCACCATGCAATCCTGTGAATGACTTGTGCATCTCAAGTCAGGAGTGTTTACTCTCTGTGTTCTCCCACTGTGTGGAGGGAAATTATGTTAGCATCTGTAGACACTACTTTGGCCAACAGCTGGCCCAGCATTGACACAGCCTGACAAGACAGGACAGATGGTCCAGTGTTTACCTCAGTGTGTGATCTGCTAATTGCCAAACTGCAATCTCCTTGCTGTTTCCAACAAATCACACATTTTGTATCTCACAGTTGGTCAGTTTCTGGCTCGTGTTACTTAAGCACTTCAACTTTTCATTCAATATCAAATTACAATCTAATATTAATATGTGACATTTACTGTTACTTAATTTACCTCATCAACCATCTTTGCTGTCCCCATAACCAAAAGACTGCTAGAGATTACCTTCTCTGTTTTTCCCTTTCTTGTGCCTGCTGTTTACTGCTGTGTGTGGTCCTGGAGCACGTCCCACTCCCTGATGCCTTCTGAGATGGCAGAGATAGCCACCGTGCTGCCTTTTGAGCCACAGAGATGCATGCAATTACCTGGCCCTCCTTCCAAAGAGTAAATTTACAGACAAAAACATGTTCCCTTCAAACCTCACTTACAACCACAGACCATGTTCCTTTCACAAGTAAACAAGCTCAAACACTATTTTATGCTGTATGGCTTCCAAGAGCAATTTGTATGGAGCCCAAACGCTTGGATTGATTTATTATCAAGGCCATAAGGATTATGTCTGCATAAACTAATTGGATCTGGTATTTAAATAATACATGGTGAATGGATATGTGCCAGAGGCACATGCTTCGTGATAGCTCATCAAAAACAGATGAAACAAGACAGCAGAGCATGGTGGAGGAAACTGGCAGATGTCTATCAATTTGTACATTCCTCTACACAGTGGCATACAGTGTCCTCCACAAGATTTTATGTGCTGATTTACTTATAGTCATATTCAAACAAAGAAAAAGCATCAATCCCACCACTTCTCTTTCTCAACACCTTTATACAGGGTGTCTCAAAAGTCTCCATACATAGAGGAAATTAACACTTTTTAGCAAATGTCTTCCCAAATTTTTAATACTTAGTTTATATATATTTTTTTAGATAGCCTTGAAGAATGCCTTTGACAAAAGAAAAATGTATTGAAATCATTCTCATGGCTGGATCGGGAAACTGTTGCAAGGCTGTGATGGACATGCAATTACATGCATAACACCAGAAAAGTCAACATGAGTTCAGCATGAGTGGGAGAGATGACTCCATGTGTGTTTACAAAGAAATGGCAATTATGTAGAGGATGTTTTGTAAATAAAGTTACATTTTGCTAAAAACTGTTAATTTCCCCTATGAATGGAGACCTTTGGGACTTCCTGTATTTATTCCTCTGCACACATCTATGTTCATACATATATCTTCTCATGGTCTTTTTAATTCCCACACATTTTCCTGGCTTCAGAGCATGTGTGTGTTCTTCCTTTTCAGTGTGTGCTATAATTAGCCAGTTGTATTGATCTGTTAAATGCATCCTGAATTCAGGGCAGCAAGGTGTCTGCCAAACACCTCTAATTCAGACTGATTACAGCAGCATCAGTGCCTCAAAGCAGCAGCTCTACAGTTTCCCAGTCCTGTTGATGAAAAGCAATATATGGCCACTTTATTCAATCTTCTCACCACTCTACCATAAAGAACAGCTTTGTGGAGTGTCTGAGCTATGGTTGTCCTGGGAACAGCTTCTCCCATCTGATCTGTCGATCTCTTGGATCCCTTTTCACACACATTCTGGGGTACATAGTAATGTCTAGGGACATTTGGGTTGGGTCAGGTCATTTTCTAGTCCTTTCGGAATATCATCCATGATTTTCTAGTTGACGAAGATCCTTATGAAAGAAAACATCAAGGACCCAGATACCTCACCCGGAATAGGGAAACTGGGGCCACACCCCGGCTCATCGGCGAGCACCTGGTGGTTGGGATCTTACCCATGGGGCCTGTCCCTGCCCAGCCCGAACAAGCTACATGGGACCATCTTCTTGTGGGCCCACCACCAGCAGGAGGAGTAGTAAGGGTCTGGTGCATTGTGGATTGGGTGCCAGTCGAAGGCAGAGGCCTTGGTGGACCGATCCCCAGACACTGAAACGGGCTTTACGAACATGGAACATTACCTTTCTTGTGGGAAAGGAGCCGGAGCTAGTGTGGGATGTGCAGAGATACCATCTAGATATAAACAGTCTCACCTCAACACGCAGCATGGGCACTGGAACCAAACTCCTGGACAGGGGCTGGACTCCATTCCACTCCGGATTTGCCCTGTATGAGAAGTGCAGAGCAGAAGTGGGCGTACTTGTAGCCCCCCAATTCGGTGCTGGTATGTTGGAGTTTACCCGAGTGAACAAGAGGGTCTCCTCCCTATGGCTTCCTGTCGGGGGACGGACTCTAACTGTTGTTTGTGCTTATGCACCAATCAGTTCAGAGTATTCGGCTGTCTTGGAGTCCTTGGGTGGGGTGCTGGAAGGTGCCTCCACAGGAGACTCCATAGTTTTACTGGGGTACTTTATCGCTCACATGAGTATTGACAGTGGAAACTGGAGGGGAGTGATTGGGAGGAACGGCCCACCCAATCTGAACCAGAGTGGTGGTCTGTTATTGGATTTCTGTGCTAATCACATTTTATCCATAACAAATAAAATGTTTCGATCATAAGGGTGCTCATAAGTATACTTGGTATCAGAGCAACCTAGGCCGCAGTTTGATCATCAATTATGTGGTTGTATCATCTGATTTGCGACTTTATGTTCTGGCCACTCAGGTGAAGAGAGGAGCTGAGCTGTCAACTGATCATCACCTGGTGGTTAGTTGGATCAGATGGTGGGGGGAGATGCTGGACAGACCTGGTAAGCCCAAGCGTGTAGTGAGGGTTTGCTGAGAGCGTTTGGCAGAGGCCCCTGTCTGGGAGATCTTCAACTCTCACCTCTGGCAGAGCTTTTACTGCATTCTAAGGGAGGCTGGAGACATTGAACTGGAATGGGCGTTGTCCCAGATCTCCATTGCTGAGGCGGCTGAATGGAGCTGTGGCTGTAAGGTTGTCAGTGCTTGTCATGGCGGTAGTTGCCAAACCCACTGGTGAACACTGGAGGTAAAGGGAGCCATCAGGCTGAAGAAGGAAGCCTTTCAAGCTTGGTTAGCTTGTGGAACTTCAAAAGCAGCTGACAGATACTGGCAGGCCAAGCGCAGTGCTGCAAGGGCAGTGGCTTAAGCAAAAACTTGGGTATGGGACGAGTTAGGTGAGTCCATGGAAAATGACTTTTGTTCAGCCTTGAAGAGATTCTGGCAAACCATCAGGCTACTCAGGAGGGGGAAGCAGGGCCTTGCACATGCTGTTCGCACCAGGGATGGAGAACTGTTGACCTCAAATGGGGACGGTGGGAAGAGTACTCTGAGGACCTCCTGAATCTCACTGACACACCTTCCATTGAGGAAGTAGAGCTGGAGGACTCAGAGGAGGACTTGCCAATCACTGAGGCCGTTAAACAACTCTTTAGTGGTAGGGCTCCTGGGGTGGATGAGATTCACCCTGAGTAAAGGGTCTTGATGTTGTTGGGATGTTCTGGCTGACACAACTTTTCAACATTGCGTGGAGGTCAGGGACAGTACTCTGGATTGGCAGACTGGAGTCGTGGTCCCTATCTTTAAGAAGGTGGACCAGAGGGCAATGCCGGAGTCGGTAATCGGGAGAATAGGGAGGATTCCCGGTGGGCCGCCTCACTTTTGGGCCAGTCAAGTAAAAAAAAAAATAATGTCCAGTTTATTTATCTTCTCTTAAAAGTACACATATATACACTGCAGCCCCTGCATAGCAGTAGGTCAGATGGGAGCTACCATCTGTACCAACTGTAACTGAAATTGTTACAGTTGGTTGGGTCCATGTAGTCCATCTTTTCCAAATAGTTTCCTTAGGGTTAGCTGCATAGCGTAATGATAAGCATCAGGGAAGATGGATAGGAAGAGACCAGAAGGGGCTGAAAAGGCCAGCTTGAAAAAACGAAGGGCATTAGAGGAAGATGCTGCCCATTGTGCCAATCTCAAAGACATTTATTCAAGAAGACAGAGGGGATAAAGCAGAGGCTGCTTATTCACTATAAAATACTGCTGTTAATCATGGCAACTTTTTAGAGTTGGTAATACTTTTGAGCCGGTATGATCTGTGTCTTCAACAGCACATTAGCAGCTGTATTGAGCAAAGCAAGAAGCATCATGACACTGGTGCAAAAGTTAGAGGTTCTCTTGTGACTCTATTGTCAAAGAACATTTTTGGTAAAGTTGTGGATGTTCTCAGCGAGGTAATAAAGGGCACGATTGCAGAGGAGGTTAGAGAGGCGGGAATGTTTTCCATTCAAATTGATACCACCCAAGATGTCACTTCAACAGACCAATGTGCCATCATTGTAAGATATGTGACAGATGCCATCCATAAAGCTTGGTTGCTGTGATAGACTGTGAAAAATCCACAGGCAAGTATTTCACAGGCCTATTGAAACAGACACTAGACAAGCTTTGCATTGACATTGGCACATGTGTGGGCAACTCGACTGACGGTGCAGCTAACATGCAAGGACCCTATCACGGGTTCTCAGCATTTCTGTCTGAACAGTCTCCTACACAGATTCATGTTTGGTGTTACGCACATATCCTCAATCTAGTAGTAGCAGACACAACAGCCAGTGTCGTTGAAAGTGCGTCCATCTTTTCCTTGTTAATGACATGGCAGTTTTTCTGAGAGAGTCATATAAGTGTATGCAAAGGTGGGAAGAGACCAGTGAGGACAGATATGGAACCAGAGAGCAGGACCTGTTCTTCTTGCAAAAACTGTGTCATTTGTGTTCAGCTAATACTCTCACAGTATAACCTCCTCACAGATGCTTACCACGTAATTGGGCTGGCATATAAATTTCTGTTGACACTTTCGATTACTCAGGTTGCATGTGAGAGAAGCTTCTCAACCCTAAAGTTTGTTAAGGGTTGAGAAGCTTCTCTCACATGCAACCTGAGTAATCGAAAGTAAACAGCATCAACGAAGCTCACTGACTCAGGAGCACTTGGAGGCATTCATGCTAATGTGCACAGAGAACGAAATCCTCATGTCTATTGACAATGACACAGTTATAAATAAAGTTGCAGAAACCAGTGCACTGCTTAGGTGGCTATTGATGCTGTTGATGCTATTTACAGCTCTATGTATAATCCAAAACTTGTAAATACTGCAATATGCTTCCCTGTATGGAAGAGTGAAGAGTTTAATTTCAAATGTTTTATTTCAGTTTTCAGAAAAAGTGGGCCAGGCTTGGCCAGGGTGTGTTTAGGGGGATTTCCCTGGGACACTCCTTGGGAAAGTCTATGCCAAGGTACTGGAGAGGAGGGTCCAGACATTCGTCGAACCTCGGATTCAGGAGGAACAATGAGGATTCTGTCCTTGAACAACAGACCAGCTCTTTACCCTTAAAAGGATCATGGAGGGCTCATGGGAGTTTACCCAACCAGTCTACATGTGTTTTGTGGACTTGGAAAAGGCATATGACTGTGTCCATCATGTGATCCTGTGGAGGGTGCTTTGGGAGTATGGGGTGCCGGACCTGTTATTACGGGCCATTACGTCCCTGTATAACTGGAGTGAGAGTCTGGTCCATATTACCAACATCAGGTCAGACTTGTTCCCGGTGCACGCTGGGCTCCACCAGGGCTGCCCTTTGTCAGCGAATCTGTTCATGATCTTCATGGACAAAATTTCTAGGTGCAGCCAAGGAGCAGAGGGGGTCCGGTTTGGTGACCTCAGGATCGCATCTTTGTTGTTTGCAGACGATGTGTGATGATGGAGCAGTGACCTCCAGCGTGCACTGGGGTGGTTTGTACTGCCTCAAGCAAAGGAGTTTAAGTATCTCAGGGTCTTGTTCATGAGTGAGGGTAGAGTGGAGAGGAAGATTGACAGATGGATCGGTGCAGGGTCACCGTAGACATTGTACCGGTCCGTCGTGGTGAAGAGAGAGTTGAGCCGAAAGGTGAAGCTACCAATTTACTGGTCAATCTATGTCCCAACCCTCACCTATGGTCACAAGCCAGTGACTGAAAGAATGAGGTCACAGACACAAGCAGCGGAATAAGCTTCTTTTGCAGGGTTTCTGGGCTCAGCAAGGATGCCTCCTGGCTGCCTCCCTGGGGAGGTGTTTTGGGCATGTCCAATGGGGAGAAGACCCCGGGGCAGACCAAGGACTAGATAGAGAGATTATATCTCTCGTCTGGCCTGGGTGTGCCTGAGTATCTCTGTGGAGGAGCTGGCTAGGGAGAGGGACATCTGGGCATCTCTGCTTAGACAGCTGCCCTCGCGAACCAGACCTGGATAAGCAGAACAAAATGGATGGATGGACATTTACATTTATGGCATTTGGCAGACACCCTTATCCAGAGCAACTTATAGAAGTGCTCTGAAGTCTCTATCAATAAATACATTCTGATACTGGTTGGCTAGGTCATGAACTAAGGATACCATCAGTCTAAAAACTCTGTTGGGGAGGTAATATAAGTACACAGACAACATAAAGTTTTTTTTTAATGTGCTAATTTAAGTACTTTAGGAAGAAGTAGGTCTTTAGACGTTATTTGAGGACTGCCAGTGACTCAGCTGTTCGACCATCTAGGGAAAGTTCATTCCACCACCTAGGTGCAAGAACAGAGAAGAGTCTTTGATGCATGCGTTCCTTGGATGGATGGATGGATTTTCCAGTTGACAGGAGCTGCAATGCATGACTCAGGCAGGATGGTTTCTGGGAATTCTCTACTTGAGAGTTTTCATATATATATATATATACATGTGTGTGTGAGTGACAAAGCAAATGGTTTCATATTTTTGTGTCAAGGTGAAGTTAAAATGAGTAAAGGAGAGGGCCAATGCTGTGGATTTAATCTTTTTGCCGATGTATTCTAAGTTCTGATTATCTGTGAGGATGAGAAACAGGTGTTCAGCCCCTTCTAGCTAATGCCACCACTCTTCCAGTGCAGCCTTTATGGCAGGCAGTAATCATAGTTTTATTCTACTGTTAGTTTCCTAGAGAAGAATGCACAGGACTGCAGTTTGGCAGGGTTACCATGGCATTGAGATAAAAGTGGTCCCACTCCATTTTTGTATGCATCTACTTCTTCTACTTATGGAAGTGGTATGATGAAGTATGGTAGCATCAAACTGTTCTTTCAGACTCTGTACTGCTCAGGTGGCTTCCTCTGACCACTTCCTCTGACAACAAGTGTTTTAGGTTTCACCCCTTAGAAGTGACATCAGAGGGGCTGCTACAGAACTGAATCCCCCGGATCAACCAACGATAAAAATTCGCAAGCCCTAAGAATCTTTGCAGTTTTTGGTGGGTTGATGCTGTGGTCAGGAGGTGAGCTAGAAACCTAACAGAGAGTTGATGAAACTCACATGTTTAAAGCTTCACAACTAGATTGGTTTTTTTGAGAGAAGCGGAACCTGTGGAGCTGGCACAAAGAACATACCGAACTTGACCTTGAACTTAAACTTATATGCTGAAAAGCATGTGCACCTATATAAAAGTAGAAGCTCTGCAGAATATATGCCTGTTTTCTGAGTCTTGGTACCAGTGAGTGATGGTACCAGTTGTACTTAATTACTATGTGATTAAGAGAAGCATACTATAATATCTTGCTGAGCTAATACTGAAAAAAAGCATTTGTACTCCTACACATGTTGGTGTATTAGAGACACATTCCTTAAGCAGTCAGTAAATTACAACTGATTTCACTGTGTTCCTCAGCAGGAGACAGAGCAATGCTGTCAGTTATTCAGTCTGTGAAGAAGCTGACTCACTTTTAAACACATCTTAATATAATGTTCATCACAGTCCTTTATCAACAACATGCAGTGTATTAAACACTTTCTTCTAACAGTTTGATCCATAGGAGGATTTTACAAAAGATTCAAAGAAATTCCTATTGATTCCCATTAACAGGCTGAACAAACCACCACAACAGTCTGCTCTACAGAAAGGAGAAAGGTTCTTCATCTTTGTTGAGTGTTTATACTCTTTGTAGATGTGCAGTAAGGTATTGATGATCTTAATTACTCAAAATACTTAAACTGACTCATCCCAGAATGCAATAGTAAAATTAATATGATATATAATATTCTTTTATACAGAATATGGTGGCCTAACACAAACATATCTGTCACAACAGCTCTTCTTCTGTTAGTTTTGAAATTGATTAATAATTTAACACATGAAAGCCCACATGGAATCTGCAAAGAAAATTTTAAAATTCATGTTTTCATGCTTTCACTGAGTAGAGGCTTCTGTTTGGCCATTCTGTCATAAAGCCTAGATCAGTGGAGTGTTGCAGTGACCTTCTGCAAGATTCTCCCATCTATACACATGATCTCTGGAGCTCAACCATAGTGACCATTGGGCTCTTGGTCACCACTCTTACCAAAGCCCTTCTCCCCCGATTGCTCAGTTTAGCCCGATGGCCAGCTCTAGGAAGAGCCCTGCTTGTTGCAAACTTCTTCCATTTAATAATTATGGAACCACTGTGCTCTTGAGAACCTTCAATGCAGCAGAAATTTTTTGTAGCCTTCACACAATCCTCTCTCTGAACTCTGCAGGCAGTTCCTTTGCACAAGGGCTTTTCATTAAGTAATTGCCTGGCAGTTCATTTGTCCCAATAAAGTGATATTGAGACTTTAAACTAGAATAAAGTAGCAGAGAAATTATCATAATAATCCCTGTTCAGACGTAAACAAATACAGTTACACTTAATTAAGAAGAATGTACATTTAGTATCAATCTGTTAACTGCTGCTGAGGAAATGCCAGATCAGAGATTTCTTACCCAGCGTGCATGTCAGCGAGCGTCCAATTTCTCTAGTACATGTCATGTGCTTTCTTTGTTTATGCTCTCAGGATGGGCAAGGTTCAAGTGGGACACAGAAATGCTGACTCAGGACGGCCTGTTGTTCTCAGCTCTGGTGTTGCTGGACAACTAATTGGCTGCAAAAAAAAATCTAATCAATCTAATTTAATTTCTAAGCCCTATAAGGTGATGATTTCTGCAGACTCATTATGCAGCCACATATTGGCCAATTTATATTAGATTAGGTTTTAGTGGGATAGGTATTGGGATTCATCCTGTGTGATAGTCAGGATGCAGAGGGATTGAAAAATAAATCAGCCTGACAGCCATGCAATTGCTTGTTTTTGCAAAATGTTAATAGTTAACTAGCAAAGAGATGTGACCTATTTATTCATAAAACCTGTTCTAATTAGATTACTTGGAAGTAAATTGTTTTTGTAAACTGTAGCATTAACATGGCAGTTAACATGCTAGAAATGTAACAAACAAACAAAACAACAACAAAAAAACAATAGATAAATTCCAAACACAGTGTTACAGAATCTCTGATAGCATCTCACTCTGCCACTGGTTGGAGTAAAAACCTATCTGTTATTCTTGAGTATTTCTCTGCATCCTCCTCAAGTGCTTTCCTTTTTTATTTTCTTTTTTAAATTCTGGCCTTTTCTGTGCTGTCTTTGTTCTTTTTCCCCACCACTGTTATATGCTACACTGTACCAGGACGTGAAAAGTCAATGCCACAAAATGAATAATTTCTATGCACTCCAGTCTAGCAGACTCGTTACTTGAACTGCTGCAATTCAAGGAAATTCAGGAGCAATTCAGGGAAAGCCTGGGTACACTATTTAACCTGGAGTTTGCTGACTTTCTCCCCTAAATGACTGCAAATAGATTTGGTTGATGCGTTTACACAAGAGCCACTTAGCTGCATTCATAAATGTAACAATATCCCACAGTAGTCAGCGCCAAATATTAGTGCCGCTAACTATTAAATCATATCTTTTCAGTTTGACATAATAGCATTGCTGTTAAACCAAAAAGTCTGACCTGTTGTTATACATCCACTTTTACAACTTCTGACATTATATCAGTACACCCTTGAAAAAGTCCTATTTCAAACTCAAAAGGTATGACTTAGGTATCACTAAAAGGTATGATTTGTGTATATGTGTACTATGAATAGGTAGTTATGGTGTGGAGAAACTGTATAAACAAATCAGACGCAGCCCATTATGCACATTCCATCTTCAGACATCATGTTTTTTATATAGCAGAGATTGGAGAAATGGAAGGTAAACTTTGTGCCCTTCCCACTTACCAGCAGCTGTCTGAATTGCATTAATTCCTATTTATACCCACCTGAATATCTATTCATCTTCATTTCATATTCACCAGGACTCCAGAGCAAATTTAGACCATCTACCACAGGTAATCCTTAAGTGTTGGTGGACATGAGGTGTATATATGTTTTTTCCATTCTCTTTTATCTGGCTACTGAGATCTGACTCATTTTCTCAAACATCAGCCTTCAGTCACAGTTCTGAGGGAGCCCTGATTGGCTCTAGACTTCAAAAGAGGATCTTGGTTCTCTGATGCTTGCAATGGTGAAATAAATTGTGTATTCAGCAAAAAAATAAAAAAAAATTAAAAAAAAGGGACTCTCAGAGGGACAGAGCAATATTTTTTCATGTTTTTTTTTTTTTTTTTTTTTAATTAAAAAATCCCTTGGGTGTGACAAATGGGATTTTGTTTACCTGCGCTCAGTGGACAGCTGTATTCCGATGAATCAGGACAAATGAATAAAATATTAGTGCATATTTTACCCTGGTGCTCAGAGACAATCAATAGGCTTTCTCAAAAGCACCAGCCTTGCCAGGAATTAAAGACAGTAGCAAGTTCGTACTGACTGCTAATGTGTACATCAAAATAACCCATAAAACACTTTCCTATACTGCATTACCTTTGTTTATTGAACCAGGCTTTAAAATCTCAATCTAACACACTACTGCCACCATGTGGAGCACTACTGCAGTGTCACATTCTGATGAATGATGCCCATGACTGTATATAAGGATGGACGGCATAAAAGGTACAATTTTTAACCCATTCCCATGTCAGTGAATGTGGAAAGACCCAAACTTACATTTTAAGTTACATCTCCACTAATTATTTTTGGGAAAAGTGTTCTATTGTTTTTGCAAGTTCAGCTGACCCAATATTTTTCTATATGATAAATGCATTTTATAGGAAGTAGTTGATGATAAATAAAAGGGCGAAAACAGTCTGGCTTCATGTTCACATGCTTTCCTTAATTTTCCTTTCATTCATTAATGCTGTTCTCAGAGATATGCTAGGAAAGTTTATAACATACATTGACAACCTCTTGATTTATTTTCCATCCCTTGAAATCCATATCTATCATGTCAAGAAAGTTCTGAACCAACTCCTAGAAAACTAAATCATGAGATGTGAATTTCATGTGGCTAAGGTGACTTTCCTGGGATATGTCGTCAGTAAGAAGGGGATATTCATGGATGAAAGTAAAAATCAGTGCTGACACTGAATGGCCAATCCTTAAAATCATCGAGGAGTTTCAGATATTCCTGATAACTTTTGAAAAGTGGTTTATTCATGGATTCAGCTCCATCACCCAGCTGAAAGGGGGTACATACCTGGAATTCACAAGCCAATAAAGCCTTCCAATGCCTTAAACAAGAAATTGACCAAAAATTGATTGAAAAACTCCTGACCCTACAGTCCCATTATAGTAGGGGTCACTGACACACGAAAACAGCAAGCCAAGGTCCCCAGATCTTCAAGAACACTACTATGGTCTTAGTCATCAACAACTGAATTGTCATTAGGTATGTTAGAATTTCAGAAGGTAGTGTCTAATCATGTCCCCCAGTTAACATCACATTGTTTATGTAAAGGTTGGGGGTCTCAGTGAATTTGATGTTGGGGTACACAACAGTCATATTAGCAATCAGAAGATTTTCTCAGGAACATCTGTGCCAATACCTAAGAGAATTGAATATGGCCAAAACTTTTTGCCTCACTGTACTACACCAGTTAACGCCCCTCCACCCCCTATCGATCTTTAAGGTCAGCCAGCTTACACCATTAAGGAAGGGTGACTCATCTGACAGGCTGATAGGTGAGGGATGACTCATCTGACAGTATCACTTTTTCCAAATCTCTGTAGACCAGTGCCTGCAGTTTGTGCACCACTGAACTCCTACTATACTTACTATAATATCCCTCTCTATGTGTCTTGTCAGGCTGTTCATGCTGACAGTCTGGTCACATCCTACATTCTGTTTGTCCTTACATATTCGCACTACTGCACAAATATCACAGCCGTAAATCTAAGTGCAGGCACCATTCCTGTTGAAACTCAGCCAGTTACAGACCATGGTAGGATATTATTTGCTTGATTGTATCATGCACTGCATCTATATGGAAGCATCTGCATCATCATGTTTCCCCACTCATTTATTCAGTTTTTTTCCCCCTTCAATCAGTCACCTATCTGTTATTTTATATAGCAACCATTTAGAGTGCTTAATACTTAAAGTACTATATATAAACAGATGCTTTTGTCACAAAATGTAATTATCAGTAGGCTTCTTCAATCATTATAATTATTAGTACAAAATAATCACAACATGAAAATGCTGAAGGATTACAATATAAGTTGTCAAAAAAAGTCAGTTGTTTTTATTTTGGATTTGAGAATTCTTCACATCCAAACAGTGGCATGGTGTACAGTTAACCTACACAGGGAGGAATCAACCATCCAAACACTCATGAACAAACAGCATCATTAGACAGAAGGGTTAATAGGAGGGCGAAAAACAGTATGTCAATATTCACAACTCACTAATACAGACAGACGCAAGTTTGGCTTTATGAATGCTGTGTCTAGAGAAGGAGGAAGTCTGTTACCTTAGCATACATACAATCAAGCATACATACAATAAACACCCATTAGAGCATACGTTCTCAAACTGACAGAAAAAAAAAAAAAAACTTTCAGAATTCATGGTCCACATACAGTCCGTAATGGACAGGAGTGCACCAAGTGCCTCAGTAATCGTGCAAGTACCATAGAAGATTTGACTAGGCCTTAAATACTGCAATGCATTAGCTAAAAGGATAGGTAGAAGGATTATACGAAGAGCAGAAAGTCAAAGCTTTTGTGCAGCACAGTCTCAGGTCATACGGAGAGGAGACAGGAATGGTAGGAATTATATAACACACAAGAAACAGATGGTGATTATTAAAACCTCAGTATGGTGTGATATGGACTGCAGCCTTCATACATCTGTCATTAATCTCTAGCAACAAGTTCAACAGCTCCTACTCATGAGCACTTTCAAAGAATCCAATGCAGGGCAACAAGCCATCTGCTGATAGCTGACCAGACGTTCCTGATTATTATCAATTTATAATACGATAAACTCCAAGAACCTTGATCATAATCAAAACAGTTTATCAAAGTCAACAAAAATGAATGCGCCACAAAATTGTTAAAAGGTAAGTAAAAATAAAGTTTGACACATAACATAGATAATACAGTCATTTACTTTATGGTAATTTGGAATTGTGCTGTTTGTGCTCATATCTGGAGTAGCTGTTAGTGGTCAATGTTTCAAATGAGATCAAGAACAACCAAATTAGTATTACTGATTTAACATCATGACTAATGCCAGGGTGGAGGGCAGTGTGTCCATATACATAGATGATACATTGTGTGATTCACTGTAATGATGCACAACTGTTTAGTGCCAATTTTAATTTAACGGTGTACTCTACACAGACAAATTGCTTTACTCCATATGTGACAGCTCTCTGATTAAACACATAAATCCAGCATTTTCCAGTAGAGGGAGATGAAGAGCACAGAGGAAACTCTTTCCAGCCTCCAGAGGGCAGTGCAGGACCTGCTGCAGGACCAAAGACAGTCTCCATGCTTTCCAAACAAAGACACCAGAGGAATCACCAGTCAGAGTGGAAGTGGATCTAATTAATGACTACTCATCAGAGCGCCACAATATCACATAATAAAAGTCACATAAATAAAAGTACTAAACCATACCTTTCCTCACTGAAGTGTGACCCTCAAGACTACATCATTTGTACCTGTATTATTATTATTATTATTATTATTATTATTATTATTATTATTATCCAGAGGCTATCCAGGGAACACTGGGTGTGAAGCATGAATGGGATGCCAGTCCTTCACAGGGCACATTGCACACACACATTCACACACTTATTCACACCTAGAGGCAATTTAGTGTAGCCAGTCCACCTACATGCAAGATTTTTCATGATTGTTCAAACCTTTGTGGACACGGGACAATCATGCAAAACTCCACACAGACAGTAGGCTGTGAGATGGCAACGATACCACCCTTTTATGTATTTATTTACGTTTAAAAACTAACACACACACACACACACACACACACACATATATATATATATATATATATATATATATATATATATTTATATACACGCTAAGCTTACTGAAGCTTAGAGACCCTGTTGTATTGTTATGCAAGTTTGAGATTAAATTTTTAAAGGCACACTACATGCACCTTCCCAGGTATTAAACTTACAAATTAACTAAAAACAAACAAAAAACCAAACAAACTAAAAGTACAAAAGATGCGCACTTGATGGTAACATCCTAAAAGGAAAGGTACAATTTAGCAGAGTTTTGTTAAGGGGCGAGTGTTTCTAACTGTTAGTGGTGCTTTCTTACAGAGGCACGCCTCAAGGCACAGAAACCTTAAAACAGCCACACTGGACCTGTATAACTGAAAAATATGTATGAGAATGCCTTTCTCACTTTCTCTGGCTTGACATCATATTTCATATGTATGAATCAGTGTGTGAAGTGTCACAATAATGCTATGCTAGTATGATGAATGACCTTCCTTGTCTCCTTTTAAAGGACTGTGTGGTAGATCTGAGAAAGGCACAATTGCATTGTCTCAGAGAAGCACATGCACATCTTTCACCCTCACATGCACAATGAAAGTCCATGCAGAAGATGAGGCCGAGCTAGCTGAGCAGTAATTAGTGACTGTCCACTAATTACTGGTTGCTTATATAACCGGGTATAAAATGCTGACAGTAAGATAAGGGCCAAGTCATTGTAATGCAACATAAAAGAATGGCACATTGATCAGGGCTAAGACTCAGACAAAGATGCCTGTGCGTGTTTGAACCAAAGGCCTAAATAATGAGAGAGATAAAGATGTCTGTGCTGTTGATACATTAAGACAAGGGCTCCACTCTCTAAACATCATCACATTACAAACCAAGCAAAGTGTGCAGTAACAGTACTTTTTCCCAGCAGAATTTTTCTTGCAACTATACAAGCATTTACATACTGTCAATTAGAGCAGAACAGGCAAGAGTCGGCAAATAAGAAGGCAAAAAAAAGTGGACATGTTTGATTATCTGCGGTGAAGATGAGATTAGAGACTGACTGAAGCGGATAATTGGTTCAGTCGGGCAATCATCGTGCCTGAGTAAGAATTCCTCCTCCAAGTGCAGTGAGCAGGACGAGGGGGAGATCTGGAAACCAGCTGAAGATGAACTGGAATTTATGTGACAGAATGGGGGCAAGTGAGACATTCCCTGCAGAGTCTGCTTTGCATTGAAGTGGGAATTATCAATCTGGGATTAGCAAGGCTCTCTATATCTCTACATAACCCCATGTGTTAGAAATATAGAGTACTCAAGCCCTTTAAGGTCTTGGGAAAGCAACTCATATTAATAATGGTATAAATAATAACACATTGATGTTATTGAGGATTAACTGGTCATGTATGTGTACAGTATGTGTACAGATGTACAATATGTGTACAAATCTATCTCGAAGTGGTTTGTAGGTTTGTGGCAGGAGTAAGAGTTTAATAATATATTGACTAGGTGTTGTACAAAAATTTTTTTTTGTTTGTTTTGCTTTTTTCCACATGTGCTACTTGTAATATTTTTCTGTAAACATTTCAGTAGGCTACAGCACCACCTACAACCGTTGAGAAAATATGGTTACACATTGTCCTTGTAAGGTATAGCTACAATAATATATGTCTTTGTTGGATACGTTCAAGATGAATATAATCATCGGGTGTTAACAGTTTCCTTAACTAAGACATTATTCAAGAAAATCAACATTTACACCTTATGAGTGTAGTCTGGAAAAAAAAAAAAAAAAAAAAGATTAGGAGTTCTTCGGCACGTCCCTTGTCCTGGTATGTACAAAAGAGGGTTTCCCTATCAGAAGAGTTTCCAAGTAGAACCATTTTAGGAAGCTAAGCACCCTTGAATATCCTGTTGAGGGACCATTTTCTACAAGTGTACCCAAAGAACCTGAAGGCTCCTTATGAAAAGATGGGATTGGTTAAATAGGAATGACTGGCTTGGTCCAAGTGTGTTTAAAATTTATGAGTTTCAGAAATGCTTTTTTGATGAAGACAGAATAAAATGGAATATATTTAGAAGTAATGGCTCAGACAGGGAACACAAAGTACCCATATTTATGAATGCAATCTTTGTTTGCTGGTTGTGACTGGTTTTTGTGAAATGCCATGTATTCTTGCCTGTTCTGTCCCTAAATATACATGTTTGACATAAACAACCTACTTAAAAATTATATACAAAGTAAACTACATCTTTACCACAGGTTTCTTACAATTAGTTGGTAATGAATATTGGTTTCAGTTTCTGCATCTCATATATGTTTACAACTTGGCTATGTTGTTACTTAACTGAACATCCCTTATACTACAAAACAAAAGGCATTACCAGTTCAAGTACAGTATATCTCTATTTACAACAACCCATGTGGGCGGTCTTGGAGTCACAGGCTGCTTTGAGCAACAGTCAGGTTTTAGGGGAGGGGCTATATGGGACCTCCCCTGAGAGAGAGCTCCACCCCCTCAATAACAACACCTCTGGCCGAGCAGTGCAGAGAGAAACAAACAGCAATTTCGTTTAGTATTGCTCTACTGTGTGTGACTGGCCTAAGAGGGTGACTTATCATGAACATTTCTGATTAAGATGTTGGTATAATCTATATTTAAATACACATATAGATAGTGATATATGTGGGTATATATATATGTGTATGTGTGTATATTCACACAGATACACTTCTACTATATAATAATATATACTGTAGGGTCCAAAACACAGACTCCACTTCTAAAATGTTTGTACTTGCTCCACATATTAAAAGCAAATACAAAAATCCACTTAGTTAATATGTATTATTTGAGAATACATGTTTTAAAATTTAGAAGTTCATCATATTGAACTGAAATATAGCTGAATATCCAGTTTGCATGCCATTTGCTTTCTTTTTAAGAGGTGGAATGCCATATATTTCAATTAAATCGTTAACACAGATATACTATTAACACGTTACAGCTAAACTTGATTTAATTATTATGGCCCTCTGTGTTATGCATTATCATAGCTATGGTTTCAGTAAATTGCAAACTTTCTTTCTTTGTAATCTTGTAAAAATGTATTCACTTGTACTCCAACTAACACAGATAAAATCCGTTTTTAGTTGTGGACTCTTTTAGACCCTACTGTATGTGGTACACAGCTGTTATTATTTTCCAGTATTTTTTTTACACCTCATGTTTTACCACACTGAGTGCTATAAAAGTAAACTTCGTGACTTCATATGCCTTGTTGCCTTAGTAACCACAGCTCACTTCTGGAGTGTTCTGAGGCTCATTCTGAATTTCAAAATTCTATACCTAATATAATAATTAAAAAAAAACTTGTGAAAGATTTCCCCCTTCAATTCGGTCTTCCTAAGGCTGGCTGAATTACAAATCGGAGAGCCAACCCTGACCCTGACTCCTGGAGGAGCTACATGCTGCCTCCATGTTTGTCGGCTGTGTTAGAGGAGGGGCTGCTGGGAAAGCTCTTGTCAGTAGGGGTGATGGCAGGGCTGCCCACTCCGGACGAGCCAGAGCTGCTGGATCGCTGCTGCTGAGAGGGCACGGGGCGTACGGGCCTTATAGCTGGAGGTCGCAGCTGGGCACTGGGCAGCCTGGCACACAGCGCTGGTTTGAATGTGCTCATCATCATGGTCTCAGCAGCACTGGAGGAGGAGCTGCTTCCACGTCTCAGAGCCGCCTCAGGGTCGCGGATGGCGATGGTATGTGAGGGGCTGGCCGGCTCCGAGCTTACAGGATTTTTCAGTGGCTCCAGTGTGTCCAGCACCACGTCCGGGGCCTGCTTGGCTGTGTTCTGACGTTCCAGCTCACGCAGCTCGTGCAGAGCTGTACTCATCGTCTTCTCTATATCCTGCATGGTAAGCAAATTCACAAAGACATTCATTCTCATAAAAACAGCATGTAGTATCATAATAATCAGAGTTTTTTACTCTGCTAATCACATTTTAAAATATCCAGGCTTTAGCATATAAATCCGTCAAATTATTTGCATTATTAGCTTTTAACTGCTATGAATAGCTTCTGACTGCAACATGGCTGAAACTATATTTAGTAGAGATGACATCAGATTTACCAAAGTACCAATCAGAATTAGCCATCTGCTTAAATCAGCTCTTTAACTCAACCACAGAACTTGCTCAATGCAGCCTTTTTGTCCTGAGTGTGAGCAAAACTGCGTCGTGTTAGAATTTTTACCATTATATATACACTAATTTAGAGTAGTAGTTTATGTGTGATAATGGTGAACACTCTCACATTTAAAAGTGAAATACAATATATGGCCAAAAGTTTGTGGACGTCTGACCATAACATTCGTATGTGCATTTTGAACATCCCATTCCAGATTTATTCTCCCTTTGTTGTTATAATAACCTTCACTCTTCTGAGAAGGCTTTCCACTGGATTTTGGAGTGTGGCTGTGAGGATCTGTGCTCATTCAGCCACATGTGCATTAGTGTGGTCAGACTCTGATGTCAGGTGAGGAGGCCTGGTGTGCAGGCTGGATTCCAGTTCATCCAAAGGTGTTCAGTGGGGTTGAGGTCAGGGCTCTGTGCAGGCCACATGAGTTCTTCAACACCACCCTTGGCAGACCAGGTCTTCATCGACCTCGCTTTGTGCACAGAGGCACTGTCATGCTGGAACATTTTTGGATATCTCAGTTCCAGTGAAGAGAAATTGTAATAATACAGCATACAAAGACATCCTATTCAATTGTGTGCTTCGAACTTTGTGGCAACAGTTTGGGGAAGAACCACATACAGCTGTGATGGTCAGGTGTTCACATACTTTTGGCCATATAGTGTACATGAGAATTAGCAAAGTAGCTGTACTATGATTAAGATAATCATGATCATCAAACAAACAAATGTTTCCTGCTGATACAATAACATCTCTTGATCCTACAAGCAAAACTCAGGACCCAAAATGGTTAATAAGCTGCTCACTGCCATGTGATACTAGGCAATTAATTGGGAGTACAGTAAAGCTCATGTTTTTCTAGTGCTACCACCATTGTTACTGTTGTTTACATTGCCAGTGAGGTGCCTCTGTCAATCATTATGCAGTCTGACACAGTTGTGACAGGCAGAAAAAGGGAGGTTTGTTTGCTTTTACTCATAATTGAAGTGTACTTAGGAAGATATATTTCTTAAATATATATATAATTGTTAAATACTAATCATGCTTATCAAAAGATCTTTAGTATTCAAAGGATTATTATTCAAAGGATAAACATTTGAGACAGTGTTGTCAGGGGCTTTAAGCTTCTTTCTAGCAAGAAGTTCATCACTTTCTGGAATACTATCTGTAGTTGCAGAACAGATTTATAGTAGGGGTTTGAGATTGGCTTCGCTGAGCGCTAGGCTTAGCCATAATTTTATCTCAAGGTCCCATATGTCACTGCTGTACTTTATCTATGACATGTATACAGCGCTTCAGCCTGGCCTCATATGCTATAAAACTCACTGCTCAGCTTCCCTCATTCAAACCAATGGGCCTGGCTTATGACTCCACAAGCTGTATGAAAGCTGTAATGATAAGAGGTGTTAAACCACACAAGCACACGTACACAGACAGTCAAGATAATTGAGATAGGCACACACAGGCACTCACTCAGGTACTGACAAGGCAAACATTAAGCTATATGAACTACAAAAAGGAAACATCACAGCACATAACCATCACTGGTAGAATAATTAATAATCATGGACAGAATTTATCATCTCTCATCTCATCCACATGACAAACCATGCATTCTTGAGAAAATTAAATACATAAAAATGGCATCCCTTTTGGGTTTAACATAAACTCTGCCCATGTATAGCCCATTTGTTTCCCATTAGCTAAAGCGCAAACACACACTGAATTGGTGAAAGCTCATTAGCTGTGCCCTGTGCCTCAGTGCTCATTATTAAACTGATGCTGAACCAAATGGATGGCTCTGTAGCAGACTATTCCTGGTCAGTCGCGTCGCTTCATGGTCACATGTACAGAGGCCTCATAGACTCTCTTAATGCTAAATGATGCATATATAAGCTAATTACGGGCCAGAGGAAAAAGCTTTCATCAACAACAGGTCAAATAAGCATGACCTAGCATTTATTAACACGTTAAAAAATCTAGCTTTTTCATATTTAAGCTTTTAGCACTGGAAATATACCAAAACTAAATTATCCATAGAGGAGATGTATATTTCAATCTACATGTCCAGCAGAATCTTCCTGACCTCAGCTAAGGCCTCAGCTTCCAGGCTCTTATGGTCTCCCAGGCTGCTGTGGCGTGTGCCAGTGCTCGGTCTCAGAGGATGGCCTTCTCCATAAACCTTTCTCTCAGGGTAGTTTATAGTGCCAGCGCTGCCAAATGTGCCCAGGCGTCTCTTATCAGGACTCTCCACGCGGCTCCTGCTGCTCAGCATGGCTTTGTGGGGGCTGCTGGGACATGCAGCTGCACGAGGAGGTGTGTCAGAACCACGTGGAGGACTGTGGCTCTCTGTAGCACTGCGACGCCGTGGGATAGCCGCACCATCCGATCGCAAACGTACCCTTAAAACAACAACACATGCACGGTTAATTACACCTTGACAAACCTTTAAATTTATTCCACTGCTTCTAATGCAGCACATGTCTCTCAAGTGTTCTGAAGGTTGGCAGGGTGACACAATGGGTATTAATACTCTTACAGCTGCAGGGTTCCTAGTTCAATCCTGTGCATGGGTTGCTGTCAAAACCTTTAATTTGTCACCCATCAGTACGTGTACAACAACATTCATACTTCACTAAAAAAAAGGACACTACACTTTTGTATTTCTGCAAAATAATAACATCTTTATCTACTATGTTAATATCCTGCTTTCAGTATCAACAGTATCAGCTATAGGAGCAACACTGCAGGAGTAAATCAGCAAGGCTGTGTGTTATTGTGTCTCACCTGCCCATCACTGCACTGAAGTTATACTCTGGTGCTGTCTCACAAGGTGAATGGAGGTCATTTTTGGACGAGGCCTTGTCGTCTAGCAGTGGCCCACTGCTTGCCTCACTGTCTGCCTTCTGGCTTAGATTATCAGAAAAGGCGTCGTCCCTGAGACAGGAGGGCAGAGGCAGAGCAATGCTAAGAGCACATACTGAGAGGAAGTCTGTTCAAAGTTTCATGGTGCCAGTTCAGTATGTTTATGTTCAGTAAAACCAGTTTTTTAAATGTATATATTGTACATACAAACAATTTCAGAGTTCAGACATTCACGCTCTTTTTACGGTCATTGCCTTCTGGGGAAAAAGTGCCTTTGAAGAGAGGCACTATCTGAAGTGACACGAGCAGCACTGAACAAGGCCATAACAAGCACCTCATTTTTTAAGACTTACCAAAACATCAACACTTTATATCCTCTTGGACACTATATCCAATATGTCTCTCAACCACAAGCTTCCACTTACTAAGGGCCTATCATTTTTCTTTTCCTGGTTCAGAATTCAGGCTTGATTGGCTCCATTCAACACCATACCAAGCAGATAACTAGACCAAGAGAACACACTGATCAGCACACACTGTGGTTTCACACGGCTAGCGTTCAATTGCTGCTCAGTGCCAGCAGAAATGGAAAGGGATTCAAAAATGTTATTAGAGAAACTGCAGGCATGACTGGCTGCCGTCCTAAGACATAGAACTTTTAACCCATAGTACAAAAGGCAGATGATTAGACAGATTCTTTTATTAGTGCTTTACTCTGAGGAATGAAGCATTATAGAAAAAAATGATGTAATTATGACATGACTTTCTGAATAGATCTGTAATGGTGCTTTCTCATCTATTGTAGTGAGAACCTCTTCTCAAATTTGTCTTCCTAGCAGTTTTAGTATCATTTCAAGTAGTGAAGTTATTATTTTAATTACATTTCCCAGAGTGCCATCAAACAGCTGTTCTTCTTAAAATCAAACAGTTTGTATGAAATATGTCATAGAGATAAACACTACATGGTAGCCTAGCTAAGTACATTTTTAGTAGTTTTCCCATTTAAGTTTAAACTGTAATGTGGAAAAAGTCAGACACAAGTGATACAGTCGTTCCATTTTAAACAAAGTCTGAGTAAAATTTCTAAACCTGAGAATCATGTAGTAGTCTTCTTATCATATAAAACCAGATAAGTCATTATCTGTATTATTATTAAAACCTTATCTATATTATTATTAAAACCAGATAAGTTATACAATTATTTATCTGTGACAATGATTTCCATATTTGTAAATGTTTTCCATTACACTGTGATTCTCTATTGTATTACTCATGAGATCACAGCCAAAACTACATCATTCTCCTCTCACTCAAAGTGTGAAGCCATTCCGCTCTGGATAAGGGCATCTGCCAAATGCCATAAATGTAAATGTGTTTTATTTTAAAGGACAAAACTGTGCATTCAGCTTTCAATACTAGCTACTTAAATTCAATTCACTTTTATTTGTATAGCAACTTTATAGAAACATGGACACAGCTCTAATAGAGGTGCCAACATTGCTAACAAGAAAATCCTGGCAGGCAGAGAGAAAACCGAGGATTTTAACACCAAAAACCCTTGTGGGAAAATGGGACAGTTAAATCCAGAACATGGGTGAAACCGGTACTTAATAATCAGCAGCTCTGTTTCTAGCAAAGAGACCACAGTCCCACCCACTTGTTTTCTACTGGCTCACAAGACAGAGGCTTGTAAATTCACAAGCCATTTTTCACCTAAATGATGTCTTTCATAGTCCGTGTCCTTTCCCCTTCTGTGACCTGGCTTTTCTACTGGGTGAATTTTACTCACAGTCTGACCATTGCTAACTGATTTTTTATTTTTTTTTTTACTGAAAAAGCAGAAAGGAATAGTTTTCCAGTGGCTCCTGTATCGCTGTATCATGGGGTCAAACATTTCCAAATAAAACGCTGATGTTGGCACCTCTGCATCTTGATCCCTAATGAGCTAGAGGTGACAGTTGCGAGGAAAAACTCCCTGAGACTACATGAGGAAGAAATCCTGAGAGGAACCAGACTCAAAAGGGAATTTACTTCCCTGCACCATTGTTTGACAGACAGCCTACAAATAGCCAAGTACCTTCTAATGTTCTGGTAACGCATAAAAAGTCCAGACGTATAACGTTTTCCTAAAAAGCACTTGATGAAGCAAGCTTAAGATTTAGTTTCTAGGTTTATTTCCATGGTGCACAATATCTATTCAGCACTATTCTGAACTCTATAAATCTGCCCTGACTGTTTTGATGTACAGAGATAAGTGCAGTGGTGTGTGGGGATGTGTGTACTCACAGATCCTGCACTACGATGTACTGATGAGGGATGAGACCGTCCACTCCGTTGTGTCTGCCTTCCCACCAGTCCTCTGATGCTCTATGGTAGAGCAGCAAGGATGCTCCCTTCTTAAAGGAGAGCTCTCGCGGTGTGCGCCCTACGTAGTCAAATTTAGCGATTGCTTCTATCTGCTCCACCTCTGAAGAAAGAGAGAACAAAATTATATATATATATATATATATATATATATATATATATATATATATATATATATATATAGAGAGAGAGAGAGAGAGAGAGAGAGAGAGTGAGATAGATAGATAAAATAAATAAAAGAATAAAGTTAAAAAGAAAAGCAGATGATAAAGCAAATATTAGACGTAAACCGAAAAGTAACAGACAATATCTAACAGGAGTTTTTTTTTGAGACTCAAAAAAAACAAAGAAAACTCAGCAATACACACACACACACACACACACACACACACACACAAACACACACACACACACACACACACACACACACACACAAACCTCAGAGAGATCCTACTGAAAGATTACAATACCAAAAAAAGCCCCTATATTATGAGCGCCATACACCTGGGGATGCGATTTCATTTCCTGCTTAAAAATGACCATCATCTCTTTCAATCTCACCAAGATGCTCAAAATGCAAAGTGGAGAACAGGCTTCATCCAAACCCTAGCAAATTGCCACCTCACTCTGTCTGCATGTCATTATTCTAAACAGACAGCAGGCTGCCCTTCAACCTCTTCAGCTCTGTGTCTCTGTCAGACACAGATGGAGAGCTGGGTCAGGAGCGGTTAAACACATGCATAAAATAAATAGTTTCCCAGTAGGGAATATCCCCTTCAACCAGCAAAGCCAATCAGTTCCATTAAGGGCTTCAGCCAGGGGTGAAATTACCTACAGACAGAACATGGAGGGATAGAGGTGTGGCGAGCTCTGCTGCTTTATCTCCTGTGCATTTGAGCAGAAGGTAATACTCTGACAGTAATCTCTGTCTATCAAGTGTGCTGGAAATCTGGGCTATTAACAAAGGTAAAAAGGCAGAGAGGGGTTTTTATATTGATGTGCTGACCACAGCAGAGTGGCATGTTTTAAAATTCATATTATACTGCATACTGAGTTCAAAGTGTAGTTTCTCAGCACATTTTGGCAGAGAGAGGAGAGAGAGAGAGAGAGAAAGAGAGAGAGAGAGAGAGAGAGAGAGAAAGAAAGGCAGCATCCCTGCTGGCAAAGCCAGAGCCACTGAATCACTGAATGAGATGTGAATTAGGAGGCTGGGCTGTGGAGAGAGCTTTGCTCCCTTTGCTGTCTCTGGGGTAGCGGATTAAATTCACAAAGTGATACACATTAGAATGTGTACCAAGAGCTGTTTTGGGCATGAACATGTGTTTTACACAAGTGAAGATACTGAGAGGAAATACAACTCGAAGCGGAAGATACCCCACAATCAGGGATACATCAATACTGATACTGGTGTCTGTTACCTTTCTCATTTACTCGTGCTCGTAAAAACGTCTGACATCCGATACCAGGGGATACTATATGACGTAAATCCTAGTATATGTTGTTGTGCTAATGAACAGGCTACACAGAATGACAGCACTCAGGATGTATTTCATGATTAATAATCAATCAGAGCAAAGCAGAATGCAAACTGTGCTCTGTGAAAATATCAAGTTGTGTTATGTTGTACTTGATGATTAGCCACTATCTGTCCTTGACAACAAAGTTTTCCAGTACAGTAAAAACAAAAAACAATGACGTGTACTTTTCTTAGACTTCATTTAAAAATCAACTCACTAATGATATAAAGAATAAGCCTAGAAGCCTATGTGCATGAACATGTGAACTTTACATGGCCACTACAGTATGTAAACCAAGCAAACATATACAGAGCTAAATACAATGATTTGTGACATCCCTGAGTGATTAGTATTAAGTAATTATTGATACTAAGATTGATTAAATAATAAGAAATTATAAGTACTAAGACTGATTAAGAAATTATTAAATTCATTATTAGTATTGGTATCGATAAGTACCAAATCATGCTCATACTCTGGCTGTAAAATTTGCATTGATGCATCCCTAACAAGAATTGTTTTCTAACCAAAGATAGCGAAGGGAGAGAGAAAATAGGAGGAGAGAGAGATATGAGGCAGAGAAATAAGAAGCAGATTAGGGGAGGGGAAAGAGAATCTGCAACGAAAAAAACTGGCAAAGGAATGTCCTTCTCTCCTCACTGTTCATTGATTAAAATGCTGGAAAAATCATTGAGCAAGAATCTTGCCAAAAGATTAGCATTTGTAAGGAGGAGTGTGTGAAGCAGACCCAGAGATAGAGGGAGGTTGAGAGCATGAGAGAGATCAAGCCTGGTTCATCTAAGGCTCTTTCCAAAACTCAGTAGTCAAGAGCTATTTAAGGTCTGGCTCCATATCGACTCACTGCCTGTCAGCCAATGAGACGCCTCGCTTGCTCTCTGCTGATGGAAGAGCAATCTTAATGGCTGAGAGGCGAGTCAGTCAAACCACCACATGCACAATAACAGCAACACAAAAACAACAGCAATGCACAAGATGGACTGCATCTACAGTATATATCCCTTTCATGTACAAATTACAATTTATATGCATATCCACATTCTTTAAAATGTTCTCTTTTTTTTACTTAAAATTGGATGATATATGAATTTTGATTCATATAGATAATATTCATTTAGAAAAATATTACTTATATTAAAAAATAAATGGATGAAAGGGATATGGAAGTGTGGGTGTGATACGGTGCTGTGGGACTGATGTTTTTAGAGCTTGTCTGATTGGATGGAAGGATGAATGAACAAACGGGAAGATAAATAAATAAAAAGCGTCTTTTGTACCGTCATCACTGGTGTGTGGCTCAGTTCCGTTGTCCGCCTCATCAATGGTGCCTGGTTCACTGTGCGGGCTATCGCTATACACATACACACACACACACACACACACACACACACACACAAACAGAGTTGTCATTATAAATAAATTTCCACTATTAAATAAAAATTGATTTCCATTTTCAAAATATCTACACATGGAAGGGCGTTTCCAGATTATACCTTTAATCATATACCTTTCACCTGTTCCATACTGTTTGGTGCATGCTTGCGTCACTACTATGACAAACAATGTGGATACATAAGCAAATGTGACTAGAGACTTCAGAGAGATTTGGCTACTTTCACTTGTAATGCAGACGTCAGTCTAAAGATCAGATTTAAGAAATGAATTAAATTTGCCCTGCTGTCTGACCGACATCAGCGTTCACTGAGCACTTACTCACTAGCATTATGAAAAGAGCTTGAGTTTCACCTCTACTGCCATTAGGGTTTCTTGAGTATTTTCACAACACAACCTAATAAAATCCCTGTTTCATTTGGAGCATAAAATTCAGTCAATTTACTACCGCTGGGTGTGTATCACGAATGATACAGATAGTAATGTTCAAATAACTTTTATACTGCACTTGAGCAAAGCTACAAAAGCAACTGATGTCTTTGCTTCATTAGGGATGTGTGATCTCTGTGGACAAAAAAGTGGCTAGACATTTTTTCATGCACACAACGCAGTAAACACACACCCATTGCCACCACAACAATCCAAATAATATAGATTTCACCATTCTGACTGTGAGCCCCCTTGTGCTAATGCACATCCATCAAGCACAATTTAGCCTCATGTTCAGCTACCACACTGAAAAGCACATTAAAAACAAAAACCCAGTATTTCTGTCCTGTTTGTGGACTAGTTTGTGGCAAAGAACCTATTAATTATTGACTGTCAATTTTTGTTAACATGACAGTTAAAAAAATCTATTTTTTGATACCTTAAGTCTCCGGTAACTTGTTAGTTACTAGTTAAAGTCTAGTTAGCTTGTTAAATGCATTAATACACACTATGTGATATATATGAAATATATATGAACTCTGGTGGAGGGGGTGACTCTGTGTAGTCATAGTCAATACACTCTTCTAACAATATTTCTGATGTCACATCCTATTTGCATCCTCAACAAAGTTTTGGCTATGAGGTGTGGTGTTCTCTCTCCTTGGATGTAAAATACATTATTTAAAATTCACATGCAATGTGTCTGGCTAGCAGCTTTTTTTTCCACTTGATAAGTTTAACTACAAGAAGACTTCATGTTGTGCTAACGGGGGTGTTATATGACAGCTTTTTGATTTTGCTCAGTTGTAGTTTACTATAGATAGGGTATCAAGGTGCATCACATTATGTTTAAACATACATACCAAATGAAAACCTAACTACAAAAAAAAAAAAAAAAAACAATATCTAAGACACATAATCTGTTTGTTGCAGGTGCCTGGGCTACTGATTTGTCCATCCCTGATACAGTCATTACTGTCCAAAATTTTGACAATATCTTGATACAAATTTATCATGACACATTAAACTAAGACACACTCAATAACCATGCTGAATCACTTAGTCCAGTTCTTACCAGTACTCCTCTCCTCCTGTCATGCACTTCTCATATACGGGGCCCTCAAGTTCCCGGTGGCTTGGGAAGATGACCTCACTGTGGATGATGATGGTCTTGATGACTTCATTCACGTGGGCCTGACAGGCTACAGGGTCCTGTCCGTCCGGGATGGGCATCAGAGTGGGGCCGAAGCAGATGGCCAGGTTGTAGGGATCCATCATGTTCTCATCGCTGTACTGCGACAGACTGGTGGTGATGGAGTGAAAGAACGGATACACGCAGAGAAATAGGTCTATAAATAAGTTTCTGGTCATATAGGGAATTTTGAAAGCTCTAGTAGTAGCAAGGTATAATCCTGGTATAAGGTTTGAAGCATCAGTTTAACTGAATGTTGGGAAATTACACAGCATTTTAGGCAGACATGACCAATACAAATTTGATACCTGGCAATTGATGGCCATAGAAATTCTATACTATACTATACTATACTATAATTCTATACTTTTATGTACAATTGTATACTTCTCAAAAGAGTCAGCCAGTGCTAAATACAACAGTCCCATGATGTGACATTTGGCTTATTTTAGCATTATACTGTCATATCTTTTTATTTAAAGGAATGCAAAGAAATTAAGTGAAGGCATTTAAAGGGATTTAAAGGAATTACCATGGAAAAAATGTCAACATACTTTTCTGTACTGAGAAAATATCAGAAAACCTATGTACTCACTTGTAAGGCAAGTCTAAGGGCAGTTGTCGAGTCCGTCAATAAGTGTTTAAAGTGAAACAAAATTTTTGTAGAATGCTTTCCTGGAGTCATTATTGAAAGCATTTGTAATCAAGCTCTAGTTCTGTATAAGATGTGACTAGTGTTTCATATGGAATATTTTACCAACATCGTCAACACCGCTCAAAGTAAACATGGAAGTGTTTAAGTTTCTGTCACATGGACACCACAAAACCAGAGGGATTTCATAGGTACCTACATAAGAACACTACGTAAGAACAGTTTTGGTAATGTCATTCTCTCATGTCATTCTCATTTTAAGGCATCTCATACTGTTAGGGTACAATTCTCGTGAATTGAAACATTTACTGACACAATTCAACAACTGTCCTTAGACTTCCATTTTAAGTGAGTTTTGAGTAAGCGTGTTTTATCATTCTTTTGGATAAACATGCTGAAATTCATGTACATGTGCTACAAATGCAATGGATAGACACTAGGTTGAAAAACACTACAGTTGCCCTTTAACCTCTGGCCCTGTCTTCAGTATTTTATCCAGTATTCCTTCCGACCTGCACAAATGTTTATGATTTGACTGTGCTACTACATCAGCAGTGCTACTAGATTTCCTCTGACAGGCAAGTTAATAGCACACACTTAGCCCCATTTTCAACATTATAATTTTGTCTGGATTTACTGCACCACTGTGCAGAAATCACAAGCTCACATGGCTAGGAGCAAGTCATGATTCAAAGAACCACAAATGGCCTGATGAGGCAAGACGTATTGACATCAATCTTTCCTGTTTCTGGCATTCAATGTGTATACCACCAATTGGATTCACTCAACTCAATTCCGCAGTGACATTATACTGCATCCAGACACTACTCTAACTAAACACTACTGAAAATGAAGACTTAAGTGTGTGAGAGCTGAAAATGCAGTAGGTACAGCACAGTGAAAAAGCACATAAATAAAGAAGCTGCCCAGATAAAACTTCAGGATGTGAAACTGAATTTTTTTTTGTTCTGTAGGGGAAAGGGTGCAGAAGAAGCATTAATAATAGCATAATAAAACAAGACAGGTATAGTACAGCAGGGAGCAATGGCTTTTCGCTGGCATAAATAACTTCTAAAGTACTGCAGACAACCAGACATGGCAATGAATAGGACATAAACAGTAGAGGCTGCTCAATAACTCAGAATATAATGAATGCCTGTGTGTTTGACTGCAGTTATTCATACACCTGCTGATTTACTATGCAGCCGAGCCCTGTACATACAATATAAACACAGAGACATGTGCAAAACTAATCATACACTCAATCTCGTACTGAAATGATACAGCTATGTCAAGAAACTGAAACCCTCAGACTCACTGATTGAGGAATGCAAACAGGTATCTCATGACGATCATGATGGTACGTGGAAGAGTGACTATGATCTGCTGAAGGTGATGGACTCTTTCAGCGGATGAATCGAGCTCTGAAACAAACACACAAGTACATCTTTTTCAGACATCACATCTGCCTTACAGAATCACTTTTGTCAAGTTACTCTAAGACATAAGGATTTATTTGGTGCAGTCCAATTCTTTTCATCATGCAGTTAAATTAGAGTGACACTGAACACTGAAGACAAGCAGGCATGTAGCACACAGGAGAACTCACTAATGGTGGAGATGAAGTCCAGGAAGCGTTCCTTAGGGAAGAGTGGGTTCTCCAAGCCTCTGAAGTACAACTTCAGAACCCCTGCCACTGAGTTTATGTCATGATCACTCTGATCATCGATAAGTGGGTCTTCACCTAAAAGAGGAAACACTCAGCGTGTTCATAATTCATGAGGCTATACTAGTGCAGAAGTTGCTTAACAGCAATTTCCTGTTGTTTATACATTTCTGTCGCGCAAACATGAACGGGAAGAGTGCTCTGAATAAATAAATGCATAATACACAACAAGGGCTGTGTGTCTAAAATACTGTATGTGGTTAATGAAGACAACAGAGCCATAACTGAAAATCTATTGAGTTGGATAATAACGGGAATATTTTAAAGAAATCTAAGACGGCTTATAAATGTCTTCTTTGTAGGGGTGTAACGATACACACAATTCAAATTCGAAATGATACAATACATATTCAATGCAGCGAACACAAGCACTGCCTGTATATATGTCTTATGCGGGCAATGGATCTGAACGTCTGCCAATGATAGGATCAGTGTGTTTCTGTTGTGCCACTCAGCAGACTTTGTGCTCTTATTTGGCAGATTCAGGATACTGTAATGTTTTGCTCTGCCATTCATTGGCTGTCCGTGTCATAATTTACCAGGAACTTATCAGGAAGTGCTCCCTTACCCCACACCTTAAAGATTTGGGCAAATCTTCCAGCTCTTGCTTGCTGCCGAGCATAGAATTTGCTGCTTTTCCCAAACTAATATGCAAGGATGCAGTATATTAGCTTGTGAAAAACAGTGTGCTTAGGAGAAGCTTGTTTTTTAACCCCTGTAGCCTCTCCTGATTCGAGATAAAGAGGAAGCTACCTTTTCAGAGGGAGTGTGTGCTTGATTAAGCTTCATTATACCTCATGTAATATAAGCAGTATTTTATGACAAATAGCCTACTTTACTACGGACGTGTTCATATTCTGTTGAATGAATCGCAGAAGTATCGATTCGAGAGCCTTGTATCAAACAGTGCAATATGCCATATCGTAACCCCCCCTACATCTTTGATAAGAAAACGTAATCTTTTCCGACACAGGCTAATCAGTTTAAGAAAGAAAAGCAATTTGGAAACAATTACGCTTCCTCCCCAGCACACTCACCTCTCTCAAATGAATTTTTAATATCGTTGACTTCCACCTGAGATCCAGGAACTCGGAATATGCCTTGCTGCTGCAGACCTGAAATAGAACGCAAAAAATATGACACCAGAAAGACTCACAGCATGCCACTTCCCATCTGAAAATGCACAACACAAAGCAGGGAAATGCAATATGGCTGTAAAGAGTTTTTCTGCTCCATGAGGCAGATGCCCACTTGCTTTTGAGGGACTTGTGGTTTCTATGAAATCTACTCTGATCAGTTTCTGAGATTTCATTAGATATGGAATGCCACTAGGCCAGTGCAGACATGATGTGTCAGGTAAACCAACAGCGCAGCGTGAACGGAAGATGTAATCTGATATAAGAAATGAAATGAGAATGATTATCTGACTCATACGCCTACGTCACAAGAGAGAGGAGTTTGGAATGAAACAGGGAGACTGTGGTGGTCTGCTCATGTTGTTATGTGTGAAAATGTATGGACATGTTGTCCTGGGAGGAGTAACCATTACACACATGCAGATATAAAGCTCGGTTATTTTGCAACTGGGAGTTGCCAAACAGACATGCAATAAATCGCACAGCTGTCCAGCTTTACTGCGGCCCAGTGTTCAGACCATAATATGCCATCTAATTTACTTAATACTGCCTTCCTTTTTATTACCCAAAGGACACAGATTACTAACAAATAAAAATCCAGCTTTAGTGCCATCAGAATTTAGCAGTGGCAATGAATCTTGGAGGCGCTATTGAAAATTCCAGTACAAGCATACCTCTGGACCTGAGTGCTCTGAAACACTGCTGGCTCCATCTCAAAATTCTCTAAATACCATAACATAAATCACAATATTACACTGATGCATGGGTGGTGTTTTTATTGTTTGTGGACAAAACCCTTTCTAAGAAATTTTATACTCCAGAAACAAAAATCAATAACTACACAGTGTTTCATATAAACAAAAAATGGCTTCCTGTATCTGTATCAATCAATATCACTGAATCCACTTTCACTGCAAATACCAGTAGTGGAAAAGCCATATTCCACTGACTTTACCTCACCCTTCCAACAATCTTCCAACAATCACAAAACTTTCAGCAGATGCATCTGCACAGATGAGTATTCAAATTAGCATCTGTGCTAAATCTACATATCCTCCACCCTGCCGTTTAGTGTGCATAGCACTCTGCATGAATGATAAGAAGGAGCTGTGTTTATAATAAAAGGAGCGCTCACTTATAGCCAATAAGAACTTCTAAGCAGTGCAAACCAAACCCAAATCTGAACTGCTTACCGTACAGATTGATGTATCGAATGCAGCTTTCCACCACAAGAGGAATGGGCTGACCTGAATCCTGAGAACAGAGATTTAAAAAAAAAAAAAAACACAAAAAAAACCCAATGCACACATTATTATAAGGCTTATAAACTATGTGTAATAGTGGTTATGTCTTCATTTGTATGGAAGTAAGATAAGATAAGATAAGATAAGATAAGATAAGATAAGATAAGATAAGATAAGATAAGATAAGATAAGATAAGATAGTTAGTTGCTCAACAGAAGAAACACAGTAGATATAAAAATTCTACACATCCCTGTTAAAATTGCAGATTTTTGTGATCTAATAAATGAAACCAAGATAAATCATCAAATCTTTAATGTGATATAGCAACCAACAAAATTCATGTGGAAACCAAACAGAAACGTTTTAGGAAAAAGAAAGAAAACAGATTTTGCTTTAACAAAGCACACAGTCTTTCTGGATAAGTGTCTACCAACGTAGTACATTTTGATACTTCCTTATTTCGTTGTAGGCTCTGATAGGACCATACCAAAACATTGATCTTTTTCTTCTGAAGCCATTTCTTCATTGACTTGGATTTTTTTGAAGGCGAAATTGAAGGAAAGACCTGTAGCTTTTGTGCTAAAACAGACTGGTCCAGTCCCAGCTGAAGAGAAGCAGCTCCATAGCGCGATGCTGCCACCACCATGCTTCATCGTGGGTGTGATGTTCTTTGGGTGAGGAGCTGCTTTGTTTTGCTCCAAACATATATTTTAGAATTATGACCAAAAAGTTCTACCTTGGTCTCATCAGACCATAACATATTTTGCCACATGGCTTGGAGTGACCATGTAAGTTTTCGCAAAATTTATTTGGGCTTGTTGATGGCCTTCATGGTGTTCCATGGTACATCTAATGCTTTGGAAATTCTTTTGTACCCCTCTCCTGATTGACACCTCTTCACAAGGAGATCCCACGCATGTTTTGTAGAAAAACATTCCTACAGAAACAGCTGATCTTTATTTGGTGTCAGTCACATGCCCCATTATAAAAGGGTGTACAAACTTGTGCAACCAGGCTATTGCAAGTGTTTTCTTTTTCCTAAAACATTTCTATTTGATTTTCACTTGATATATCACATGTGGAAAAAGATCTGACACAATTTAGCTTTGTTTCTTTTTTTTTTTTTTTTTTTTTTACATAAACCTGCAATTATCAGGGGTCTATAGACATTTTATATCCATTGTATGTATTTATGCATGTATGTATGTATGAATGTATGTATGTATGCATGTATGTATGTAAATATGTATATGTACATATGTGTATGTATGTATGCATGTATATATGTATGTATGCATGTATGTATACACTGAGGCTTTGTGTTCTGTTAGTTCGTTGGCATTTTATTTAAATACATTCAAATATTAAAGTACAGAATATGAAGCTATGATATGAATCAAGTGAAATTTTGGGGTTTAAAGCATGCAGAGTAATTATAGAAAAGAACAGCACATTAGGCACATCTGTTCTCAGCAAATGTTCATTTCCAATTAACGTGTATGTTAAAAACAATTATAAATGAAAGGTCCATGTAATTGTTTTTTATTCTGTTTTTGTGTCTGTAACATTAAATAAGAATAAAACATGAATTCTTATTTAATTATTGTTTCAAAATCCAGGGGGGAGAAAAAAAGTAATGTTATTTTTTTAAATTTTTGTTGTCAGAAATAGCAGATAAAATAATTTAGAAGACTTGTGTTTCTTTGGTTTCTTTGTAAATTAAAAAATGACGTTATAAATGAACTAAAACAGAAAAAGGTCAGATTTTCTGAAAACGGGTTGATGCTGATAGTGGCATAAATTATAAGTCTAAGCCAACCAATACACCTATGACTTTAGGTTTAGGTAGCTTTAGGTATGCCTTCGAAACTGTATTTTGAAATGATTATAGACATGGAAGGAAAAGGATTTTCCTCCACAAAAAATATTATGAGTTATTATGAATATTATGAATTTTCTATAATAAAATATTATATACATTATAAAAAAGATTATTTTGCATCATTGCGACGAAACAAAAGGCATTTCCTCAGGAACTATTGGGAGATTTCGGCTGAATATTGCTGAAATTGCCATTTACCAGCTATAAATGAGGTAAGCACCCAGACCTGGCAGACCTAGCTACCTCTGTACTGACGACGGTATTAATGGAAATAATGTATTTAGCTCTTTTCAGGGTGCGAAGAGACCAAACATCCTCATGATTATTAAAAAAAAATCCTACTAACAGTTGTTGTGGGTAAGGTTAGCATTACTGATCTTGATTACTGTAATAGGCTGTACACCATAAAGACTAAGTGTGTGTTTGTGTGTGTGTGTGTGAGAGAGAGAGAGAGAGAGCGAGAGAGAGTGAGAGAGAGTTAAACCTTACCCAGTGCATCAGTCTGTTCTCAGCAAGCATTTGTTGTGTATTTGTCATCTGCTAATAAGTAATCCTAATCTTTCCAACAATCATGAGAATGTTTGGTCTCTACTCATCACCAGTACAGAGGTAGCTAGGCCTGCCAGATCCCTATGCTTACCTCATTTATAGCTTTAGCCACTTTAATTTCCATATTGGAATCGCAGAGTCACTGGCTAAGAGTCACCGGCACGTTGGCTGGCCTTGACTTATGACTAATGATTTACAACCTTATAGGCAACAGCGACATGACTCGCTTTTTGTTTTTCCTGCCTGGATTTTGAAACAATGATCGAATAACCATTCGTGTTTTATTTTTACATTTCTGTTGCTGACGCAAAATAGAATGAACAAAAAGTACACGGACCACTGAACTCACTTCTGATTAGACAAGTGAGATTCTCCATTTGCTCATCAGTAGCATAAGAAACCAAAATGACACTTTTGTTTTTGCTCTGTGCTAATGTACCTGGTGGCGAATACGGGTATTCCTTCTTCCCCTAGGACAGAAAGCAGTGGCGAGAGGAGCAGAGGGGTGAGAAAAGCAAGACAATCACAGATTAGGAAGGAACGACAGGATCGCCATGGAGACGACACTGTCGTCCTGATTCTCAGAGCGGTTGCTCGAACGGCTCAGGATGCAGCATGGGGTGGCACAGCTATCATATAAACACAGTTAATCCTGTTTCTTTGTTAAAAAAAATGGTCATTTCTCTGTGTCTACGGGTTTTTGTGTGCGAACCGCCACCCTTACAATCTGCATCATAACTGCCAGGAGAAGAAGGAGGCGTGAGTTACAGAAAGGCACAGAGGAAGGGAGCTAGCAAGTGCTAAGAAACAGAGGATAAACAGCCTGCGTGCCACAGTCAGCCCTCCATTCCAGTAGAGAGTGCTGTCTATAACAACATGGTACCTTAATGAAGGTCTCCATATTTCCGTTAAACAGCTTATGATTATAGACGGAGCGTGGCCGGGGTTTCCGTAGTTTCTGCGGTTTCGGGGGTAGGGTAGGGGGTCTGGGAAATGGATATGGCAAAGAGGAACAAAGACACACGCACACATACACATATAACACCAAACGCAATGACGTTACACCGTGCAATGCCTAAAGTCCAAACGTCTACCGCAAATCTACAAATCTGATGAACTCAAAAGAAAATGTTTTAGTAGCTAATGACATGTTTAAATAAATAACAGTGTTGCCCTGTTTCACCTTAATGAAAAATAATTATGATCTCATTAATGACCCCTAATTAGCTTCATACCAACTGTAAAGAAGGTTTGTGTTCCCCAAGTTAAGTGGCTTTTACAGCAGCCTCCTACAGTAACACACGCTGTGCTATGAATGCTTAATTGCTTTCTAGAGTTGTGACAGCCCACACAACCTAATACAATATCACACTGAGCTGCACTTAGCTGTAAATGCCAGGAAAACTACACATGCGGGTGTTTACATTTCGTTCTGGAGTTATTCTTCAATGTTGGCCATCAAAATTATACACGGGCCATTCCTTCTATACACCGACTTTTTTTCTCCCTGAGGAAAACTTCTCATATTAACTACAATACGTGGTTTCAGACCACATTTATTTCGCACATCCCGAAATGTTTACACTGACAATGTTTTTGGTTATTAATAACTAATACATTATACTTTTTAGCAATTTACAGTCACATTTAATGTTGTAGAACATCCTAGAAAGAAGCTAATTCATGCTATAAACAGTCGTTCTCTCACAAGCATCTCTCATTTCTTATTGAATTTAAATGCTAAGTCGTCTATCCTGAAGACTTTCATGTGTCGGCAAACTTAAAGTTACAGCTTTACCTGTGACTGCTAAAGCTCTGACACTGGAGACTCCTTCCAAAAATGCTAAACATCTCCTAACAGAAAACTTCTCCATATTACCAACTACACACATTTTTAATCTGTGTATGAGGAGCGAGCGCCACACAAGGCCCTGTGTAAGTTGTCACTATAGGATAATGGATTAGAAGAAGCACAGTAGCAGCACATGAAAGGAATTACCAACGTAATGCTGCTATTAAATCCATTTGAAAGATTCATAGCTGTAAACATATAAACAGAAGTTCACAAGACATTCCTTAATGTAAACTTTTCAGAAATGGTTAATGGTCCAAACTGGTAGCTGAGGAACAGTAAATGTCCGCCGCTGGAGCAACGGTATGTGCCATAGCATGCTGCTCAGCAGTTTGAGCAGGTTTTCATGAGCATGTGCACAGATGGTGGTTGACATCTGCTTGCCAGCGGACGCTCTATTCTCTTTCACAAAGACTGGTACAGCTTTTCTAACCCTACTCAGCGAGAGTACTGAACCTGCCAATGACAGCTTGGGGACAAGTCCTCTTCGACTGCTCTGCAATAACTCAGTAGGGGGGCCAAGAAAATAAATATTTGCCTTTCCTTCCATTTCTTACTTTGTCACTGACTTGTACAGGATTGTCTGTTCAGCTGAATGAAATGCAAATTGACTAAGAGCGAATTTTTTAATTTAAAAAAAAAAAATCAGTACCTTCTGAATTAGTGCATTTTGAAGCATGAGCACCAGTTTTCACACTTTTTTCTCTAGAACAAATTACTACTGGAGTTAGACCAAAATCATGCACTTGATGTTTCTGCCTAATGAATTTAAATATAAAGTGAGAACTGGATATTTTTAATTACATCTCATTATATCTCCCATTCCTTCTTAACCCAGATAGAACCTTATAATACCACAGTCACAATTAGAACTTTTATATATTTTAATGATCTATTATAATCTATCAGTGAATAATGCAGTGTGTTTAGGTTAGGCATTAGGGTGTTGTCATTACTGCACAGCTCAGTGCAAGCTACACACTGCGAGTAAATGTGAATTAAACCAACAGTATACATATATACATTATTTTTTCATGAAGAAGGGAGAATCAGCAAAATTGGAGTCATTTTAGCATGTAAAACCTGACTATTTAGTGTTTAACACTTTCAAGTCAGTACAATAGCATGAAGTGTCACTTCGATCAGGAGAAATGCTCTAAAGAACTCATTTTCCCAAAGGTCTTACCTTGTTGTTCCACACTCAGCCCGTTCTCCTGCAAAAGAGGGAAAACAATTGGGGGGAAAAAAAAGATCAGAACAATTATAAGATCTTGTGTTCTCAGAGTTTTGATGGAGTGGGTGTGGGGCTTTAATGAAAGTGACCCAGTCTATTGACAGAAGGATGAATGGGTGAATGGCAACCCTGATATTCAGACAAAGGAGTGCTGTGGTCGCTGTAGAAACCTTAGCGGATCCCTGTGGGGTGCTAGACGGCTTGCAGGAGTGAGAAACGGGAACGTCTGAGTGTCTATGTATGTGGCCAATTAACTGCGATGCATGTGACAGCACATTAAGCTATTTGTCTGAAACATGGTAATGTGAAAGACTGAAAAAGGGGTTTGAGGAAACCGACAGACGACACACAGTGTGTCTATCACATATTTTCCCAGCAGCGATCACTGGACAAAAATTATGCAAATGGAAAAAGGGGGCTTCCCCTAACTGAACAGTGGTACACATGGGACTATCTATAAATGAATCCCACAGCCATAAATTAATCAGAGTTTTAAAATAAACAAGTGTTAAGCAATTGCTTCAAATAAATATGATCTAGGCCGTTATGTCAGTGTATCACCAGCATTGCGCTGTGTCAAATAAAATGATATGGAAAGTATCTTTGTCTATTTTTTCTTCTGCCAAGAGTCAGAGTTAAGACATTTTTTTTCCCTGAACGCTATAAAGCATTCATGTGAAGAAAGAGTGCATTTCCTGTCAGTTATTTTCCAGAGAAATAGCTTGGCTGAAGCGCCACAATAATACTCCCTTTATAAAGTGTCCAGCCCCATTCACCACTTAATGTTCTCTTTATGTAATTCCATATCCATGAAAGCTCCAAGAGACCTACTTGGATGATTTTACTCCAAATAATTCTACTTCTGAGAATCTGCATATCTGCTGTGAATGTCATTGAAGCAGAAATTCTCAGAGAAAGCTTTTTTGAGCAGGCAGCAGAGGAGGAAAAAATTATTCAGAAATTGCTGGATGAGAAGATCAAAACATCAAAACATCCATTAAAACATCAATCCATTTTTCAGATTGCTGGAGCATGTCCAAGTTAGCTTTTAGACTTTTGGCCTTATCCATAGACATGGGGGTGACACCAGCTGGCGGGTACCTCGTCAACCGTGAGGACATCACTACAGCTGAGAGCACCTAGTAAGCCAGATCATCTAATGCATCTAGGATCAATTAGGCGAATAATTAAAAACAGGGGTTGTACCTGAAGCCACCATATGTCTCCCTCACACACACACACACGTTTAGCTTGTGGCCAATACAGGACCCAGACGTCTAGCCCTCCCTGTCTGGTCTGATTTGGTGTAATTGAGTGCCGGGGCTGCTGGACAGCAGGGGGGCATATTTGTCTGAGAACATCCATACGCGTAGCAGGTCTCAGCTGGGTTCTCTCACACTGCGCTGCCATTAGATTAAGACACAGCGCACCAGCAGCTGCCCAAACGCTCATGCTGATTGATTGGGTGCAAACTGCCCATAATAGAGCTGCCAAAAATCAGGATGAGGGTTTCTCTCTATGGACAATGGAAAAAAGAACACCTACTAGCTTACACTACGGTGGCCTGTAAGTGCAAAATACATTAAAGAAAACAACAACAACAAAAAAAAGTAACATCAAATCAGAAAATGCAAAATGAAACCAAACACACTATAACAAAATCAAACAAATCTGATGCTCATTGCTGATTGGCTACAGTGTGTCTACAGTAAGAAGAAATATGACCAATAATGAATGTCCTGATGCTTTTATTTGTGCTTAGGGTATTTATATGATGTTATATTAAATATGCTGTCACAGCATAAATATAAGTATAAAATAGGAGAGGGCAACAATTCTTCAAGGCATTTCTACAATACACAACATGTATTACCATATATATAGTGCTGCATTTAAAAAAAAAAACTGTTGGAGGATAGTTTTTAATGTCTGCAGAAAATAATATTATTTTTAAAAAACTGAAAATAAATTTTAAAAAAATTCAACAATGAAAGGAGAAAAAATTACATTTTACAATTTTAAAGATTAAATACAAAAATTTAACATCATATCACCTGCTTCCAGTCAGTTTGGAAAAAACCTATTTACTAAAAAGATATCACAATATCCATGATATGTTAGAAAAGTGTATTCTGACAATGTATAATGAATGATATTGATATTATATCTTTTATATTATGCAGTATATTGCCCAGCACCAATGGAAGCTGGGTTATTCAGGAGAAAGAATTAATCCTCACTACAATAACATGAGTAAGTTTGCATCAAATCGTTCTTCTGCTAGGCTAACTGCATAACAGACTGAAAAATGCAACTCTTAAATCAGCACTGTGCATGTCATGCTCAGTAAGGACCGACTCTTTCTGTTTTACGTTAACGCTGATGTGTTTCTGAAAGTGCTGTTTTAGGTTTTGTTGGTATATTATCTGACCTGCTTGCGCATTTTGTTTTGTTAACGTGTTTTGCACTTACAGGCCACCGTATTAACCCTTTCCCAACTGCCCATAATAATACAGTGAGCAGATCAGAATTAGGACGTGGAGAAAAGCTGTATCACTTCTTCTTTTAATTGCTCATTTGAACAACAAACACTCTTTAAAGACCAGGCGTGAGAGGAAGCCTTTTAACGACACTCTTCATTAAAGCGCTGGCTCTCTAGGAATGATGTGATCTTAATTTGACGTTATCCTGCAGCGACCAAAGTCACAATGAGAGACCTTTGCACAAGGTCTGACACTTGGCATTTAGCGCTCGTTATGCAAGCACTTACCTTCCCCCAGCGTCTGCTTCAGGAGGTCGTGCTTGGCCTGCAGTTTAATGATGAGGTTACTTCCGTTCAGGTACTCTTTGAATTTCTGCACACACAGATGAAGATGGTAGTGATTATAACACAACCTGACAATGACACAAAGGATAGAGTTGCTTGCTATGGCAGATCACATTTTGTTGTGTATTTTGCACGGCAATAATTCAATCTGTTCTCTAAGAAGTTTCATTTTGTTTTTGTTGCTAAGTCCCCGAGCCTCGTCCTGAGAGTCTTATGATTTCATTTACGATATGAGTACGCTGGGTAGACTTTCATTTTCAGTGTATGAGTTCAAGACACTGTGTTCTATGATTAGATTACAAAAGTGATATCTCACATAGTAAATGAAAAAAGACTCAAGTTATTTATATAGGCTATTTCATAATTTATACTATATACCTGTGGTCCTCAAAGTAGGGTCGGGGAAACACCAAGCATTGCTTGGTGGTCACTGATTTCTTCTTCTTTTGTTACAGTTATGGAACTCAAATCCCACTAGTTTAGTAGAGCATACTAGTTTACTATAGTATAGTACAATTTATCCTGCTTGACTGGTCATTCGAATTGAAAGGCTTTAATCCAAACCGCACTAACTCAGACACAAGCAGGCCTATAAATAAACATGCATCTAAGACAATTCTGATTAAAAAAAGTGTTATATGTTCAATAATGAAAAGCTCTATGGTTGAACCAGAGAACATTTCCTTCCTGAACATACAACACAAAATAAAAAGCTAAAGTACATATATAAATAATTAGCAGAGTATTAGAACAGTTGGATTATGTTTATAAAATAAATCTATGCTGAGGGGGTCTAGGGAATGTATTATACAGTTAAAGGGCTGCAAAAAGTTTGAGAACTCTACTATATATTAAACTCCCTAAGCAAAAAAAAAAAGTCAAAAATCTTGTACACCTGGATGAAAATAAACTAGCATGATGTTGGCCAGACTCTGGGTGTGCCTTTGTCCAACATTGTCCCTCCCAAAGACTTTTTAAATGTCTGTGCTGAAAGATCATGGGTGTGAGGAAGTCTTTCCTGAATAGCTGTTAAGTGCACAGTGCACAAGGCTCTATTCAATGAGCAGTGATGGAACACCAGGACACCGCAGGATTTTTTTTGCAACAGCATGTTAAACACTAAAATAAGGCAAGGGGAGGAGTAACTAAATATTAAGAAAGAAATTACACATATGACTAATTTTTTTTTGTCTGTTAAGTTTACAGCAGTAAATGCATTAAAAATGTATTATTGTAGAAATTTTTGCATGGATGCTGTCATTGAACCAATAAATACTAATGAAACAACAAGGCTTTACAGTAAAGTTCTTTTTAATAACAATATTTAACACAATTAATAATAATAAAAACATGTTCTTCAGCATAACAAAGTCAATCAATTAAATTTTTTTTAAATAATAATGCAAATAAGCCAAATAATAAATGCTTGCATTAACAAATGTTCATATTATTAATAAGTAAAATTAAGACCATAATGACCGACATGAACCACCTCCTTAATGCTTAACACTGCGGCAAAATTCAGAACTGAGGCCGTATAGTAAGTTTTAATATTTATGCCTGGTCATTTAGTTATCAACATTTAGTAAAATGTATTTAATTATTGCTAATTTATGTGGATTTAAGGTATATTTAGTCATGAACTGAATGAACATTATTCAGTGTGGGTGAGTTCGTTAATTTAAACAAATCTCAAATATGTGTTAATGTACTTTATTACTTTTTAACATTACTCATGATTTATTATGCTGAGGTTCATTGTTAATTAATGAATGTTAGTAAATAATGCTAGTTAAGGGAACCTTAATGTAAAGCATTACCGATAAACCTACTTTGAACGCACACCTAGAGGTAGATCAGGTGTCTGACTCACTGTGAAGTAGAAGAGCTCAGTCTCTTGCTGGTTGGAGCGTCTCTTTGCGATGTTCAGTTTGCTCATGTAGCCTTCAGATGCCACTGATTTAATGGACTCTGTGGATCGGCTGTGCTGGAAGGCATCAGACACGTCAAAGTCCTCCACGGTCAGCATGTCCTGCAGCGTCTGCATTGTCGCATCCAGGGTCTTGCGCACCTGAGTAGCAAAAACAACACATCTTCACTGAACAGCGACACTTCAGCTCATCTGGATCTGTTCTGTAACACTACATTTATCCGGTCTATTGCTGTCTATTTGCAAATTCCCATATAATTCCCAATCTTATAGGTAGAGCAGCCTGATGGCTTGAAATTATATTATATTTTTATATTTTCCTTTATCTACTTGAATGCAAGTAATTCTGGTTTATGTAATTTCTGTCACTGGACAGCCGTTAAAAGCATTTCACTGCACGTCGTACTGTGTATGGTTGTGTGTGTGACCAATAAAATGTGAATTTGAATTTGAAATCATTTAACAGTCTTCTGTGTAACTCCTTGTAAAACGCTGCTGCTATAAGCCAGTCATGAGAAAGCAGTCTCGTGCAGGATCGGTATTCTGGTAGGTGTCATTAAGCTGTTTTCTATTTATGCATATCATCATTTTGGTAATTCATGTAAATAAAAATTGCTACTTTTATTGGTACTAAAAGAAATATATTGATTGACTAAAAGTTTCTCAGATTATCAGATCATACTCAAGTAAATGTGTGCAAATATCAGATGTTTTGCAGTTATCAGTATAAATACTGTGTGTGCTAGTAGTGTGTGTGCTGTGTGTGTAGCTGGTGCCTGATCCTGGCACACTTCTACCTCTGTGGCCCCTCTCGCCCTCCTGACCTGCCTGATTCACACTGATATCTCTTCTGCTTGGAGCTTTCTGCACTTGTGACTCACTCTCTGCTGCTGTGGATGGTCTTACATGGATATGCTAAAGACTTACACTTCCCAAAAACAGTATGTCTCACACTCTTCAGTGCACAATCTCACATGGACACTGTAGACCTGTACGTAAGAACTGCTGCTGTAATCATGAGACTGTCCTGCTCATATCGAACATCCTTTCAACACCCTTAGTACTGTATTTAACTCTATCTAGCGCCACCCAGAACAGGATGGGTTTGCCTTTAGAGTTCTCAAGATTCCTTCTTCATGTTGATTCAGGGATTTCTTTTTCTTTTTTTGCCCCTGGCTTGCTCATTAAGGATCTAAATCTAAATCTGGATTTCTGTAAAGCTGCTTTGTGACAATGTGTATTGTTAAAAATGCTATACAAATTAAATTGAATTGAATTTATAATATTAAGAATTAGCGCTAAATCTTTGTAAATGTGTATATTAGGGAATTATATCCAATACATATTTAAATATTGTAGGTTTGCCACGCCAGTTGTGAGTGTATTTTATATTTTTATTACAGACTGCCGCATAAGAGTGTTGTAAACATTAAAATGTTGAAGAGTGAGGTCTTGTCCAGTCTTCATTTCATTTCTCACTTTTAATGTCACCCTGGCAGCCACAGCTTGTTACATCCACCCAGAAAATTCCCACACCACAACCGTAAGCCTAGCTCTCGAGTACAGACTCCCAAACAAGCCTGGGGTGAAATATCACTCATGTGAACAGATGAAAATGAGTACTGCCTGACTACAACACAGATGATATGTAAAACTGCCCCAGGACTCTATTGTGAAGCTCTCAGATTAATGTGGCATATTCCCTCCCTGACACAAATCGTCCATTATGGCCTGGTTATGAGACGCACAGTGATAAGGGCTAGATGGAGCCATCAATACATGCAGGTTGGGCTATTATGGAGTCGATTAGCATCTGCGTACACTTAGTAGGAAATCGCAGCATGTCGCCTTCTACTACCCATCTTCAAAGAAAAACTTTTATGAATTCAACTCTTTCACTCCAACAAGAAAAAAAACATTATTAGCAGAAAGGGAAGGCTAAAAATACACCATGTTCCCACAGACGACGAATTGAATCTTGGAAATTAAATCAGTGTGGTTGCCAGTGTGATGCATCCTCCTGAGTCCTTCAGAAACAACAGAGCCTGAGAAACTTTTCTGAGTAAAGCTAAGGGGTTTCTAAAGAGAAGATTTGGTCAAAGTTACCATCTGGCAATGCTACAGCGAAGAACAAGTATCTCCACAGTGCGCAGCCTAATTGAAAGCCTCAGCATGGATGTTTCTGCCATCAATGTGAGGTTATTCAGGATACTGTGAAGATACTGAAATCATTTTCAGTACATAAATAAAATGAATAAGCTGACTTTGTTAACTTATTCATTTAATGCATACAGATAGGATTTAAAACAGAGAAGGATACTATCAAGACACTTATAAATTTAAGTGTTATAAATATCTGAACAGTGTCAACCTGCCTCAGCTTGCCTTTACACTTCACTTAACCTTCATTTCCAAGCAACCCGGCTTAAAAAAAAGACATTTCCTTCCAGATTGAGATTGAGATGGCATTTATTTCATGGGTCTATCCTGTGCATCCTGAATTCTGATTCAAAGGTCAGCTGATGTTTTGCTCAATTTATCTGCGTCCTGTTTTCTCTAATTGATCTGATCCATATGGTGCATGACACCAATTAGACTACAGTTAATAACACAGCAAAATCTAAATCCAGACATCATTAGTTAATTAATAAATACTAATTAGGATGCTGACTTTAGCTGTCTGTGGTGCAGCGTAATGTCACAGTGTAAAAGGTACAGATTTGTGTAAATACATGTTTCAGAGATGCAGCTCACCTCCTCGTTCTCGATCTTCAGTGTAGCCAAGCGGGACTGCAGCTGATGGTAGCGCATCAGGAGCTCCGTCTGGACTGGCTGCTGAGCACTCACCTGGCACACCTAACACACACAAACACACGCCAATGAAGTGGCCTCCTGACATTCAGCTTTAGCCTTTACTTCACACTCGTTTCATGTTAGACTTTACTACTGCATGTACAGTAAACTCTCAGTACCTGTTGCTGGAGTAGCACCTTCATGGATGCACCCTTAAGCCAATTAAAGGTATAACTGTGGTCCATAGACCTATTATGTACCTTAAATCATTTTAAAGATACACTATATTCACGTTTCCAGGTGAAAAATACATACTAAAGATACAAATGTACCCTTTAGGATACCAGTCTAGTGACAAGGAGAAGTAGAATCAGAGATTGCAGTTCTTTATACATACCAAAGTGTCTGTTTAAAATTACATACTTTGAGGCCTCACTGCCATATTGCACACAAATGTAAAGTAATCTAAGAATAAGATTTTATTCTTTTTGCAGAATGATACACTGTTTGGTAAATATGTGGCAGTCTGGAAAAAGCAGTCAAATGATGATGCAGTTGAATTCTGGCAAACAGACAAAAAATCGGGTTTCGGCCGAAATTGGGTTTTTCTGCCGAAAACATCTTTTCACATCTGGACTTTGACACTAGCAAGCGTCAGTTGGGTTGCTTGTAGTTAGTCGCTTGTGGGCATGCACTATCCGCTTTTTTTTTTTTTTTTTTTTTCCCCAATGTAAAATATTAGTAGCCAAAATGTATAGCCTACAGCTCACCATATAATTTATACACTTCAGTATTTTGTTTTAAAATGCATTTAAGTTTGTTTTACTTCACAAGTTAGGCTCTGTACTAGCTTTGTTAGCAGATTCAAATCAAATGTCGTGCTGTTGTTTGTTGCCTGCTGTCACTGAGATCGTAGGGTAAGAAAACCTAAACATAATTTCCCAAAACAATATAGAAATGTTTTTAATAACTTTCTAAAGTAGGCTTTCTATATTGGTCACACGAAGTAATTAAGGAGCTAGTTTGACAAGCGTGTATGCAAAACCGGCTGTAGACTATGAATAAAGGTGAGTATATAGACATAGGTTTCATGGTCAGGTTTATTATTTTTATATATATAAAAAGTGTGTCTGTGACAGTCCATGGAATTGTAATGAAATCTTTAAATGTATTTTCTATCTTTTCACTTTTGGAGGTAACCTGACTTGTTATAACTTTACATGTGGTTGAGATATGCCATACCAAGTTCAATTCAGGAAAGCCCAGAGTTTTCATTTACAGTTTTTACATTTACATTTTCAGAGCTACATATAGAGGTTTCCTCTGGAGCCACACAAACACACACTGAACTTCAGGTTAGAAGGTATTTTGTGGTTACGTCCAACTCTCTCACCTCATCTCCCATGTGAGGCAGATACTCGAAGCGCATGGGAGGACAGAACACCTGGTTGTACATGTCCATGATCTTGTGCTTGTCACTGCGGGAGTCCAGGTTGTCCACGGCGCTCTCGATCAGGTCCAGGCCTTCATGGCGAGAAGTCTCGAGGTTGTACTCCGCAGAGAGATAAGTCCTTAATGTGCGTGCCAGGCTAGCATGATAACCAAGGTCACAGCACTGGAAAAGAATAGAGGACAAAAAAAGGAGGACGTTTCAAAGAACTGGCAAAGCATTATCGTGTACACCAGCTCATTCCAGTTCTCTATGGTAACGAGCTCCAAGCATACCCATTTCAGTTCTGTTTCATTAGTAAAAAGCTGAAGTGGAAAATTTTGTGGCATCACCATCAATATGTAGGAAATTCTGCACGGCACTTTAATTTTTTATTCACCGTTATATACAAACACTTAACTCTGGATAAAAGTAAAGACATGAAATGGCTCGAAGAAGGAAAGAGAGCAAAATGAGTACAAGCACTGTGGGATATCCAGTCTAATTAGTTTCAGTGCTAAAAAATAGCATAAACTAACCTCATTTAGCAGAACGCTTTGCACGTTTCAAATATGCTGCAGGGAAACAAACATGTCTGTGAATCATTATATGGGCGTTTTAATGAAGAGGAGTCAGCTAGCTCTCTTGAGCCATAAATCCATCCATTAGGCTCAATTAGGTGTTTGAGTAAACTGGCACATGAGCTCATTTAAATAACCTGATTATAAGATACTTTAGAGCTTTAATCTAGTGTATTTACATACAACCATAATACAGTGCATGCACCAGTGTTTGTGTGCTTAGATATAGTGTTGCATGGAACTGATACTGAGTATCAGGAGTGCTACTGGCCTGAAATCTTGGATTGGTACTGGATCAGAAATGACATTTTCAAATCAGATTCACTAATCTTTTTTAGATTTTCATGCCATGACACAACCATGTATGACCACAAGCACAGGTTATTTAACAGCATGGTATCATCACACCTGTAATATTTCACACAACTTAGCAACAGAAACTTGCTGAGAATCATCTCAGTTATTGTCAGGATGTCAGTATAGGATACTGTCTGATAATCAGAGCTCTGGTTTTGGTACCAAATCTACAAAATGAAAATAATAAATAGTGGGATTGTTTTTTAGAGACTACTCACATAGCACATACTACAACACCACTGTGTGAATGTCCATCATGTAAACTCATGTCAAGCATCATGCTAAATGGCTGTAGCTGTGATCAGCAGTTCAAGTCACAACTAAATGTATCTCCACGCTATGATATACCAATTGCTCTGTCTTTTAATTTTTTCTTTCTTTCTTTCTTTTTTGGATTTTTACACCATAGTGTTTTACACCATAGTACCATTTAGTGATTTTTTCTTCCCTATCACATGACAGCTACCAACCAGGGAGGATGAAGACTAGCATACGTTTCCTCCGAGACACATGAAGCCAGCCACCGCATCTCATGCTACATCACAGAGCAGCTGAACACTTGGAGGAGAATGCTAACTGCCCTCTTCCACGTACATGTGCAAACGTGTTTCTGGCTGGTGTCGCTCTGATTAACGAGGGGGAGATTATGCCATGCCTCCCACCCAAAGAACATACAATATTTTGCTCTTTTTGATTCCTGGCCACGGATGGCTGCAGTATCATAGGGATGCAATCTTTAGACGATAGGGCGAACGCTTTTCTCTTTTAGTTGTTAATGTGAGAATGGCACCACTTCCCTACAGCCCAGTGGCAATAAAGGAGCCTACATTTCTTCCTCCTCTCATTGCTTCCTGGTGGATTAAGGATGATAGACAGACACGCCACCATTGTTGAGCACAGGAACAAGAAAGTCCATCATGATAGAGTAAAGAAACCAGCTGCAGCAGCCAATCACAGCACTCCACGATAAAAGCTAACTTTGTGGCTGTCACACTTTAACATGGCGTTTAAAAGAACAGGATCAAGAGAACGCCACAGGAGCTATCTACCCCATTTCACCCAGCCGGGGAATTACGAAACTGTCTCAAGTCCCTTGATTTGCCATGGCCATGAAATATGAAGGCCCAGTAAACAGCTGTGTGTGTCTGTGTGTGTGTGGTGTGTCTGGAGGGTGGCTAAAGCTTTGTTTATACACATCAGAGTGATTCTATTATAAATTCTGCTGTGATTAAAGCCAGGGACAGTGGAGCACCACTGATGAAATAACTTCCACTATGAGCTATGCTGAGGGGTGCAATATTGAAATCCTGCCACATTCTTTAATGCCATTCCAGGTTTTAAGCTTCAGGAGTTACTGATAAACCACTGCTAGTCTGGCTGTACCGAGTGCCAACTTTACACAACTAAAGGAAAAAAAAATATCAAAGGCCTGAGAACCTGTGGCATGTCATAAAGACCACATGAATTTCTGTACTTTGAGGTGGCACACTGTAGCACACTCTCACAAACTCTCCCTCTTTCTCTCTCTCTCTCTCTCTCTCTCTATATATATATATATATATATATATATATACACATAAACTCTGTTTATATCGGGCGAAATATAAAAAGAAAATAATATTAATATTAAAATACGCCACAGAGATTGTTTCTTTAAAACATTTGATGTTAGAATTGTAATGCAAACAAATTCCTTATTTCTCCCTTGTTATGCATTAATGATGAGATAAGCAAAAGTGTAAATGATATAAAATTCATGCATATTAATAATTTTCTGTAAAATAAATAGCCTTTAGGCAGCATGATGGCACACCTGTGGGTTTCTTCCAGGGTACTCTGGATCTCCCAGCTCACAAAAACATGATGGTAGGCAGACTAGCTATATGTGAATGGTTTTGTAAATGTGTGTGTTTGTGTGTGTGTGTGTGTGTGTGTGTGTGTGTGAGTGTCTGTGTAAATGGTGCATTGAGATGGACTTGTGTCCAATCCAGGACGCGTCCTTATCCTGAATGTGCCACCTTCATATTTGTGTGTGTGTGTGTGTGTGTGTGTGTGAATGGTGCATTGAGATGGACTTGCGTCCAATTCAGGACGCGTCCTTATCCTGAATGTGTCACCTTCATATTTGTGTGTGTGTGTGTGTCTGTTTTGTCCTTTGCCATCTCAAGGGAAACATGTGTAAAGAAAAAAAACAGCAATGCACTGCTGTACCCTGTCCATCTCTCAGCAGAAATCCAGGAGGACAGATTTGACTGTCACACACACACACACACACACACATACACACACACACACTCAGCCAGCAAGGTGTCAGTATGGCAAATCCTTCAGTGTCACTGAGAAAAAAACCTATTTATTTATGACAGGACGATCACTGCATTACCAAGCATAACTCTTGCGGGCAGATTATAAGCTCAAAAAATTAAATTGGTTTCAAGTTAGAGTAAACATCTGCTTTGTAAGAATAAATAATACTGGAATTATAACATGATGCAGCAGTGGTGGGTGCCAGAATTACAATGCCAGAGAGGGTGTAATTATGCAAAGCAGAGAAAATAAAGTCTGTGAGAAACATTTGGAGGAAATAACATAGATCGGCTTTAGCGAGACCCAGTACCCACAATGCAACGGGAAACAGATGGAGTCCCCTGCAGTTTAACTGTGTCAAACAAACACTTACACATCCAAGCCAACATACACAAACACACGTCTCATGTGGCATACTCACGTCAATCATGTCGGAGACATCGTGAATGTAGTATTTTGCCACTACAGCGTTGGTGGCTGCCAAATTCAATAAATAGTCGTTGCGAGCTTTTGTGCATTTCAGCTTGTTTTCGGAATATTTGGCTTGTCTCTAAAGAAGGAAGAAAGAGGAAAACAGAGGGAACATTTTATTTATTTGGAAAAAATACATTGCAAGCAGTTCCATTATACAACATTTATTTCTGGTTCACTAATTTGATTGGTCGAGCGGCATTCCAGGAGTGCCTATTTTCCTATAACCTAACTGGGACATCTCACTGTGTGTATCACTGTGTGTATCACTGTGTGTATCACTCCGCTCGTCTGCATTCATCACGTAAAATTCAACTTCCTAATTCAAAATCATTACTACTATAGAGTTAGCGACATCATCAGTGGACATGGCAAATGCTACTTTTCAGAGATATAATGTATGAGACTTGAAATATGAAAGCTCATCAGATGAAGATGAAAAGGAACAAGGGACCGGAAAAGGAACAGTTTTACCTACAAAATGGGCTATAAAGTAAGTGTGGATTTTTCAGGATCTATTTCCGCTAACGGAGCAAAGATCAACAGAACATTTGGCAACATTGTGTCCGATAAATCAGTTATTTTATATTAACTGCTTGTTTACAGAACTGTTGGGTAAAAGCAATATCACACTCGCAATCATGCGGTTACACTGAATATGGTCTTGGCTGTGATTAAGTCTGGCATCACAGTCGTGCTGATATTCAGTATAACCGCACTCCTGCTCCTGCCATACTGCTTAAATAACCCTTTTCTTCTCCTGTTACAATAAAATATGATCGAATCTGATATTTCTACATTTCTACATGAATCTTCCTCGCATTCATACAGTGCAGCTGTGTCTCAATCTTCATCTAAATTCTGATGGCAAACAGATGGCAGTCAGTTCAGTACTACACAATACACAACATGCAAGTTTCTTCTGAAGAGCCTGTAGGTGCTGACTCTGTTGCATGCTATATAGAGCTACACACACACACTGAACCACAGCTGTTAAACAGCTCCAGCCGGGAGGTGTTGAATTTTTTATCAAACAGTATCAGCGCTTAAACATGAAGACCATCAGACTACTCGCACTGACAAAACTAAATACTTAAATTGTGTACAAATTGCAGACACGTTCTAATGAATCCTGATCACATGTCATTTTACATGTAAACATTGGTACATTTTAATGAAAACTAGTGACCAAAATTTACTAAACCTCATCTGCTAATTATTATGGAAAGTGTAAACAAGTGAAATATGGATTAGTGCATCAGTGCATAGTTTGTCTGGCTCGTAAACTGAGAGAGAGAGAGAGAGAGAGAGAGAGAGAGAAGGGGGGGGGGGGGGGGGATTTTAGATTTAGGAAAGCCAGTCTCAGCTGGTTGGCAGGAAAAACATTGTAAATATTGATTTTGCCAGGTTGTGTTATTCTAGTACGTTCTTTTATTTTAAATATTTTTAAGGGTTTCAATAGAATTTAAATGTATTACATAAAGTCTAGTTTTGTTACTAAATAAAAATGACTCAGGATTATTAAAACTGATGAAGCATGAAGCTCAATAAACAACACTCTGTACACACCGTGGGTAAAAGTTGGTCTCATGTGTGACACGTTGTTTTCCTATGACAGTGTGAAGAGGAAGTCTGATACATGATACATTGCAGTATGATCACCGTCTGAACAGACACATCTGAATTCATGCAACATTAATATCACTGAAACTCAATGTTTGGGTGGAGACTGCTTTCAATTTGTGCCAAGAACTTTTAACCAGATATACAGACAGTCCTCTAGAATGTAGTCATTCTACCATATCTAGATAATCATGTGTGTATGTGTGTGTGTGTATATCTGTTAACTATAACTGACTAAACATCTTGTTGAATTGGTTGTCTTTTTCATTTTGTCCTAAGGTTATGCAAACGTCTTCGCTTGACTGTATCAAGCATAACAATAATTCCTGTGATTTAATGCTCCATCAGTGTGCTCAAGCTGTTACAAACACCTGCACAAGACTATAATCGAGACACAAATATCACAGTTTGCCTTTTTCTTTGCTGAGAAAGAATTAAATGAAAAGACTGATTTGGAAATTACTAAGAAATATATAAAAAAGATGAAAATTTGATCTTCTTGTAGCCTGTACTAATGAAATAAGCATAGTAACGTACATCTATATACACTATATGGCCAAAGGTTTGTGGACACCTGTCCATCACATCCATATGAGGTTCATCCCCAAACTGTTGCCACAAAGTTGGCAGCACACGATTGTCTAGAATATCTTTGTATGCTGTAGCATTATAATTTCCCTTCACTGGAACTAAGGGGCCCAAACCTGTTCCAGCATGACAGTGCTCCTGTGCACAACGCGAGCTTGGAGGTTATTACACCAGCAGGGAGGGGGATTCAATCTGGAATGGGATGTTCAAAAAGCACATGTGATCAGGTGTCCACAAACTTTTGGCTATATAGTGTACTTTTAAGCTGATTTTACACTGTGCGATTGCAGCTGTAAGATTATTACTCGTATCACTGTACAAGAAGATCCTAATAAAATCTGAGCTGAATTCTATAACAGGCTCTCCGATAACATGTCCTCCATGTCAGGTTATACAATAAAGATCCTTTAAAGAAGTTAAAGAAAATTATTCCGTCATCAGTTAATCTGATCCAGGCTCATGCAGAAAGTGGAGTCATAAACAGAAAAAAATACGGAAAATAGTATTTATATAATATGTTATGCCCAGAGAAAACACATTTTAAATCACAACTCACTGTACAAGGAGTTAGGCATATAAGCTGGTATCATTTCATTAATGAATGTAAGTATTTTATTATTGTATTGCTCTTGTATTAGTATTTCTATTTGCAGCTGTATAGTTAGTTCTGCGTCATATTATGCCATCCTCTTACTGATAGGGTAGGAGTGGTCAGAATTTTTTAATATTATCAGAACTTTGTTCTCTGCTATCTTTAGTCACAATGACACTAAATCAGACAGTGCTGAGCAAAATGTCAACTCACAATCGAAGAATTCATTTTCATTATGCATCTTTTGTCTACGACAGCAAAATCATACAGTGTAAACCTGGTTTTACACCAGTATTATTATTTACTTATTTATTTGAGGTTTTTTATTAGCTGATTGGTTAACTGATGTAACAGGATTGATTGATTAATTGATTAATTGCATGATAAGTCCGAATTTTGCTGTAATTAAACTGTGCATACATTCCCAATTTTGCAGATTTGATCATTTTCTTTCCATTTCTATAACACGTAATATGTCAGATATAAGCCACATTAAAAAGCTATTGTAAACAACCTAACATAAATTCAGATTTGAGCAGAATCAAAACTGAGCACTTAGAAGTCTCCTAGTCTCTGCGGAGAAATTATACGGCTCACTTCACTGAGCTGAAGCAGTGCATGTTAGTGTGTGCGAATGTCCACACATGAAGTCTTGGGCAGTCTACATCCTCAATGCTTTCTATATAAACTAGAGCTCCTCTACATATTACGAGGCCTTTTATCAAGTCTAATCAAGCTTTCAGGGGTCTGATGAAAGCACAACAGTAAACAGAGTAATGGATGAAGGGCAGCTCCACTTTGGCAAAAGAGCTCCTTTGATAAAGGAGCTAAAGCAGCCGTGAAGGCTGTGAACAGATGAACGTTATCACGAGCCAATGAAACTGTCATGAAGTGACACTGATGGTGGTTCAGATGGCCTGTTCTCACCTTCTCCTTCATCTTCTCGATCTTCCTGACAGAGCTGCGGCGCTGGGCGCGCTCCTCATGCCGCAGGAGGTTGACGTTCAGGTCTCCGGACTTGCTGTACTGTTTCTCCTCCTGCTTCTCAGCATCCTTCAGCTTGCTCTCGGCGCTGATGCTCTCTGTGTGGTACATGTGGTAGGTCTTCATCACCTACAGGGGGCAGTGCGGAAGCAACAGGGAAACAAAGAAGTCATCTAAGGTACAAGTTTAAAATCATATGACAGTGGGTGTGCATGTGGAAAACACTAAATTATTTATAATCTACACTTGGAAATACAACCAAAGGGGCCCCATGTTCTTAGTGCAGTCTCAGAATCTCATGTGGTTGAAGAGAACAGTTTGGTGGTACAGCTGTCACCTCCAGGACAAAGAAAGCAATTTCGAATGCTGATGATAATGAATGAAGAATGAAAGCAAACACCCACTCTCTGTCGGCATCCAACAGTTAAAATTTGAGTTCCCCAGCTGCTCGTTGTAATATTGATGCAAGGCATGTTTGTAATTAGATAACTGCTATTCTACAAAGACTTCACTATTCACAGTTTAACCAGATATTCTCTTTGCAATGGTGTAAGCATAAATAAGACCTCCCCATTTCTGTATTTAAGTGAAGTGAAGTGAAGTGAAGTGAAGTGACTTGTGGCCAAGTATGGTGACCCATACTGGGAATTTGTGCTCTGCATTTAACCCATCCAAGTGCACACACACACAGTAGTGAACACACACACACACCGTGAACACACACCCGGAGCAGTGGGCAGCCTTTTTTGCTGCAGCGCCCGGGGAGCAGTTGGGGGTTCGGTGCCTTGCTCAAGGGTCTCACCTCAGTCATGGTATTGAGGGTGGGAGAGAACGCTGGTCATTCACTCCCCCCACCTACAATCCCTGCCGGACCTGAGACTCGAACCCACGACCTTCAGGTTCACCTTCGGGGTTGCACGTTCGACTCTCTATCCATTAGGCCACGACTGCCCCCATCCCATGCCCCCATCCCATGCCCCCATCGTTTAGACCTCATTCCTGCTGAAAATGACCCAGCCCCTTCGCTGTAGAGAAAGATGACACTTTAGAGTCAGACTTTTCCCTGTTTCCCCTGAAATGAAGCATCTGGTCTGAGCAACTTCATCCCTCAAGCACTGCACAGGGCCCTGCTAAAGAAGATCAGTGCTCCCTCTGCAGCTCCAGAAGCAGGCAATTCTATAAATATGTATGACTTGGCTGGCAAAACAAAGAAAAAAGAGTCCTACTAGCTTCTTGTACTTATCACAGGGTCAGATAAGAGAACATGAATGATGAAGTTCTAGATCAGGGTTGGACATTTGTCAGCTAATATCCAACTCATTAAGAATTTAGCATTAGAAGGAGTGGACAAATGATAATTCTATTAGTAAGCTTACCAGGCAAGTATAATCTCTAATGTGCTGCCCAGTTACAGGTATTGTATTTCCAGAAACCTAATTAAATAGGTTAGCTGCTTAAATGTAAACCTAGTTAAAAGGTAGCTAGCATAATGCAATAAAATATGACATGCTAGTTAGGGCATTATTCATTAACTGCAGTCATTATCCTTTTCTGAGAAAAGTGTCGCGTTTGCACCCTCAACAAAAGTCAGAAAGTCACTGGAAAACGTTTAACCTTGAGGAGAGTCATACGCCAGCTTTACGCTGCACTTGATTTTGCTCAGTTTTGTCAGTTTTTCCACAGTCCTGCGTATTCCTGATTCAGAAAATGCTGTACGTTACCTCTGCATGCCTGTTAATCTGACTAGTAAATGTGTATAGTGTGGCTGGTTGGTCCGATTCAGAATGACTAGCGTTAGAACTGAGTTGTGGTGCACCACCATGGAGCGAATTTTTTTAAAAATAAATTTGTTCTTTCTCTGGGTGAACAAGAAAGAAGCAGCCCAGACACATAATCTTCATGTCTCAGGCACCCTGTCTAGTGAATTGGCCATGCTTGCCCTCCTAATGCCTAGAGTTGAAAATTTAATTTAATCCATGTCCACTAACAGATCTTTGTCAAAGCATAAAGGCTGGGTAATCTATAAATAACTGAAAGAATAATTAAGCCTAATTAAATCTAATTCTGGCATGTTGTGGGCAACACAGCTTAATGTAATGCAAGTATATGTAAGTATACTCGTACTGTGCACTTCAATTGTATCACCGTGTTTAGTGCTATATTAAATATTATATAATATTATATAATATTATATAATAATTGTTATTAAAAGTGTTGAAATGGAAAAATTCTGTGGTGCAGAGTTGCAAAACCTCCTGATACTGATAATAAATGAATTACCACCTACAGGACATTATAATGGTCTGAACAACCAGACTTACAGAAGCTATTGTAGATTTTTCTTTTTGCTAAACATAAAAAGTCCAGCTCTTCCCTAATTCAGAAACTAATACCACCAATACTAACACTAATGCAGCTGTTTTTTTTTTGTTTGTTTTGTTGGTTTTTTTTTAAAAAGAAGAAGCCTGCCAAATCCCAGTCATTAAGCGAGTCCACGGCTTCTGGCCACCATCTCCTGCTGGAAAAAGCTGTTTCCTGCAGCTCATTAGGAAGAGGATGAGCAGAGATTTACCCTCTGGACAACTCACACCACAGTCTAGTAAAACCAGACAACGTGAGCAGTGTGTTAAAGTGCACATGACCATCCTTCATAAGACCTTTCTCATTAGAGTAAAAAGGAGAAAGCAAGAAAATCTATTTTTAATGTGGCATTCCTAATTAAATATTATGGATGATCCTGCAAGAGCTTTCAGCACCCAAATGTAGAACTGATGCATCTATATTTCTCTTTATGCTGTGGTTTTAATGGTCGGTGCTGCACAGTTTTATGAATGCCAGCACCTGGCTCTTTTATGGTGCACAGCTTCCTGGAACATACAGCTGCTGTCCTCTGCGGAATGACTTTTACTGCACTAACAAAACCTTAACACTCATCATCTCATTCATCTTTTGATCAGCAGGAAGTCAGAAATCATAAATAAACCTAATAAGGCAGGAAAACATAACACTGTGTCCTCTAGTTGGAAGGACTAACTGATATCTTACTATGTATACTCTAACATGGAAGAGCATGAAAAATACTCCATTTCACTACAGCCAAGGATGCTGGCTCGTTCCTCTACCAAGGAGAAAAAAAGGAAGCATGTTTACAAGCTAGATGGATCTGTATGTCTGTAAGTCCCTGAGCAGTAGAATCTCATTTTCAGCCATGCTGAGATCGTTCTGCGTGAACACAGATTTGAGCTGTTTGATTTTTACAACACACCAGCAACAGCATATTCAAAAGAGATGTGGGCCAACACCGGTACCACTACAGTATCAAAGATACTAAAATATATAGCATATCTCATGCTACATGTAATGTAAACCTTGGTTTTATGAGGCAGCATTGATAAACAATTACAATTTCATTAGTTTTAAGATGAACATGGTGCAACAGATAATACAGTAAGCAGATCTATGAAGCCTGGGAATATGATGTCAGACTTGTATGTGCAATCCACCAGAATATAAATCTAACTTTAGTGGTGGCGAGTAGCATTGCCATCTCACAGCTTCAGGGTCCCCGGTTCAATCCTGAGCTCGGTTTACTGTCTTTGTGTAGTTTCATGTGTTCTCCTTGTAACCACATGATTCCTCTGGGTTCTCCAGTTTTCCTCCCACCTCCCTTAAACATGCCTCTAAGGCGAGCGCTAAATTGCTCTAGGTTTGAATGTGTGTGTGTGTGTGTGTGTGTGTGTGTGCATGACGTCCCACTCAGAGTAAAATCCTAGCCTGTGCTCAGCGTTCTCCGGATGTACCGCAACCCTGACCAGGATATAGCAGATACTGAGAATGAAAAAATGAATGAGTGATAACTTTGTATTAAATATTATTGAGGGGTGCCAACAAATTTACCACACTATTACCAAAAGTGTCTTATGATAAGTATTTTTTTAGACAAGAGGTAGTTTCTCCTAATTATTGAGTAGGAAATTTGAGTTATTGTTTGAAATAATGTTTATTTTATACAACGATTTTCATTCTCTTTAAGGGTGCCAATATTTCTGGAGTTGACGTACTGATGCATAATGCTTATGTAGGAGTGCATAACGTAAGTGCTAGACATTTCACACAAATAGATTTCACATAAAGACCCTCTGTATGGAAACTTTTTCTTCATTTCTTCATTTAATTATTCATTCTTTCATCCCCAGTAAGCCTATGCCCTGAATGGGATGCTAGTACATCACAGAGCATGTAGCATACACAACCACACACTCAATCACACCTAGGGGCAATTTAGCACAGCCAGTCCAACTCCTGGCATGTTTTTTTGGGGTGGAGGGGGAAAACCGTAGAACCTGGAGGAAGCCTATGGGAGAACATGCAGAAACTCCATCCAGACAGTAACCTGAGCTCACGATGGAACTGAGAACCCTGGAGATGTGAGGTGGAAATGCTACCCACTGCATCACCATGCTACCCTCTCCATGTTTAGTAAGAGCTTTATCCTGGTCAGGGTTGCCATGGATCCGGAGCCTATCCCGGGAACACTGGGCACTAGGCAGGAATACCCCCTGGATAGGATGCCAGTCCAGTGCTGGACACCAACACCACCAGCCTCTGATAATGACTCTTTTAACTATATGTCATCTTAATTTATGAAAAAATACCACTTCTGTTTTCTGTTACAATTCCAGCCACTTCTGTACCGCAGCCCAAAAAAAACCCAAATTGCAATTTTTATTAACATTTTGCAGATTCTGCAAGGCGTATGTAAACTTATGATCACAACTGTATACAAACAGCTTAAAGTGCATGCATTGCTGCACTAAGAAGAACCTGCTGTTCTTTTTTTTTTCCACTCCTTGTGAGATGAGTTTCTGGCTATACTGCAGGAGCAGTACTGCAGTCTCTCAGCACTTGTAGGTCTCATTGCTTATTCCCTATACATAATTCCACCATCAGGGAAGGGGTCTGGTCAATAACATGGCTGCATGTGAAGGTGTTTTTTTATTTTATTTTTTATTTTATTTTATTTTTTTTAAATATTCAGTTATTTGATTCTTATTTTTGTCATTTTTAATTATGGATCCATAAATCAAAAAATGTAAAATGACATAATGTCCTATTTGATATATTAAGAGCTTGCATGTGCACGTTTAAAATACCCACCTACGTATATCTGTACGTATAATGTATCTGTACAACTGCAGTTTAATCTATCATTGGAGATGAGCCATATTCAAGAAATGTTAAATCTTGCACACATTTATAAGGGGGAAAAAAAAAACAAGAAAAAAAAAAAACTGACATCTTGGAGGAAAGCCTGGTGGGTTAAACTCTCCTGCATCTTGTTACTGATTCATTATCCTCTCAGGCTGTGACCTTGAAATACACACTGCTACTCAAGCTCTAGACCTCTGTGTGTGTTGCACCAACAGCAATCGCTGCATTCAGAAACCATGGAAGGTATATGACTTAAGGACAGACGGAGCTTTTCTGTCTAATGTCACATCTTTTAGACCGTCTGGGTTTCCTTTTGGTTCTCTGGTTTCCTCTCTCATCCTCACCCTCCTCTGAATTTGTGTGAATGTGTGTGAATGTGTGTGTGTGCGGTGCCGTGCGATGGACTGGCATGTATTCCTGCCACGCACACTGCAACCCTGACCAGGATGAAATGGTAATTGAAGAGGAATGAATGAATATAGATTGTTTCAAACAAAGTACAAAATGTGATTTCATTGTTCTTAAAACATATCCCTTCCAAACACTATCCAAGGACCATACTCCACACTCCTCTTCTAATGCGAGCGGTAGATTGATTTAATGACAGGATGTCCAAATTAAACTTAAAGTATCATATTATTCAGTTGTTGGATGTTCCCTGAGGCCAGGAATAAACCTTTCTTCAGAAAGTGTATAAACTTCCAATAGATAAAACACTTGGATTGCTGCAGAGAATCGAGATACACACTAACAATTCCAGCATCTGAAGAACATATTTATCAAATTATATTATACACTATATGGCCAAAGGTTTGTGGACACCTGACTATCACATCCATATGAGCTTTTTGAACATCCCATTCCAGATTTAGTCCCCCTTATAATAACCTCCACTCTTGTAGGAAGGCTTTTCACTAGACTTTGGAGCATGGCTGTGGGGATTTGTGCTCATTCAGCCACAAGAGCATTACTGAGATCAGGCATTGATGTTGGGTAAAAAAGGCCAGGGGAGCAGTCAGTGTTCCTATTCATCTCAAAGGTGTTCAGTGGTGTTGAGGTCAGGGCTCTGTGCAGGACGTGTGTCGAGTTCTTCCACTCCAGGCTTGGCAAACCATGTCTTCATGGACCTTCGCTTTGTGCACAGGAGCATTGTCATGTTGGAACATGTCTGAGCCTCTTAGTTCCAGTGAAAGGGAATTGTAATGCTACAGCATACAAAGACATCCTAAATTATTGTGTGCTTTCAAATTTGTGGCAACAGTTTGGGGACAAACCACTTACAGGTGTTATGGTCAGGTGTCAACAACCTTGCACCCATATAATGTATTGTTGCACGACACGAGTCATCAACAAATCTTAACAGGGTCTAAAAGACATTTAAAAAGGTACAGTACAAGCTGCATGTTGTATCCTAAAGAGGTGAATACTTAGCTGTCTCACGCGTTCATTTGCCAAACAAGAAAGTTAAGCAGCTAGCTAGATAACACACCCAGCCATATATATACAGAGTCTGCTCACAACTTCCCTGTCCTTCTTGGCAATGAACCATGCTGAGGATGTTTTAGACAGCGATTGACAACTTCACCATGCACAATACAGACACCATCCGCATTGTAAAAGGAAATATTTCCCACTGTTCCACTAAGAAAGTAATTGTAAATATCCAAACTTTGATAAGCTCTCACTGTCTCTCTAGTGTAAACACTGTGACAACAAGGTACACATCAGGTAGTCACTTCACGTAAAAGTTGTAAGTCTGCTGAAAAAATGTTTTTCTCACATTAGTTCAAAGCATTGGATAATGACATTTGATCATTTATTTATTCGCTCATTATTTTTTGTATATATCTTGTTTGTTTGCTTTTTGGGAGACTCAAGAAGTGAGTCATTTTGTTTTGACAGCTTTACATTTTAAAAATGGCACCACTGGAAACGCTTTAGGAACCGATGTGTACTGTAACTTAGTTATTCTTTACCTCATTGAAACCATCTATAAGGGAACTATTGAAAGTTGGTGCCTTAGGTTCGAAAGTAAACATAAAAAACACTGAATACATAGCAAACATTTGCAAGCTGTTTGGTTTCACCATGGAAACCACTGCTTAAAGTTTTCAGTCTGGCAGCGGCTCTAGTCTACGGAGGAACTGGGGAAAGTGGGCAGAGATTATTCTCTGATACAGACTCAGTGGTGAGTAACCTCACCAATGAGATGAAAAGAAAAGCTGAGATAGAAAGTAACTCATCCAGATAGAGTTAATGAAAAAAAAATATAGAGGAAGAGAGAGAGAGAAGAGGAATAACATGGTTTCAGATGTCTTTTATTTCCTCCTGACTGATGAGGAAAGTTTCTAGTATTGTTGTGTGATTAGTCAGGGATGGAAGCATTAAGAGTGAAACTGCGGAGGGACGGCACTAATGTAAGAGAATTGCAGAAGCCCACAAAATGCCATTTCATCAGCAAATATTACCACCATTATCATCATTTATACAGGTATCATCATCATTATGCCACTTAATGCCACATTTGTGTCAGGCAGGTCACTTGAAAACAGGTCCTCCTTCTTCACCTATCACTGGTCAAGAATACAAACAGACAGACAGCAAAGCAAAGGCCATGTTGCCATGGTGAAGAATGTGCCATGTGTGAGTTCTAATGGAAAAAAAAGAGCAGAACAGAGGTGTGAGAGAGAGCGATTACTCACCGTGTATAGCTCATTTGTCACTTTCACCAACTCTTCATGCATCTGAATGCCAATTTCTTTACTCTGAAGAAAACAAAAAAGAAAAGGCCAAGAAATGTTACAAAATGTATATTTGTTATGCACATACTCATCAACAGTAAGTCAAATGCGCATCAACAGTGAAATGCATTCGAGAGAAACGAATGCTAAATGAGCTGTGAACAGTTTAACTCTTGCCACGTTACAGTTAAAAATAAATATACTGTACTCACACACCAACACAGGAGCCCTGAGATGCTGTATGTTTACAACCGCCTTGCTCTCCAGTAATGAATGTCCCCATTTCCTTTCCATTTAACTATTTACTATTTATTTTTACTTATTTCTTTTTAATTAAGTGTATTTTATTGTACTGATTTCCTACCAGTTCTGTGTAATAACATTTCTACGTATTTATAATTATCGTTATTATTACTGCCATTATTAAAAATAATACATGAGCGTTACATGTATGTATATCTGCATGTACATGTACATATGTATATCTATACATAATTCCTGTTTTTGTATTTTAAAAAATGCAGATTGTAGCTGTTTCTTGTTGTATGCTAATCTTAATAAAAAGAATTATACAGTAAATATATATATATATATATATATATATATATATATATATATATATATATATATATATATATATATAGGCCTCTAAAATGAGAGACCTCTGCTGATACTTTTTAGTTTAGTTTATACCCCCGCGCTGAGTTCTCAATTCTGATTGGTCAGAAGGTACTGATGTTAATTTTCTGGAACAGCTGCTTGCACAGTTGTTCCATCAGCAAAGTTTATATTAATGTGCTCATTCTAATACTTTAACATTCCTAATAACAACTTACACAGGGACTAAGACTTTGCAGTTTCTTGGTAACATGACATGTTTTTGCAGTTTTTCCGCTATAACGCAAGTGATAACAGGAACTAATTTGTTTTGCAAAAGTTCCACAATATTAGATAAAAAGTTTGATGTGTCGCAAATTCACTACAAAAAATCTTAGCAAGTGAAAGTATATTGAATATAGTCCAATTTAGCTAGAATTGCTTATAATATAATTAAAATAAACCTAAAATATCATTATTAAACCTATTTCAAGACATTTTTTGTTCAAGCTTGAAATAATCTTCTGTTGGCAGATAATTTTCTAATTTTATGCAAAATTATCTGCCAACAGAATAAGAGAATTTAAAGCTCAAATGAGTAAAAGCATCTAAAAAAAAAAAAGGCTGAATAATCTTAGATTTGATTTATAATAATCTCATAATAAGAAATACTAGCTAAGACCTGCTAATCTTTGCAGTGTTGCTGTGGTATGACCTCACATTACTTCAGGATGTGCTGTTATTGGAAAATAATCAACACACCACAACATACCATCCCATTACCATCCCACTGATTATTTTCCTGCAACATCACAACTGATCATGCTTTATTCCTTACTTATCTTGTGTCTCTTTAGTTTTTCTTGAGCTAAAGTCTTTTTCTACAGCACTGGAAAATATCTGCCTGTTGTATGTACATCATTATGAATTCTACAGCAGTGTTTGAACACTGAACCTTCAAAATTCACTTCATAAACAGGTGATGTTTGTTAGATGTTACAGTGCATATGTGTTACAGTTTCAGAGGCCTGTAAGTGTCACGCAGCAGCATATCAGTTAGCATATAACATAACTAGCTGCAGGTCTCTGTACTGAGAGCAGAGGCTACAATGTGGCTATTTGGCTACATGTTGTGGTTAGGGTGTGTGTGTCTGTGTGTGTGTGTGTGTGTGTGTGTGTGCGATGACTAAATATCAAACTATTTATTGAAGCGCCTGATTTCACTTCTTTTGCTCACTTCAAATGGTGGACTAACACAACTACCGTAAAAATATTAACAAATGGGCAGCCTACAGTACAAACAATAATATATATATATATATATATCACTTTGAATTATTAGCCACCGCACCGGCTAGAATAAAAGAAGTGACATACAGTACTCAACTTCGTTTTCCTGTAATTATTGTTATGTTTAGCAGGAGAACATATCAGGTCCTTTAATTAATCTCTGCCAAGACTTACTCATATATCATGAGTCACCCAAACATGTCAGACCACGGGAGATGGGAGTAAACTTTTGAAGGAAGTGATTAAAATAAAGGACCTGATATTCAATCTTTCTCTTTTTAATAATGGTGGTCTGTCATGTCCAGTTCATGTTTAATTAGATTAGACTCTCTTGAAGGACCACAAATGAAGGTTAGCATAGGATATTATTTGATTTGAACATGCGGTTTAGCTTAAATTTAGCTGCCGTCCAGATGTACACTTTGACTTAGTTCCATGAGAAAATCATCTTGTGATTAATAGTGGGAAAGAGACATGTGCAGTCCAGACTTTTAAAATCAGATCTCTATGTAATCACATGTTAATTGTGAAACTCCTAATGCAAAATATTACTTTATGAAATAGTTTTTATTTTTTTAGAGTTACATTTACTATATTGCATAGTATTTCCTAAGGCAAAAATGTATTTAATGCAAGAAAATGCAAATTTTGTTCATGAATATGATGATATAATACCTTTGTGTGAAAATGCTTCTGCATTACACTATAAAGTACATCATAATAGAAAATCTATTTCTCATTTCTTCAACTTTTATTGCTTTGTGCCTCATCAGCACACTCCAGTATAGTTTACTTCCCTGGAGCAAATGCAGCACTGTAGCTAACTTCCCTTCAAGCATAACAAAACTACTGAGGTTAGGTTTTGACAACAATGTAATAAAATAATCAATACAATTCTCAATAAAATGTAGCTGTTATCAAAACTAGCTTGACAAAAGAAAGCCTTAACGTAATACTTTCTTCACAGAATTGTTTGAGAAAGGAAAATAGGAGTCCAAACACTCGCCATATCACTTTATCTAGCTTAATGTTTGGCCTCTGTGAGAAATTTCACGAGGTACCTTTAAGCTATTTTATTGCTTTGCCTTTACACACGTTGGTGTTTGCTACACTGATTTATTTCTCTTCCCAAAAGCTGTTTCACGTTGATAAATCACAGAGTGCTATAATCCCAACAATCAATAACGCCTGCAGTATCAGTGCAGCAAACAACAAATATGAACAAAGTATTACATCTAACTGTGTAACACAATAACGCAATTGCAAAATGTCTTACAATATGCTGAAAACATATGAGTGTCCTCTGGATGTGGCACAGTAAAAGATCAGACATCTTTTTCATGCACAATGCACAATATAACATGATTAGGGGCTCTTGACCATATTGCAGCCTTCAATATATTGTGCAACCTTTAGGAATCAATACTCATTCTATGTCTGAGATACACACAAACACACACACACACACACACACACACACCACGTCTAAAACCCAACCCTCCACAAGCAGCATGAGTTATGTGTTATGGGCAACATTTAATACCCTGACACATACATCACATCCTGTCAGCACACACACACACACACACACACACACACTGATATTACTATACTCCAAACAAAGATCTCATTGCAACACTTCATACCCAAGAATGAGTAAGAACCCAAGAATTTATCAAACTGAATACGAATTTTTTATAAATTCGCACAGGAGCATTTACACTAGTAATGCGGTATTCATAAATATCCAGTTAGTTCAGAAAAACATCTGTATGCTATGAGAACTCCTATGTTTGTGTAAATTTAATAGGTTGTTGCAGTTTTAATGGATTATGATGTTAAGCTTGAATAGCATATTTATGTCATTTGCATGCATAATTTTAAGAAAAATTTTGTGAAACTCTGTCGTTTTATATTAAGCTGAAAGAAAGCAATCCAAACGAAAACCATAACTTAAGCTAAATATGTCTAGCCATAGATTAGGACAACAGAAATGCCACTGTATAAATGGAGGGAGAGATAATCTGTGTCTGCGGTAGCTGACACACTGCAATGGCTGAGCTGCATTACTGGAAGATTTACTACACTCTGCCCTTAAGAGGCACACGTTCATTTGTTCAGTCATCATTTTGACATTTTCAGCTCTCTATGAGCTTTGCCTTTTACGGAGTTTTGTGGGAGTCGCCACATGCAAATCAGCTGAACAATCAGTGCACCTGATAATTGGGCATTGGCAACTGAATAGCATTTATTATCATATGCAAGTGAGTATGAAGAAATTTGGAAGGAATTTTCAGTTGTCTGTCCTACACAAAAACATTTGCACACTGTTGTCTTGATCAACGAGGCCCATTGAGAATACGCTCAGTTAATTCAGTGTTTCTAGTGTACAGTGTGTACCTCTGTAGATTATACAAACGTGTGTGTTAACATGGCCTGGTGACACAAATGTGCCACTTCTAAAATGCTGCATGCTACATTTTTGTGTCTTTTAATATTGTGTACAGTTGTACCCAGATGTAAACTGTATAAAATTTCAATACCCAAAAAGAATTTTAGATGTTTCAATCCTGCTGTGTGTTTAGATGTATTATTGTGACTGCTTTGTCAAACACAGAACATGAAGACATTCGCACTTGTTCTGATGCAACACAGTGAAAGAGAGTGAGTCCAGTCACTCTCCATCAGAGGAAACACTGCTTTGAATACCAAGTAACTGCCAATGCTCTCTGACTTCCTTCCTCTTCTCCCAATTGCTGCTAATCATTTGGGCACATCTTAAACCGTGAGCGCCAGTGAATACCTAATTATTACGCGAGCGTAACTGGTGCATCAATCCACTGATGGTATAACAGTGGCACACACAGCCTTTCCATGCTAGATGTTTGATAGGTTTATGGAGTGCTAATCGTCAA